>NW_028301152.1:4200000-4835000 GCF_049000335.1 Polistes dominula | reverse complement strand
CGTTGGTCAAGATCTTACTCTCTTCTGTCCTGCTCAGGGGTTCCCAGTTCCAACTCATAGGTATATTACATTTACATAGCTACATGTAGAAGATTAGAAAAGACAAAAATCATTCAAAAAATACATAAGAATTTGAATTCGATATTAGTAAGTTGTTCTTTTGTATTCCAATGATTTTATCGTTCCTTTGGCAAATCTCACGATTGTAGAGCCAATGTCAACAAGGAAACCAAAGTTTTCAAGCGATGCTAAGAAGTCCTGGTACGATCGAGTCATTGGCCAAGATCTCACTCTCTTCTGTCCTGCCCAGGGGTTCCCAGTTCCAACATATAGGTACTTTTATATTAAGCATCTAGATAAGAAGTCGAAAAGAGACTTGTGTACGGCATTTTTTTTTCGTTCGTATTTATTCGAAGAAAGAGCATGCTTTCTTCAATGTCTCTTAGTAGGTTTTTCTCTCTCTTACTCTCCCTTTCTTTCTCTCTTTGTATGTTTGTATTGTGTATCTATGTGAAAATCGTTAGAACCAGTCGGAAGCAAGGCGCCGGCGTTGACAGGCAATTTAAAAGGCGGATGGATGGAGAACAAAGCAAGTTCAAGCGTTGTCTTGACGTGTCCAGCACAAGGCTACCCCGTACCTTCCTTTAGGTAAACCATTATTAATCTCTAAACGAAGTATCTTTCCACTCTAGATTTCCATTTTATGTGGCTAATTAAGATAGTTTTAGGAAGTCCGATGTTAATTACTCTTGCATCTTTGTTGTCTCTTTTTAGACTTGAATTTATCGCGTTAAGGTATACTCCTGGTAATTTATCATTGCAGATATAAAAGTAAGAGTTTTAATTACTCGGATTATTTTCAAGGTGTATGATTTTAATGTGCTCCTTTAACTCTCATGGGTTCCCTGTTCCAACCGATGGTTATTTTTATCGAAATTCACTTGGTTGACAGTATTGTTACTATTGTTTCCTTTCTTTGCATTATTAGAACCAGTTGGAGGTAAAGCACCAGCACTAACGGGTGATATAAAAATGATAATGATATTGGAAAAAAAATCTGACGGTAGCGTTGTGCTAACATGTCCTGCTCAAGGTTATCCTGTACCTTATTTTAGGTAAACGAATTTCTTTTTTATTTCTTTTCTACATACTTGGTATAATTTCGCGTGGATGTGTATAATAATCTTTTAGAATTTAATTTATAAAAGAAGGATTTTTCGTGCATTGGGTTCCCTGTTCCAATCGGTATTCTTATAATTTATTAAAATTTTCTATTTATTATTAGTATATTTTTTTCTTTTTAATTTATTTTTACGCTGTTAGAACCAGTTGGAAGTAAAGCACCAACGTTAACCGGCGGTGACGTAAAAGGCGTATGGATGGAAAAAGGGACGAATTCTAGCGTCGTACTGCAGTGTCCAGCACAGGCTTATCCTGTGCCATCATTTAGGTAATTTATATGTTGCGCTTATAGATCAAAGAACACACGCTCTCAATCGTATCGTCTCTTTTGCAAGGGGTACTCTCTTCCGGTTTTTCGGTCTATTTTGAGAGTATATCGGGTTGCTCGATCTATCTCGTTATTTTATTAGAACCTGTCGGAGGAAAAGCACCAGCATTGACGGGCAACGTAGTTGGTGTTATGATGAACAACCGAGCAGGCTCGGCAGTCGTGCTGTTTTGTCCAGCTCAGGGTTATCCCGTACCTATGTATAGGTAAATCATTAATATCCAAGAAATAATTGCTTTTAATTAAATATTATTTGTTACTCGAAAATATTCTCTTACAAACGATTAAAAATACATAATATTTTATTCTTACTACACACCATGGAGTTGCGTGTACACTCGACCAAGTTTTTGGGCGTTTTATAAAAAATTAAAATTAAATAACAAGTAATGTTAGCGCTGATTGCATGCCAATTTATATCCGTTAGAACCGGTGGGAACCAAAGCACCGACTTTCACGAGTGAATTAAGAGGCGGATGGTTAAAGAAGAGAGCTAACTCGAATACCGTGCTTGCGTGCCCTGCTCAGGGTCATCCTGTACCAATGTTTAGGTAAATGTTTTTTAACAAAACAACATATATGCTTAAAAATTATCCACATCTCGCGCACGTGCTTCCGTATTAAAAAAAGTAACAGAAACAGTAAAAGAAAAAGAGAAAAAAATACAAACGTCAAAGCGTATTTATCATCGTTAGAACCAATTGGAACGAAAGCTCCTGCGTTAACGGGTGACTTGAAAGGCGGATGGAAGGACAAAAGGGCGAATTCCAGCATCGTCTTGATGTGCCCGGCTCAGGGATATCCTGTGCCAAATTTTAGGTAAATGCCTCTTTTTTTGAATTTTTTTTTATTTTATTTATTTTTTTTTAATTTTTCTATTACTATTCTCTTTTGTCGATGACCGTACCCAAAAGTTTTTTTTTTTTTTTGAATTTCCACTATTAGACCCCGTCGGATTCAAAGCCCCGTCATTGATCGATGACTCAAAACGTGATTGGAAAGAACACAGTACGATGTCGAGTATCATACTGTTTTGTCCTGCTCAAGGTTATCCTGTCCCAAGTTTTAGGTAATACTTGGCTACATAACTCGCTAATGAATTTCTCGATATTAATCGTTTCATTATCGCGAATAATCTCTATATCGTTAGAACCCGTTGGAAGTAAAGCACCGTCGATACTGGGTGAGAAAGGAAGTTTAATGGAAAGAAGGACTTCGATGGATATCGTGATTCTTTGCCAAGGGCAGGCTTACCCTGTTCCAACTTTCAGGTAAAGTCTACGAAGTCAAAACAAAAAACATAATAATGGAAGAGAATTGATTTTTGAGTTTTGCACAAGACACATATTTAAGGCATATTGCGTTAGGAACCGTTATTTCTTTTCTAAAGATATTTTCTTCTATATTTACGACGAAAGTGATTCGGTCGTACCTTTTAGTATTATTATATAATCGTTGAAAAGCGTCTTTTTGGGTTGTAAGAACCTGTGGGAAGTAAAGCGCCTTCGATTACGGGCGATGCCAAACGATGGCTGCAGGCGAGGTCATTGGCTGGATTGGTGATGCAGTGCCAAGCACAGGGACACCCAGTGCCAGCATTCAGGTAGATAGAGTATCTTTTTATTGATCGTGTTCTTGTTTCCATATGGAATAATTACATATTACTTCGTTTCACTGTATCAATGAATGAATGCATACTGTTTTCTATTCTTTTCTGTCTTACTTTCTTTTGTTCAACGAGGTATTTCGTAATTTTCGATGTTCTTATAACGGATGCCTGTCAAATCTCATTCTCGGATTAAATCGTTCGTATTGTTGTTATTTTTACGCCGTCAGAGCCAGTGGGAGCGAAGGCGCCAAAATTCTCAAGCGATGACCGCGTGAATTCATTCATACGTGCCAAAGGAAGTACGTCGACTTTGTTTTGCCCGGCTCAAGGTTTCCCAGTTCCATCGTTCAGGTATAGATCAATAGGAATAGCCGTTTCCATGATTTTTGCTGGTATTCTTTCGCAGAACCGGTAGGCTCGAAGGCTCCTGCGTTTCAAAGCGAGGCTAAGAGCGTTACTTACGTTAAACATGCGAAATCTTCCGTAGCTTTAACGTGTTCAGCTCAAGCTTCTCCACCTCCTACTTACAGGTAACGTAATAATCGAATTATATAGTATAAAAGACAGTTAAATCAGAATATATAATGGTAAAACGTTGAAGAATTTACTGAGTAAAAGGATGATGAAAAATCGATAATCCTATATCATTAATGAAGTGCAAACCTTATGAAATTAATTAGGAAATTATCGAATATTAGGCGAAAATGATAAAACTGGTGGTGCGTTTCCCTGTAGGGGTATTTAAGCTCGTTACGGTTGTCTTTATCTTCATCACGATAATATAATAAATGTTTCGTTTAAACCCGGAGAACCGGCTGGTCGCATGTCACCGAAGTTTCCAAAATCAGCAAAATCCGATTCTTTCGAAGTAACGATGGGCATCGAGTTGAGTTTGCTCTGTGACGTACAGGCCTTCCCTGCTCCCGCATTTAGGTCAGTTCATTCAATTTATATACCTTCCGCAGACGACATTGTGTGTACGCTGCAGCTCGTTTTAATTATGGGCAGCTTTAAATTGAGTTTAAAGCATGGAAATTTACTACGTGGCTTATTTCCCTTCATTTTCGTTTTAATTCGACTTACACAAACTTCGTTTAGCTTAAAAAGAACGTTAAAATAAAACGATTTTATTAATTCATTACATTTGTATTTAATTTAGACATTTAAATTTTCACATCAATTTATATTATTAATTTTTCATTTCTTTTAACACGGTGATAATTTCATAGAGCCAGTTAACGGTGCCAAGCCTAGAGTCGCATCAACGTCGAAATACGATGTACTTGCTAGTTACATCGGAGCACCCGTTACAATGTTGTGTCCTGCCCAAGGACACCCTCTACCAGCTTTCAGGTACTTACGTAAATAACATACGTGAATTCTACTTCCCTTTCTTATATACGTTTCATCGTATGTAAGGAACTTTAATATCATATTAATGAATACTGTTGAACGTTATACCTTTGGGAGTTTTATCATAACGATGATCTAATAATTCTTTGATTATATTCGTCTATTAGATGATAAATCGATTAATCGAGCAATTTAATTGAAACACCGCGTTAATTTATTTAGAACCGGTGAATCGTGCTGCACCGAAAGTACCACCAACGGCTAAAATAACGGTCCTTACGCTTCCGGTAGAAAAAGCTTTGGCGATGTTATGTCAGGCGCAAGCAAATCCACTTCCAGTCTTCAGGTACGCTCTAATGCAAGTAGGTTGACTAAATATAGGATGTCGTGAAGTCGAAATTTTGGCTTGGAGTTTGGGCTTTAAGAAAAAGCATGAAAGGACAGAGATAGAGAGATAGAGAGATAGAGAGAGAGAGAGAGATTGCGTAGAAATGTTTCACTAAAATCTATTTCGAAGAAATGTATTACTTGGTTTGTATTTTTGGATATCCGATAGAAGAGAGAGAGAAAGAGAGGGGGATAGGTAGAGAATAAATATCTTCTTTAGTTTTTTGTTCCGAACAAAATTGAAAAAAATAGCTGTGAATGATAGATACGAAGGTGGAATTTTTGTACATTTTGATTTATAGAACCAATCGGAAGTAGTCCTCCTCGATTGCCACCTAGATCAAAATTTGATGAAATGATGAAAGCTCAGGGACAGGCTGTGACGTTGCTCTGCGAGGCTCAGGGTAGTCCGTTACCTTTATTCAGGTGAGCAACGATAGAGAATAGGATAATCATTAGAATACCTTGTCTTTGGAATCGTGTGCCGTGCATCAACGGCTCTTTAATGGAATAACAGTTGAATCATTTTTGGAAAGAAATATTCGTTAAAAAATTACAGAACCGCGTGGTAGCGTTCGACCAAACGTCAAGGATAAGGATGTCAATTTCATGAAAAGAATCATCTCTATGAACGATATGATTGGTCTCGTGTGTCCAGTACAAGGCTTCCCATCACCCGCATTCAGGTACAAAAAATGTAGACGAACGAATAATTCGACAAGGAAAGCTAGAGCTTCAGATCATAATTCAATCGATTAGAGACCGAATTGAACTCGATTCATTGTATCTTTGAATCGACCTTGCTTGCAGAACCGCGTGGTAGTGTTCGACCAAATGTCAAGGATAAGGATGTCAATTCCATGAAAAAAGTCATTTCTATAAACGAAATGATTGGTCTTATATGTCCAGTTCAAGGCTTCCCAGCACCCGCATTCAGGTACAAAATAAAAACTTAGAAAAAAGGGATAAATCCAACGAAGAAACTTCGAGCGTCGATCGTAATTGAATTGATTAGAGATTGAATAAAAATTCGATGAAGTCGTATCTTTGAATCGACCTTGCTTGCAGAACCGCGTGGTAGCGTTCGACCAAATGTCAAGGATAAGGATGTCAAAACCATGAAAAAAATCATTTCTATAAATGAAATGATTGGTCTCATATGTCCAGTTCAAGGCTTCCCAGCACCCGCATTCAGGTACAAAATAAAAATCTAGAAAAAAGGGATAAATCAAAAGAGGAAAATTTGAGCATCGATCGTAATTGAATTGATTAGAGATTGAATAAAAATTCGATGAGAAGTCGTGTCTTTGAATCGACCTTGCTTGCAGAACCAACCGGCAATGTCTCACCACGCATTGCTGGTGAACGTTATGAGGGCGGCAAGCTGGTCGATGTTCCAAAGATGACGACAGCGGCGCTGGATTGCGCGACTCAGGGATTTCCTGTCCCAGTGACAAGGTAGTATCAACCGCTACCGAGTTAAAGATAGAGATACGTTTCTCCTTTGAGCATTCTACGTGACTATTTCAGAGGGTACAACCAAGATAGCACCGCGTTCCTCGGGCAGGAAATACGAGGGATGGGAAGTGATATCTTGTTCTCAGGGTCAGAACGTTGCTTTCAGTCATTCACTTCAGGGATATCCTGTACCTTCGACAAGGTAGACCTATCTCTCTCTCTCCCTCTGTTTTTCTCTTTTTTTCTCTAAATTGTTCCTAATATTCCTTATATAGTCCTCTTTCCAAATCTTTTCTCTGACTCTAGTTGTTGTCGTTCTTCCATCGTGAGTCAATAAAAATAAGAAAAAGAATAAAAATAAAAAGGAAAACAAACATTAACGTATTTAGAGTCGTTTAGACACTGTCCTTCTTCAAATCGAAAGGTGAGTAATCGCATGCAAAGACATTGAATTATAAATCAAAACTCCCAAACAAAATGGACAGATAGTCTGATGAACTGATGGGTATGTACAGATCTTTTCTTCTTTTTATCATAAGAAAAAAAGACAGGAATAAAGAAATAAATAATAAATTAAAAAGTCAACGTCCGGTCGATCGAGAGGCTACCTCGATGGATCGCGAGAGAGGACGAGCTAGCTCTCTTTTCTATGCTCATTGCATTATCCTTTCAGAACCATCCGGTCGCACTGCCCCAAAGGGGACTGGAGACGGTCTTAATAAGTACCGCGGGGTAGAGGGCGAGTCTCTGGCTCTGGCGTGTGCGGCACAAGGCTTTCCTGCCCCGATAACTAGGTACACACCTCCGATAGTTTTCTTCCCTCTCTTTCTTTACTCAGACTTTCTCTCTCTCTCTCTCTCTCTCTTTCTCATTTTCTCTACATTTTATTTTTTTTCTTTCTTTTTACCTTCCCTTCATTAGCCTTTTATTCTCCTTTCCTTCAAGGAATCCCTTTTTCTCTTTCAAAATTTTTCCTTACCCTCTACCCCGTGTCGGGTGGCGGTACCGCAAGAGGATCGATTAAAAAAGAAAAAGAAAAAAAAACACAAAAAAGACATAGGAAGAGTGCGATTAATAGATAAAAAAAAAGAAAATAGTTTCTTAAAAATTAGAAACAAACGTAAAGTATTTAACAAGGATCTACATATCGACAAGTTCGCGAAAAAGGGAGAAAAGAAGGTTGGGTTTTAGATAGTATTGTTTGAGTAAATGTTAGAGGAACAAAATCTTACTAGTCTAGTTTTTTTTTTTACTTCTTTACTGTGAATCATATTCTCTGTTATATACCAGGACGGTTTTTTTGTATTTTTATTATAAATATCCATTAGATTTTAAACTTGACTATTTTTATGTGATCGATAATAAATTAATAGAGATAAAGAAACGTAAAGTTTCAATAATTATACAAATTCGAAAAAGTTACGAAAAGAGAATAATAAAAGTTATGGTGACATATGATAAGGAAAAAAGAAAAGAAGTAAAATAAATAAAAAAACAGAAGAAAGATAAAAAGAGAAAGGGTGGATGAATGGAAGGAAAGAAGGAAGGAAGGAAAGACGTAAGATAATGAATTGACAAAATATATGTTCGTCATTCGGGGTGAGCCAATCGGACGTGTTGGTTTTCAGTGCCAACTGGATCCTCGCGGCGCAACTCCGAGATAGGTGACAGAAGCTATAGCGCGACTTCGAAAAGGATGCGGACCCTCTTCTCCTTTGGTAACCTCGGTGCTGATACGGGTGGACCGAGTGGGTGTCACCCGATCATTTGGGGCGATCAATGTTGCCTTGCACCTCTACACACCTCCAATAAGTCCCACGATATCTGGCTGGTAAGTCCTCGCCACCTTCGTGCCTCCGTTCATCCGTTCTTATTGCTCATTCCCTCTGGCGTCACGCAAAAACCTCTCTTCGTTTCTCTCTCTCTCTCTTTCTTTCTTTCTCTCTTTCTCTTTCTCTCGCTCTCTCTCTCTCTCTCTCTCTCTCTCACTTATCTTCATTCTCTCATTCTTATTTTGTCGAGCAACGAAGAAACCAGATATAGTATGAAAAAAAAGAAAAGAAAAAAAAATACTTTTCGTAATCATTATTTTATAAAAATGTTTCCGTCGCGATTTTGATCAAGTCTTTGAGTTGTTAACCGATGAATGGAAATACTATTGTCGACATTCTTCTTTGATAAAATAATAAATTTCAGATATCCAACCTTACTTCGTGTGTTATTTCTCTGTCTTCTTTCTTTCGATACCACGGAACAATTTCGTGTACTTTTTAATCATTATTATTATCCCTTGCACGAAAGGATCCCCTTTGATACCATTCTGTTTAAGTATTATGAGAATAATTCTTTTTTTTTTATGATTTGAGAAAGAGCAGTTGATGACTTACATCGGAAGAATAATTTTACGATTCTTTCCTACTATTGTATAAATTTTACAACAATTAACATTGAAAAATCTTATGTCGTTAAAAGCGAACGGTTGTTATGTTACACAATTAGTACAGTTTATACAGAGTGTTCGATTGGTTTCTTCCATCAGCTGACTAGATATGTTTTCATCGTTCCTGTTTTTCTATCATTTCGTTATTTTACTTTTTTTTTATCCTTGTGGTACTCAAGCCGCAAGTCAGAATATCGATAATTGATAAACGTTGATAGTCACGTTGCATATCGATTAAAATTTGAAAAAAAAAAATAGAAAAAGAGAAAAAAGAAGGCAAGAGATAATATGCAGCCATCCTTTTGCACTTGCTTTCACGCTTATATCGTTTCTCTCTCTCTCTCTCTCTCTCTTTCTTTCTTTCACTTTCCTCTATTGGACAGTACATACACAGCGTATACTTAACATATACACGTATATACACGTTTACATAGTTAATATACGTAGATACGTATATACAGTGTTGGTTCGGTGCACACACCCACTCGTTTTCCCTTTACCTTCGTTGTACGTGTTTATTTCCATGCACATAGACCTTTTTTCTATTGTGTCGTATTTGTCACCACTGTTGTTCCCTTTTCTCCTTCCAACTTCCAACAGCCTATTTTGCTTCGTGATTGTTACATTTCACTAGCTTCTCAAAACGTTTCTCTATGACTTATATGAAAGTAGATAGAGTTTCGCGTATCGTGATACACGCGCCACTGATTCGATGTTAAAAAAAAGAAAAAAAAAAACTAAGAAAAAAAGAAAATGAAAAAAAAGAGAAAGATAAATTGGAAGCCCGTGCCCAGAGACGCCCGAAGCCCTTTTATATTATAAGAAAAATAAAATATTAGAGAATGGAGTAAATGGATAGGCTCTTTTCCAAGTTTTAAATTAATTTTATTGTAATATTTGGGTCATATATTTTAATTGAGCTGACTATTAGATCAGCGTTATAGTAATAATATTTTATACTTATGTTATTACTCAAATCCTATGATCTAAGTTTGAAATTTATTTTGTAAATACTATTTGCTCCAACTCATTTTAATTCTCATAAGAGTAAAAACCCACAGTATTAATTTCGTAAACTTGGGTTGATAGTTTTAAAAAATTTGAACTTAGTTGGCTTGAGTGCTGACACGTGAATCGATCGTTTGTTATCCTTTGCTTACAGATGGTACAAGTTTATTGAAGGCTCATCCCGTCGTCAACCTGTTCAGCTAAATGATCGTGTTCGTCAGGTTAGCGGTACTCTGATCATTCGTGAGGCTCGTGTTGAAGATTCTGGCAAATATCTTTGCATCGTTAACAATTCCGTTGGTGGTGAAAGCGTGGAAACTGTTTTGACCGTTACTGCACCGCTTGCCGCTGAAATCGAACCCAGCACCCAGACAATTGATTTTGGAAGACCAGCTACCTTCACTTGCAACGTTAGAGGCAATCCGATTAAGACGATCTCATGGTTGAAAGATGGAAAGCCACTTGGACTTGAAGAACCAGTACTCAGGATTGAAAGTGTTAAGAAGGAAGATAAGGGAATGTATCAATGTTTCGTTAGAAATGACCAAGAAAGTGCTCAAGCAACCGCTGAATTGAAACTTGGAGGAAGATGTAAGTTTGCATTATAAAATACAACAATCCTCTAAAGAAATAAATATTGCATTTATATAAACATTATTTGCCTTTGATAGTCGAACCACCACAGATCCGCCAAGCTTTTACCGAGGAGACTCTTCAACCCGGACCCAGCATGTTCCTAAAGTGTGTTGCCAGCGGAAATCCTACACCTGAAATCACCTGGGAACTTGATGGAAAACGGTTATCCAACACGGAAAGAGGACAAGTAGGACAATACGTTACGGTCAATGGTGATGTCGTCTCTCATTTGAACATCTCTAGCATTCATACCAACGATGGAGGTCTTTACAAGTGTATTGCTGCATCAAAGGTATATAAATACTATCTTTTAATCTTTATCTTTAGATAGATCTCTCGACAATCTTATTCATTAGCCACAATCTTATACTTTATATAATGAATAATATAAAAAATGATTATATCTCCGAGACTACTTGAAATATTGAGAAATCTTTTTAGATCTTTACATGTAATATCAAAATCTAAATGTGTGTGTGTGTTCATATTATTGGTGTGTGAAACGTATTTATGATATGAAATTTTGCTAAAAATATCTAAAATCATAAAAAAGTGTTATAATCATTGACGTGAATTATAAAATATCAGTTGTTCTTACTGAGAAAAAATTTCGATTGAAGAAGTGCTTATTTTTTACCATGCTTATTTATAGGTTGGCTCTGCTGAACATTCTGCTCGTCTCAATGTTTATGGCTTACCATTTATTCGTCACATGGACAAGAAAGCTATCGTCGCTGGTGAAACTCTACGTGTTACTTGCCCTGTTGCTGGTTATCCCATCGAAAGCATCGTCTGGGAACGTGATACCAGAGTACTTCCCATTAACAGAAAGCAAAAGGTCTTCCCCAATGGCACCCTCATCATTGAAAACGTCGAACGAATGAGCGATCAGGCTACGTACACGTGTGTTGCCAGAAATGCACAAGGATACAGCGCTCGAGGAACATTGGAAGTTCAAGTTATGGGTAAGTTTCAAATATTCATTTATTTTCTTTCATCGTGGATCGTGTGATATAAATTCATTTTCCAAATTTATTCAATCACAATATAGATTACTTGGAAATATTTGTTAAAATTAAAATATTGTGCTATTGAAGCCATTTTTGTAATATTGACAATTATTTGTTCAAATTTATAATACAGTCTCTCTCGTTAACCTTTTAAGTGGAGAACAGTAAATATAGTATATAAAATAATAGTTTGCGCTTTACGCAATTATTAACTTTATCCCAAATATAGAGAGTGTCTTGTAACTGGTGGCACAAATGAGCAGAGGGTGATTCTACATTTTCACTTTGTTTTCGAGGAAAATAAGTTTAATTAACACTCGACAAATTTTTAAATTTGTTTTTTTTTCGAGAACAAACCTGTACATGAAAAACTTTTATTCTTCATTTTCGATTTGTTAGTTTTTATGTAGAATCACCCTCTGCTTGTTTAAACTACCAATTATAGAATACCCTATATATTCTTCAATTAAAAAAAATCTATTAATATATCGAATTAATATTTAATAGTAACTCGAGTTAGCTCGTTACCTTCAGTTAAAAGGTTAAAGAATTTGAAATGATAATAATTAATTGTACTTTTTAAAATTGTCGATTTTCGCGTATAACTCGATTGAAACGTTTAGTTTAAAATCTTAGATGTAATAACATTATATTGCAGGACTCAAAAGGATATAATTTATGTTATGTGTATCGATCGTGTTGAAAGAACAAAAAAGAAGAATTTTTCTTTCAGCTAGCATTCGTACGATAGACGCCAGTTTAAGTCGAGAAAACATGCTGGCAGATTCGATTACGTTGTCGTCGTTTTGTCACCCTACGTCGCCGATCATTTAATTTAAAAATATATTTTGTCGATCGTATCGTAAATCTCTCGCGTGCATAAAAGATTGTACGTGATTATGTTATGCATATACATACATCAATGAGGACGCGGATAGCAAAGCTCCGTTACAGATATTGCAGACTCTATAATTAAAAGGCGAGACAAAAGCGTGCCGTACCCAAGGAGTCTTTCGTTGGAAGTTGGTATGGCGGTGGCCGACAAGCGATCGTAAGAAATTAAATAGATATACATTTTCTTGATTAAAATTTCTCTCTTTTTCTCTCTTCGCGACTTAACCGAACATAAAGTAAAACAAAAAGCAAAAAGTATCGTGCGTTATGTATTTTTTGTTCAGGATTTTTACATTTTGGACCGATAATATAATTGCAATGAGTAGTCGCGCATTGTTAAATGTATCAATTTAAGAAGTAGAAAAAAAGAAACAGAAGAAAAAATAAAATAGTTAAAATTACGTTATATTAAAAACGCGCTTAGTTAGACGCGTACGCGACCTGATCATACATACATCCATACATCGATCCTCAAACCTCAGTGCCACCCACGATACAAGAGTTCGCGTTCACGAAGCTACCAATGAACGCCGGAGAGTTCGCGAATCTGCAATGTATCGTGCCGACTGGCGATCTGCCTCTGAACATACGTTGGAGCTACCCCGGAGAAGAGATGGGCGGTTCTTCCGGCGTGCTCGCAAAGAAGGTCGCGGATCGCGTTAGCATGCTTATGATCTCCGTCATCACCGCGAAGCACGCGGGAGAGTACGTTTGCACCGCTGAAAACGCGGCTGGGACGGCCTCCTACTCGACCGCTCTCACCGTCAATGGTTCGGGACTATGATTTATCAGCCTAGAAAGTTCCTTTTTTTGATTACATATCTTTTTTTATATTTTTCTTCTTCTTCGTCTTCTTATTGAACTTTATTTTTTAATTTTTTAATTTTCATTTTAATTTTAATTCTATTTTATTTTTTTTTTATGCACAGTTACTTCCGCAGAGTGCACAGTAGGTAACCTTATCCTTTCTCTTGTTCTTTATTCCCTATGCTCCATCGATCGTTTTCCATTTAATATCTGGACACTTTACCAGCTACCTTTTTAAACCGTCTTCGTGAATTGAATTAAAATTATAGTATTTATATATATATATATATATATATATATATGTTACGGAATGTCAAAATGCGAACGATATAATTAAATCTGACTGATGTTGGACTTTTGTAAAGTCAGCCCGCAGCTTCTACCAATCGCATTCAATACTGAAGTTGCCAACTGGGGAGATTTTGTGTCGGTGCCCTGTTCGATACTGAAGGGCGATATGCCCATGGATATATCTTGGTCATTCAATGGTGTACCAATTGACACGTCAAAAGATACTGCTATCACAATATCAAAAATCAGCAATCATCTTAGTACACTGAGTATTGATAGCGTTTCGGCGAGACACGCCGGAGAATATGCCTGTTCCGCGTCAAATCTCGCCGGTGCCGTCAGTCGATCTGCGACCTTAACTGTAAACGGTACGACTCTCCATCTTTTTTAACATGCTCTCTTTTCTTTCTGTTCTCTTCTTCTTATAACACCAAAAATAAATATCTATTCCCGTCCCAGGTTCCACAGCGTTGCGGCCATCATTCTTTTTCTTTATACCGCCATACCAAGTTCCTTTTTAACACTAGTAATCACGCGTTCACCGGTTTATATAGTCTACCGTGAACATTTCTGGCGTGGCCAGATTCTTTCTATAGCTCTTTCCAGTTGCACCGCAAATCATACCCTTCGATTTTGGTGACGAACCCGCAAATTGGGGCGAGCTCGTATCGGTGACATGCTCGATAACGAAAGGCGATCAACCTCTCGACATATCCTGGGCCTTTAACGGGACACCTATTGACACCAGCCACGGATCCGACGTAGTGATAGGAAGCACAAACAGGAAAAATAGCGTTTTAACTATTGAATCGGTCGCGGCTAGACACGCGGGAGAATACACCTGTTCCGCTTCGAATCGCGCTGGTGCTACATCTCACACGGCTCTTCTCACAGTAAATGGTATTTACGCGCGTGAACTCTCGTAAGAATGATCTCCGTACCTAATCATTTACATTCATCAATCATGTTTTCCCTGCAATTTCTATACTTCACTACCTATCCAATATTTCCGGTCGGATCAGATCATTTCACAGGATGTTTTTTCTTTTTGTTCAACAATTATTTTTATTTAATGTTTCGATAAGCTTACTTGATGAATTTCTTTCTTAGTTTTCATGATTTCCGTCTTTGATTTCTTTTTTTCCATGCATCTCTCTATCATACCGAAAGTAGGTCTAATAAACGAGACATCGGAGACATACGTAATCCGTGAATCAGACGCGAGAACCATCGCGTTCGGATTTGTGAAAAGTCAGCTGCTAACACGTACACGTTATCTACTTTCGATCATCATCATCATCACCATCATCATCAACATCATCATCCATTCCGAAATCTCTTTCTCATCGTACTCTTTCGTCCGTGCTGCCGTGTCGTTCGCGCAGTCGCACCGCAGATTCTTCAGTTCAGTTTTGGCGACACCTCTCTCAACTCCGGCGAGATGCTGTCTGTCGGTTGCACAATCGTCAAGGGTGACTTCCCGGTGACATTAAGATGGACATTCAACGACGTTCCCATAAACTCATCTCAACACGATATTCATATCGTATCTAGTAAGAGGGTCAGCTTTTTGAACATCGACAATGTGGCTGCGAGACACGCTGGGGCGTACAAGTGCATAGCGACCAATACAGCAGGCTCCGACAGTCACACGGCTATTCTCTCGGTGAACGGTACACCGCGCTTCCGTCAAAGATTTTGCTACCTTGCAAACACTTTTAGTATTTATCCTCTTGTAAACTTTTTTGTAATCCGCAGTAAATCTACATAGAGTACTAATTCTTTGTTGGAGGTCAGAGTACATATTATGCATAAACGTATATATCTAAAACTGTGTACTGCTGTTGTCTTTACATTCACGTTCAAATTTATAACTAATTAATTTTAATTTGACAAAACGATTCTAATAGAATATATGAGACAATGGCAGGAAGAATGTAACACGATCCATCGCATGAGACGATGGCACGCGTTACTCGTTTTATTTTCTTCGTATCGCTTTATCATATATATGTATATATATATATATATACTTATATATATACTTACATATATATGTATATATATAATTTTTTTAATGTCTTGAATATTTAAACAAGCCTGGAATCTGCTGTCGTATTTCCACGTTTTCCAACATCCCACAACTCCCTTCTTGCGGAAGCTTCTTTCGAGGTATCCATGGCTACGTGCTAATGACGTAAATAGTACTTGAATATCGTGCTGCGTAGAGTGCACAGCTTTGAATATTCATAGACGTACGTCCAACGACTACCAGCATTATCCCAAATGTCACTTTGTCCGTAAAATTCTCCGTTTTCGTAATTTGTAAGACCGTCCCCTTTTCTCTTCGATAGCTCCTACGCGTGTTTTCAGGATCTGGTCTGTTTTTTTCTGGAGTTTTTATCAATTTACAGTGGTACCACAGATCGGACCCTTCTCGTTTGGCGACGAAGCCGCTAATGCGGGAGAAATGGCGACCGTTCAGTGTGCCGTAATAAAAGGTGATTTGCCTGTTGAAATTGTTTGGTCGTTGAACGGTCAGCCGATCGACGTTTCGGGCGCGCAGACGAATCAGAATTACGATCGTCAGGATATTATTGTGAACAGGAGCAACAAACGGGCCAGTACTTTGACGATCGATTCGGTAGCGGCAAGACACGCGGGTGAATATTCGTGTACGGCGAGCAACGCAGCCGGATCCGCCACGCACTCCTCGGTACTTACTGTTAACGGTACGATTTGCCTTTTCCCTGTAAACTTCGAAATCGATTAACTGGGTGGTTGGTCGGTCGACTCGATAGTTTTTATAACTTATCTAACACTAGAGTGATGTGTGGTAACCGACACTGAGGAACGAGGACTTGTGTGGTGTAAAACGAACAATGATCCCTTATCCTATACTAAAGACATTCTTTAGTTTATAACCAATTCTTACACATTCCTTTCGATGGGTTGCTTTTGGTCAGATAGTCGATATCTTATTCACGATCATTATGTCCTTGAACGATATCGTAGATCGTATAAAAAATAGACAGTATCGATCTCCGGATATAATTGGCAGTATCGCCGAGGATCGCACCCTTCGAAATGGCCGACAAGGCCGTCAATTCAGGAGAATCGGTATCAGCTGTTTGCACCATCGTCAGCGGTGATTCTCCGCTCGAGATTACTTGGGCTTTAAATGGGATGCCGATCGAGGAGAGTCAACGGATCTCTGTGACCACCACCAAGAGGAACAGTCTTTTATCGATCGATTCGGCGAGCCCTAGCCATGCCGGAACTTATACTTGTGTCGCTTCGAACGCAGCCGGAGCAACGACTTATTCCGCGGAATTAACCGTGAACGGTACTTTACCAAGATTAGATCAAGCGACTCAGCATAAAGAACGTCGACCTATCCAATTATCTTTCTTCCTTACTTTTTTTTATTTTCTCCTTTTTTCTTCGTAGGGATTCTCTTCGATGTCTTCCTTTTCCTCTTCCTTTCGCTAGGCATATCTCATAACAAGGGCGCAAGGTATAAAACGAAACGAAATAGTAGTTGAGAAATATCGTGTATTTGTTCACGCTTATTCTAGTCTCACCAGAGATCGCTCCCTTCGATATCGCGGAAAAGCCAGCGAACTGGGGAGACTCGATTTCCGTAATATGCGCCATCGTGAAAGGTGACCTGCCAATCGAGATCTCTTGGGCGTTGAACGGTGAGCCAATCGGTTCTGATCGCTCAGACATCAATATCTTAGCGACTACACGAAAGAATAGTATTCTCAGCATCGAGTCGGTCGCCGCGAGACACGCAGGAGAGTATACTTGTTCAGCCTCTAATAAAGCTGGAGCAACGAGCCACTCCTCGACTCTAGTTGTTAATGGTACGAGAATTGCCAAGTAGTCTTTGCATCTTTTATTTTATTGACCTACACATCTTCTTTCTTCCCATTTATCCAATAATTCACTTTGCCCCACTGCTTTCATTGATCTATTATCGGATCGGTCTTCTCTTTGGTATCGAAGCAACTTTTACGTATTAGAATGTCACAGGAAGAGCATTGACGACGACGAAGATAACATTATATTAATAATTTGAACAAATTATTTTTTTGCCATGATTTAGTTGCACCCGGGATAGCACCTTTCGTTATGAGCGAAACACCGTCGAACTGGGGCCAAACCGTTACCGCGACTTGCACGATTCTTCAAGGTGATCAGCCTGTTCAAATTGAATGGGCACTTAATGGCAAACCGATCTCTCACGATTATCCTGATATATCGATCGCAACCACCAAACGCGTTAGTCTGCTCACCATTGAAGCAGTAACAGCAAGTCACGCTGGCGAATATACTTGTATCGCTAGTAATGTGGCTGGTGGAACGAGTTATACCGCGACGTTAGCCGTTAACGGTACAATAACGTTTTCCGTTTATACATTTTTGCTACTCGTATCTGCATGTCACGGATTAGTTCATCATTCGACATTTTTCCTCCTTCCTTCTTTTATATTTTCATATTATCCTTTTCTAATCCTCTGTTTCCTTCTTAACCAATTATTAGGAAAACAAAAATTTTCATCTTTCTAATTATTGCAGGCTTGTTGATCGATTTTTAAGGAATCACATGTTTTGTAGCGAACATTTAATCATTTCAGGGGTAAAATTGAATAGTAGAAACAATATTTTTCATGGTACTTTTTTATGATAGTCGCTCCGGTGATAATGCCTTTCGAAATGGGAGAAGGACCAACAAACTGGGGCCAAACAGTTACCGCAACTTGCACAATCCTTCAGGGTGACCAGCCTATTCAAATGGAATGGGCTCTCAATGGCAAGCCGATCTCTCACGATTATCCCGATATATCAATCACAACTACCAAACGCGTCAGCCTGCTCACAATCGAGGCGGTCACGGCAAATCACGCCGGCGAATATACTTGCATCGCTAGTAATATAGCTGGAGGAACGAGTTATACCGCGACATTAGCCGTTAACGGTACAAATCCGTTTCGCTGTTCGTGTCTGCATGTCACGAATTTGTCCATCATTCGATAGT
The DNA here is from genome assembly GCF_049000335.1 of Polistes dominula. Taxonomy (NCBI): domain Eukaryota; kingdom Metazoa; phylum Arthropoda; class Insecta; order Hymenoptera; family Vespidae; genus Polistes; species Polistes dominula. The sequence continues at coordinate 4,816,553 of NW_028301152.1, read as the reverse complement.
TTTCTTGTTCTTGTTCATATTTTTTGTAGAAATTTATCCTTTCCTAATCCTTGTTTTCCTTCTTATCCACTTGTCACCTTAATAAACATTTTGGTTCGTCTAGTTATTGCAGGTCTGTTGACGGTTTGTTGAGGAAGCAAATATTTTATATCGAAAAATCAGTTACTTTGGGATCAGTCAAATAGTAAAAACGATATTTTTGATGTAACTTTTTCGTGATAGTCGCTCCGGGGATAATGCCATTTGTAATGGGAGAGGAACCAGCAAATTGGGGTCAAACCGTTACCGCGACTTGCACCATTCTCCAAGGTGATCAACCTGTACAAATCGAATGGGCTCTTAATGGCAAGCCAATCTCTCATGATTATCCTGATATATCGATCTCAATCAGCAAACGTGTTAGCGTACTCATGATCGAAGCAGTCACTGCGAGTCACGCTGGCGACTATACTTGCATCGCTAGTAATGTGGCTGGTGGAACAAGTTATACCGCGACGTTAGCTGTTAATGGTACAATAACGTCTTCCGTCTATATAATATCGCTGTTCTTGTCTGCATGTCACGAATTAGTATTATACATTTGTTCTTTTATAGTCAGTTTCCTTCTTTTATTTGTTCTAGTACTCTTCCTTTCCTAATCCTGTTTATCCTTTTTATCCACTTGTCACCGAAACAATTATACTCAGTTGTGACAGATTTGCGGATTATTCGTAAGAAAGCAGATATTTTATATGGGACATTCAATTACTTTGGGGTATATCGAATAGTAGAAACGATATTTTTTATATGACTTTTTCACGATAGTCGCTCCGGTAATAATGCCGTTCGAAATGGGAGAGGGACCAGCGAATTGGGGAGACACCGTAACTGCCACTTGCACCGTGCTGAAAGGCGATCGTCCTGTACAGATTGAGTGGGCACTCAATGGTGAACCAATTTCTCGCGATCGTTCGGACGTATGGATTAATACTAACGAACGCGTTAGTCTGCTCACAATCGATGCGGTTACAGAGAGACATGCCGGAGAATATACTTGCATAGCCAGCAATGTTGCTGGTGGAACAAGTTATTCCGCATCTTTAGCTGTGAACGGTAGAACGATTTATGCGTTTTACTTAGTTTTTCCTAGTTTTCTGTAGCATTCATGCATGTACGGAATTGTTGTTGGCTGTGTTCATTTCAGCGGATAAACAACACTAATGCGATCCTTTGTTCTATCCTTCATTTAACACGGTGGGATCGTTCGCTTTGGAGATGATGCTCTAACTACTCCGCAAAATAAAATCCTTTCATCAAGTTCAGAATCGTTGATTACTCTTGTCAGGATAATTTAGGTTCTTTTTCTTCGACAGTGAATTTGCTCGTACCATTAATATAATCTTATATTAGATTCACAATTAACGTTGTCATTTTAGTGGCACCTCATATAGGTCCTTTCTCGATCAGTGACGGTCCTGCGAATTGGGGAGACATGGTCTCGGCAACGTGCTCCATCATGAAAGGCGATTTTCCCGTAAAAATTGTTTGGAAGTTTAATGACAAAACGATAGGCCCAGATGATTCAGATATTACGATAACGAAGATCAATAGACACATGAGCGCATTGAGCATCGAATCGGTGACTGCAAGACATGCGGGCGAATATACTTGCGTCGCCACGAACCGAGCTGGCAATGCCACTCACTCGACCATCCTGGCTGTTAACGGTATCAATCTTTTGAAAGCACGCTTGCACGATAATTAAATGTGTTTTGCACAGCACATACATACCTATCCATCATCCTGCCATTGGATCTAATGCTTTTTTTTTTATTTTATGATTATTTATATCGTTAAAATTTTTACACTCGGTGATATGGGATGACGAAATTCGAACTATTTCAATTTTGATATTTGAGACATTGTATTGGTCTTGTTTAGAGAAAAAAATTTTTATTCGTCGACAACAAGCGTGCTCTATCAATCACCTACCACGTCCATTGTCCTATCATTGATTCAGATTTTGTTTTACCTTAAGACATCCGCTCTCAAGGAAAATAAATTTTTGGACTCGAAAATACGCGATGAAGAAAATTAAACCATTTGGATAGAAACCTTGGTATTCGGCGAATTTTATTTGATTCATTTAGAGAAGAATTTTACTTGTTTTTCGATTGACGACAAGCATGTTCTATTAGTTGCACCGCAGATCTTTCCTTTTTCGTTCGGCGACGAACCGGTGAACTCGGGCGAGGCAATATCAGCTACCTGCTCCATTCAAAAAGGAGACTTCCCGATGGACATTTCGTGGGCCTTCAACGGCGAGCCGATAACCGACGAATATAGAGATCAGTTTATGATAACGAAGAGCAAACGTCTAAGTGTACTACAAATCGATGCCGTTGCCGCAAGACATGCGGGAGAATTTACTTGCACAGTGTCAAACAATGCCGGTGCTTCCAGTCACACCGCTACTTTAGCCGTGAACGGTAATGCGCGTGCATGTCTTATACGGGCACGTCTCTATCTCTTTCTCTCTTTCTCTATTTCTATTTTTCACTAGCAACCTTGGTTGACCTATCCGCAAAGATAAGAGAAGTTGTTCTCTTCCTTCCTTTCTCTTCCTTTTCCATTCCACGTTGTCGTAAATTTACGATAGTTCTATTTCTAAATCTATTCTCGGAGATGAAAGCTATTTTCTACATCAACATTATCATACTAGGAATGAGGTAGGCTTAGGTGAGCAGACTCAAGGATTATTTTCATCAAACAATCGTGGCAACACGTAAAACGATCTTGTTATCTCTTTAGGTCGTTCACAAAATACTTCATTGTTTTCGATAATCTCGTTTAGAATTGATTAGTTTAGATAATAATTGTCATACCTTTGCAAATCACTTACAGTCGCGCCACAAATAGTACCCTTTTCAATCAGCGACGAACCTGCAAATTGGGGAGAAGCAGTCTCGGCTGTTTGTACGGTCGGAAAGGGTGACTTACCGATCGAGGTTTCATGGGCTTTAAACGGTGAGCCTATTAACGACGCCAATCACGGAGATGTTTCTATATCGAGCACTGGAAAACGGGTCAGCCTGATGACGATCGAAGCCGTGAGCGCGAGGCACGCTGGGGAGTATACTTGTACAGCCTCGAACGCAGCAGGAGCCACTAGTTATTCGGCAGTATTAGCAGTAAACGGTACACAAAGGGACTCAGAAGCTTGTTCCTTGAATTGAGATCATAGAAATATGCATTGAACGATGTGTTCACTCTGCCATTAAATTCGCGTGCACACATTATTAGCTAATAGAAACGTACCGAACGAAGCGATAATGCTTTCCTTTTTACTAATGTTTGAACAGGTCGCATCTTTCATGAATGTAACACAATTCTTACGATTGCAGTGCATTTTCCATTTTACCTTTGAAACAATCAACATGTTTTTTTTTCGTTCTTCTAAAACCATTTCCACTGTCCCTTCTTTGTCACCTTTCCTCCATTATCCAAGGGCATATGAAAACATGCCTAATGAAAAATTGATTAGCGTCGACGATCTTTTTTAGTATCACCGCAGATCGCACCCTTCTCGATCGGGGATGAACCAGCTAATTGGGGAGAGCAGGTTTCGGCTATTTGTAGTATCGTCAAGGGTGATTCACCGATAGATATTCAATGGAGCTTAAAAGGTGAACCGATCACAGCTCGCACGCATCCGGACATAACGATCCAGAAAACAGGCAAAAAGACGTCTCTGCTAACCATCGACTCTGTAACCGCGCATCATGCTGGCGAGTACAGTTGCATCGCGAGCAATTTGGTTGGAACCGTCACTCGTTCGGCCGTTCTTTCGGTTAATGGTATATTAAAGACATTCAAACAACGACTTTAAAAGCATTGCATAATGCATCCAAAGTTTTCATTTAGCAGCACTTTCTTATTACCTCAAGAATCCATCCAAATACCAGTACCTTTCTCCAAAATTATGAGCAAGTCCGTTTATCGAGGAAACTTTAGGGAGACTGTTCTTATTATTAGTTAATTGCCTAATGTTTAGACTAGGCTAAAGGAAAGATCCTTTTAAAAAGAAGTTCTTTTTTTCCATGAGAGTTCATTGATATTTCTGAGCACATGTTACTGTGCTTATTCTTTTCTTGCTGATTGGTGTCGCAGTTGCACCGCAGATAGGACAAATATCATTCGGCGAGGAACCGGTTAACGCAGGTGACTTGGTCTCCGTGCAATGCGTCGTTACTAAGGGCGACTCTCCTCTGGAGATCACTTGGACATTTGATGGTCATCCTATAGATCACGATCGGATGGATGTGATCGTATCTAATTCCGGAAAACGCGTGAAGCAATTAACCATCGAGTCCGTTGCTGCAAGACATGCCGGGGAGTACACCTGTGTCGCATCAAATGTAGCTGGTTCAACGTCTCATTCGGCCAAGTTGGACGTCAACGGTACACGTACTCCCTGATTTTGCAACGAAGATCCCAATGTATTTCTATTAACTTCCTTCTACATTACCTTCCTTTCCGACGAGGCATAATCCTCTTTATGCTCTATACACTTCTATTTTCTTTATCGGTCTTTATTGTTCTTTATTTATTGAATTCGTTTCTTTCTATTTCTATCATTTTAATTTTCTTATTTTTCATATATTTTCATTCTTGATTTAAACTCATTTAGTGAATCGAAAAACATCTAGGATGTGAAGGGCGAAAATCATTGGAAATGTCAAGATACTGAATATTTATGTATTCATGAAAAACGGAGAACATCTAGAAGAATTTAGAGCAGTTATTGGGAGCGTGATTATTGCAAGATTAGTGAGGCAGCTTCTTTTCTACTTTCTTTCTATTTCCAGTTATTCCAAAATTGTTGCCATTCGTATTCGGAGAAGAACCATTAAACTCGGGTCAAGTAGTAACGGTACCTTGCGCAGTGGTTGAGGGTGATCAACCCTTGAAGCTCCGTTGGACCTTAAACGGTCACGAGATTTCGCCACACTCTGGAATCTCAGTACTGGATCTTGGGGGAAGAGGCGTCATACTAAGCATAGGATCGGTCCAGGCAGCTCATGCGGGAACTTACACATGTATCGCGGAAAACCTTGCCGGAAGGCACGAGCTCTCGGACGATCTGATCGTCAATGGTGCATAACGATCTCTCTTTTTTCCTTTCTCAATCCCTTATATATTTTCAATGCCTTGTTTTAAGGATTTATCGTGGAAAAAATCACCTAAAGAATTATCCTCTACCAACTCCAAATCATTTTTTCAGTCCTATAGACCTTTACGAGTCTACTCGTGTTTTCCTTTGATTTATTCTACTTCGTCTTTTTTTTCTCAAACCACGGTCTTGCTCTCAGAAAAAAACGTTCGTTGAAAAAGTGGGTTAACAAGAGGTGGCGTAGTTCGTTTGTAAAAGACGTTAAATTAATGACGTTTGTCGCGTTTCTCTCTTTTTCTCTGTCTCTCTCGCTCTATTTTCTTTGGCCTTTCTATTGCTTTTTTCTCTCTGCCTATTTTCGACAGTCTCCCCACATCTGCAGCCATTCTCGTTCGATGAGGCCAACTCCGGTGATCTGATAATCGTCCATTGCGCGGTCGTTAAGGGGGACACACCGATTTCGCTCAAGTGGTTGTTCGAGGGACGCCATTTAGAAGTAGGAGACGGAGTGGGTATCACCGCGTTTGGGGATAGAGTATCGGCCTTGACGATACCGTCCGTAAGGGAGAACACGCCGGAGAATATGCTTGCGTTGCCGATAATCCAGCCGGTCGTGCTAGGCACAGTGCACATCTCAAAGTGAACGGTACAGGAAATATTCAGAAAAGAATCTAAAGGAAAAAAATACGCGGCCAGCATGATCGTCGTCGATATTATTACGTATATCCACATAACGCGCTATTTAAGAATTTGTCAAATTTGCTATGCAAAAGAATGTGATAATGATTGAACGGGAAACTAACGTGACTTATAATTATTATATTTTATTTCTGTGGGACTGTAGCTCGTGTAGTAGTCGATATTAATGAAGATAATGTATATATAAATACATATACATGTAATATATACATGTATATATATTTATATTATAATAACGTTAATAATAATGCATCGTTCGTCGTAATAAACTGTACTACTTGCTCTGTCTGTCGTGTAGCAATACATAAATACACATGAAGATGTCTGGAAAGTTTACGTTTGCCCGATTCTCCATTCTGAACTTCCCCTATGTCTCTCTCTCTCTTTCTCTCTCTCTCTCTCTCTTTCTTTCTCTTTCTTTCTCTTTCTCTATCACTCTCTCTTTAACTCTCTACACAATTATCTTCTCCTCGTTAATACAGAATTCGGTGGGTTGAGTTTTCAAGCCGGGAGTTTTATCCTTTTTTTTCTCGAGTTTAAAACTGTCGCGAAGCAAACGAACAACAACACGTCCTAACCCTCATTTTATTCGCTTATTTCGTTATCTGATTTCTTCGTTAATTAATTTCAACGATAATATCGGAAAAGACCGCAAGCGTATTACGAAACAAGCTTCGGACAAAATACGGAGAAATGGAAATACCAAATCGGAAGATCAAATAAGTGATGAACGAATAAAATAAAAAGAAATATAAAAAATATCCAGAAAAGATAAAACAGGAGAAGAAAAACACATCGAGTCTTCATTAAAAATCGCGTTAAAATTTGTCGTCGTGGCCGGTTTACCTAGAGCCTCTACTACCGTTACATATTCCAGTCTTACCACGCATCAGTCCTTTCGATTTTGGGGATCGACCGATCTATGCCGGACAGGCTGCTCAGCTAGCGTGCATGGTACCGGTCGGCGACACACCGATTGAGATCACCTGGACATACGAGGGTCAACCCTTGTCGCAATATATGGGATACAGCGTCGGGAAAATCGGACCACGAACGAGTATACTTCTGATCGAGCCAGTTACCCCAGACCACGATGGACGTTACGCGTGTCTCGCTAGTAATCCGTCGGGAAGAGCGCCACACGAAGCCAGGTTACGAGTCAACGGTTAGGGCCCAAGAGTAAAGGGAGGAACATTGAAATCGTGATAATGATAATAATGCTAATTGACCATACAAAATAACGACATATATATATACATGCGTACATACATACATTATATTATATTATACTTATATATATGCGTATATTGATTTTGATAATGAGCGACATGATGATTGATGATCACCCTGAATGACAGCAAATAATAATAATAATCGCGTCGGTTATCGCGATATTTTATGACTGCAGGCTTTATTGATGCATCTTCGTCGTTGCTGAAGCTGTCCTGTTGTGTACAGATCGTTGCTTTCGTCACCGGGGATGACACTCTCGTCTGCACTGTCTCTTTCTCTTTCTCTTTCTTCTTTCTCTCTTTCTCTCTCTCTCTCTCTCTCTTTCTCTCTTTCTCTTTCACTTTCTTGCTCATATTTCTATCTTTTTTTTCTTTCCTTTGTTATTTAATTTTGTTATTCTTCTATTAGCCATTTATCTTTTTTCTTTAGATTTCATTTTCTTATATTAAAATTGTCATTATTATTATTATTATTATTATTATTATTATTATTATTATTATTATTAATTATTATTATTATAATAATAATTATTATTATTAATATTAATATTATTATTGGGTTTCTATCTTATATGCTACAGTTTCGAGTCCACAAGCTTAAAGCCGAGCGTTAAAGATCAGGTAGATCGAACCGAAACCTCCATTTTCCTGAAGCTCAACAACGGCCTTTCCTTGTATTTGCCGTTCGTTTAAATTTCGCGCTTTAATATCGTTTCATTTTTTCTCTTGCGCCCTCTTCGTCAACATTTGTCAGCGATCCTTTCTTTGGTTTTTTGATTTTGCCAAGAAAGATCGCTAAAAGTATTATATTTCTCTTTCACACATACACATGATGAACACAGATACATCACGCTGTATTTTTCTTTGATCTTCATCATTCTCAACAAATATATGTATATATATTTCATTACTCTATCTCGATCACGCACACAATATCGCGAGGTCATTCTGATAGGTTTTGTTAAGTCTCTCGTATTGTTTTGTCGTCGTTTCGTCATAACATTGATCAAGTTTGTAGTTCGTCGTACGTCCCCACATTCGCGAGCCACAACGCGTCCCAGCTCCAAAGACGACCGACCGACCATTCCAGCACCCCTCGGAGGGTTTCCGAGATTCATTCCAACCTTTACTCCTTAAAGCACCTTTCCGTATCAGTCTTACCTAGCCTTTACCTCACATGTCTCGCCTCATTCATTTTGTACGTGCATGAGAAAAAAGTAGTTCGTAGTGATACATGCATGGTTTTCTTTCTTTCTTCTTCTCTTTCTGTAACCACCTCTAACTATCTCTATCTTTCTCACTCACTCTTTCAGCCTTTCTCTTTCTGTCTCTCTCACAGCCCTTTTTACTCCGAGTAAGAACATGAAATATGGTCTTAACATGATTTCTTAATGCGGTACAGCATGCAAGCCGTGCTTAAGTACATACATCGTAGAACTTCTTGCATGTACTCTCAGTGAGCTCCTTCAGCAGCCTTTCTTCGTCAATCTTCATATTCTCGGTTCATGCTAGTAGATACCCGCATAGTCATCTCTAAGTCCCGTATGCTTTTATTAGTAGTACAATCTGCTCGTTGCAGTAGCGGAAGCAAATCAACGTTTGCATGCAATAAATGTAATACCATCTGTTCTGGATCTTTTTGTTTGGCTGCTTTTATGCAAGCAGAATTTAATTGGAAATGAAATACTTTGATAAATATTTCTTCTGAATGCCCTGATAATGTAGTTGAGGAAAGATCTAGGACGACGGAACGATTTGCTTCCGGTTTACTGCTATAGTAGACTAAGGGAAAAGAACGCAGTTCTAATCGATTTATTCTGTCACAGTACCACCTCGCTGGATTCTGGAACCTACCGATAAAGCTTTCGCACAAGGCTCTGATGCACGCGTTGAATGTAAAGCCGATGGTTTCCCGAAGCCCCAGATTACATGGAAGAGAGCTGCTGGTTAGTATTTTCGTTTTAGTTTTAATTTCCTTAACTACTTTGAAACTATACTAATTATTTATTCATCATCGTATGATTTTCATTGAACAGGAGATACGCCTGGTGAATATACCGACTTGAAAATGAGCAATCCTGATATTAGTGTTGAAGATGGAACTCTCTCGATCAATAACATTCAAAAGACTAATGAAGGTTATTATCTTTGCGAGGCTGTTAACGGTATCGGAGCTGGACTTTCTGCTGTGATTCTCATCTCTGTTCAAGGTGAGATCTTAGTTTTTCTTTTTTCTTTCTTTCTTTTTAATTATTTGTTTGCATTAAGATTCTCGATAATTACAGCACCTCCCCATTTTGAAATCAAACTCAAAAATCAAACTGCAAAACGTGGCGAACCAGCTGTATTACAATGCGAGGCACAAGGCGAGAAACCAATTGGCATTTTATGGAATATGAACAACAAGAGACTTGACCCGAAAAGCGATTCACGTTATACCATCCGAGAAGAAATTTTGGCTAATGGTGTTCTGTCTGACCTTAGTATCAAGAGAACTGAAAGGAGTGACTCGGCTTTGTTTACCTGTGTTGCAACGAATGCTTTTGGCAGCGATGATACCAGCATCAACATGATTGTTCAAGGTACAGCCTTTGGAGTAATGTTATAAAATTTTGTATCTTAATGGATAGTAAAGAAACTTTTACCTATATAATTTCCTTGCAGAGGTACCGGAAGTTCCTTATGGTCTTAAAGTATTGGATAAGTCTGGACGTTCGGTTCAATTGTCGTGGGCAGCTCCATATGACGGAAATAGTCCCATGAAAGGATACGTTATCGAATACAAAATCAGCAAAGGCTCCTGGGAAACTGATATCGATAAGGTACTTGTGCCTGGCTCTCAACAAAACGTTGCTGGTGTGTTCAATCTTAGACCTGCCACGACTTACCATCTCCGAATTGTTGCCGAAAACGAAATTGGAAAGTCTGACCCATCTGACACTGTAACTATCATCACCGCCGAAGAAGCTCCAAGTGGCCCACCAACTTCTGTTAGAGTTGATGCTCTTGATCAACATACTCTCAAGGTAACTATGGTAAAATTGAATTTCTCATTAACTCACAACTGAAAATATATTATTAACAAAGTTAAACATATATTTAGGTAACTTGGAAACCACCCCCACGCGAAGATTGGAACGGCGAAATTCTTGGCTATTATGTCGGCTACAGGCTTTCATCCTCTGACAAACCATACATGTTTGAAACCGTTGAATTTTCGAAGGAAGATGGAAAAGAACATCACTTGCAGATCATGAATCTTAAGACCTACACCCAATACAGCGTTGTTGTTCAAGCATTCAATAAAGTTGGTTCTGGACCGATGAGCGAAGAACGAAGACAACACACGGCTGAAGGTGTACCCGAACAACCACCCCACGACACGACTTGCACTACTCTTACTTCGCAAACTATCAGAGTTTCATGGATGTCGCCTCCTCTTAGTGCTGCAAATGGTGTTATTACTGGCTACAAGGTAATAAAACATTTTATATCAAAAATATATTAAGAAAATATTTACTGTGTATTTTTATATTAACGTATTATTATCTGTATATGAACATAATATATTTTTAGGTTATTTATGGTCCATCTGATACTTGGTATGATGAAAATACGAAAGATACCAAGATTACCTCCTCCAGCGAAACGATTTTACATGGCTTGAAAAAATATACGAACTACAGCATGCAAGTTTTGGCCTTTACCTCTGGTGGCGATGGCGTGAAATCTGCACCAATCCACTGTCAAACAGAACAAGATGGTAAGTTTTAATTTTGAAAGCATCAATAATATTTTATGTAATTTATTAACGATTTATCTATTCTCTTCTTTAGCCCCCGAAGCACCGATCGCCGTTAAAGCACTCGTCATGTCTCCTGAATCAATTCTTGTGTCTTGGCGCCCACCAAATCAACCAAATGGAGTTATTTCGCAATATACCGTTTACACTAAAGCTGATAGCGCAGAAAACCCAACTAGCCAGAAAGTTCCACCTAATCAGTTAACTTACGAAGCTACTGGTCTTGACAAACAACGAAGATACGAATTCTGGGTAACTGCTAGCACAAACATTGGCGAAGGAGAAAATTCTAAGATTGTGACATTAGGACCAAGTGTACGAGGTAAGATTTGTATTTTATATCTCTTACAATATATACAAAGTAAGCATCTTATTAATTTATTGTTTTCTTTATTTTTCAATTTATAGTACCGGCCAAGATTGCATCGTTTGATGACAAATTCACTGCGACTTACAAAGAAGATGTAAGGTTACCTTGTCTTGCTGTTGGTGTACCGGCACCGGAAGTAGTATGGAAAGTACGAGGCTCTGTTCTTCAAACCAGTGATAGATTGAGACAATTACCCGAAGGATCCTTGTTCATCAAAGAAGTTGACCGTGCTGATGCTGGAGAATATTCGTGCTATGTTGAAAACTCTTTTGGACATGATACTGTTACTCATCAACTTATTGTTAATGGTAATTGTCTATATGAATAATTATAAAATAGATTCAAAGTTTTGTTTTTGTTATTAATATTTGATGATTGGTTTTTAGCTCCACCACACTCACCACAAGTTACTCTCACGGCCATGACTACCAATTCGCTTACAATGAAATTGCGACCTCATTCAACTGATAATGCACCTATTAATGGATATACGATTCATTACAAACCTGAATTTGGTGACTGGGAAACCGCTCAAATTAGTTCTTCGGTTCAAAAGTATACTTTAGAAAACTTATGGTGTGGTTCTCGATATCAGATCTATGTTAAGGCTTACAATAGGTAAGAATAAGTCTTATATAATTAAGGTTTATCCAATAAAAGCGGATATGATTCAACGTAAACGTAATTTTAGCATTGGAACTGGAGACAAATCAGACACTTTGAACACTCGTACCAAAGGATCGAAACCCATTATTCCTGAAGCAGCAAGATTTATTGAAGTATCTACTAACAGCATTACCCTTCACTTAAGCGCTTGGTCTGACGGTGGCTGCCCTATGTTGTACTTTGTCGTTGAACATAAGAAGAAGTACGAAACAAACAAGAAATTAGATTAAAAGTTTAAACAGCAAGTTCGAAGTAACCAAGTTTTTCTCCTATTTTAGGCATCTACAAGAATGGAACCAAGTATCTAATAACGTTAAACCGGGCGGTAACTTCGTAGTTTTGGATCTAGACCCTGCTAGCTGGTATCATCTTCGAGTTACGGCTCATAATAATGCTGGATTTGCGGTAGCCGAATATGAATTTGCAACTTTGACTGTAACTGGAGGTGGGTATAGCATAACTACGCTTGATGCGTTTGAAAGCATCTCGTAGCCGGTGCTAATGGTGGCTGGATTGAACGGTCGCCGTATTTTTTGTTCCAGGCACCATTGCACCGGCCCGCGAATTACCGGACATTAACGGTGGTGGCAACGATGAAGACCCAGTGAAATTTTTCATGGCTAACTTGAATCTTGTCGTACCTGTGGTAGCCGCAGTTCTTGTTATAATCGTTGCCGTCATCGTGATCTGCGTTCTAAGAGGAAAGGGTCATGGTAGTGATAAAGGTAATAATTTTTTTTATTTTTTTCCATATGTAGGTACAATTGCTCCGCCGGTACGTAACGGTGGTAATGAGGATACCGACGTCAGACGTTATTTCCCATGGTTACCGAGTTGGCTCGATGTTAATGTTGTTGTACCGGTTGGAGCTACGATCGTCGTCATTATCGTAGGAATTGTTGTCATTTGCGTCGCATTATCTAGACGAACCCGAGGCCCGGAACAAACACGGCTGCGAGGTATCTCTTCAGCCGACGAGAAATATTACGAGGGACAATGTATACCAATTTTTTTTTTATTACTTTATTCATTAGATTACGAAAAGTAATCGAATAATGGAGTATCACTGCGATGATGATTTTGACACAAGAATATTAATAACGACTTTAATATTGAAATGTTGCATAATGTGATGATCAATTTAAATCTTCTGATCGTAATCATCCTCCCAGTGATTCTTTGCCAATCGTACATATTCATTGGTTAATAATATAGTAATATTAATATGAACGAATACGTTTATTGCTGCTTGCAGACGACGTAGTATATCAACAAACCGGTGTTGGTGGCGCTACACTTGACAAACGCAGGCCTGATCTTCGAGATGAATTAGGATACATCGCACCCCCGAATCGCAAACTTCCACCTGTTCCTGGCTCCAACTATAACACCTGCGATCGCATCAAGCGAGGTACAGTGATAAGTAAGCCACAACTGACAAAAGTTTGATATTTAGATGATTCTCCATTATAACTGTTTGAATGTTGTCGCATCGGCACGAGATAGTTTGACTATTTCTTCTTACGGAACACATTAATTTCGCACAGCCAGCCAACAGTTTAAATTTCAAAACGATGATATTCTTTGTGGAGAACCAATATGCAAGCAAACACAATACACACGCATTACAACATTATTACCATTTAGATTCCGCTATTATTTATGTTGGCTATGCTTAAACATATTTTGCATACCGAAGTATATATACATATACTATACTATATATCTACGTATAAAAATGTATACCCTGCTACTAAACGAAACAAGTTGTTCCTTCGTATGCGCTTATAACATCGCTGCGCGTACCAAGAATCCAACATGGTTAACAAAATTTTATTAGTTTTGGTATTAGTGTCCTTCTTTAAAGAATAACGATCGTTAAAAAATAGATCCTGATAGACAGCTTGGTAAGCGGCAGCGAGTCGTACGATTGTTGTAGTATATGTTCGATAGGTGCGACAGGTTCGTTCAGAAGTCACTCAACGTGGGATCCAAGGAGGCACATGTATGAGGAATTAAATCATTGTGCACCCAGCAGAAGGTGCCCACCTCCACCGCGTATGGGCAGTTCGGAGGGTCTTTCTCACAGAGGTTGGTAACAATAGTTTTTCTAGGACGAAGGGCTCATTCTCCCTCGTGTCCCGTCGCAAGCCTTCGTCTTTCGCGATTCTGGTAATGACGAACTGCAGCCGGTACAGCCACTCGGTCTCGCAGCCGGTCTTCGTAAGTCCTCTTCGTGGTTCTAAATCCTCATAAATGAAGATATACGTTTTTTTCTTTTTCTTCTTTGTCTACAACTTATTCATCTTATTTTTCTTGTTCTTCTTCATCGATGTTGCACGTTATCGCATGCTACGCTCGTTATTTGACCAGCACACAATTTACACATCGAACACAGTTAAGCCGAGTATATTTTACTTCTCGTTCTCTCTATGAAAGAAATATTTCACTTCGGTGATTCATAAGGAGATATATAATATAAAAGGGCATGGAAGTAGGAACATTCAAGCGAGACTACTAACATGAAAATTGGTGCACGTATACATATCATCAATATCATTCATTTGTTAATTGAAAAGATGACAATCGTTGAATTTAGTAACAATTAGAAAATGTATTTTTTATACGAACTTCATGGCAGCAGAGTCTACCCTCGATACTTGTTGCAGGCATGGAGGATGAGATCTGCCCGTACGCTACTTTCCACTTATTAGGATTCCGTGAAGAAATGGACCCAAGCAAGGCTATGCAATTCCAAACTTTCCCTCACCAAGGTAATGGACATTCCGGAACTATGGGACCACTAGTTGGACATCCGACTAATGCTTCTGCTCACAGTCGCTCTGGATCTCAATCTATGGTACATAGTCTATTTAAACAGCACGTATAAAATTTATCTTATAATACTTGTATTATTCTTAAATTTTGTTTTTTACAGCCTCGTCAGAATGGTCGTTATTCTAGAGTACCATCCCAAGGAGGTGGCAGCGGAACTCATGTCTTCTCTCCTGAATACGACGACCCTGCTAATTGCGCTCCTGAAGAAGATCAATACGGCTCTCAATATGGACAATACGGTGCTCCTTACGATCACTATGGCTCTCGTGGATCAGTCGGCCGTCGTAGCGTTGGATCTGCTCGCAATTTACCAAGCTCTGGATCACCCGAACCACCTCCACCACCACCAAGGAATCACGATCAGAATAACTCAAGTTTCAACGACAGTAAGGAAAGCAACGAAATCAGCGAAGCAGAATGTGACCGTGATCAACTTGTCAACCGCAACTATGGCGGTCAGTACAATGAATCCTGATGAAGAATGAAGTGGCGAGGATGAATGAGAAAAATACTCGATTTTGTATCCGAATGAAAAACAGGGAGCAAGCTTGACTTGCGTTCGGATAGTCGAGTTTTATTTTCTCATACTTGTTCTTGATTCTCTCGAACTGCTCGTTTCATTAGACATCATTAGATATTAGGTGTACAATGCGCGGACATATCGCATGTCGAGCGAATCACCATGTATATAAATGGAAGAGATTCGCTCTAAATTCTGTGTCTCTAATCGTATAGCTTTCCACTATTTGCATGCTACGTGTTGTCGTAGTAGTTTACCGTTGTGTCAATCGTGCCGTGTGTTTTTCTATTTCAGTGAATGCTCGCGGCAAGGACGGCATGACCACCGAGGAGATGCGTAAACTCATAGAGAGGTCAGTAGAGAGCGAATGTGTTTATTCGCGATCAAGCGACACAAGAGTTATCGTTTTTGATATTGTACCTCGATTAAAAATTCACATTTCTAAAATTTATTTCCAATATAGCCAATCCAATTCTTCATCTTATCATCAAATTCATTTTTCATTTCATCATCATATTAAGAGATCATTAATCATCTTTAAATCATTCATTTTTGACTTCAATTCGGCATTTCTTTTTTAAAGATTCAAAGTATACAAATTTATTATCAATTATATTAAAAATAATAAATTTATGAAAAAATAATCGAGTACACGTTAGATTAGCTGAAGGCTTTACAAATACATTTTAATGCTGTGTCTTTATCTCTGTCTTTTTCTTGTTTCATGACTTTTTACGCAGGAAGCCGTAAGTTTCTTGATCGTAGAACAGTACAGAGTGTGTTCCTATAAAGATAGACGCAATTTCGTTAAAACATACTTACAAATGCTGTACCTATGATAGTTAAACTTTTTAACAGAAAAAGAAAAAAAAACAGGCCAGCCGATGCTTACAAAACATTGCTTGATATCATCAACGTTGACGAAAGACTTCTCTATGCGAACATGATATTTTGCATGCAATTTTTGGTGGCCGATGCTCTTACCAGGGATGGTCAGTTAAGCCCCACTCTGATTTTTTTCGAATTTTGCACACTTGTAGTAGTCATGAGAATATTTATTGTGTCTTTATTAAATCCGTGCTTTTTAGCAAACAGCTAAATATATATGCCATGTTTAAAGGCACAAAGAATATTCTCATGATTATTACAAGTGTACTAAATTTGAAAAAAATCGGAGGGATGCCTACCTGATCCTCCTCTGGTTAATTTATTTAATTAATTTCTTTTTTCTTTTTTTTTTTTAATAATCTAGGGACGATTAGCGATAAAATAATTATAAAAACGCCTCTACTGCGACTCATGCTATATTATTACCATATATTATACGCTGTTATCATCATCGTTACATTATACTGCTGTGCTAACATGCAAATCATTTATCATAATATATTACTAGGCTCCTAATAATTAACATTACTAAGTTCTTACATTTCTATTTAGTATTTTAACTAATACTTATTCATCATTGCTGCTGTAATTCTAGTGCATGGATACAAATTTTTTGTTCACGTACAGATGCCGCTAAATTATTATATAATTATTTTTTTTAGGACGCAACGGACTAAATTTGCTTATATTCTAATAACTGCTCGAATAATTATTTCGCTTTTCGCAGTGTTGTATGCATCTGTACGAGGATGTAAAAAGAGTTGATGGAAGTGCTCTTTGAAAAGAAAAAGAGGAAGGAAAGAATGATGATAATTTTGAAGAATGTTTCTCAAAATTGTAATCGATGTTGCAGAAACGAAGCCCCCGGCCGGCAAACCGGCAGCCCCCACGGCGGTCACGGGGGACTCCTCACACCCTACGATACTGTGGCAGTGTAACCTGTAAATCCATCATCATCCATGGTTTTCCGATTCTCTCGTTGACTGCGACCGAAGACTCGAGAGATACGGAAACAAAGCGCACGCTAACTCTTCCCCCGGTGCTGTCGTCGGTCCAATTTGCAACGATTTTAATGATTTAAAAAAAAAAGAAAAAGAAAAAAAAGGAAAAAAAAATTACAAAATAACATCGTCGCGAATAGATTCTAGAATTCGATGAATTCAATTTTTAAAAGAGTTGTGCACACGTTTTATCAGATGTATGTATATACGTACGAGACAACGAGCATCGTCCTCGCGACGAAAATTACCTCCTTCGTCCATCTATGACCATATCACGAATGACTTTTATATCCTTGTTGGCCTTATCTTTTAGTTTCTTCTTTTTCTTTTTTTTCTTTTCCTTTTTTACTTTTTTATCATTATTTAGTAGCATTAATGTTTAATTCTAGCTCTCATTATTTAACCAAAGGCCAAACTCAAAACTGCCTCTCTAATTAACTGCCTAACGAGGACAAAGGAGGTCGAATGGTCGACGGCTAGAAATGAAAATAATAATCGATTTTAGAGAATTCTTAAGATAAAAATTGTTTCTTCTCGGATCTCAGGCGATTCGTGACACCCGGCACAGGTTCGCGGACGCTCTCTTACGACAGCGAAACAAAACGAAATAACAATAAGGCAATAGTATACAACAAAAATATAAATCAACACATATGAAAAAAATAAAATTTAAAAAGAAATAGACAAAAGATCGTGAGAAGAAAAAGAAGAAAAGAAAAAGCGTGCTCTCGGCGACGGTTCATTTTCCGGGGGTTTTACGCGGGATATCCTAGGTTAAAAGTCAAGTCTCGTCCTATTGGACAGGTTAAGACGATAACATGAGATTAGTTACTCGCTTTTAAGTCATGGTTGTGCCACACTGCCGCTACCCGCAGGCATATATACATATATACGTTACATATGTACGTAAATAACATATAACATATACATAATATACGATTTATAATTTCGTAACGAAGGTTGTGTCCCCCCGGGGGTCGAAGATGTATCGAGTCTCAATGTCGCGGAGAGCAAGTGTAGAGATTGTCGTCGTCGTCGTCGTCGTCGTCATCGTCGTCGTCGTCATCGTCGTCCATTGAACAAAAATGATGAGAAATAAATATGAAAGAAATTTAAATTTCAAATTCTCACCGATAGACTTATCCGAAGGAAGAACGCGGCACGCCATCGGAAAAAATAATTAAAATTAAAAAATAAAAAAAAATAAACAAATATAATCGTCATTACGTACTATCTTTACAGGCTACGCGCACATTAAAAAAAAAGAACACATTTACACTCTCATACAATCTTTCGCAATACACATGTTCACATAACAAGCTACACTTGCTGTCGGTTCTTAATCGTCCTAACATAAAAAAAAAAAATATATATATATATATATATATATATAAATACGTGTATAATGTGAATTCGGTGCGTGTATACGTATTTATAGATCTACGCGTATCTATTACCGATAATTAATTAGTCTGCTCTAATCACACCTATTATATTAGCCGCGCTAAAATTTTTGCTCGAGTCGAAGTTCGAAGGATAACGCGACGATGATTATTAGAGACGTAATAAGTGAATCGAATAAGTAACAAAGCATAATGAGTGAATAAATGAAAGAAAAGTAGATAGGTATTAGGTTGGGCGGATGGTCGCGAGACAATAAACACCGATTTTCTTGCGCACCCTAACGATACGTCGATCGTCATCGATCGATAAAGGACCATCTCACCTTTGGTAAGAAAAGGGAAGCAAAGTAGAGAAAAGCGGACTTTCCTGGTGAAAGTATCCTCTTGTAGGATTTCATAGTGCTTTTCTCAAAGTGTCTAGGCTCTTAGGTAGTTTCCTCATCTTTCAAATGGCTAATCTCGTTGTATGATCGACGTCGCGCGAGGGTGTGATGACGGTGCGTGTCTCATAGTTTGTTTTTATCACGTCACTATTTCTAGATATATACATATTATATAAATAAATATAAATATATATATATGATTAACGTAACATATACATACGTTGTAAGTAGGATATCTCTAGGTGTCGCGTTCATTTGCCGAGGCGATGATACGAGGTAAATACCGGTTGGCCGATGATTGTATTATTATTATCATTATTATTACTATTATTAACTATATATTATTACTATTACTGATATTATTAATGCGCGAACAAAAGACGTTATTTCTTTTTCTATTCTCGTCGTGGACGACGGAAAAAGGATCTCTTAATCCCTTTTTATATTAGATCACAGAAATTTTCATATCCCATTAGGATACGATTAGAAATTGTCCATATAATATTCTAATAGGCGGCCAGCCGGTTCCGACTCGGTGTCGCCACAGCACTTTACTCATCGATGTGATTTTAGAGGTTTTTGCGCATTCTTGTGTATGTGTTGTTATAATGTAATAACGATCACGCTATATCAGATTAATATAGCCATATCCAAGTCACTTTTACAAATAACGTATATCACGTTTTAATCACACAACGCTCGCGGAGCTTTTACGCTTTTACTGCTTTTTCGAATCTCTAACTTTTAAAAAACATGATGATGATAATGATGATGATGATGTAAGTGTGACAGAAAAAATGGAAATAAGGAAAAAAAGGTAAGGAAAGAACAAAAACTTCGCATAGCCATACGTTATAATCGACCTACACGCACTAAACTTAGGCGTTATACATATTTGTCGTCGGTGTTTTAAGAATAAGCAGGATTAAGGAAAATTTGTGATGATTGCGATGTCGCTTAGATCATTCAACGGGTGACTTTTTTTTATCATTAACGACGCGCACTATCAAAAAAATCCGAATAGCACTTTTATATGAAACATTTTATTTTTCCGCAACGATTACTTTAAGAAATGCTGTGAAAACGATCGTGATGATCGATAAATATATATGTGTGTAGGTCGTGAAAGCTTAATCGACTGCGTGCATTTCACATTTTTTTCTTTCTTATGATGATAATAACATTAATAATAATAATAAGCGAACGCGGTTCTTCGAGCTTACTATGGACGGAGTGTTGTATGTCAGTTTTCCTGTTATTTCACTATACTTTTATTATCTTTATTCGTCGTTGTTTTTTCATCGTTATATTAAGTCTACGTGCTTTTTTCTTTGTGTTTTGTTGCTGATGGGGTTATATATTAAGAGAATTTTTTATTCATTCTCTCATATCTCCGCGATCGTAGAGACTCGAGGATCCGCGCGCGGTATACCGTTTCCTCAATACCCACTATTTTATGTTTTTGTACCAAAGTTGTAGCGTCTAACTTTATGTTAAATAAATAAAATAAAAAAAAGCACAAATTCCTCTCTTTCTCTTTCTCTTTTCAACTTTATAGATTCGTCTAATTTATATAAAATTTTATTCTATTTAATGAACTTTGAATAAGAGTTAATATTCAGTAAGTATTTTTAAGACAAGTTATTATTTTAGATGGAATTGTATCCCAAGCATCGTTTTCGTTGTTAAACGAAACAGGCACAATTTCCAACCGATTTGGACAAACAAAGTTTCATTTGAAAAATAAAATATAAGAAGTAATTATTCAATTTTCGATAAATTATAAGAATTTTTATTATTATCTTAATGAACCTACGTTTCACGTACAGTCTGATTCCTAAAGTAATTGCAAATTTGAGGAAATAAAGCTTTAGGCTCGACTTACCAATAGCGTGCTGAGCTATTTAATACATGTTGCTTCAGTCCCGTCTTGTCAGCCACATTATCCGAAAATAAGTATTCAAATATAATATTGTATTTAAAAAAACAAAGTTGACCAATAAATCTCGAAAATGACTAAACATAGCGAAAAAATGTTAATGCCATATTGTAGTCCTGAATTTTTCAAGTAACTTTTTCCTTATCCACTCTTCTGCTATTATCATACTTTCGGAGCTATTTAAGTGGTAAAAGCTGGTGAATCACCCTCTATATTTCAATTATATAATATTAATTATAATTCTCTACATAGATCTGCCTTTAATCGAAATTATAATGACACTGCATTGTATTTAACATAAATTATTATTAAACTATACACACAGAAACGAACATAAATATGAGAGATTGAAAAGTGTAATTGCAGCATATTAACATTAATACTCTAACCTACATTAACCCAATTATGAGAGGAATACACATATATACATAAACTGTCTTATACACTGATATGATAGGTGCATGGCAGGGATATTTCTCTCTTCTATTGTGTTTGAAGTTTATATTTTGTCTATAAGAATATATCTACTGAAATCATACTCTTTGAGTAGAAAGACATTCGTAATTAGTTCGTACTATTTATTTATTTCTCTCTTTCTCTTCTTCTTTCACTTTCTTTCTCTCTTTATCTGTATATCTGTATATATAAAAATGTAAATTTCGTTTGTGTCTAGTCGGTAATCTCCAAAAGTACTTTACCGATTGTCTTGAAATTTTGATACAACGTTGCATTCGCATACAGCTAGGTTTTTATTACATTAATTTATTTATAAAATAATTATTTAATTTTTAAAAAATAATTGGTTATTTTGCTAGATTTCAGTGAGTTCTTGGAAAATTTGAGCCTTTGTAAATATGTTCACGCAGAACATTTGAACATATTTAAGGTGAAAGAAAAGATAAAGAGTACGTGTGTGCATGTGTAGAAATATTTCTAAAAGTATCGATAGACGTTGGGAAAATTATCCTTATTTGATGCGTGAGGTGATATGAGTGTTTTATTTGTAGACTGAGGGGGTATGACTGAGACACAACTAGTATTTTTATTAATTAAATGTATTTAATATTTTCATGAATATCCAATTATTGTACAATATCATATTTGTATATAACAATTATGAATTCCTCCTAATAATGTTCCAAAAATTTATATTAATAATACCAAAATCATTAATTAATATTATATTACGTAGAAATAATTTCCTATGATTTCTGTTATCAGATAATATTATTTGATATTATTATTAGAAGAGAAATAATTTATTATATAGAACTATTCTAATTATTCGTTTGATTTGGATTCGTATTGTGAACTCTATTGACATTGGTATTCACAATACCAAGTATTCGCGTAGTTACAATTAAAAATATAATGTTATACATAAATCAATTTAAAAAGAATAAGTAGAACCAATATACATATTGTCACTATTACTTTCTCTTTTACTGGTTTTGAGGAGCTTTTTTATAACAGCAAAATCCTCACCTTTTTTTCACAGAGGCCGTCTTATCACCTCCGGAATAAACAGCACACGATGATTAGAAATGGTCACTCATCCAAGTATAATATTAACCGTAATTATTATAACTTCAGATTTGTTTTGAAATTTGCTATTTTCAAATATCATATCCTCGATCTAATATATAGAGTGTCTTAATAATTCTGTTACAGAGTTATATCTTCATTATTTTTAATGATTTCGAAGGAACGAATTTGATTCAAAGTGGCACAAAATGGTTCAATATATCGTGAACACATTTTTGTAAGTTTACTTTCTTCCTTAATTTTATGGTCATCAAAGTTTTTTAAACAGTACTATATATTGTTATAATTTTTATCATTTTACTAACATTTAAAATGTTAATAATATATTGTCTCATATTATAAAGCATTAAAAAATTTCGAGAAAATTGATTCGTACTATAATGTATATCCCTTTCAATTAAACAATTCATTCTTTAAACATTTCTTTTTTGATAATTAAAAATACCGGAGATATTGTTTTGTAAGAATTATTGAGTTCAGCTGTGAGTAAGTTGTTTTTTAATAATAAAAATTTATATAATTCTTTTCAATCTGTTTTATCGATTTCATTTTCTTTGAAATGAAATTTACACATTTCACCATTTGCACGCTAGATGGCGCCCATTCGCTGAATTATTTAAAAATTTTATCGTTATAAAAGTTGAGTGGAAGCAGTGTAGTGTGATATTGTATTTATGCGATAAAATAATAATATACATTCGGACGGTATAAAAAATTGAACGTTTAGTGTTTGTCGTCAATGGTTGGTAATATTGTTTGTTTACACGATGGCGTCCGGTGGTGGTGAGTACACCAGGAATTTCTAATCGTTCTCTCGTGAAATGAATTCACGCAATATAATTCGTATTATAAATATAAGGATGTTATTAACACGATTATTATATTTAAAATCATAGAAAATACAAATGAAGAAAGAACTGAAGCGTCTACGCCAGCTCAACCCATCTCCAATGTCGTGTCGGAAGCAGCGCACGTAAGAAAGATAACCTAGAAGAACACGAGTTTTGCTTTAAAACGGTGATATTTTCAATCTATTCTCGTATTCGTATGCATTGTAAAGAGGTATAATTAATGTTTCAACGGCATGTCAATGTTGTACAATTGATAAATTTGTGAAAATTATTTAAACCTTGGTATCAAGGTTTTTAGATTATTTCAATTAAGTTACAGCTGTTCTATTATATTATCAAATAATTTATTATTTTCTTAGTCGTCATATGTAATAGATTGAGAATTATTTTATTTTAATTTATGTAGATAAAGCAAAACTAGTAATCTTCTTTCTACAAAGTTTTATTTTGTTAAGATCTTGAGTATAATAAAAATCGTTTAGTTATTTTATAAATTTTAATATCAATAGTACTTTTATTTTCTTTTTCTTTTTTATTGCTATTAATAGCTTTTATATTTTTGGTATGAGCTTAATTTTCAAGATTGATTGTTAGACAATGTATACGATAGAGATATAAGTAGTTTTTGTTGTCGTACACTTTTGGTAAGCCATTATATTTGCGTTACCTTGTATTGATCTAATTTTTGATTAACTTTTTGCAGAAAGTGATAGCGATGGACAAAGATCCTGACCTGTCAAGCGTACCTCCAAAGAAAACTCGTGTTGAGGTGCAATCGCTACCAACTAGACAGTATCTGGATCAAACTGTGGTTCCAATTTTGCTGCAGGCTCTATCTACATTAGCCAAAGAAAGACCTCCTGACCCTATTAGCTTTCTAGCAGGTTATTTATTAAAGCACAAAAGCCAATACGATAACGGTGGATCACCACCAACTAGTCAGTAATTTAATTTTATATTTAACACGGTGACTTTGGAAACAATTTATTTGTGACAGAAAATTTTTCAACGATTAGTTTTGTGAAGATTTTTATCAAAGTATATCTCTGTAATTTCAAATTAAATAAAAATGAAATAGCTTTTTATCTTTTAACGGATTGTATACATTTGTAAGTTAAAAAACTTTTTGCTAGGCTGAAATAAATAGCATAAAAGTATTGATTCAAGTAGCGTGATGTTTCGAATTTATTTAGTTTTTATCAATTTTTTCATAATTAGATTTCAAAGGTGGAAAGATGTAGCCTGAATCCTTTATTAGGATGGTATATAGGAGGAAAGTTGATAGAAGGTGGCAAAGAAGCAAAAGAGGGGTTAGAACTTTCCAGAGAATGTGTTTGTACACTGGAGTTTCTCAAAAGTACTCGGTATACCGTCGAAACTCAAAGTACAACGTAATATAAACACTGTACAAGACGCAAAGAGAGTATAAGTTTAAGTCGGAAGTTCAACATAGTACCATCTACGAGAGTTGAATCTATAAGAACGCTCGAGCTATCGTCTATCCGACGATAGAAGCAAAAATACGATTTTATTCCGAAGACCATCCCTTAGCTACGATGAAAGAAGCGATCATCGAAATAATCGGTTGGGTAAATGGGAATGACTTCTTTCGCATCAATTTTAATTGGGGCAACTATTTAATTGGAAGCAATTAAACGTAATTGTGCAATGAATCGTCGTTTAAATGCGCTTCACAGCTCAATGGACTCGATATACCTTCCTCTTTCTTATTCTGTTCCTCTTTTCCTTCTCTTTCTTAACATATATGCAACACTTTGACATCTTTTCTTTTAAAATTCTTTATATTCAGTATTTTATCGTCAATGTTCGATCAATCGTCGAGTTTATTTGCAAAAAATATGAAATATCTACGCATGACATGTACGTAGCGTATATTTTTTTGTTTGAATACAATATTTTGTTCATCGATCGTATAAAAGTGAAACGAAATTTGATTATCAATACTGTTTTATTATTTTTATATTAACAAGTCAAATACGTTGGACCAATATTGAAAAAAATTACGGAGAAAAAAGTTTTTCCTTAAGTTGAATGAAATAGAATATTGTTTAACGTAAAATATTTTATAGTCAAGGACGTATTATAAATTTCGAAAGCTTCCTAGTATTACTTTTTTAATTACTCTCTTAAGTTTGGAGAATCTAGCCCAATAAAAGAAAGTCGATTAGTTCCAGAAGAACAGTGAACGATAAATATATTAAGATAATTATACGGTAAGAATATAATATTCGCGTTATATTGCTTGAAAAAGTTAAATTTACGAAAAAAGAATATTATTGATTTTTTCTATATTTTTGTTTTCATGTCATTCTTTCGTGTTTTTTTTTTTTTTTATTTCAGAATCAAACTTCCGTTGATTATATTCGATTCGTTATTGATAGAAAAATACCAATCAAACGAGTCATCGACGGGAAATTTTTTACATGAAATAAAACTGTTTTAAATTAACAGAAATTTAACTACGAGACAAGATAGTAACGATCGTAGGAAGGATTGTCGTTAAGTTAGAAACTTGTAACAGTAAAGGAGAGAAACTTCATGTTGACGAAGTTTCAGAATCACTTGTTAACATACGTATGTATACAGTAGTAGTAAAGAGTTGCAACGTATTTTCTTACTTGTATTCTTGTTTCTCTCCTAGATCTTGGGTAGTCTCTTGTGAGATAGTGAATAGAGTCGAGTGAATGTATGCATGCATGAACCACAATGAAACATAGAAACTCGTATACACATAGACAGGTACAGTTTGTCCATGCAGGCAGCTACGTGCCATGGGCACGGTCCACGATCCACGATCCACGATCTACGGTCCACGGGTAACCAGTCTCGTGGCTAATGGCTGAACCGTGTCACGGCTTTCGCCGTTCGCGCACGACCTGCAGATTCACGCCTGCACGCCCGCACGGAGACTCGGTCCAATTGGCACGCATATTGGAATTCTATTACCGAGATTACGACCAGTAATTGCTCGGTTTAGCGCAATATCGTACATTCGACCCTCTCTCTCTCTCTCTCTCTCTCTCTCTCTCTCTATCTATCTATCTATCTATCTATCTATCTGTCTATCTATCTATCTCTTTCTCTCCCTTTCTCTCTCTCTCTTGGTTTCTCACTCTCGTTGACGCTCTACGCTGACCGTCAGTAGCCTTACGACCGTCAAACGTGGATTAGACGTACGTCTCACTTTGCTATGTTAGCTAGCCATTAGGTTTCAGGTAATTTCTCGATCTAATGTTAGACCCTTTCCCGTCGTAGTAGCCCTTTCAAAATATGATTGGCAGTTGGAATTTATTATCGTAAAATTGAAACGATGGTATAGATTTTAAGGAGAGAAGTTAAAGGATCTAAATCGTAAACGAGGGGATAAAATGTTAAATTAGTTTCATTTTTATTGGGACATTTTCTCCTTTAAGAAGCTTCCTTGATCTATCTTATCTTTTTATTCATTTTTTATGTTTCAAATAATTAACATCTAAAGAGTAGTCTTTGCAGTACAGATCTTTTCAGTACGGACGCGTTATTAATTTAAAGTTTATTTTATAAATGAGCTCTTTCAGCGTGCTATGACGGATGTTTTAACTGATCGGTTAAATTTTTGCTGGGGAAGAGAGTTATCTTTTAAAATGCATAATAGAGGTTGAAGAAAAGAGAGATGATTTCTCTTTTCATTTCTGTTTCTCTCTCTTTTGTCCTCTCTTTCCGCTGAGGGTAGCTTAATTTCATATTATATTGCTTTTTAGCTCGCAGTAAGAGATTTAATTATGCTCAAGAGATTGAAGGGGCACAAATCGATATAATTAGAGTTAATTGTTTTAGATAGATTTCGGAGTTTTGATTATTTGTGAAATGTTTTCGACACGTGTTAGCGAATTCATGAACGAAAAGGTTCTACATCCTCGACGATAAGCTTGGAAAAGAGTTAATTGTAGTGGAAACGGGCTAGGTAAGAATTCAGGCGGACGTAACAGGCTGTTGCTGCTGCTGCTACTACTTGTGGTGTTTTCTACTGCGAATTATTCTGTGGTTACTCACTCTCTTTCTTCTTTTTCTCTCTTTCTTTTTTTTTTCTTTTTTCGTGAACCTTCTCCACAGATTTTCATTTCAGATCTGGCTCCGGCAGTAGCGAGCGAAGGAGAAAATATAAGTCGCTTCGTTGATTTCAATCTGTTTGACGGCAAGTTCTCTCTCTTTCTCGTTCTCTCAAGGGATGGGCGAAGACAATGAGACAAGAGCCGTGGCCGGAGACATCCGTTATCGTGGCACGGCATCGCCAGAGAGTACTCGCTCATCCCATTTCTTCTCCCCCTTTTCTCGTTTGAGGTCAGACTCGAAATTCATTCGCCTTGGTAAGCCATTCCGAAGGTCGCCTAGTAGTAATTGCGAGTATCATTCAGCTGTACCTTGTTAAGGATCTTTTTCTTTTCTCTTTTTATCTTTTTCTCATCTGGAAATTTGTGATAATTTATGTAATCAAAAAAATAAAGGAAGAGTATGGAAACGAGATAGACTAAAGAGATTCAGTTATTACAGGTTTTAACGAGTCAAGTTTCGAGTTTCTTTGTGCTGCTAATAATATTAAAGAACAAGAATTTCTCTAAATTTTTTTCTCATATTTACAACAAGTACTAATAAGAGTTTTTAAATGCATATCGGTCATCCAAATTTCATTTCTTTACTTCTTTTCTTATTTTATAAAATAGACGAATTAATGTTTCAAATAATTTATATAATTAATAGTTCAGTTAGGTGAGTTTATTCTATATTTATTCGTTCGTATATAAAAGTAGATGTTTGATTGTAAAATATTTGATATACGTTTATATTACAATTTTTAGATAAAAAAACAAGGTTCAGCAAATATGAAATATAAATATAAAATATTTTGAGCAGTACAATTTTAGTAACACTTTCTTTCTCTCTCTCTTTCTCTCTCTCTCTCGTTCTCTTCTATTTACCGTAATTAAGTTTATTTACTTTTATTAAAATTAATTATTAGACTTAATTGATGTTAAAAAGTTACGAGATAGATTAATATTGTTTCGATGAGATCTTTTTACAAAAGATTTCCTTTATTTCGAAGGTAACTTAACGTATCAGATCCACCTCCGATGAATACGGTTTCTCGATCGTGCAGCTGGGATGCTACCCCGACAAGCTCTTCCATCTCTTTTCATCCTTTCAACTCCTCTGCCCAATAGGGTAGGCGTCTCTCGAAAAGCGCTTAATCCCTTATCGAGCGAAGGCCCAGGATCCCGGTATTACTCCGAACGTTGATTTGTGGTCGTTCCAGTAACATTATTTATAATTTACCGGGCATTAATAGCCGGGACGAGCGTGTATATGGCTATGTCGGATGACAGTCTCTCTTTCTCTCTTAGTCTTTATATCTTCCTTCTCCCACGTAATTCCGTTTATTTTCTGTCCTTCCAGGGCAATTGATGAAGGGGTCGCCAAATTATATAGAAGATCACCACTCCCTTTTGTGAGACTCAGATATATGTTAGGATATGTGTGTATATTAAATATACATTATACATATATGTACTAATGGTTACTTTTAAAAATAAGCAACAAATTTTAATCGTCGAGAGTAAAGGGATATCAATGTACAATGAGCCAAAAGAGTGTGTAGGGAGATGAAGACAAATGACGTCTCTCTTAATCCAATATCCTTCATTCGACTTGTATGTATGCGTATACACACACACACATCGTTTACATAATCGTCGGGGATGAAAATGTTGAAGGATGCACTTTGTGGTTCAGTTTATGTTAGTTGAGGGAACGCGCCTTCGGTCTTGCGAATTTTTCAAGATATACCTAGAAGATACTACCGTTGGAGTAGAAGAAAAAGGGAAGGGAGAATAAAACAAGGCGAACGGGAAGATCGAAGAGGAAGAAAGAAATGGAGGGAGGTAGAGAAAAAGGGAGAGAAAGAAAGAAAGAAAGAAAGAAAGAACCGAGGATTGGGGGATGCACGTAGAGCCGGTTAGACGTCGAAAATGTAGGTGGCAGGACGTACGAATACGTTATTTCTTCGGCACTGTTATTTCGCGTGGTAGTCCACGAAAGACCGCTGTTATACGGGAAGTCGTGATAACGGAATCAGATAGCTGCCATGCCATCCCTTACCCGTGTGGAATAATACCTTACGGAGGCATATTTCACTTCTGCTAGAGCAATATTTTTGCTCGCGGAACAAGCAACAAGCCCCTAGCATCATCGTCTCTCCTCCCTATGTTACCTCTCTCGTCTTATCGAAAGAAGAAGAATTTTCAAGCCGGTGATCGTTCAACCTCGCCTACGAAGTACTTTTTCTAACTAACCGTCCAACATGATTACACGAACATGTATTCGTAATATTAGCTTCTGGTGTTATTCATCAAGAATACGAGATTAGGGACGGAGAGAAAAAGAGAAAGAGAGAGAGAGAGAGAGAGAGAGAGAGTGAGTAAGAGAGAAAGGGTCTTTTAAAGGAGTTACAGGTTGTTGCAGGTCGCAAAACTCGTGTGCCAAGGTAATACATACATATCTACGCGTTGTACCATCACGATTCCTAGACGCGATAGGACGATGTCGTAATATCGTTGTTCGTTTCCTTTTACTCTCCCTTCCACCCTTTCCTCCCAACCTCTGTTCTTCGTCCTCTTCTACCTTTCAGAATCTCCCTTCGAAGTATGTGCTGTATTTTCTTCAGTAGCTCAAGTATTACGTTCTTGTAACTTCTCTGAAGGATATCGTGAAATACATGTTTCATATCGCTTATCTTTCTTGTCTGATAATCTAGACTCTAGGATATATCCGAGGAAACGAGAAACGTCGACGTTCATCTGGATTAGCTTCTGATCTTGACTCCGTGGTTTCGTGAGCTCTCTAGTTTATTGCACGCGCTTGGGAAAGCGTATTCTCCACGTTGTTTTGTGCAACCTTTATATGCAACTATACGTATACGAAACATCCTTTGTAAAATCGATTTTATCCTTGATATACTATTTTCTTTGATAACTAACGATAGATATCTAAGAAGGAATGTCCTATTATCGTTGGAGTCAAGAAGGCGTTATGAGTTGATCGGAAAAGTCTACGCTAAATCCCGTAAGTGTACAGAATAATATTCATACAAGTTTGTATGAATATTCAAATTGCAGAAAAGATGTTAAAGCTATGCTCATTTATAGAAAGGAAAAAAGGAAGATAAGATCGATGGTAGGTATTACCAAGAAGGATACCTACTTGCAACGAATATATTTAGTAACATCGAACAATGATGATGACGACAACCGAATTGAAGTTTTCTAAATATATTTAGATAGCTTCAAACAAGTGGAAAAAAATATCATGTTCTATCATTTTATATCTTCTTTCTATTTTGTTTATTATATGTTTGAAAACACAACATTGTATGATTCTGACGAGTATATATTTAGGTTCATTTTATTTTATTTATAAGATTTTTTTAATACGAACTAAATGCAAAACAAATAAAGAATACACGAAATTTTAACTACATCATCTTTTGCACTTTCTTAATTATTTTCTATTTGATAATTTTCATTCCCCGAATTATTTATTTTTCACGTAACTTCGGTTTTTTTTAAATAAATATCTGCTTTGGTTTAATAATTATTATAAAAGAAAAGTGATAAAAAATGTAAAAGAAAATTATTCTCAAGGGTAGCTACACAAATTGGACTATGGAGCCTCTAGTTTTCATAAGTAAATTTATTTTACGGACAAGAATAATTCTTCTTTCATTTTATAATAATATTAACTATTAAAATGTTGTTTAAAATTGGTTAGTTTACCATAAAACATATTATTTTTCATTATCAGCTATCAATTAAATTAATATCATTATTATTGTAAAATTTAGACTATATAAATATAATAATACTTATTATTTATCAAGCATATTATTCTACTGCGAAGTTTGTTATCTTTGGTGGACTTTTAACGCGTTAACTATCACTTTCTTATTCATGTACGAAGATAGTGATACGACTATACCGCGAGAGTGACGTATCGTGTAAAAGATTTTCTGAAAGAATATGAAAGCTCGGTGCTTATAATACATAGTTTCCTATCGGAAAGAATGTCGAACGGAACGCTTTTTAAACGCCGACGATAAATCTTACGATAGTTTGGAGAAAACACGCGCGAGAGTTTCGAAAGAATGGCTTGCTTCTATGTATACTGGTATTCTATAGTAGGCTGCCATTTTGGTGCACGAACGCGTGAACGAACCTTTTAAAAGCTGCTTTCGTTTTTATTTGGAAGGAGTTTGTCGCAGAGAGGGACTATTTAATTTTATTTTACGAAAAACTTGGAGAACCTTTCGAGAAAATGATAAACGATTTTGAAATACTGTTTGAAGATACACGAACGTGTTGAACTTAGTTCCAATAAAAGTAATATATTTATTTTTCTTGATCGAATAGTCGATAAAAGGGAAAAGAGAAAAATTGTTATCTTTTAAAAGGTAACGTTTTTAAATACAACCGTAGAAAATTCCTTATGGTTTCAACGAACAAACGTTGAACGTCTAACAAAAAGAGTAATAACTTCGAAATTACTAAATATTTGAAAGTTCTTTTGGATCTTTATATCTTATTAAAAATTATTGAATTATTATTATTATTATTATTATTATTATTATTATTATAACTTAATATTATTTAAAACCTGAGATGACGTATATGTTAAAATGTACTATATGTATGAATATACTTGGATTTTCACTTTAACGTTTAAATTGCTGGATTAATTAACTTAAAATTTATATCAAGAATGTAATTATTCGTAACGAGGAGCCCTCATTAATTTTTGTTCGATTTAACATTCGGTATGAATTTCATACTAGTCGCATTAAAATTTGTAAATCTTACATATGATACAATGATCTTATTTTTTATTTTATTTTATTTTTAATTAGATCAAAAATTAGTTCCAAACTAATTACGGATTAATATTCTACTTTTAATACGAAATTCATATAAATTGTTAAAAAATTGATAAAAAATTACATATTTAACGAAAATGATAAAAATGATGTATGATTATTTCAAACACAATTAGTAACTAATGTGAACTACATCGATCATGTCAATTTTGAAGTTCCGTAATTATACGGAGCACTGTTTTATATTACTTTTCCTTCTCATTTCACTTTAGTTCGTCTTTTGATGACTTACTTCGCTCGTTAGATTGTTTCGCATCTACGTTCGAAGTAGTACGAGTCAACAAAGTTGCCATCTACGTCGTACTCTTCTATCACTCGTACCCGTCGAAGCAAACTATACAATTAGACAACTTAGAATAAATATTAGGTAGTCGATAAAGTTTCCGCCAATTTTTACATTAAATTTATATATATATATATATAAATGCATTTTTATATTATTTCCAATAAACTTTATTCAGTAAAATATGTGTCGTTTCGATCGAAAACCTATTACCATTTTTAGGTAATATTTTTATTGCCTTACTATACGACTTCTGAAATGTTTTTCGAAAAAATTGTCACAAGTGATTTTAACAAGCTTTTTTTTGAAGTTGACTTTAAATTATTAAGAGAATTCACACTGGGAATCGAAACAAATAGTAATATGATGGTGTAAGGTCAGAACTACACGGTGGATGGATCAAAACTTCCCAACCAAATTCACTCAATTTTTGTCAGATCATCAAAGGTGCATATAGTCTGGCATTGTCATGATGGAATACAATGTCCTGTTGAACGTTCTATTGATCAATCCTGAACGCTTTTTTTTAATTGATTGTTGTAATATTGATAATTGTTGACAGTAGAGATCAAAATCAATCATTTGGCCAGGTGACAGAAGTTTATAATGTACGGTGCTTTTTCAATTCTATCAAATACACAGTATCACGTTTTTTGGTAATCCTAGTTTTTTGACACGTCTGTGAAACTACACTTTGTTTTAACAATAATCTTTTTCGTATATTATCAGACCTGTTATTAGACGTTTTAGTAATGAATCAATTTCGTAATAATAATATTATTATATTTAAATTAATAATATTATATTTAAAACGTCTTTAATAATAACAATAAGTAACATATTTGTCCACTGGTATACTGAAAAAATAAATTCACCTACTATTATTGTTATTAACATTAAAACAAATAAAACTCTCTTTAATTGATAACGACTGGTTAAACAAAGAAAAAAGATAAATTTATTCTCTAAACGTTATTCACGAGAAATGTTCTATATTCTATCCTTCTATCCTTCTATCTATCGATCTTATCTATCCTCGATACTAAACGTTCGCTCCTTTCCTTGCCAAAAGTTTTGCCAATGTTTGGACGATAGGGAATAAATATGTGGATTGGTTAAACAGGATAAAGTCATATGAGAGGTAAAGATAACGTAAAATGATCAAAGATATTTACGGGAAGGGAACGGTATATCGTACTAACATCGAATCGAATTGCGAATTACAATTCCCTGTGTAGTAAATCACTAAAATTATACGGGATGTCTTTTTTAAATTTGACCATTTACATATTTTCATTCGATTGAGTCATGTTCGCAAAAATATTATTATTATATTATTATTAAATATTATAGCATTAGGAATTCTAAAGTTCATTGCAGCAAATACAAAATCTCACTAATGTTCTTATTCAGTTACTAATGTTCAAAATCCTTCTATTTGCCACCTTCGTATCCCATTTCGTTAAGATTTATTCTAATATTGTCTTCCCACCAACGTCTTGGTCTACCCAATGATCTTTTCCCATCACGTTTATTATTTAGTATTTTATACGCAGTTCGGACCTTATCCATATGCGTCATGTGAACTACCCCTTTTAATTGATGCGTGTTTATGATATTACCTAATAATATTCAGACTACTATATAACTGACGTAATTTTACGTTTTGTAATTTTCACTATTTATCTAATTCTTTATTGCGTTATTCATCGATGATTTTTCGAAGTACTATTCGTAAATCTTACAAGACAAACATTGCACCGTTAGAAGAAAGAAGATACAGTAATATGGGCATTTCTTCTTTTACGAACCTAATGTTTTGGAAACATTAAGATCATCAGTTTTTTAAAAAAAATTTAATTGTTCATTCTTATTATTATAATGGAATAGCATATAGAAGAATAAATTGAGAGGATACGATTTTTTATCGAGTATGGGATGCCTTTCAGTGAAACCAATTATATCTGAAAGGGAAAAATGTAATATTTAAGCGTTTGAATTTAAATAGGACATCCTGTATTTATCGTATATATTGTATATATCGTATATATAGTGTATATCTTAATATTTGCATAGACCAATGGAAATGAACTAGCCAGCAATGGTTAGTCACTATTCTCCCACGATTTCCGATTTCTCTTCGTCATATAACATCACTACTATGCTGTCAATTGTTGGGCTTTGCTATGAAAGTAAACATTGTTTGGTTGCGAGATTGTAACCGATTACTATGCAAGAATCGACCGTATAACATCCCTTATATGGCTTTCATAATAAAGAATGAAAGAGAGAGAGAGAGAGAGGGGGAGAAAGGATGACTAAACCAAGAGAATCTAAACTGTAATGCTTACTCTCGATTTACGCTGCTCAACGCGTTTATTTTAATATTCCACTAATTGGTGTAGGTATCTTCTGCACACGTTTCCTCCCGTTATCATGGAATATAATTCCCTAGCATATCCAGGACAAATGGCGAATAATAGGTAATGAGAAAAATTGTTATGACCATTTTTGTTTTTCTTCATTAAATTTTTTTGTCGGATTCTAGGGGCAAACTCTTTTTTTCTAATTCTCATCATTTTTTATTCTTCTTCGTTTTTTTTAAGATAGCTAGAAAGATAATTTTAAATAGCTACACGCGTAGATCGTATTTTTCTTTCGCAAAACTCGTAATTACTTCGAACCCAGTAGTTTCGTTTTCTATGTGAAACTACGTAGCTAGCCGATAGATTAAGCAAGATTTATATCCCCTTTACCCATAAAATAACAAAAGCCACCGGTGGTGCTCATGTTTCGAAACATTTTTCAAGGCCTATCCGAGCGTACTATCGCGTCTCTGGTATATATAGTATATACGCGAATACATACGCACACATACTAGGAGAAAGCCATAAAGCACGAAGGGAAACGATCGTCGTGTTTCTTGCTTCTTTGTCATCCCCTGTGCGCTCTACCACGGAGACACCGTTTGTCGGCGACATTTGGATTCGCCGTTTAAACATGCCGTCGGCCTATCTTAATGGACATCTCACTGGCTTTCGCCTTCCAAACTTGCAATACATCGAGCTATACCTATATGTATTTACTTGAAAGTGTGTACTATAAGGGAAGGTAATAAATTGAACCATCGCGAGTCGATTTATCGATTGTTTTTACGAAAACGCCTAGAATTTCCTTTTTTTTCTTGTTTTATTAATTCAAACGTTACCTATCGCACGAATCATTGTTTATTGTCATTTCTAGCTTTTTAATTAGAGAGATTTTTGCTCGTTAAACGTGAATGCACGAAACGTATTTTAATTAAAAATAAAATGTAAAAAAAAAAGAATATTTGAATAAATTAATGGATGGCAATAAAAAGAGAAATTCGAAAGCATTATTCTTGGGTACGTTGGTACGAACAAATGATTTATTTTTTGTTTTGTTTTCAATCATAAATAAAATGAAATCTTTCTGATGGATTAAAATTCTTACCCAAGTTAACAAGTTTAAATATAATCCCCTTTATTTATTTTATGACAAGTAAGAAATACAATTTGTTCATATTAAATGTAATATCTAAAATGGATAGAAGGAAAGTAGATATAGTCACGGCTTTGATCTCCTAAAACATCCCCATGTTGATTTCTCGACACGTTATTTGTCGCGTATTAGGCTCTTGTCAGAGGAAGACTCTTTGTAAAGCTCATGTAACATTCATACGAAATTTTAATATATTCTTCGTGCATAGGAAAATCAACGTTTCGGGACGTATTCATCGGGGCAAAGGATTTTAGATATTGGAAGCATAAATTTTTGACGGATAGGAAGCTGGTGCTCTTTCGCGAAGAAGTTTTTTCTTTCTTTTTTATTAATGGACTATCAATGATATGGGCTATATATGTAACTATGCAAAATTAAGTAGCAACGAGAGAGATGGATATATACCATAATAGAAGCAACTAGATTACGTTTATTCGGTCTAGCGGAGAACGAAAAATTTGAATAATTTTCAGGGAAGTAACATTGTACGATCTCTCTCTTTTTATTTTTATAATCGAAAATGAGAGAAAAAAAGAAGATAAAAAGGAAGAGAAGATTAGAAGGTGCATTCGCTGGAAAAACTAGACACCGTCGTGGCTCGTCGATGACGACGAAGAGATTACCGATTTCATCGTCCGTGGATATATAACATTCTATCCGCTATGCAGCGGTAGCTGCCATATTAAAATGTAAATGCGTGGTACCTAGTTATTATGCGGGGCGACCGATGCGATCTCGACCGACGGCGATGCGAGTCTCGCCCTGTGAGCCTTCTCCTCATCCTCTAGTCATCACCCTTCACCCTTCTACTCCTCTTCTCACCTCTTCTTCCCCACTTCTCTTCTCTCCTAGTTTCTCCCTATCTCTTCTCTTTTCCCCTCTTTCTCCTCGTTCTCTTCCTCCTCCTCCTCGTAAACACCCGATAATGGGGAAATCGTGTAGCTTGCCGGCTCGACCGTGTTCGCCCACGCAAAGTGGAAAGAAACAGAAAAACGGAAAATGAGAATCGGTCCGGGCTCAGCTCGATTTCCCTTCGATCAAAAGTCGCTTTCTTTCTCTCTCTTTCTTTCTGTTTCCATCATCTTCTTTCTTTTATATCTCACCTCTACATGTACGATAGACGAACTTTTAACGATACAAGTCCGTCAGGCTGTCGCTTTCAAAGCTTCCCACATTTCTCGTGAGCCTCGGAGGATTTTTGATATTTAACGCTCGAAAACGTACGCGCCTTTCGTACGAGCTTTCGCCATTTGTATCCTCTCGCCTGAATATTCTAAAAACGACGAATACTAAGCGTCGGAGATATTGGAAGGGTAAATGGCTATGTTGAACCACAAGGAGACTCTATCGCAGATTGGGTACTAAAAATGTTAAAGTTACGGTATACATAATCAATGTTTTAGAAAAAACGTTTCCCTAAACTCTGATAGGTCCTCCAATAATATTGGAAGACCCACGACCAATAGGAAAGCATTTCCTTCCTTTTTGAATACTAGTTTTTGGGGGAAATACCTATATTTCCTTGTCCATATTTCTTTTTCTGATCATTATTTTTTTCTAGTTGATAATTAACCTGAAACACACAAGTTTTTGATCTATACGATCGAAATGCTTGGTACTTGATTTACAACAATCATTCAGTCTTTTTATATTTTATTGTATAAATAACTATATATTATTTCATTAGATTGGTACTTACACATTCAAATTAACTATATATTGTATTTGTGTGTTATGAACATGCTGCTTCCAAGCTTTTTGTATAACTGATATAATTTTCTCCTATCAGGGAATCTTCGATAAACTAATTATCGCTAATTGTAATCAGAATAATTTGTAAACTGTTCTGTAGGCACGTATAAACTTTGGATTTGTATTTATTTTATTTCCTTTTCCTTAATATTTAATTAAATTCTTACATTTAATCCTTAATAAAGTTTGTACATATAACAATTATTTCTTATCAAAAAAATAATTGTATATACTTTAGAAAAATGTACTGACAAAATGTATAATTAATCATATTTCAATATTGTTACTATCGTTTGAAAAAGGACAAAAATTTATTTTAATAGAAATCTACACGTATATATATACTGTTCTAATTATAAAATCTATATATTTATTACCGTTTTGAATGATATTTATCAAATATTTTATTATTAATATTTTATTATTACAGATGTGTTTTTTACATCATCAGAAAAGGAATATTTTAATATTTTTTATACAAAATTTCAAAGTAAGGAACATTTTACAAGACTTTAACAAATATTTGAATTAAAAAAAAATATTAAACGAATATCAAAACCTTTTAATTACTAAATAATGCCAGTCAACGAATTTATAAACGTTTTCCATCCGACAGTATCTTTTTGTACTGTACTCTTGTTATAGAAATTGGTATCGTTAATTAAACTGTTACGAGATATTCATGTGAGAGAGTACTGTTGCCACTCGCTAAAGTTGTTTAAAAAAGCTTTTTCTAATTGTGCCTTTCAACCGGCTCTACATTGCTCTGCATAGCACCTCTTAATAATAATAGTTAAAACAATAAGAACGTCATTTATAATTAAAAAAAAAGGTAGGAAAGGTGTGAGAAGTCTCGTTAAAATCGTTGAACAATTCTTTTATGTAATATATCGTAACTTTATTATTATTTATTATAATTATTTATTAATAATATTATTATCGATTAATTATCAATTGGCGTATATCATTTAGAAAAAAATGAATTTAAAAATCTGAATAAAAATATAATAAGAAGGATAAACTCGTTGATATATTTAATATTTATGGTACACATTTAATTTACTTTTTATTTTTATAGAAATTTTCAATTTGTTCCAATGCTTTATCACACGTTTTTTTTCGGTAAAACTGCGAATAGATTAAAATTGTTCGCATTAAGAACTTCATAGTTTATTGGAGCGCCTTTGCAGTGAAATGATGGCTGAGATGTACCATAGGACACACTGTAACCATTCCTGTCCTTCTTCTCCCTCTTTTCTCCTCTTCAACTCGAACTTCATGTTGAATTTTCTGCTCGTTGCCCCTTTCCGTCAGCGTTATCACTGCTTTCCCTTTACAAACCGAGTTGCGAATTATTTACGCACTTGTACGGTCGCTATACCCGCAGTCTTCCGTCGTACCGTATAATAAAATTCCTTTCAAAAAGCCGCTCTTTCTTTCTTCTTCGTTCTAGCGTCGTTAACATGGTTTGTAACCGTGGTACACCGCGCTAACGCGTATTTTCTCGCTTTGGGAAACGGGAGAAGACTAAAATAGTGAAAAGAGTGTACTGCGAAGGTTGAGAGAAAGAGAGAGAGGGAGAGAGAGATAGAAAGGATGGACAGAGAAGGGTAAAGATAGGAAAGGTAAAGGGGTAAAGCTTCGAGGAAACGGAGAAAGCAAAGGGACTGAGTAAGTGCAAACAGCAAATGCCACCAGGTAATGGCATGTATACCGTCGACAACCATGTTGTGTATGAGGACCAAAATCGACAACCATGAAATCTTTCTCGAGTGTGTGTGTGTGTGGGAGAGAGAGAAACTGGGATGCTGTTAAAGTAGTAGTCCGTCGTAAGGAGTAGCTAATACGTGCTTATATTTGCCGTTAGCTGCCAAGAACGATATATCCGTAAGCATAAGCTAATCGTGCTGGTAGTCTTATCGAGTTGCCTCTTTGCTAAGGTCGTGAGAAACTTTGTAGAATGTCGTTGGTCGTGTGTTAATGAACCCGACTTGACTCGTTCGCGGGGAAAGCAGTGCACGAGTATCCCAGTAGAAGAGAGCTTGCCGCTACTGGTTTGAGAGTTGAAGAGGGGTTGGAATGAGTAAAGTAGAAAGAGAGAGAGAGAGAGAGAGAGAAGAGATGGAAAATAGAAGGAGACTACCCACAGCGACAACAGGTAACAAAGTCGCTCGGCTAGCGTTGCCTGCAGCTTGAGTTTCTGCATTGTGCTTCTAAGGTCAAAGGGTATTTGCGACAATGGCGTTGGTTAATGACATTCTTATGGTAAGCCGGGTATCATTTGTGGCGTTGCTACCTTTATCTTCTTCTTCTTCTTCTTTATTTTTTTATCTTTTTCTTCTTCTTCTTCATTGAGAGTGCTAGTGATACGCAACGTGGCAATCTGCAATCTTTCCCTTTCTTCAGATTGTTTTCATTTTTATTACTTAGAATTTTCTTGATTACTCATTCATTTTTTAATGTATTTAATATTGCCGAGCGATGAATTCGCTGTATCGTAAATAGTTTCGTTATCGCAAAAAGTGATCATAATGATGGAAGGAAAAGGAACTCGTTACTAGATGGATAGTAGTTTAAATAGAGCGGACTTCCCGTCTACGCGAGTGAGATTAATTTTCTCTAGTTGGTGAACGGTTAAAATATCAAGCTGCGATTGACCGCGTGAGTCTGTCATCGTGATTAATTGATTATCGTTTTATGGATGATAGACGAGCTGGTATAGTATCGATAAGAAGGTATATATCGAGGGATGGAAAAAAGGAAGGGAGGAAGGGCGGAAGGAAGAAAGGAAGAAAGGAAGGGCGGAAGGAATAGAATGTGGTGCACACACATCGATATGCTATTCAATATTCTTATATATATATAAGCATGTACAAAGTTATATAAGTATATATATACGAGGACATGTACATAAACTCACGTATTATATACCTATAACGATAAAAAAGTATAAAAAAGAAGATAGGCTCAAAGCGTTAAGTTTAACTGCTCGTTCCATTGGAGCGGAAAATTTGAAAGCCATCGGCTAAGTTGTCGTCGTATGTATCGCAAGATACACTTAGTGAACAGAGCAAATAGAGGTCATGACTTGATCGAATCGACGAGCCGATTAATCGAACGACTACTGCTTTATTAACTCTTTTTTCTTCTTTCTTTTCGTTCTTTTAGGCCAGAAATGAACGAAAAAAAAAAGAAAGACGAATGTACGAACGAATGACCGATGCAACTTAGACGCGAAAAAATGGGTGCGAAGCGAAAAGATAATTTCAAGTGATAAAGCTAAAGCTCAAACAGGAGACGGAGAGAGAGAGAGAGAGACAGAGAGAGAGAGAGAGTTAAGGAGAGGGTAGGCGGTAGGAACGAGAATGTAATGCCTTGCCTGCCCCGCACTTCATCTTTGTAGACGCAAAAACGTAATAAACGATCCGCGCTCTCGGCGCTTCGTTCAATAATAAATCAAGCTTGATATTTACGGAAGAATTTATCCGTCGTACGACGTGGCAAAAATAATTACGCGCTACTGCTGCCGTTGCTGCGGAGACGTACAGGTTTCATGAAATGAAGTTTTACTTCGTTTCCTTTCTCTCTCTCTCTCTCTCTCTCTCTCTTTCCTTCTCGATCACTTTTTTCTTTTCTCTTTATTCTTTAACTTGATCCTTTTTTTATTTTTAACTTACCCTTTGCTCTCCACTACCCCGAGCTAGAATTATTCTTAACGCGATACGAAGTTTGAACATCTTCCTTTCCTTCTTCTTCATTTTTTCTTCTTCTTTCCTTTCCTTTCTTTTTTATTTTCTTTATATTTTTCTTTCTTTCTCCGGACCCTTGGAATATTCGCAATTCGTTATCACGGAATAACAAAGGGTAGAACATTATGCGTCCCATTATTGAAATCTCATTCAACCGGCCTGGTGGTCGATCGACCGTTTCGAACGGCTCTCAGTGGCAAAAATAAAATGCATATTCAATTCGTAGGACGGAAGGTTGAGGAGTAGGATTCGTGACCTCCGACCGCATTCGATCGTTTCTAGGTACCTACCTACCTTTCAAGGGGGTGTTCCTTATTACTTCCATGGTTCCATTATACCGTTACCTAGGCATCGACTATCTTCCTTTTTACCCCCTCCCCTTCTTCCCGAACTCCTTCTCTCTCTTTCACTCTCACACACACAGTCTCAATCTCATTCCTTCGCTGAAAGTTCGACCCCGGCTATCGTGTTCCGTCCGCTAAATATTCGAATCTCCATTCGCGATACAACAGATTATTAAAATATTTAAACGAGCCCGTCGACCGGTCGTTAGGGGTGCCCGGAGTTCCCTCCTCGCAAGGTTCTCAATTAAATGCTAACGAGCGAAGAGCTCTTTCTACCTGAATACCATTCCGTTAGAAACTGCAGTAGCGACCTACCGAAAGAATGAGAGAGAAAAAGATAGAGAGATAGAGAGAGAAAGAGAGGGAGAGTACTTACGCTTCTCCTCCCTCCCTTTCCCCTTTTAACATTCTCTTTCTCTCACCAGCTCAAAGCGAGCCTCCGCACAGCGACGACATTGTTTTAACGAGACTGGGAACGTGCAATTTGTTCGTCCCGTTCGCTTGCAACCCGGCCTGTCATGGAAAGAAAGAGAGAGAGAATGAGTGGAAATGAGAGGAAAGAGGTGAGAGACGAGCTACCCTTTTCCGCTCTCCCTTTTACTTGTTACAAGCTGCGCTTCCCTGCTCGCAAAATCTATCTTTCCATGCTTCTCTCTTTCTCTTTACTTCTCTTGTTTCTTCTTGCTCACATTTCCCTTGCCCGCTTGTTTGTTTCAGGATACTTGGGGTATAGGTACATTCATATTGTAACCTTTTATCTTTTTTCTCTCTCTCTCTCTCTCTCTTTGTTTTTCACCTTTATAGAGCCTAAAAATGTTATATATTTTTTATTTTTATATTCAAAATCAAGACTTTTTTAACACATGAAATGCAGCGAGATTTTACTTAATTATAAATATTTTAATTGTTAATACATAAAAATTAGTTGTAAGTATGATATCGTTATGGTTAGATAGTTTCAGAATCATTGAATTTTTTCTTACTTTTTTCTTTTTCTTTTCTCTAAAGATAGTTTTTCTATTAACTCGGCTAAAGTGTCGGATGGAGGAT
The DNA here is from genome assembly GCF_049000335.1 of Polistes dominula. NCBI lineage: Eukaryota > Metazoa > Arthropoda > Insecta > Hymenoptera > Vespidae > Polistes > Polistes dominula. The sequence goes on along the minus strand of NW_028301152.1, from coordinate 4,773,584 downwards.
TATAGCTTGATCTTCTCTACTCGTCGGAGACTTCTCCTAAACCCCAAAAAGTCACATTGAGTTCTCTCACATTAGCTTTCTGGTAAATCAAATTTTCACGTATTCTATGTTGAACATTATTTTTTTTTCTTTCTCTTCTGTCTTCTTTACGTAATTACTTAATTACATATTTATAATATTTAATAACGTAGTAGCGAGAAAGGATGTGCTCGCATTATCCTTCTCGCGGTGAATAATTAATCAAAAGCGACGAAAGGCTCTTTCGTTTTTGCTATCCCGTCTCAAGAACTTCTCTCATCTCTCTCTTTCTTTCACTCTCTCTTTCTTTATCTTTCCTTACTTTCATTCTTTTTTTTCTCTCCGCTTTTAATTTCAAGTTAAAAAAATATCCCTCACTCAGAAACACCGTTGCCCCGGAGAAAAATAAATTCTCCCTTATTTTTTTTATATATTTTCTTTTTTTATTTCGACTTTCGACGAGTTTCTCTCATCCGAAGTCAAGTTTCTTTCTCGACATGTACGTTTTGAACGTTCGAACTTGTCCTTGCTCTCGCTGTGGACTTATAACTACGTCATTGATCTTGTCAAAAACGTCGAATAATAAAAGCTCACATGTGTACATAAAAGAATTCTTTTCAATTCTTTTAATTCTTGTACAAATTTCTTATACAAATATTGTTATGCATTTCTATAAAATAATTTAAAACTTAAATAATAATCAATTTACCCAACTATAACTTAATTTGTGAAGTCTTTGAAAAAAGATATTAAAAACTATAAAATTTATAGTAAATTATATACTTAAGTGTTATTAACTTTCGGATTTGATCGAAAAATTAATATTATGAAGAAAAAAAAAATGAAATGAAAAAACTTAAAATATGAGATTTCAAAGTTGCATGAAATGAAACAATAATTGTTCCGCGTCCGATTTCTTTACTCAGTCGAGTATAATTTCGTACCCTCAGCGAATACGTGAAAGCGGGATTATATCAAAAAAGCACTTGTTAAAGAAAGTTATTAGAGATGACCAAGAGTTGTAAGGACTCTGAGTGGTCAATGTACAATACAATTATAGCCGAGAGTTATAATTCCTAGCTGTACAATAACGTTACCTCTGATGTACTTAATTTAGTTCTTACATATCTTGCGAACAATCTAGTCCTCAACAACAATTTACCTTATTTTATCCAATAGAAGACTATTTGTGAACCAATCCCAAAACTAAGTAAGGTTATTACATCTAATTTTCTTCTTCTAAATCTTTTTAATATTCTTGCAACTTTGTGAACAAATACAGATACTATTCTTTTATACTACTCATTGCTAGCAATTTTCTTGTGCTGCTTGTTAGCCATTCTCAAGTGCTGCTAACTCAAAATTATTATTCCCTAATCTAAGATCACCTATCATTGTTTCAAAAATTCTTTTCAGAACTTCGTACCGCGAGAAAGAGATAGTTCTCGATTGGTAATAGATGTTATTGGGCTGTTTTTATAGTAATGAAGGGGAGAAATATGATGTTTTTAAAGAAGATAGTCATAAAGATGCAGAAGTGAAAGCGAAATTCGTTGACCTCTATCTTCAAAAGAATTCTTCGGCTATTGTAGGTTAGATAAATTTAGAAAATTCTGATACACTCATAAACTTAAAAATAAACATTGTGAGACTTTTATGGCCAGATCATAGCAAAAGGGTATTACGTTCTCGAAATATTCCGAAGTAACAACATTCCTTAAAACTGTATCTCTTAAGATCATAACAATAATGATAAAAAATGATAAGTATAATCTTATAGTTAGTTAATAATAACTAAATTGTTTCTTTAATATATAATCATATTAATTAAAAGCTAACAAAGATTTTAATTTTCTTAAGACGAAAATTTAAAGTGCTCGTTCTATATCTGTCATCCTCTATTTTGTTGTTATATTCAATCACGGCGTTATATAGTAAGTATTCTTCTTTTATTCTCGTTTTGTTTGTCAAAGTTCTGCGACATGTAATCACGTTTTTTTAATAATCCATTTACATCTAAATATGATTATATAATATAATATATTTTAATAAAAATAATATTTAAAATAAATATTTATAAAAATATTTATAAATATAAATAATTCTATATAATAATTATAATATTTATTTCATTAATATTTATTATATAAATACTTATAAAAAAATAAATTTAAAAAATAACTCTCTTCTATATTCGTCTATTTTCGTCTTACGTCTATTTGTATTGTCTATTTGTCAATACTGTTTTTAATTCGTCTACATTCTTCCAATGTCTATTTTTATCGTTAAAATTTGATTGTCTTCGTCTAATCACTAAGGTAGACTGTGTTCATTTAAAATCTATCTCTAACTATGCCCACCTAACAACTATCGTCTACATACATATTATTTTACCAAACATACATATATATTACCAAAGTTTTCACTAATATTTCGGATAGAGGTAAAATAAAAATATTATCCAATATCTGGGTTTATTGGATGACCGTCCAGAAAATAATGAGAATATTCAGGAGTAGTGGTATTTCCTTAATGCACGTAATCGTCATTAACTTCAATGATGCAACTCGTTCGTAGTCGTGGTGGATAGGTTAAGTTGAAAAAGTTATTCCGAGTGCGATAGTGCCTTTCGCAGGCTGATTTCGCAATTTTTGTCGTCGTTGTTACTGGATACTTTTTTTCTGAAGAAAAAAAAAGAAAAAGAGAAAGAGAAAAAGAAAGAGGTGAAGGAAATCTCAGTAGAGTGTTGGGGAATAGGAAACGAAGACAAAGAAAGAAAAATATCGAGAAATGGCGGCTGAGGGTATAGGCGAAGGGGTCGGCTACACCCGAGTTAAATTTTAATTTGCAACTAGTTAAAAAGTTAGCATGGGCTCGTGGGCGCGCAGGCGAGCACTGTTCAGAGTAGTGAAAGAAGAAGTAGAAGAAGTAGAAGAAGAAGAAGAAGAAGAGGAAGAAGAAGAAGAAGAAGAAGAGGAAGAAGAAGAAGAAGAAGAAGAAGAAGAAGAAGAAGAAGAAGAAGAAGAAACCAGTGCCGGCGGCGGTGGCGCGACGATAATGTAAGGAGCGAACTTTCGTTAATGTTGAGAAAGATGAAAAGAAGGGGTGGGTAGATCAAGGAAGGTGGCTTATGCCGCAAGCCGCCTTCGACGTAGTTCACCCCCTACGTCATACGAAACTCTTTGGAAATTCGAGAAGCGCTAACTTGTTGGCTCGTAAATCGTCGTCTGTACGCGAAGTGAGTCCATGTTTTTCCTGGACACCCGTTAGAATGTCGTTAGCATTGAACCGACGTTTCGAGACCATCTCGTCGTCATTTCCCTTTTTACCTTAGTTTTCTTCTTTTTAATCTACTTCTTTTAACCTTTTTAATAAATGATGCGTTTTTATATATTTTTAAAAACAAAATATATTAGCTATTAAAAGAAAATATAAAAAGTATCATAAAAGTATTCACAAAAAAAAAGGAACACACTATCTTTAGATTTTTAACAAAATTTATTAAAATACGCAGTAAGTCAGATACGTATTTTTATTAAAGTATTTTAAAGCAAAGATGCATAAAATGATGCATATAAATATATACGAAGATTATTTTTTCGTTTTTATTTTTTTTAATTTTACTTATGAAAGCGGAGCAGCACATTGAACGGCGATCGTAGCGAGTTTGCAAAATTTGCATTCGAATAATCAAGATCTCGAGGATATGTAGGAAAGTCCCCGTAAACGTGTCAACTATTCACATGCATCCATTTATGCATGTACCTACGTACCGCGTTCAAAATCGATCTCGAGTGGTAGAATCGCGTCCGAGTGTTTTCCCCTGTTAAAGATGTACGATAGCGTTACTTTTTAATCGATCTGAAGCACTTTCGTGAAAAGTTTTTCTCGGCATGTTCCATTGGGAATAGAATCGAAGAATGAAAATGTATCGTTCGATCTTACTAATGTCGAAAAAAAAAGACAAACTATTTTTATTCTCTTTCCAAAATGACTATGTACATATTTATTTAAGAATATGTATTTTCATTCTCTCTCTCTCTCTCTCTCTTTCTTTTTTTCTTTCTTTATTTTTGTGACATATTTAGGACAATACCGATTGTTGCATGCTATGGGATACTTAAGGAAATTGGTGTATTTAGTTTTCTTTCTTTATTTTTCTTCTTCTCTTCCAAGATATTAGTAAAATTATATACAAGATGTAAGAGGTTACTTTGTACAGGTAATACAAATTTTTGTATAGATCATTTAAAGCTTTATTTAAAATTTATAACATAAATTTTAAAACTGTCTAAATGTTTAAAAAGTAATGTTTAGGGGTTTGTGAAGTGATTCAACGTATTCTTTTTTGAACAATAATTTGGCCTCCTAGATTATCTGATCTCACATTTTTAGATTTTTATTTGTAGAGGAAACTAAAATAAGAAGTATATGCAACTGAGATAACTGCACTTGATGTTATGGTAGAATGAATTAAGGATACAGTTGCAGAAATTAATAGAAACCAAGAAAAAATTCACCATGTCATAAACAGTATACCACAACAGTATCAAACTTGTATTTCTATAGGCGGGCAACATTTTAAACAACACATTTAAACAGATTTACAATTTATGTTATGACTTTTAAATAAAGCTTTAAATGGCTTATATTTATTTAATATTTTCTAAACCTAAAATACGGTTACAACGTTTATACGAAAAAACCTCTAATATTCCATATATATATATATAGTTTATCAAATAAGTCCACATAGAGAATGCGTTCAAAAATACCAGTACGACAAATCGTTCAATTTCAGATTGAGGCGTCGAATATCGTTCGAATCTCATGTCAGCGGCCGTTTTTGTATTTTTGCCAGAAAAAGAATAGGTCGTCGTGGAAGATAGTAGAAAATATAGAAGTAATAGGAGGAGGAGGATGAAGATGGAGGGGAAGAAAGAAAAAAAAAACGAAGGAGAAGAAAAAGAGAAAATGGACGGGACAAGAGAAAGGGGCAGAGGGATGAATCGAGAAGGGTGGGTGTAGCAACGAGGAAGATCTGGATCCGGCAGAATGGAATAAAGGACCCGGCGTATCGGTGAAACTACATAACCGTAACGATATTACGTCGCAAAAGGAGTTATTTGGCGTGGTAAATAAGAAGGAAAAGAATAAAGGGGAAGGAAAACAATGATAGGGGGTAGAGGGACTTTAAAGAGGGAAGAGAGAAAAAGGAAGAAACGGCTTCGCAAGAAGACGAAGTGAAATTTTCTTTCACGGATCGATCGTTAAAGCCGCATATAGTCGTCCAACGGAAATATGAGGCTTTTATGGACGAGAGAGTCCATTGTCCTCCTAGAATAAAGACCGTTCGATGGACAAGCTTCTCTTGTACTCGAAGATCTTAATTAAAGGGCTTACCGAATCGTTGTTTTAACGTTGAATTGTTAAAGTGCTCGCAAGTAAATGATATAAATAATATATATTGTGGATATCGATCAATGATGCTAATATATCTAAATTATATTGAATACATAAGAATTTGTGTTTTTAATTAACAAATCGATAATTTGTTAGAAAGCGTAACTGAGTAGATAGATATCTGATCAACACAGGTAATTTTGATTGTTTTTAGACTAATACTCAGCTAATATTCTCTCTGAACATAGAGTGATACAGGATGCTCTTTTGGATACAAAGAACGTGCTTACGAGGAAGCTTTACAGTGTACTTATGTTAGGTCATACGATCTTGTAACAAAGACCTATCGAACGATCGAATAATAAGCAAGTCAGCTAGTTTTAATACCAATATGAGTGCTAATAATTTATGTATGCTCAACCAGCTTGTTGAATTATTTTCTTTTACCCGTCATTATCGTTTTTATCAATGATGATTTCTTGCCATCTTCACATAAATTGGTGATATAAAGAGATAGAAGAACAAAAAGGGTCAAGTACGTTCGATCGATCGTTCTTTTATCACTAAGATATATGACCAAGTTCTAAACAGAGGATACAATCATTCTGTCAAGAGAATTGGTTTCAGGATGTTTGGTAATTGCATTTTCCATTAGCAGCCTGTTCGTTCCTGTTAGATGTTCTAAATCGTAGAATAAGCCACGTTTGGCTTCGATCTTCTTGAACGATCGAGAATCTTGTGATTCCAATTAACCGATAACGAGAAAAAGTAATATCTGTTGGCCTTTTCTTCTCTCCTACCTTTTCTTTCTCGCTTCTTAACTCTTTCTTTAGAGCGGATTGCCCTCGCAGATCCGGCGTCTGCAACTTTGTTGAAATAAGAGAAAGAGGGAGACAAAGAGAGTGGGAAAGAAAGAAAGAGAAAGAGTAAGGGAAGAATTTTATAGGAAGAGAAGACCACAAAGTTTCCTTGGAATATAATACGAAGAGAAACTCATTTTCTTTCGTTATGTTTTGAAATCGATCGTGTTCCATTCTCTATATCTTTCCAAGTATTATAGATACGATATTATAGCTACGTCCATCTTGCTTACTTTCTCTTTCCATCGTAAAGTTAATTAACGATGTGTACAAATCCTCAAAGAACAAAGCGCCCGACCGTAATGCATCGGAACTAATTTATTAGCGTTTTTGCGACAGGCTGGATTTCCCGAAGGCAGTTTCTCAGGTGGCGAGCGATCGTATTCTCGTATTATTTGGTCGTGTGACGTAGCGAATGGCGAACATGCTCTATTCTCTCTCTCTCTCTCTCTCTCTATCTTTCTCTCTATCTTTCTCTCTCTCTCTCTCTTTCTCTCCCCCTCGTATTTGTAGATGGAACCACGCGTGCACGCGCTCGTGTATGTGTCCATTGTTAATTAATGAAATGCATTGCACGAAAATGGATTGGTATTGGAATAACGAAGCCACTGCAATTTACGGGACGCGTATACGGTCGAATAGAGAATATCGTTTACGGTCTAGCTTACTTCTACGAATTACATTTGTGCGTGTGTAATAGTAAAGTGCGTGTTTGCATATATATATATATATCGTTACAAATATAATTTTAGCTTAATATACCATACTAAATTAGTTCAAAACACGTAAGTGTCATTAACAATGAATGATCTGTTTTATTCGTATATAGTTTACCTTACTTTAGTTTCAGCAATTTTATAAGTTCTCACGGTATTTCTTCGTAGTATAGAATTATAAATTATTAATTATAATTATTTCTGTTCACTTAAATGAGACAAAAAATGGAGAAAGTGAATTTGGTTCTTATTAACAGTCATTTTGCTATTTTATCCAAAGGGAATAGAAATAATAAATTATAAGTTTCAATAAATTCAATATGGAAAAGCTTTCTGCAATATTATCCATGATTTTAGAATATTTATAATGTTTAATGCATGTATGAAAAACTTACAGCGTTAATACTTTGTTATTAAGAATAGAATGATGCTTGTAAATTAAAATGTTATTATATTAAAAAGCAAAGCAAAACTAACTAAATTAATACAAAAGAACATTTGAGATATTTAATTGCATATTATGTTCGTTCATGTGTATTCAATTATTTTCGATTTTGTTTTAACGTACTCGTTAACGTCGTTTTAAAATGTTTAATGTTTTATTAATTAGATTCCAAAACGATGGAAAACCATTATATTGTATAAAGATCGAACGATGAGCTGGATACTTTCATTTATTCCGTATTTTCAGACTCACCGTAGTGATAAAGAATACCGTCGGTGCGCCTCGTAGGTTTCAACGTAAAAGATAAATCTTCGAGTTAACTCGACGTGTAAGGAAAAGGCGACGGCTCGGTCGAAATCACGTCAGCCTGGATAATTTATATGAATCGTGCCGTGTGACTGTAGATATCGTACCGTTCGTTATACGCCAGTTGGCTTAGTAGAGAGAAGACAGTAGACATATTCTTGAATATATCCAAACGCGAGGATCAACGTAGATCCATACGAAACGTGTATTTGAAAAATAGTATATAAAATGTACCTGTCATATTATATTGGGACTTTCTTAACAGCACTTATCCGAAGTATCCATTTCGAATGAGATTTTCGATTAAATAAAATATATATTTTCTTCGCAATTACGAAAATAAAATTGTGTTTATCTGTCTTTCCAAAAAAATTTATATAACTCATGTTTTATAATATTTCTGTTTTATTTTTTGTAAATTTATTTAAAACTGCAAGTTTTTATATTTAAAAACTTAGCTTAGGTAACTACGGATTTCTCTTCTTTCCTCTCTTTCTTTGTGTTCACAGAATCATCATAGGAAATGAAAAAACAAATCCCTTTATATTTCTCTCTGTTTCTCTGATCCTAAAGATTAGTTTGTATTATATTATTATAACGTAATCCTTTCATACCGATAACTCATTCGATCCGATCTTTTCGCTTATGCGCGTCGGTAATAATTCACTAATACATTATTTGGATTCATTTAATCGGAAATACTCGCGATAAATCGTGCGAATTAACGTCAGCCTGGTGTCTCGTTATAAATACGCGTATACAAGAGATAACGTATACGCGTTACGGTTATACGAGAAGAGACATATTGTGGTAATAAATTGGTGATCGAGAGCGATGTTAGTGGGAAGAAGAAGAAGGCCGGTCACTCCTCGCTAAGCTTAGCTTGCGAGCGCGCAGAAAGCTTGTCAGGCACTTTCTGACTAATTGCCGGTAGGGTAGCTGTAACTCGGAAGTCTCGGGGAAATATTGCTTCCGTGAATCGAAGCGAACTAACCTGACCTCGAAAAGACATAAGAGCCTACTCTAGATATCCTAGATATTCTCTTTACCTTCTACCTTACCTCCATTCACTTACCTACTTTCATCCTTGTTATGTTTACTATTTACTTACAAAGTCATCCTTTTACTACAATAACGTTTATTTTCCTTTGTTTTTTTTTCTTCTCTTTGTTTTTAATTTTCGTATCGATATAAATTTTGTTTTAAGATATTAAAATTTGTTTTTCATTTTATCTGCTTTTATTTCTGCTTATTTTTTCTTTCTTTTTGTTTTCATTTTCAATTTGCATTTAATAGCTCAAAAACCATTAAGCGTTACAAAGCTTTTATTCCAGTTTTTAATTAGGGATTAGGAAGAGTAAAAAATAACATGTATACACACATATACTATTTTATAATATAATATATAACATAAGTTTCATCTTAAGCTTTCTTGGGATAATTTTTTAATAGCAATATACATTTTGTTTTATATATTTTTAATAGTATATTTTGTATCGATCGATCAGTTCAGAAAATTAATTTGTGAATTAGTTAGAAATAGTTTACTATTCTTCAAATATTGGATCATTTATACTGAGAGAGAAAAAATCTTTTATTCTAGCGTCTCGATGACGTTCTTGACGTAATCCAAGGAAGACATTTGCGCATATTAATGGTTCAATTAATTGAAGAACAAACGTGCCTGTGGCAGGTCTTTCAGGGACTAGTATGAAAAGGATGAGATAGAGTCTGGCCTTACCGTAGTTCATAATTTTGTAACTATCATTTTGAAAATATTTGATAATAGTAAAGCTTTCCGAATATTTGTAAATAGAAATAAAAAAAAATAAAAAACATAATAATATAAAAGCAGAAGTAGCAGAAAAATAAAAACCAAATTAAAAGAAACGTTCTAGTTAGAGAATAGTTGAGTACGTTAAAACATTCTATTTCCTTCAGCTCTTCCGTCGTCCTCCTTCAGAGACGTGCCTCCAGAGACGAGTTTAATCGTAATTAACGAGGTAAAAATGGAGGCTGTTTAGAGGACATAGAGGCAGTCCATGGCAACTCTGCGGGTGCATGTACACCAAGTGAAAACTCATATTTACCGGTTAGCAAGCTCAGACATCCACAGTAATGCCGTAGTATTACGCGATGCGCCTAGAATACAGAGAGTTACTTCTCTTTCTTCCAGGGAAGAGATAGAAAAGCAGAGAAAGAGAGTCTGGAAATAAGCCGGGAAAACGCGTTACGTGAAAATAAACGAGGGGGATCGTGATAAAAGGAATCGCTGTACGTTCTACAGGGGATCTGTTTGGCTATAAACGAGCGTAACTGGTCTAAGACTGGTAGCACGTCTCTTCTAATGCCTTAAGATCAGTTTCCAAGGATCAAGTCATGACGGAGGGACAAACAACGCATTATTGAGAAGGTACCGATCGTGTCTTAAGGCACGATTGATTTGTTTCTATTATTTTGCGTTTGCTGATAGTAAAAGCTTTCATGATAGAATTGATTTAAAAACTGTCAGAAAAGTTTTGATGTTACGAATATACGAAAAATATTATCTTGCAATTATAACAGAGAGAGAGAGAGAGAGAGAGAGAGAGAGAGAGAAAGAGGGAGGGAGAGAAAGAAAAAAAAAATAGAAGGAGGGTAACGGTTAATACAATTTCTCTGTGGCACGGTAGAGATGCACACGTCGACAATTAAAAAGCTCGCAATGGTGGGCGAAAATAATTGCACTTCGTTTCGATGCGAAAGCCGGAATTCTAGCGGCACCAACAATAAAGCTGACCGTAGTCGGTGCAACGAAGAGGAGAGAGAGAGAGGAGAGAGAGAGAGGAAGAGAGAGGGAATCAGATAGAGAAGAGGGGATTGGTTAGAGGTTGGAGAATGCGATTGCACCGAGTGACAAGCTAGTATGTCGAACGACCAAATGGATTTTACGTGTACACGAAAAATAGGACCTCGATGTGTGCAGCATTGTGCAACCCGTTTCGAGCCGAAGAGTCACGCGTCGCGAACCAACGTCGATGCCAGGAAACCGACACAACAGAGCTTCTATTAAACGTACGTTTACCGCCTAACAATACAGCCACACGATCTACGACATCATTGTCGTACGCTGCTGATGACCAACTCTACAGATTATAAAAAATCCTCCTATTGCGATAGGATTATCTTTTCGGCTTTCACGAATATACATTTTTTGTTCTTATTTCTTGTGGCAGGAGTTTCACGGAAAATCAAATTTCTTCGTATATTCCATGGTACAGTAACCACGGCCGACAAAACTGATTTTATGATGTTCTTTTTTCTTTTTTTTTTATTATCACGTTGACGTTTCTATGAAAATTTTGTAGAGAAAAGAGAGAATGGAGAAATAGAAATAGAGAAAGAAAGAGAGAGAAATCTTCCATACTTGCTTTCGATTGTCACAGTTTCGAGACTTCGGAAAAGGAATCCTTTTGCTCACCATTTCTCATGACATTTGCATATTTATGGAATTTAGAGAGAAAATTTATAGCTGATCGTATTTTAGCAGTCGACCGTTCGCACGACGTTCAATCACTATCGCACTTTCATTACCGCGTTAACTCTCTTGTTTACGTGCCGACATTACGTACTATGGACAACTCGTGTATCCGGCGTTTGCCCGTACGATACACGCAACGATCTCTCGCTCGTGGATGCTTATAAACTTTAAAGCTTTTTGTTTTGGACTTTTCATTTTTATGCACGATCAAATGCTTGTTTTTCGATTAAAATATTTTAAATACCGATATACATTGTGTCTCTTTGTTTCAAAAAAATTATAACAAGGCATTTAATAGATATATTGATTTATATAAAACTGTCCAGGATATTAGTATAATTGGATAAATCGTTGAAAAAAAGAGAAACGAATAAATCTAATTATTATTAAAATTTTTAGAAACGATTGTAAAACATACTAATAAATTTGATAATCTTTTATAGTCTCGTGTAACTTTGAAGTTACATATCAATATATTAAGATTTTTTCTGTTTAATTTAATATTCATTCCAAACGTAGTATACATTTTTTTCTATAATCCCTCTTTGGAAACCGATAAAATGCTTTTTTGACGATTATCAATTTTTGCCAGAAATACAGGAGCATATCTGTAGTTTTTGAAAATTCTCTTTTTGTAGTTAATTTGTATTTAAAAATAGATATTTGTTAAATTTGAATTTTTATAAATATTTTATTGTTACAATAAAAATTCAAAGAATCAATAGAAACACTTATACAAGTAACAACTGAAAGAATACTATAATTTATCAAATTCATTATTCAACTGCTTATGAAACTTACATATCATCGAATATTACGAACCGTTTGCATTGTATGGTCTTTTCTTAAAATCGAAAGATGAAGAAACTTGTATTGATAGTAAAGGAAATGGTTCAATCTAGGGCTTGGAGATAGGAAAGCGTCAGTTTTAATTACATGCTTGCGCCATATATATCGGGTCATCAAGGCTATTGGGATATCGGAGGCGTATATTCGCTAGCGGGCAGGTTGGTCAGAGCGATATTGGTTATTGCCTTCGTTCGTTCATTCGATGCTCTCCGAACGTTCGTTGCATCCTTCGTTCAACTAATCTCGAAATATTAGCCTCTCGGTACTCTCTTGCGACTTTCTGTTCTGTATTTTCTCTTTCTATCTTTTTCTATCGCATATTCCATTTTCTCCGTTTTCCTTCAACCACCCACTCTCTGGTATTTTTTCATTATCCGTGGAATTTAAAGGGCCGGAAATATGGTTAAAGTGGCTTGGCGAGATATAAAGTAGCCACGTATAATGTTTCCTTTTTTTTTTATTCTCCATTTCCTTCTCTCGCTCTCTCTTTCTCTTTCTCTTTATAGAGATATCCTTTGAACTAAAATTCTCTTTTTCTCACGACGATCGAAAGTGGCGAAAGGACAGATCGTCGATGTGATTTTAGAGAGACCAAACGAAAGAGAAAGTATCGTCAAAGATCCTTTGTGACGTTACTCTATGCAGAATTTATTTTTTTATAGTCAACTAAATTGAACTTATCATTGCATAGAATCAAATAGGTTACGTTAGATTTGTACCAAATTTGAAAATTCTTCCTTTATTTTGTGTAATATGTAATTTATCCAATTGATATTTTTATTCTCTCTCTCATTTTTCTTTAGAGTATAAATCTCATCTGAACTATAGCATAATTGAAACGTAATATCCTATTAAATTTGATATAAAAAAACAAGAGATTAATGATGCAAGAAGAAGCATACAGTTTCAATGTACCTATTGGTGAAAAATTGAACACCGAGTAACCAGTTTTTAAAGATTGCCAAGGACAACGGTGAACGGTGACAAGTATCGTATGTGTTCTAGCAAAGGAATGGCAATGTTTCTTTCGGCCTGTTACGACAGCAGGCATTCAACTTCGGGCAAAGGATACGTCTGGTAATTGCGTTTGTGTGTAGCTAGGAAGTTTTATTTCACTGGCATTTATTCGGCAACGCGGAGACAGCGAGCCACTTAGTACGAGAGAGAGACAAATGTATTTACGTCGTGAATCTGCCAGGAAGCCCGCATCTACCGTTCAAGCTTTGCCCCGTTTATCCTGGGATTCAAGTAAAATTACGAGAATCGTGCCCGAACCGAAGCACCCCTGCACCCCTTTTCCTTTTCCTTACCCTTCTCTCTCTCTTTCTCTTGATCTATTTTTTTCTTCTTCATTGTTGAAAAATTTCGGTCGAGTCGATTAATTATCTCGATTGTATAGGCAGCTACGAATTACATTTTTTTAGGAGAGACCTTTCGTGGTTATTTTCTCAAAGATTTTTCCTTCGATCTCTGTATATATATATATATATATATATATATATATATATATATAGTATGTTAGTAGAGTCAGGTATGTTTAATAAGATTGATCTTTTCGCGAAAGATAGAGAATCAAAAACCATAACGCAGTTACTCTTTATGATAAGACTCGCGATAAAGTTGGTCACGCTCGTGCTCATTACTATTACTCATTTTTATCGACGATAAAGCGTTGAACTCGTGGGTCTCGCTTAAAAACATAATGGCTTTTAAGAAAGGCAAATATCGCGTGTGCTGATCTTGTTTCTTTCCGTTCGCGGATAGGCGATATTAATTTTGTTATATGCTATATAAGGTCAGAGTTACGTTAACGTGCGTGCATGTTTCTACTCCCCTTCTATCCCTCTCCCCTTATTTCTCTCTTCTATTATTCCTCTTTTTCTCTTTCTCTCTTACTTTCACTTTAACTTACTAACCGGTTACGTCCATTACGCAACAAAGCTCGACGTACTGTTTCCCTATTCATAATGGCATACAATTTAGCGGAAAATTGGATTTTCACCTTAATCTCGATCCCTGCTACGCGACGTATCGTTAAAACTCGGTAATCTGAAAGCGTGGATCGTAAAGAAGATAGAGTGAGAGAGAAGAGGGTGAGAGAAAGGAGGAGAAGAGAGTGTGAGAGAGAGAGAAGGAGAAAGAGAGAGAGAGAGAACAAGTACCTTCTCGTTTTCTACTATAACGCGATAGCTAACCCTGCTACGGCGCGTAAACGAACGTGTACGTGTAAACGCTACTCCGATAATAGATTCCCGCTTTGGAGTTCGGAGTTCTACGGTGAATCTGTAACTCCGGCGATCAAACTGCTTGCAAAGTTTGTCGCTCGAATCGAATGGGAGTTTGGCTAACTCGTACGTAGGACGCCATTGCTCTACTACTCTTCTCTCTTCTATCGTCGCCTATACGTGGATATTTGTATGGTTATGTGTATGTATAAATATATATATATATATACGTATGTAATATGTGTGTATTAGTATAGTTATATCATATTCGTATATTTCCACAAGTGTATCGCGTTGTATCTTGCTTCGGTTTTCGATTTTGGGAAAACTTTGCTCGACTTTACAATCAGGCACCCCAACTCTTCTACTTTTCTTCATTGTCGTAGCCGTTGTCGTTGTCGTAGTCGTTGTCGATAGTGTACGGAAACTATCGGAGATTTTCTTCATACTTTTCCATCTTTATACTTTTGACTACAAAACGAGGCAAGTCTTGTTATTTTCAACAAGAAAAACGTCTCACGTTGTAAAGTTCTTTTCGTGTTCTCCCGCGAAAGGTTTGAGTCGTGCATGAAGTATAAGCGTGAGTATTGATATTTTGTTCAAGACTTATATATACGCATGAACATTTTTTATCGATTGGCATATAAGCTATATAAATATTATAATAAAAAAAGCGAGGAGAGATATATTTTCGTAACAGTTTATTTTTAATTTATTTTATTTTGATGATTTCTAAGATAATTTTAGGAAAATTTATTTCCATCCGTAAAAAGTTGGCGAATATTTGTGACGCACGCCGGAAAGCAATAGTGGCATTTCTCCTTGGCGTTCGTAAATCGGCCGATGCGAATCGATAAATTTTTTGTAAGCCTCCAGAGGCTTAGTGAACCAATAACCGATGATATAATGGTACGACTTCCTTCGGGCCGATAGCGTCAGAGCTCCAAGTTAACCAAGCGTGAAAGTATTTTCGAAAATGTATCTCGAAATGTATCGAATTCTCGTTCGTTCGCTTGAAAGAGAAAGAAAGAGAGAGAGAGAGAGAGAGAGAGAGAGAGAGAGTACCTACACGCGAGAAAAAGATAGCATAAGATAGAGAGAAAGTTGGAGATGCTGTATGTCACACGTTCGGCGAATATTTCAACGAGTACTAGCGAAAATTTCTATCCTTCTTAAACCAATCCACCCCTAACCCCACCACTTACATCGTAGTCTCCTGACAGCTTATGTATATAGGAAGGACGAATCGAAGCTTCCTCGTAGATTCAACACTGAAGAGCACTTATCGCTTTCTCGCACTCACCTCCGATCGCGAATAAATCGTCTTGCTACGAATCGACCTCGTAGCGCGACCTCTTTCGATTCCTTTTGCTGATGATTTTGTGATGCTGACGGATCGGTTTGCGACAAGGAGGATCGATTAGAATGAAAAAAAAAAATAAAAGGAAATCGAACTTTTGACTCGATAACTACCAAGCGAGTATCATTATGATGCGTTTAAGGATTTACGTAGAAAGGATTGTCGATAATCCGAAGAAGAAGAAGAAGAAAAAGAAAAATAAACGAAGAGATAAAAAAAGAAAAAAAGTAAGGGCTTTCTCCAATACAATGTAAGCAGTAGTAGCAGCAGCAACAGCAGCAGCAGAAGATACTAAACCAGCTTCGCTGCCTCTACTCGTTTTCTACTTTTCCATCCTGCACCTTTCTCGCTCATCTCGCTCCTTTGCAAGATTTACTTCATCCTTCCCTTCTTTTCTCATCCCTTTTATCTCTTTCTCTCTCTCACTCTCTCTCTTCCAACTCCAATCTCATTCTACCGGTAAAGGATTCAAAAGAGATTGAAAAAGATTTGGTCGATCTACCGCGAAGAAATCGGGAGAAGGAGAAGAGGAAAAAGCATAGAAGAATGGAGAGAAAGAGAGAAAGAGAGAGAGAGAGAGAGGAGTCAAATAGCGGATCGAGAAGAGGACGTAAAGAACAGCCATTTGCCTTATCGATAAAATAACATTAAAATCTCTAGGAATCTAGTTAATTTTGATGTTATCGTCTTATCATACTTTAAAAGAAAATAAGAAAAAGCCTGCGCTCATGAAAGCAGGAGAAATTAGAAGGGTGGGTGTCTTTTTTCTTGGTAATGTATATTATAAAGCTGTCGCTTGTATAATAGAGGGCCGGGTGTGTCGCAGGTGCGCCTAAAAATACGTAAATACGCCTGCATTTTATAAAACGCGTAGGTATTCAAGAATGACGAGACCGGGCCGTTGCTATTTCTCTACGACGTTTTTCCCTACATACTATAGGTAGGTATACCACGAAACTTTCCGTAGCGGCGACAATACTTTTTCCGCTGCGTGAGCGGCACGATTGTATTCCTCTCCCTTTTCTCTTTTTCTCTCGTCCCTTTCTCTCTATTTCTCTCTCTCTCTCTCTCTCTCTTTTCTCCCTTTCTCTTTTACTTTTTTTCTGTTTTTTTTTTTCTCTTCCATTCTCTCTTTTCCTGCCTACCTATCCCAGCGGGTAGATTAGTTTTTTTGTCTACGTTGCAACCAGCTCGTCGTTCGATATATATTTTCCTATTTACGCTTTGCCCGTTCACTCCTTCCACGTCGCTTACATTCATATTACATTTTTCTCCATTTTGTAATGCATTTTATCGCCGGCGAAATTTCTCCGGTTACGATCCTCGATAGGATTGGTATCGGTAGACGACACGCTTATCGGTAGTTTCGATCTTTTTATTATCGGTACGACACCAATGACTGATATTTAAAATGTATACAGGTGCGCGGTACGATATGCAGAGCGAATTAAAATCGTTTCATTATTTTTTTTTTCATGGTATTTATAAAAGTTACACGATAGCAAGTTATCGCATCAGTTACATTGCATCTGGATATGTATCACTAACTTATACTACTTAACATCGTACCACCTGCATTTAATATTTATCGCAACTTTTTTAATCTCCTGCTTTGATCTCTGGTTAAAGGGAGAGCTTAGCACCTCTATTTGATAATATCATCCACGTCTACCTATATCAACCTTTTTGAATACGCTCAGTTCGTCACGGAGAAAAGCGATTCGCCGAGCATAGATCAATATTCGAAAGTTGCCGTTCGCTTTTCTCTTTCTCTCTCTCTCTCTCTCTCTCTCTCTCTCTTCCTCTTTCTCTCCTTTTCATTCTTCCTCGCTTAGATGTGGCAAAATAAAACCTTTCTCGCGCGCGATCACGTCGTGGTTATAACCCGCGAAAAATGTCAACGTTGGTGGATAGGTATGTAATACGGTATATCGGTTGGGGAGTATCGAAAAGTTGATGTTTTCTGGAGCCGCCACGTTCTCTACAGATCGGTACCTCAATAAATCAGTCGAATTCCCTCTGCTCAATTCCCTTTTCGTTCTTCGGTTTGGTAGAAATATCAAGGCGTTTCACGCGTTCGTTCTTCCTCTCGCCCTCGTAAAAGTTCTACGAGTTTAGGATCGAATTGCTAAATTCACTGAGAAGCGACACCGACTTTCGAGGGTACTACCAGCTACGAATTCCGATAGCTTTGCCGTCCGATAACGATACGAATCGTCGTACTCGACGACGAATGAGAACGATCGAGCTTTGATATTATTCTCGATGTGTAGTCATGACACTCTCCTCTCTCTCTCCCTCTCTCTCTTTATCTTCTGGATTGGTATTAGGTGTGTCGTACGCTTTATACGTATATAGTGTAGGACTCTCGGAGTGAGTCGAAGTGTAGCATCGAAGCCGGTGAGCAGATTCCAATTTAGATTCGATGTTGGTACGCTCAAGGCGTAGGAGAGCGAGTTCTACGTTCTCTCTCTCTCTCTTTCTCTAGTGTAGTTTCGATGGTAGTTCGTACCTTCAACAACGTCGCTGTTCCTAGGAGATGATGCACGCGCCGTAGAGCGACCAAGTCATTCGTACAAAATGCACAGGCAAACAGGAAATTAAGGCACAGGATCGAAGTCACGGAGAAAGTGATGACCCAACAGCAAAGGTGCAACGCGTTGTTTCTACTATGTGTATGAGATAGCTATTTTCTACGAGAGTTGTGTCTGACTACATCCCGAATATGATAGTACCTACCTTTTACGTTATCTTGCTTCGTTTATCGATAGGATACCATCTACCAACCTACCAACCTCGTGATTGAATTACTTCGACTAAACGCCCATACACATTCAATCTTTCATGCGCGAATTTAGATCGTACGTTGGGAGATCGAGTGGATGCTTTCAAATAAATTCTCAAGAAACTCTCTTGCTCTATCTCTTTTTCTCTTTCTCTTTTCTTATAATAAACGCGCGAGGTCGATCGATCATCATGCTTGGAGCGATAAGAACGCGAAGAGGAAGAAGGTAAGAGGCAAGAAAGAAGGAAGAGAAAGAAACTCGTTTGAAAAATTTGGAAATCAACAAGCAACGCAAGAAGGATCTGTATCATTATGATGTTGGCGGTTGGAATAAAAGACAGAGAAAGAGACAGAGAGAGAGAGAGAGAAAGAGAGAGAGAGAATAAAGTGAACGAAACGTTGAATAGAAAAGAAGCAAGTGTTGTTGGATGGAAGAATGGACGATACAATGAAAAGGGGGAGTTAAAGGAGGAGAAGGAGGAGGAGGAGAATGATAGTAGAGCAGGGAGGGCAGAAGAGGAGCTCGGTCAGGTGTGGGGCGTAGCCACGATATATCGTGGCTGAGCCTTTATTAAAACTGCTTTCGGTATTATTGCTTTCCGGGAACGTCGGGCCTCGAA
Source organism: Polistes dominula (assembly GCF_049000335.1). Lineage (NCBI taxonomy): Eukaryota > Metazoa > Arthropoda > Insecta > Hymenoptera > Vespidae > Polistes > Polistes dominula. Next base: position 4,754,477 of record NW_028301152.1, on the reverse strand, counting down.
AATGGCATTTCCGCGAGATAGGCTGGTTTCTCGTGTGTGTGTGTGTGTGTGTGTCCGAAAATGTATATACCTACTGATATATATGTTCATATACGCGTATGTATATCTATGTATGTGTTATTTGGCTGGGAGCAGACAACGTTGTCCCTGAGGGCACCACCACAAGCCAGTGGACCAACGGTATGGCCAGCAATAAATATGCTCTTCACTTTGTACAAGTCGCTCGTCTACTCTTATATTGTCCTCGCTTCGTTATTGCGTCCCAGCAAAAAAAGCAACTCCCACCGATTTGGTATTTTTTACTAACGGTGTTGGATAATCTTTAAAATCTGCATATGTGATCCCACGTATTTACGACACGGCATTTGCTCCTCCACGCTAATTTTGTTCAAACGAAATGTTACGTATATTTACGTTCATTTATAGGTCTTTCGTGAAAGCGTTCAATCGCTTTTAAAAGTTACACATCTGCATGTTATATGATCTTTAATCTTTTAACGTAGATTAATATTTATATGAGAAAGTTGGGAAATATATTGAAAATTTTCAAAGGTTATTTTAATATTCAAAATAATATATGGTATAATCTCATTATGTACGTTCTTGTTTGGAAAATTAATTAATTAAGTAATTATATATTTGATTTCAATAAATCAAGAAACATTTGATTTTTATAAAACTAATATTAAAATAAAACTAGTTTCATATAAAATAATTGATTATTAGAATTTAAATGAAAAAAAAAATTTTTTTGTTATCTTTAAATATCGATTGTGCCTATGTAGGCATATGTATAATTATTGATGATTAGGTGGACTTGACGTATTTAGTTCATAGTTCATGTCTTTAAGGACTTATAGTATAGCCTCCGAAGGAGTTAGCATCCTTGCCAAGACTATCGTCGCAGTTATCGCCAATACGAAGTCGTTCGGCATCACGAAGCAAGGAGGAAGGACGATAGTAATAAAGGAGTCACGGCGGTAATGGATGATATTGACAAGCACTTTCCTTCCTAGCTCGAGTCCAAACCTTCGAAACCTTAGCCTCTCTTCATCGCTGGAAGGTGATGGCGCGTTCCTTCCCAAAGTACTAGTGGCGACCAAGTGCTGAATAGTTTCTCTCGGATCGTCCTGAACAATGCAAATTGATGCGGAATCGATACTAAGCTGGTAGGAGTTTCTAATAAGATTCTCTTGCTTCCTTCAACGTGGCATACCCTTTATACGCAATATATATATACAGCTATACTTATATACAAAGTGACTTTAGAGGGGTGTTGAAAATGTATAGTTACTTCTCAGATGAAGGTACTCTTAGTCATTGTATTATGTTACACCAAATGTTTCTCATATGAATTAAATATATCCGATTAATTTCTGACGATCTAATGTAGATTGTTTCAAAATATTGATGTTGTTTATTAATTCATACTATAATGAGAGATATTCGTTACATCAATGTTATTTAGTTATGACTTAGTTAGAATATAAGTATATTAAAATGCAGTTATATCATTTTATTATACTTAACTTCTATATCAACATTATTTGGTAAAAAGAAGTATTAAAAAATTAATATTAAACATTTTTCTTACAATTAGACTATTTTAATCTCAATAAGTATTCTCGTCATCTTTTTTATTTTGTTTTTTAAATTAAAAACATGAAAAGCGTTTTGGAGATCCTATCTTGCTCCTCTCTCTCTCTCTCTCTTAAGTTTTGCAGAATATAGTATAAGATAATTCGCATTCTTCGCAGATATATACAATGACTCGATCGTGAGTGAAATAAAAATCAAAGGATATTCTTTTTTTTAAGGCTGAACACGGTAGATGATAATTTTTCAGTGGGGCTTGCGAGACTGATCACGTCCAGCATGTCCATCCAGTTGATTAACTGCGTATCACCCGTCTGTCCATCGTAGGACGTTCAGCACAGCAGAGGCAGGTAGGTAGGTCGTTCGGCCACCACGTAGCGTCCTCATTATCCGTAAATTATTTCGCTGCCGTCACGTTGGACTGGCTAGGGAATTGGAATTGATTACGCTGAACGTATAGGGTGCAAACTCGTCGATCCGTAATAATGTAGGATACGTTCGTGTTTCAGCGGTTGCGTTTCGATACAGCACACCGTATGCATTGCCGTTTGCAATTGATTGTTCGGATTCCGACACCGAGAAGGATTCTGCTTAAACTCGAAACATTGCACCTACAGAATAAAGGGAAAAATCACAAACTCTGACGAGTGCTCGTCAGGCCGATCGAATTATTTCGTTAAATCGACCGGGGTTAAAGTGCACCCTGTACTGAACGCGTCATCGCACATGAGTGTCCTATCTCTCTGTCTTTGTCTCCTTCTCTTTCTCTTTCTCTTTCTCTTTTATACATGCACACTCTCACTATCTCGCTCGTTCTCCTTCACTTTCGTTTGGTTTGACCAGCCGACTATGAAATCGTTTCTAAAACTTAGCTATCGTTATCTTAATCAAATTATCGAAGATTATAATTTATGGAGAATGAGTAGCATAGTTCTATGAATTTAATTGATTTAAATAATACCCCTATTTGTTTATATATAAATACTCTAAAATTAGGTATATTAAAATGAGATGAAATTTTTTAAACTGATGAAAGCTTTTACCAAAAATTCTCATTGTACTACTATTTTCATCTTAGGAATAAGGAGAAGAAGATTAAGTTAATCTTTGTGGATACGAGGACAATGGAAGACAGTATCAGGAGACAAGCAAACCAAATAGTGGGGGAAAAGGAATGGAAGGGGGACAGTGAATAATGCGAACACAATTTGACTGCAACGGCATTAATTATCAAGACTCGGTTTGTATGTATATGCCTGTACGTGTACCCGTTTATCTAACACTCGCTTGGTAGTTCGAATCGACGATAGAGCAGGAACCATCTAATTACCTTCGAACTTCACTCATTGTCAGGAAAGAGAATACTTGAATGTCAAAATCGTGCGAATGTATAATATACTAGATCAATTCTCATTTCTCCGTTTTTCTTTATCTATTAAAATGTTTATATTTCTCTTTATATAAGTTTTTACTCTTTCTACGTATAGAGTCTACATCATGATAATCTACGGTATTAACTGACTCAATTGGATTGAAACGAATCGCCTGTATCTACTCAAATTCGCAGACTACGCGCTTGTATAATTATGCTACTTCCGTCCGTGTCGTACGAAATAAACCACGCGTACATATGCGTGCATTTATAGTAATCTACGTGGGGATACATGTAGATACATATATGCACATATACTCATACATACATATATACATATGAGTATATATGCATATTTGTATATGGGGCATTCCGTGTGAATTTGGAACAGTTTCAGCACAATCGAAAGGGGTCAGAGAAAAAGTGGTCGATTGACGTGCAATGCCCCATAGATAATTAACGTTCATATTAGAATCGTTTCATATATTAGGTATTTATGAATTTTTATGCTCCCAAAGGCCCCTAACAATTAGAAAAAAAAGAAGATATACCACAAGTTTCAAATCTTTATTTAAATTTTAAATTATACTGTGTGTGTGCACAACGATGCAAGTATTCCTACTAAATAAGACGTGGTTTAGGGTATTGAATAATAAATTATTTATTCAAGCTACAAAGTAATTGTTCTAAAAATTTGAAACTCTGCAGACTTTATTCTTATAACAGTACCTATAACTGAGAATTATTACAGATTTTTAGCTATTATAATTTTGGAGTTGCAACAAGACGAAAGATTAGGTTGCCTAATTTTTTCATTCACCCCTTTTCTCATCAAGTTTTGTACCGATGATTTTTCGAATATCCTACATTTTTTTTTTCGTATCATAGAAACAAGCAAAATAAAATCACATCCTTTGAGATGCCTTTAATAAATATTATAAAAATAAAAAAAAGTAGATTCATTAAAGTCTTAAATCTGAAACAGATATTTTAATAAATAAAACATTTTATTAACAAACGTATTTAAAATCTTTAGTACACCTGTGCAAATATTCAATGTTATATTTAGTGTTTATATATGTGCCATCAGAAATGCATTTATACATATATCAAATAAAGGAGAATAAAAAAGGTTTGTTGTTAAATCCAACAAAGATCACCTGTAACAAAAAGAAAACTATATTAATCATACAATCAAGTGATATACAGTAGCCTAACATATGAATCGTCCAATTCGTAGATGCACTTTTAAATCGAATTCTCTATTCATTTTCATCAAATCTCTATCTACTATTGCAATAATTTAAAATTTAAACGCGTGATTTTACACTTACATAAAAAAAAATATATAAAAAAAGAAGAAGTAAAGATATCAAGTTACTAAAAAAAAAATATCTTTTAATTATTATGAGTAATCCTTTTAAACTGTTTTATATAGAAAAGAAAAAAAATTACAAATTTAATAAAATACAATCACAGTTAAAAATCTTAAAGACAAAAAAAGAAATGAGAGATTACTTTAATATTCAAAAAACGATAATTAGGCTTCAAAATGTGATACAAATGGAATTTAAATATTTTGACTCGAATTAACTAAACACATATGCATCTTTTTAACGATACAGACACGAATTTGGTGTTCCAAGGAGATGGAATGATCCATCATCTCCAATTACAACTACAAATTAATGATGAGCAAAAAACAAATATAATAAAATATAAAATATGACTAGAGAGCCATTTTCTAATATATATTTAATTAATATATTTCAAAACCTCGGACGATTCCTTTCATTAAGTTGGCTGTTCTAATGAAAGAACTAGGCTTTGAGTCGCCACTTAACTGCTAAAGTCTATCCGTCGCGAATGTGTTTGTCTTCTTGAGCATTTATTTAAAATATCGAAATATCGACATATAGAAATTAATCTCGATTAGATAAGCTATATACGAAGCAATGCATGTAAGACATTTATTACATACTTTTCTGGACAAAAACGAGTAAATTAATGGTCGATTTCACCACTACTGACCACGAACAAAACACGTAATAAAAAAGAGAGTGCATTTGTTAATTGCATTATTAATTAAATGAATTTAACCGATGAGACAAGAAAACGTATCCTGAACTAATAATTAAACATACAATAAAATATACAATTTTCATGAGTAACTCCTATAAAAGAATTACTCATAGTTCGTCAATAATTTATTGAAATAATTACAACCAGTAACTCGTGCCGATTAGGATCTTTCATCCTCGGCATGATTGAGCACTGGAGGAACCTTAAATAAAAAATCACGGTTTAGGAAGTTCTGCGATGGCTCCAAAACATCTGACGATGTATGATCCACCATCATGTCCATGGAAGATCCACCAAAAATCCAGCGAAGATCCATCAAAGATCCATCGAAGAATTTATCCAACATCATTGAAAGGAAGATAATTCATAGTTATATCTGTACAATAAAATAGAACAAAACGATAAGTTATCTAGAATATTACCCAATATCATATAAAATAAAATCAAATAAAGTGTAAATAAAAATGAATACATTCCAATGAGATGCAACTCTATTGCACCATGGTGATGCATCTTGCGTGAATCTAAAAACGCGGTATAAATGAAAATAAGAAACTATAGAAGAGTTTCTTATCGCGAAACCGAAATTTTATTATACGACGAACAACACTGACTCTAATTCGCGTTTGATTTTAACTTATTACTCGCCCGATCACTGAATCTACGACTAATTCAAAGACTGCTTTGCACGCAATTTGATGATTCCCACCATAATCACTGCACATATTACTTCGCGCACAATTGCAATCTGAAACAGAAATAAAAAACAATATTATTAATATCATTACTATTACAGAAAACCATTAAAATTTTTGAGAAATTGTTCAATACAAAAATATACTCACTTTGATGAATGATCGATGAATGCACGATGGGTCTCCAACCCTTAGGATGGAGATCTTAGTCCTTAGTCGTTTAGATGAATTTTTATACAAATGTATTTATGTGTTTATGTCTTGATCATATTTTTTAACTACAATAAAGCTGCTAATGATCTAGAAGACCGATTTTTAAAAACAAATAGTATTGCTGAAACTTAGCAGTTGCATAGCGTTATACCAAGCAATGCTGTTTGTGCGGACTATGCGCTTGTATAATTATGCTACTTCCGTTCGTGTCGTACGAAACCAACCACGCGTACATATACATGCATTTATAGTAATCTACGCGGGTATACGTGTAGACACATATATATATGAGTATATACGAATATTTGTATATACATACAAGTTTACGCGTATACACAATATATTTCGCGTATATCTCTCTACCGTATGTTACGATAGCAAATACGTTAAACGTACATACGTGTGTAGGTACATCGGGTTTCATTGGGCAGACTTATTTCGTGGTCGTCCTAGTCTCATTCGCACGATGATAAATGGGTTAATTAAGCGTTTCGCGTTCGGCCTGGTTCGCGCTTCACCGGCGGTCTCCAATCTACGTCGGCTAGCTTTGTTTATCGTATTGTGTAATACCCTGGATGTAGCGAATCCAATTGATTTTCTTTCTTTCCATTTTTTTTTACTCGTTCTTTTTCTCTTTCTCTTTTTATTGTCGTTTGTTTTTACTAACACGCATGTAACGTTTGAAATCGCTTTTATTAGTTTACTTTGTCATTCATTAATGTCTATAATTTTATTTTCATATTTTCTTTTCCTCAATGAATTTATTCAATCGAAACAGTCGAGTTCGTCACAATAAACTTAATCGTCGTTGATTATATTAAAAGGTATTATATTCAAGGTATTTTAGTGAAACCCTGAAAGCCGGATCGAAGAACTCAAAGCGAAATTTCATGACACGGTTTTCTCTGTCTCTCTCTCTCTCTTTCTCCTCGTCTATCCTTTCATTTCTATCTTCCTTTCGGAGGTCGAATTAAGGCGCTGAGGGTAACCATAATCGCTACGTCTCGGGATCCCGTTGTCGGGTCACGTACCGAAATCCGGGTAGCTAATTAGCCTTCCACAGCTCGAATGATCCACCCTGGTCAATCAGCGGCGGAGATTCGGTCCTGATTCGATCCTCGGAGCCTCGTTAGCACCATCGTATATATTCTCTACTCTCTGCTCTCCAAGCTTGTATTAGATTTCCGTAGGAATATCCGGAAGGCTAGAAGCTTGCAACTACATCGTCGTGCTTTGCATTATATCCACGATATTTTTTAAATTACAACCCTTTTTTTCACGAGTATTCGCAAAGTGCATTATGCGTATGTACCTATATTATATCATATAATATACATGCATCAATGTAATTTAATGTAAGTAGGTATGCGCGACGTGAGAGACGACGTGGTATAATTTTACTTTAATATTTTAGAAAGGTTTACGCTTCAACTGGTATTATATTTGTCGAAAGAAATGCTGTAAGAAGAGATAGGTCTTTGGTGAATTCGAAAGAGCTGGATAACGTATAACGTTGTAGGAAAAGAGAACATTTAAATGTAAGATCTCAAAAGGGTGTTCCTGGCATCAAAGCTGCGGACCTTTCCTTTTAGGAACTACCAAAATGTGATTAAACGTTCCAATTCCAGTCGGTCATAGGTTGGTACATATGTATGCACGTATCTAACATCTATGAGTATTGCTTTTCCCGCTCTTTCCCTTTGACTTGTTCGGAATACTCGATCGGTGCCTTTCTCGATCACAAAGCATCTATCTAGAATAGATATCTCTATATACGTATATGTATAGAAACGTTCGCGTAATTTCGAATTCGATTCAAAGTTCAAAGATGAACCAAATGAGACAACTCTTTTGACTTTCGATTGATGATTAAAAAGAAAAAAAATATTCGATAAAGAAGATAAATAAAACGAAATAACAAAAGTTTACTATAAAATTTTGCAAAGTGTTTGAGATTTTTCTCGTAATAGAAGAAACGAGAGAAAGGTACAGAGAAGGTGAGAGAGGGAGAGAGAGAAAGAGAGAGAAAGCAGATACAACGTGCCTTTCTCAAGTTAACGAGCAATCCATTACTTGAATTAATATCTGGAGCAAATTGCGTTTCTCTCTGCAGAAGGGTAGCTAGGCATTCCGCTAACGCGCTGATCCTGCGCCTAGTAGCAGGACCGAGCAAACGGTACGGTAGCCGTTGTCAGCGCGCTATTACTAATTCAGAAGGCAAGCGGTTGCTGTGGCGCAACGTTATACGGCAGACGACGCATTCTGCATAGCGCATTCAACGGCACAATGGGCCGTGGATGCGAGTTTTGAAATATGAATATGAATACGGGCGCGAGTGCACGCTTCGTCGAATCGGGCCAACGAAGACAGGAGGTTGCCGATCGATGATTCGCTTTCTCTACTTTTTTCATTTCTCTCTCTCTCTTTTTCTCTATTGCTCTATCTCTTTCTTTCTCTTTTCGACGCGTCCATCTCCACATCTTTCTATCTTTCTCTCTCTCTCTCTCTTTCATTCTCTCTATCTCTATCTCTCTTATATCCATACACAGAGTATATTCTCACCGGTATATATCTACCTCTCGCGATAAAGCCGTGGATGATTTATTGGATTGTTAAACGGGAGAGATCGCCCGTGTCCTCTCGATCCTCTTTATAAGAGCGAGCGAGACAGCGCGTATGTGCAAGAGAGCGAGAGGGAACGGAAGAACGAGCGTTTCTCCACGTTCTCGACGTGACTTGGCCGACGAAGCTGCAACGTTCACAAATCATTCACCGATATCGTTCGAGAACGGCGAGGATTTATTTATCGAGAGCGTTAATAAACGCTCAAATTCACGAAGATTCTAGCATTTTTGAATTTGGTTAGATCAGCTTAAAAATGAACCTCTGCAAGTCAAAGAGTTGTCGAATTTTCGTTTGGGTTTCTGGAGAATCTTTGACTGATCAATTTTTGTTTGGTATAACTAAAATTCGTATGGAATTGCATTGTTTAAGTAACTGTGTTGCGTTATCCTTTTGTCTCGTCGGCAAACATATTTGTTTGGAATAACTATGCATAGGATTGCTGAGTAAGCGCATAATGATACTACACCTCGCATGCATTTATCTCCGTGTACTTTCAGAATCGAGTTCAATATCTTTTTTCTTTTAAAATCACGCATTTTTAAAACGATCGTTTCAAAAAAATCTATTTACAGAATTAATTTATTCTCGATTCTGTGTTTTTCTTTTTATATTATAGCATACAGTATCATTACTCTGAGTAACTTGAAAATAGAACTACTTTATATAGCCAATAAAAATGTCCATCCGTTTAACGTACCGCAAAACTCACGAAACGAGTAGGTATCGAGGTAAACAACAAGCAGTGAACGCCTTTGATTTATCTTTACTGCCATCTCCTATCGACCCGGCTACGAATGGAACTAAAGAGCCTCTCGACTTTTCCGAAGATTTATCGAAGAAAATCGTCCGAAAGGGTGGAAAATTCGTTGTTGGCCAGCGCATACGGGAACGATCTCGCGGTTAATTTCACACACATATATATAGTTATATATACATAGATATATTTAGAAAGTATGGAAGATCGGTGCACCGATTTCGTGGGACGTGCTGGAAGCACATATTTACCCTTTAACATGAATCCTTCCCTTGGTCTCTCTTTCCTGCAATCTTTTCTTTTCCTTTCTTCCTCTCTCTCTCTCTCTCTTTTTACATATAGAGAACACTCTCTTCGTTCCTTTTCGGACGATTTCGTGGCGAGAAAGAGCAGGGTGAAGGAGACGAGAGACCTTCGGCAAGATGCTGCCGCCGGCAATAACCGGTAACGTATTACCACTTCTGGTCGGTTGAGCGCATTTAGATCGCCTATTTGGCAAGGTACCCGAATAACTTTGCGTTTTACTCCGGTACGGGTACGAATCAAGCGCGAAAGCCGCGCCAACCGGCGAGTTACGATGAAGCTAGTAGTCGATATCGCTGTTGATAGTCGCGGAAAGGCTAGAAAGAGAATTTTTTTGTTTTAAAAAAATCTTTCATTGTGTTGACCATTCGTTTAATTGCTTGCTCATTGAACACAGTTTCAGATTTTACTCATTATCTGGCTAATAGGTAAACTAATGCGTTTAATGAGTAGACCTGCGACAATAAACAGCATATAAAATGATTCCTGTTTCATTGAGCCAATCTTATTCTACAATTACATACACACGAGAGTATCAGTGCGTAGTAATTTATATATGTAATTTATTTATAGAAAATATGATAAGCCCATAATGTTAATTTTCTCGTCATTACGATTATTTGTAAATAATGAAAATGGAGAATAATTGGTGTTAACAGTTAAGTAGTTTTTAGTTTAGTAATGGGTTTTAAATATTACACTAAATAGTGTTAATATTATCAATAATGAAATGGCTTAGGAACACTATTTAATATTTATTATTGAGGAATGATATCATTGACTTACCGTATCTTAAATACCTTCGTATAAACATTATTCATTTTGTTAGTTATAAGATAGAATAGGGGAAATAACTTAAGATAAAGAAAATGAAATTTAGTAATATAAGGAAGAAATTGTCACCATAAGAAAATAATAGAGAGATATTAGTGATTAAAAGTAGCTCAATGCTGATCTAAAGGGAAGAACATTCGATAGTTAATAGTTGTATATAGTTATCCAGATTTTCAACGATAACCCCCTGAACAAAACTTGGCTTGATCGTCCGTGAATTATTCGTCGGTAGTTCGTGGAAGCGGCCATGCGAAACGCAATTACGAATTACGCGAAAACGGCCATTGCGATCAAGCCGATATGAGACGAATCGGGTCACGAATCCGATAGGGTTTCCTATCACTATCTTTCTCTCTCTCTCTCTCTCTCTCTTTCTCTATTTCTCGTTCCCTTCACCGATGCAACGCGGTGCATCGCGCCGATAAGCTTCAACAGAAATCCGCGTAAGCTGCGATAATGGCCACGGAGCCTTTGGAAAAATACTGCCTGCATCATGCTTTTCGCCCATCTTTCCGAGATATCGCTAACGAGCGATCGCAGGTGAAATGCCGTCCATATGGACGATGAAGATCTCATATAATACTACGAGAGAGAATGTTCCCGAGATTGAATAAATCTTCTAGTACTATTATTTTTAAACACGATCACAGATTATGTGGTTTTTGTGAGAATTATTTAAAATATTTAAAGAAATTTTTCGATGAATCATACTAATATTTTAAATATAGATATGTTTATTTGCGTATATTCATTGTACCATTTAAATAGATACAAGGATTGATTTATAATTTATATCAAAAATAAAATTATTCCTAATCGAGAGTCTACTAGTAATTTAGACTGAATCGAACTTTTAAAATAGTGAGATCAATCACAATTTCTCTTAATGAGAAATTTAATTTTAATATAATATAAAAAGTCATGAAATAATTGCACTAGTAATTGAAGAAAATTAAATTGGCAAGGAATATTTTCAAATATTGTCAAACATTATTTTCGATTGAATTATTTGAAGCTAAAAGAAGATAAAAATTTTCAATTAGTGGACTTAACGAAAGATCTCCATCTCTATCTAATTTTTCTATCAAAATTTCTATGGGTATAATATATTTTTATATATGCAAATTTATACGCATATGTGTGCATACAAGAACATATCGATTCTACAGTTTAAATGGTTGAGTGGATTGACTTGAAATTTATACCAAAAATCAAGTTACGCTTCAAAGATCTACGAATAATTCTATGATCGATTTGACTTCCGCTTTCAAAATCGTACAAAATTGTTCGTCTGAGCAAAAAGCGGTTGATTTTTCTTTCTAAAAAATTCTCTTCCTTCCTCTTTTTTCTTTTCTATTTTTTTTTTTTTTTTGGTAACATTGCGAATGATTGCAAACGAAATTTACGAAAACCAAATATGCAGAGCGATTTATTTTTAAAACGTTTTCACGCTACTAGAAATATCGCGTAACATAACGTCTCGTCTGAATTTTACACGCAATTTTACAGTACGAGCCCGGAAAAAGCGTGGACGATGCAATGTCGAATTAATAGAAAATTATTTTATTCAAGCATACTCTTGCATAATATAAAATGTTGTGGTCAATGACGTGCGTTAGTAACGGTTTGAAAAATCACTCTTTCCTCGTATAATGTCAATCCTAGATAACTGCAATGTATAAGTTAAAATAAAAAAACCAAATATTGGACAATGAACAATTGACATTTCCAATTTTATGGAAAAAATGATGAATTCGTAGCGAAAATAAAAATTAATGTTTAATATCCGAAACTTATCTGAAAGAACGCAAAATGAAATTGAAAAGAGCGTAATCAATGATGTGATTAAACAATGATTAATGACTCTATTCTTTAGTCTATTACTATATCTCGTAGTAACGAAAGAGAAAAAAAGAAAGAGAAGAAAATTGATGATCAAAGGATTCCTTTCAAGAGAGTCTCATAATGAGTGTTAACACACCAATACTAATTTTCCTCATTATGAAACGCGAATGTCCTCGCTTTTGGGAAGCCAGACCCGAGCTTTTCGCATTGATAACATCGGCAAATCCTCCGATAGTGTAACGAGCAAACGCTCGCATCGAACGTTACGTGGGATATTTAGAAATGAATTATTTCGGCATCATGATATTGCGTTCGCTCGTTACACATGTACCGATCAAACCGGGACAGAGTATTCATTATAATATTAATTGACGAGCGCAACACCAAATCCCCAGTTCTCTCTCTCTCTATCTATCTCTCTCTTTGTATGCTGGCTGCTGCTTTTGATCGCTTTTAACGACATGAACTATGAAACTCGCGGATTCGTCCAATCGTATTATATTTCCATTTTCTGTCTATATGCCGATAGGATATAGATGCATACAATGTGTCGCAAAAATATTTTGACATTTATTGATATCAAGAAATTTTCTTTGGTCTAAGTAAACAATTCTATTTTTGTAAATACATATAAAGAATTCAATGTCTCACATGTAGTATATAAAAAATATTTAAAACAAATTAAATAAATGTTAGATTGTAATACATTCTAAAAATATCGTATAAACTAGACCAAATTTAAAAAGTAATTTCGTTTCGAAAGTATCCAAATATTTTGGTGAGTACTGTACGTAAATGCGTTAGTTATAAAATTGTTCTGAGTCGGCGCAACGCAACGACGTCACCACCGATGATATGTCAACTCTAGTGACACTGTTCTGTTGGTGGTGTGTAGTAGGCATCCCCAAAGGGACCGAGAAAAATCCCATTTCAATATTTCACGGCTTACACCCTATCGCTCCTCGTTCAGTGCGTTTCGTTAATACGAAACACGGCCTGTTGGTGTATTGCAATACAATTTGGATTTTCACTTCCTACTCTTTTTATCACTTTCTTTCTCTCTTTCTTTCTCATTTTCTATCTCGATAAACTACGTGGATTCATTTCCAAATGATGTGTCAACAGTAACCTAAATTACTTTATGTTGTCTCTCAAAAATAGCAGGGTTTTTATTACTTTATATTTTTTTGTCTTTATTATTATTTTCTTTACGGTATAGTAAAAGAGCATTAGACTACGAAATCGTGAAAGTTTTGATTAGGTAATTAAACGTGATTGTGCTAGGTGCATCCTGTTTATATTGCTTGATGTTATGTAATCCAGTTTTTTATAACAAATTTTAAGTGTTTATACATTTTCATTGTATATTTTAGAAATTTTCGATATTTATATTTACGTTTTAAACGATTTATTATTAAATTAATAAATTATTATAACATAGTATGTGTGATGTTGTGGACATTATTTCAATAAATATATTTTATATTATTAAAATTCACATTTGTTTAATGTTGTTGGCAAAATTTATTGGAAATTTTTTATTTATACATATTTATTATCGTAAACAATTTTAATTCATTTATATCATTATATAAAGAATAAATTAAATGTAATAAAATAGTTTAATGGTTTCATTTATTACAAAGTAAAAAAATTTTTTATTTATAAAGATAACGTATAATATATATATTATTTTTTGTTTAATAATGCAACTAAATGATTAGTATAGCCTAAAAAAATTTCTTTTATGAAGAAATACATAGGAAATGCAGCATCAACATATCAAGATATTTTAAAATATACAATAATGAAAAAATTGAATGAAATGTAAATATTATTTTAATAGAAAAGTAACAAATAGTTTAAGGAAACGCAGAATGCATAATTAAATTAGTGTACACTTCAAATTGTCTTGACTCCCAAAGGAAGCATAGACTTGCATTAGTAAGTCAAAATGGAATTTTTTATTGGCGGCAAATAATCATCAGCAAAAAAAAAGAAGACACGGAATATTGATGACACGGTCTGCATGAAATGTGTTCAAATAGACATCCTATATTATAAATATTGTTCTGGATAGCAAATTGTAAATCTTGTAATATAGTTTCATTTCATTTCATTTCTTTTTCTTGGGTACATCAACTATGAGATACAAGATGCAAATATGGTACCTTATTATTCTTGGTAAATCAAACATAAGATTAGAGATAAAATCGCACTGAAGGATATTAGAATTTACAGAATTATCAGATTATCATATTTCACGGCAAAAGTCTATAAACTCAATGTCACCAAGTATAATTACCTTTAAGCTGGTACTCTTATACCGTGGTAATTACATTTTCGTATTTCCATTTAACTAACGTACGAGATATTCACCCTTGTTCCATATTTAAAGCATATTAATTTTTAAACATATAATATATTATATAGTTATAAAACTTTTACAATGTAGTAGTAACGGACAAGATCTTTCTTATTCAAGATAATAGTGAAAGCCTTGAATAAACGAGTAACGAGTTTGAAAACACAAAAGGATGAGTTTTTGAAAACTTGTGAGGAATCTGCGTAAAAATATATACTAACACATACGCACAACCCTGTATACGTACATTTTGAAAGATATATATATAAAAGAGCTACGATTTTTCACGCACCGGCTGGCTTGAATGTCGTCGTCGCCGTCGTCGTCGTCGTCGTCATCGTTGTTCGTATCCCACCGAACGTAGCAAATGGCTCGTGTACTACGAAGGATGCAGGAGATTCAAAGAGTAAGAGAGGAAGAGAAAGAGAGACAAAGAGAGAGAGAGAGAGAAGAGGGTGGAAGGTCGAGACGCGTCACGTAGGTGCTACGTGCGTCGGATACGTTAGTCGTAAACGGTCGAAGAATTGCATTCGGGGCAAACCTGGTATGGCTCCTCGCGATTCGATCTTTTTCTCTCTCTTTTATTTTTCTGCTTTTTTCTTTTTCTATCACTGTTTCTCTCTTTATCCGTCAAGAAGCAGCACGGATGGACCGTTACTTAAAATGTACTCTACTCCGAAACCTTCTTTACCCCTTTGCTAAGGTCAAAGAATGCCTTTCTATACGGTGGCTCAAACTAAATCCCGACGATACCTCTTCCATCGACTTCATCCGGCAGCTTTTATGATCGACGGACCAGTTACTATCGTCTATCTTTTTCCTTTCTTCATCCAAGATATACGATCACATATAGTTGTATATGTAGGTTATATCTATATAAACTTGTAAAAAAGGAGTTTAGAGATTTAGTGGATATAACCTACACATAAATATTTATTCAAAATAATTACATGTTCAAAATTTTATTTAGGTTTGTAGAGTTGATTTAGGTATATTAATTTTTAAATGGATTACAAAAGCTTATCTAATTTGTATGTTATATGTATTATTTTATAACGATTTCTCGAAGGACCAGTAAATGTTTCGTTATAGTATAGTACAGTATATCTTTCGAGTTTTCCATTTTTTTATGGAATATTTCTACATATGTTAACTCATCTGTACCTGAGTTTCATTAATTAGCTAAACATTACCAAGATTTCTCTGTTTCATGGAAAAGATAATCCTCGTGTGTGCCATAGATTAGAGACTTTTTGCTAGAAACAAAAAGAAAAATTAGAAAATAGGTAATATATGGAAGGACGAGTGTCTAGGTAGAATGTGAAGTAGGATGATGTATTGTGACAGGTTGAATATTGCACCCGGTATTATCCAGGCACGACAGGCTCATTTGTGCCGAGTGGCCTCCCTTCCCCTTGGCACTCGATCCCCAGATCGGTATGCATGAACACTAATGGGCCGGAGGATCGCCCAGTCTCTGACATATACTCATTGGCAGCAATAGGTCGACGTCGTCGTCGGTGAGATGGACACACGCGCAATATCGTGCTTTGCTTGGCAAGGAAGGTCAAAGTGATGAGAGGAAATGTAATCACGAGTTCTATTCTTGCTTACACCATGCGTGGACATAAACAAATTCCCTCGTTATATAACATAGTTCAACGATTTCGAGTTTAAATTCCGTAAATTTGTTTTTGTATCAAAAATATTTCACATTCTATAAATGATTATTAAAAATGACGAAAATTGCTTAATTGTCTAAAAAAAAGCGCTATTTGCATTATCATCACGTTCCATTTTATTTCATTTTTAAATACCTTTCATAATTTTGTATAGATAAAAGGAACAAAAAAAGAAATGGAAGATGCATTTACAATAGACCATTTTTCTTATTTAAAAGTTTACTTTTAGTTTTATAACAAATATCAGAAAAGAAACGCTCAAAATGTCATTTTATATAAAAATCTAAAATTGAATGTCATTCACTGCTGACTGTCATGGTATTCAACGCGTTAAAAATTCGAGGCAGTTTCTACTCCGATCCGATTTCAACGAGTATCAACAATAATCTCGAAAAATTCTTTTGTCTCGTCGCAGGAAGAACCTTTTTTTTATAATAAAACGTTGCCCATGTGATATATAGCGAGAGAAAGGTGTAGGAGGTTTCATGTGGTTGAACGAAAGAGAGATAGAGGTAGATTGACAGATTGCTCGATAGATAGATACGTCAGGGCGAAATCGAGCAGGTGTCGCTTTCGAGACAACCGAGTACACTTTATTCGAATGTCCGTGTATCGACCGGGAACGGATGGGAGGTAAATGTACTCTCTCGTTCAAGCGCGTAACCGTGTTAGTATCTTATTCACCGCGTTATTTCGCTTGGGTATCTTTTGAAAATTTATCAGGTCTAGTATGACCGACCGTGACATCAATTTGGATGTAGTTTTAATCTTTATTCAAAATCACTTCATTTTTTCGTTTCGAGCAAACAATTTTATTCTTAGTCGATATAGAAATTTATTGACCTATTATAACCTTTAGTTAAAAATGAAAAATATTTTGATTTGACAATTTAAGAATGTGTCAAGAATGTTATAAGTATTAGCACTTCGATATCCAGGATTTGTCCGATTCTCTTCTTACTCCTTATATTATATATATAGTTAATATTTTGTTTAATTGAACGCTTCTTTCGATTTTTTCACTGATTGTTCCATACAAACCTAATTCTTTTTAACACTTATTCATGAAGATGTTGCATCAGTTTCGATATTTATTTATTATCTTATTCATCGTGTAATTTCACTTAGTTATTTTATACAAATTTATTGATCGAAACAACATGAATATTAGTAATAACGATTCGGAGATGGAAATTTTGTTGTTTCGCGATTTGTATACATAGATCATGTTGGTTGTTTTCGTATACTACACATGCAAATAATACGATACTTCATCGATGTTGAAATTTATGCATGATGACGTTGGATCAATATCAACGGTATAAAAAAGAAAGAAAATAGAAGAGTAACCGGTTAACGAATACATCCTCAAGAGAGCGTGAGTAAGTTGAGCCGATGTAACCGAATAGCGGATTGAAATGACATCCGCCACTTAGGAGAAACTCGACAAGATCCTAAGAGCCTTGGGGCCACGATGGCTCCATGTACAATGTAAGCTTATAGAGGCAACCACGTTAGTAGGTGTTACGGCTTGACCGACGGTCATATAACGTCTATATGTGTATGTAAGTACATATGTACCTATATATAGAGGTATATACGTATGTAGCCTACTGAGAAATTACTTTATTACGAAGTATCACGTTTCAGACAAACTCTCATCGCCTTTTCTCCCAACGTTCGATCAAAAAAAGATAAAGAAAAAAGAGGAAGAAAGACGAATTCACAGTAGATAGTGATACTAATCATTTTCTTATTTGATTTTTTATCAAATTATCATCATACCATGCTATTTAATTAATATCGTTAATAAAATTTGGAAACATTTTTTATTTTTATTTTTATTTTTTTTATATAACACATTGGCAGACACCTATAAAAATGATTCTTACGAATTTTACGAGAATAAATTAAAATTTAGGATTAATGTTAATAATCGTTGGAACAAGATCAATTTAATTATCCATACATAGGCCATATTCGATCGATACTTCAATTATGCGTGAAGATTTCGTAATCGCTCGAGTGGCACTTAAAATGCACATTGACGATAATAAAGCGCGTGCCTAATTAAGGATTAAAACGTAATAACGTCACTGGCACGAGCCTACGTGATATGAAATTTGCGTACTCGCCCAGGAAATCCGATTTGCAGTTTAATCGGTTAACGTTACTAGGCTCTTTGAATGCTCATTCGAAATCGGTCAACTAGAATTCGTTTTTTTATTTAATATTTTTTTTAACTTTATGAAAGACCTATCGAACACCTTCGATCAGCCATTTTTTATCAGCTTGATTTCACATTCTTCTTCCTTTTTTCTTTCTATTAACTTGGACGAACATAACGTTAACGAATGTCGTCAAAAAGGATTCAAAGGCTGAAAACAGACCTAGGATTATCTCGATCATTCGCTCTATCATAACGACAATGGTATTTGCAATGTCAGAGGGTGAGGATACGATAATGAAAGGAACGAATATCGATTCTAGTACCATAACGAACCGACTCAAGAGATACGTGCTCGCGTTATAAATGTTCGCGAACGAGCAGCGACAAACACGTTCGCCCGAACTTTCATCTTACGTAATCGCACGCTAGTGGATTTACGAAATTAGTGATGTTTACCGTTCGTTCGTTAAAGTGAAAAAAAAAAACAAATAAATAATAATTAATATGAAAAATTTGTCGATAGTTTTGATGACAAAAGAAAGAAAAACAATTGTTATTTTCTAACGAGTCGTATAAACATTTATACGCGTTAGAGCGACATAAAACCTTCTATTGCAACATAGTTACAGTTATCAGTCGATCAATCGAAACATAAGTTTTATACTATCATTACGAATTATTGCATTTATATTATTTTCGTTTTTCTTTTCTTAATTTCTGTCTGTCTGTATGTCTTTCTGTATCTGTCTGTCTGTCTCTCTCTCTCTTATTCTATGTATACACGTCTATATATTTTCAGGTTATCAATCGTTTCGCGACTGTTTCATCAATTTCTCTATTTTTCTTTTCTATCGAGTTTCCCACACTGATCCTCACAATTTAATTTCACGACCCAACCACTGATGTGAGCAAAAGAATCGAATCATATTTCGTGAACGTTTGTTTCTCTTCTTCTGTTTCTTTTTTTCCTCTCTCTCTCTTTTTCTCTCTTTCTCTTTCTCTGTTTCTTTCTCTTTCTCTCTCGATGAAAGAGGAGAGTGCGATTAGGCATTTCCCACGTCGATTAGAGGAGTTTACTGTGAAGTTTGAATTTCTTGTCAAAGTGCCGGTCATTGTCAGTGAAAGCTCGGTATCATGCACGTCGAGAGCTTTTTGTGGACCTCTTTTTGCAAGTACGTACTTACCAACTAGTAGGAGTGATGCACTTTTTTTTAGACACAGAGGTAGGTTAATGAGAGAGAAAGGGTAAAGCGGAGAAGAGAAGGAAAGGTGAAGACAGAACGGCAGATGGCGCTCAACAAGTCGAGCCAGTGCCCCAGGCTTTTCTCTGTTTCCATCTCTGTTACCTTTCTACATAGCATGGAACCCTGTTCTTGTGTTCTTGTTCTTCGTCACTCTCACCGTCATCCTCACTTTTATCTTATCTGTCTCTGTCTTTCTCTCTCTCTCTTTCTCTCTCCCTTTTCCTTATTCCTTTCCTCGTATTAACCCTCCATCTCGAGGCACGTAATAACTCGGTACTTAGCAGCCAGTGTAATTTACCATCTTCATTGCATAATTCGTTGCCTTCTCAATTAATCGTTCCGTCAGAATGGTACAAACGAGATCCAATGTTCTGGGACGCTTTCCATGCACCACCGTGTCCTGCTAGCATTGTTTGTTGAGTTTAATTAGCACGATGGCGTGCGGCATATATAGGTATGCGACACGCAAATAGACGTTCTCGAATTCTACCGTGTTTCTCTCATCTTTGTACATACATCTAATTATAAATCCTTCGTTATTGTCGTTCTAACAGTTTCGCTGTTCTGTTTCCTTCTTCCATGATATTCCTATTTCATTTATTATTTAATTGAATTATATATAACTCCTTTTCCAAGGAAATTATGATCCTCTTTGATTTATTTTATGTTTTTGTTCTTTAAGAATGATCTTTTAAGAGTTAAAAGTTAAATTATTTTGCAAGAAAGAGTTTCCACGGATTAGGTAATAATACTGAACGAATATATACAGAAAACGGCTTAAGCGAGCATCTTATTCTTCTCTTCTCTTTCTCCTCTTCTTATAGCCAGTCACAAGCCCGTATATATTGTCCTTTCGACTCGTTATCCGTTGGTCTACGAACAATAACCGTGGACGATGAAAACCAAGCTGTCTGTCCCTTTCTTTTACATTGGTTTGCTTGGCTCTAGTATCTTTCTCTCTCTTTCTCTCTCTCTCTTCTTCTCCTCCCATTCTCCCTCCTTTATATGCATATACCGACTAGAATCAGCCATAGTTATTTGTAAATGTGTAAATGCGTGTGTATGTTTGTATATGCGCAAAGTCCCCGGTTTCCCCTTTTGAGTACTACTTTACCATTAGAATTTCGACGGACCAGCTGTTGTAAAGCCACGAATCGAGGACGAATGGAAAGAGGTCTCGTGGTGACTTATAGAATTTTCGGCGATTACCGAAATCACTTTAGAAGGGCTCTATATTGCTAGTTAGAAGTAGACTGCTCTGAAGTGTCTTAAAGATGGTTTTGAGCCTTAGCTATATCCTATGGGACTCTTTAGCATTTTTTATTCATCGTGCTGAAGAAAAATGATAAAAAATACGAACTCCTTATGACTGACTAAATCTTTACTGATGCACTGACTCTAAAACGCGAACAGTCTCTGTGACTGTTTAAAAATAAAATTACAACTTAGATCGAACAAACTTCAATATAATTACTGCTTTGTTCGCAGTCAATTTAATAAGAAAAATTTCTAATACATTTGCGTTACTTAAAATTAACAAACATGCTTCTAATCCATGATTTTAATTATATTTAAACGATATAACACTCTCGTACATTATTGCTTAGCTCATGAATGCAATTTGAAATAGAAATACAAAGCAATACAATTGATATCACTATACTTATTTATAAATATAGTTACAATTAAAAATCATCAAAATATCTGTGAAATTATTGAATAAATTAATATACTTACTTAGAATCTTTATCGATGAATACACGATGGGTCTCTTACCCTTAGGATGACGACGAAAAATAAGAACTTAAAAGCTGAGAGAGGGAGAGAGAGAAACATACTAAATATTAAAGAACAATATTTCCTTTAAATCATTTCTGAAAGCAGAACACATTAAAAGATATTATGTCATAAATATATGACATAATATAATATAATATTAAAAATGTAATAATCTATAAGAATTCATTTAATTAAAAATAAAAGTTATCAAATATTTATAAAATATATCGAAGTATGCAACTATTTGCTTGATATTGCTTGCTTTATATTTTAATATACAAACTCGAGCAATATCAATTACTTACTACTTTTATAAAATTATATACAAAGTATGTAATGTTAATAAAAATCTTTAAAGTTGTTTAAATAAAACAATAAATGTATGTAAGTTTAATATAATGAAAAGTGATTAAGAAACTAGTTCATAATAATTATAAAAACAGCAGCCATTTTTCTATCAACCATTGACATTATATTTTACAATTTAATTATATTATTTTTAAAAGTTTATTGTTATACGTATTGATTTTACTTCTCCCGCCCTTTCTCTTTTTTCCAACATATTGCTGCAAACCGAACCAAGTCGTTTTAGCGAGAAGGGTAAGGAGGCTGTGTCTAGGTAAACTATCGTTATTTGAAGGAAGTTTCATGGAGATCTTTATTGGAAGCTGCGGCATATGGAAGTATTAAAGGAAAGCGTGAAATTATTTGTTAGAGATCTTAGCAAGCGAGCCGGAAAGCACACGCCTGTTAAATTGTACATTACTGTTCTGTTATTAAAGTTCTAGTTTTCGTTTAATCCCGTTTCCGGAGTGTTACAATATGTATATTGTTTTTAAAATTAAATATACTTGATTTTCAAAATGGAGCATACTAACTTTTTATTAAAAAAAATTAAAAGTTAATAAAGAAATGTTTCAAATAAAAGTTACATTTTTAATTTTATATTAAATATATTCTTTTATTATGAACAATATTAGTTCCAATTTAAATATACAAATTTACATTTATAACATTTTATTAAATAAAAAATAATAAATAATAAAATATTTCTTCATAAAAATCATGCAACTTTTAACAATGAATAAAAAAAATCACGTTTTTCCGAAATATAAGTTTACAATGTTCCATTTTGAACATCCGGTATATGTACAGTAGCATCGAATTACATTTTTTTCGAAAAAAACTGACATTTTTATAAATATATTTATCTATTTATAGATAATAATTATCAAAATAAACGTTGTTTCTTTTCTGTAGAAAGAGATTTATACATTGTTAGCACCTTTGGTTTTTTAGTATAAAATTGGTCAAATAACTACTATAGTATAAAATGTAAAATATAATATATAGAAGTTACCCATAGAAAGAACGAACAGGCATAAATGTGTACTAGAACTGACAATCTAATCGTTTTCATGCATTGAAAGCACGTAACACACATTGTAACTATACTCACGATGATCACGCATGGCGCACCGAGCTGTGCGAGAAATAAATCTGGCTCGTTAAATTAATTAAATTTCGACAGGAAATTAATTAAGCCTTTAACCGTAATGAGGGTGATATCGTTGACCGCATCTCCATATGCGTGCTATTGCACGTCGAACGCTCGATAAACATCCAAATTTTCATGCTTGTCGTTTTCACAGCGTGAACATTTGAATTAACTGCCAAAGAAGAAATTGTCATTGAGAGAATGATGTGGAAATTGATATTTTTTTTTATGTATATCTCACAAATTAAGATAATCTGAATTGAGTTTGTTAGTAATGTAAATTTGAAGGGGATTTGAACTCATACTTACGTTTATTGGTATACACCAATATATATATAATACATAGGTAAGTGTTAGCTTTTAGTCTTTGTTAGGAATAAGGCACGTGCAAAGGCCAACGCACAAGTATACAAGTTGAGACAGTTTAGTTCAATTCTCTCTAATGTCACATTATTATGAAATCGCATACTTATACTTCTACATTTTTAAGCCTCATTTTATTCTCTTTTTAGGTCTACATTGACTTAGGATTTTATTACTACACTATTTTTTTATTATCAGAAAGTTTATTTATAGCAATATGTATTTCTCCAATCAGAGTCCATATTGTTCCATTTTATTTTGAAATAGAAAATAACGATTTTTTTCTTCTTTCTTTTTTGTGTGAATAAACAAGAATAGAGTTTTATATTAATTATAAAACTTTTATTTTATTTCATTTATATAATAATATATTTTTGTTTATAATGTTGCTTTTTTGCTTTATGTGAGTTTGATATTATCATTTACATCTCCAGATATAAAGTAATTAATATTACTCAATCAATAGACATAAAAAAATTCTTAAACATAAATTTTTAACGAAGTAAAGAAAGTGTCAACTTTTAAACAATTTGACTGACTGACTAAATTTAGTGTTGCCCTTCATAAATTAATATTTTTCCATTATGTAAATTATTTCAACTTATATTTATATATAAAAATATTAAATATTTTAATATAATTTTTTGATAAATACTCTGGCTTAATATAAATACTTCTTCTCGACGACGCATTAAGAGAGTATCTTTTTTAAAATCGATTTTAATTATTTTACGTGCCTCAATACATTATTGCGAACTGGAGTGTCCAAAAAAAAAAACTGTAGACATTATATACGAGTAGGTGATAATTAAAGAGGTTTAAATTATGTATTTTTCATTTAGAGAAATTGCGAGTGTCTTATAATATAAATTGATATAATAGAAGAAAAATATTCCGTAAAAATACTTTAATACAATTTTTTTTTTAACATTATAATAAAAATAATCAAATAATAATAAGAATCATTGCAGAATAAAATAATAAATCAAATTTATCATAAAGCCACAAGCAACGAGCTTGGATTACAGTTTGATTCATTCATAAACTACCTTCAAAATCCTGATCGTATTTCAAGTTCTCTGAGATCGTTAGTATCCTGGTGAACTGGGTCGCCAAGGACGGCAACGAAGACGAAAAGGAAAGAACGACGCCGATAGGGGTCTCCTCATTGCTTCGCGTCCATTCGTCACTCGTTCGATGCGTCGAACGTGCGAACGCAAATTGGAAACGTGAGGTGAAAATACAGGCCAGAGTTGACTCATTTGCGAGAAGGCGGGCAACCGTGTTGGTGGTGGTGTTGATAGTGGCATAGAGAGAGAGAGAGAGAGAGAGAGAGAGAGAGAGAGAGAGAGAGAGAGAGAGATAAAGAAAGGGAGAGGGAGGGAAAGAAGAAAAAGAAATCGGGTAGAGAGAGGAAGAAAAGAAAAGGGATGGCAAGCGCGATTTGCTAGGAACTTCGGTCCTCGTTTGCCTCGTATTGCGTTCGAATCGTTTGTAGCGTCGAGTCACGATCGGCAGGGAGATAGGGCGAGTGCGAGAGAAAAAGAGGGAGAGAAAGAAGGAAAGAAACGAAAAAGGCATCCTTTCCATCGACATTCTTGAGCAACGTGGGTTATCGACGTTCTACCGATCGCGATGAGTTTGCGAAAATCCTAGATATGTAGCAGTCTAGAAGCAAACGGAAGAGTGGCACACCTCGCGTGGCCACGTATATCAGTTTGCTTTCAGAAAGGTGTGGACGGATAAAGCGGTCGCTTATATCGTTTCCCATCATCGATGACGAGTATCGCAAAGATGGAAAGCGATCTATTCTCTTTTCTCTGAGATCAATTCTAGTGGCTTCCTCATTCCTTTTTCTTTTTTCAATTTATTCCCATAGTTTTGTTATTTCCGTCCTTATATTTCCGTTTTAGAAAATTTATTCAACTCCTTGAAAACGTTGATATATTGAAATCGATTATTAAAAAAAGGTTCCGAAAGAAGGAACGAACGAACAAACAAACGAATTGCTACTATCTAGATTGTAGTCGATCGTGCTAGGAAAATCGCAGGTAATTTAAATTCTGGGCTACGCTATTTCTCGTGTTTCAAAACCAACGTAGATAAAAGTCATCCGCAAAAGCGCTTGACTCGTTACTTGATACGTGTTGTTCCTTTGACAAGGACCATTCGGAAACGTTCATCGCGAAGGGTACAAATCGAATCTCGTTGTCGACTCGACTCCTATCGACGCGAATCGTTTCTCTTGAGAGAAGAGGAGAAAAGTAGGGGGAGGGTGAAGTGTGTCAGAGAGAGAGAGAGAGAGAGAGAAAGAGAGTGGATAGGTCGCGAGAGTTGTTCTTGCGGAACGTGCACGCGCGTGTTATCGCGTTGGTAACACGCGGAGAGAGAGTTCTGAAAGAGGGAATGAGAGATTCATGAACGCACGTAGATTTTCAGTTGCGTGGAGTGTTGCACCTACTCTTGATACCAGTTGTTAACAACATTCAGCTTGTATCTACAACAGCATAGGTACACACGAGCGCGCACGTTCGAGCAACAACACGCTCGAATAATGGCGGCAGAATTTTCCGTAAACGTTACCGCCCGCGGCGGGGATATCGGAAAAATCTCTATACATAGCGAACAACACGGAGAGATATAAAGAGAGAGGGAAAGAGAGAGAGACAGAGAGAGAGGACGGACGTCAACAGAAATTTTCGAGCTCGTCATCGTTAAAAACGTACCCTCTCGATCAATAATCGTCCTCGAATATGACGAGAATACGTCTGTATCGTAGATGATTTTTCTCGTTACAACTGACCGGCCCTCCGATTAAAATTTATCCCTGAGTCCATAACTGTGCCAATGATATATGTATGGTTGTATATGATATAGGATGTCATATTTCGACCATACACGTGAACACATAAACAGATTTGATTCAACCGCATTACAACCGTTCGTTGACAACGAAAATTTTGTTTGATGGATCGCTTGATGTTTCCTTTCTACCTCGTGATATTTTTAAATATTATTTTTTTTGTCATAACTGCAAAAGTGTTCGATTAGTCGTTTTAATTTTTCTCCTTTTATTCTGAAAATCTATAAAAAAGAATTTTAAAGTCGAAATGATTAAGTTGAAATTTTTCTTTATCAGCCAACGGGAAAAAAATAGAAAATTAGATTTTTTTCTCATGTTTTTCGTCAATTTTACAAGTCTATTGATTGTTGGGAGTAAAAGTTCCGCGTAAAATGTCGAGCTTCGTAGCGCGTTTCGTTTGCTGCGCGATTCTTGTTAATTCTTGATTAATCGCTCGCGTACTTGCCCCTCGTATGTACATACTACTACGTGGTAGCATTTAAAATGGCTACTATGAATAATAGAAAGACTCGTACATGACTCCGTGCTCGTTTCCTCTAGAAATGTTTACGAGAACGTAGATACGTACTTTTTAATAAAATATCATAATAAATGAAGTTCCCTGGTTGCCTCAATAATAATAAAAGTTCAAAGACGGAAGCATTATCTCGCGAATGATAATAGCTATTAGAGGAAAAAACATTTAAGTGAATTCTTTTTTACGTGAAATTTAGTAATAAATAAAGTATAACTAGAGTTAATGTAAAACTTATTATAATTTCTTATACATGTTTTATATTTTTTTATAAAAAAATACATCTTTCTCTTTGTCTCTATTTTTTATATAATTTTTTTTATATTTGAGTTATAAAATAAATTAAAACGAGGGATAAAATAAATAATGATTATTGGGAAAATATAAATGATTTAATATGTATGACAACATCGATGTGCATAAAGTATTCGTAAACTTGTAGGGGCTTTCATAATAAACATTCCATAATTATAGTAATTAAATTATGGTAATATTTAGTCGAATATACTTTGAATTGTGTAAAAGCTTCTAGTTCTCTTTGTATTATATTTACTAAATAATCAGTCATGTTAAATGTTAATTTTTGCCGTTTCTCTCAAAAGATGATTTTCAATTAATGTTTATTCTAAATTCATTGAACTTGCATTTTGTGTTAAATAAATCTCATAATATAATTATAAATACTCTATTTATAAATCATATAACTTAATTATAAATAAAGTTATAATAAAATTGCTATCTAATAATTCTAAAGATATTCAGGGATGTTTTTGCATATTATACAAAATAAGATAACCATTCTCATGTATCTATTTTTTTTATTAACAAAAAAAATATTAGATGTTGTTTATAAATGATATCTCATAGAACTGTTATTTGTTTCATATTTGGTTCTAGTACGTTTAATATAAAGATTATAAGAGTATAAAGTTTTATATTTAATATATATAGAATTGAAAGGTATCTGATTTGAAACAGTCCTTGCAATAATTCGCACAGACTTATAAAAGTATTCTTAAGTACTATTATTAAAAATTAAAGAAATATATCTACAAGACACGTTACAGGAACTTTTTGTTTATGAAAGAACGAACACTCACTCGTAATTTGTCGTTTGTTCGCAAAGCACGTGTGTATGTTGCAAGAAAAAGCAATTTTATTCAACTTTAAAATACAATATTTTCATTGTCTCTGCTCAGAAATTTCTTATAAAGTAATACCAAAATAAGGAATTTGTTTAATATTTCATAGTATCACGATTTTGAAAAACGTGTCTAAAACGTATACCAAAGCTTACGAAATCCATTCTCACGCCTGTGTCTTCGTACTCTTCGCGCGTCCGCGTGTTAAATGCACCGACAACCACGACGAATTAAGTAATTACGCTTGCAAATTTAACGAGTGAATTGCAAATACGTCGGTACAGTTCTTGTTAAAAGTCACTTGCATTCTTAGATGCCTCGAAAGTGAATCGAACGTCTTCCAACGCTGAAAATACTCTTATTTCGAAATTATCAGAGAAATTAACTAAACAAATTGTTAATAAGATTTAACTAAAAATAGCTATTTACATGCCCTTTTATTTATTTACAATAGAAATATTTTTTATCGGTTGACATATTGGAAAGCATTTAATAGTTACCAAATTATTGCAAACTGATATCCGAACGAACAGTAATTATTTATAAATTGAATGAGTACAGTTATCTTGAATTTCTCTTGATTAAACTTTGACATTCATTCATTTAATATTATTCTTATATCGTTTAAATGATCATTCACAATTCAATAAATCTATTTAACGGATCTCCTGATTTTCTTAAGAATTAATCCATTGTTTTATAGTCAATTTCTTTAATTAATTATATAAATTTATTACTGGACAAATGAGGTAACGAGGTATTTTCATTGATTTTATAAATGAATTCGCGTCAAGCCGTTTAATAATTCAAAATAAATAGACGAGAAGATGGAAAAAAATTTAAGTCTACGCAGATTATCAGATCTACAAAAATAAATTGTCTCTTTTAATAGGACACAACCGAAAACGATTAGAAAGAATCGATGATAACTAAGACAGCTTGTGTGAGGATAGGCTGGGAGATCAGTTCGCACGATAATACACATTGGAGTCAAGTTATAAGGTGGTCACCAACCGTGGAGGAAGCTCGCGTGGCCAGTGGTCATCGCGTTTCTCTCTTCCCCTTTTTCCTTCACCCTTTGGAACATTTCAGTCGGACGTTCCACTCGGGATATCCGTCCTCCCTTTACCCTTCGCTGGTACGCATTAGTCTATTATCTTAATCTAGGAGCGCGTGGAACAAATAACAGGGTAGCTCACACCCCGCGTATTAGCTGCTCTCTCTCTCTCGTTTCTATTCTCCAGAAATTTGTAAGTATGTGTATTTGTGTGTGTGTGTGTATTTAAGCTTGTGGAGCTCATCACGTGGATGAAAGACGAACATGCTATGTAGGTCCTAGGAAATGGGGAAGAACGAAGGTGGACGTCGGAGGTCAATGAGTTCGGGCTAGATTGTGGTGGTATGGTGTATGTATATAAGTATAGTAGTGCTGCCCTCTCTCTTTCTCTTCTTACTTTCTTTCCTCTTATCTTTCGTCTCTTTCACTCTCTTTAAGTAGGGGGATGCCGACCCTCTTTCGGCTCGGACTCGTATATAATCGTCCGACGCCCCCTTTCGTGAGCGGAATTGTTTAGCCGCAACTTCGTTGTCCCGTCGCGCGATCCTCGTGCCACTTTTAGAACATCCCACATGCCTTACTTTTTTATGTGTATGTGTGTGTATATGTGCACCTGTATTTGTCTGTGTATTCGTATATGTGTAAGGCTGCCCTGCAAGGTGCGGTGAGTTAAGTGGATGGACGTTGATTGGGAGATCCTTTTTTTCTTTCCCCTTTTCTCTCTCTCTTTTTCTTTTTCACTCTTTCTTTGATGCACATCCTTCCTCAAAGTATTCCTTGATCGAGGGTAGGCTGGAATCAGAAAATCGCTTCTCTTCAACTTTCTTCCTTGAACTATTTGTCATTTTTCCCTTCATTCTACACCATTGTACACAAGTGTTTTCTGTGATAACATTTTAATAGTGTATATATATATATATATATCTATATCTATTAGATATAAAATTTAGTTCAGTAGTTTTTTAAAACGAATATGAGTATTGTTATATGCTTATTAATAGTTTTCATTTTGATTAGTTGTCAAATATTTTGTAAATTTAAGTGCTGGTACTTAAACGTTATAAAATGGCGAGAGATTATTTACATTTAAACCAAAGTTATATAAATAACTTAATTAAGTTATTTTAAATTTAATCAAGATATAAAATAAATTTTTACACTGAATATATCTATTGTCACTGTGGCATGTTCGTTGGAAATATTGTACGTATTCGGTGTACATGCATAAAGCAATGTGTGTAATTATTCCTTGTTCTCATTTGTTTCGTTATTAACACATTTTTTTTAGTGATATTTATTTAAAAAAATAATGTATCGTTAAGTATGCTAAATATTTATCAAAAATATTCTTACTGTCATTATTGTGTTACGTCTTTATTTTCAATTGTATTACTAGATCGTAAATTTCGTATATTTCTTACATTATTTGTTGACTATGTATAATACAAAACGATAATAGAGTAACGAACATAGGCGTACAACTTTGCTTCTGTCATTTTTTCTATAAAGTATATTAATCGTTGAACATCAATCATCAAACATTTCTATAAGATGTACTAGTAAATTATAATTTCTCTTGAAAATGGATTCGTTAATGTATACGATGATAACAAACGTTAGCATATACATATGTATTTACGTATATACATTCGTAATACACGTTATATTCTTGCCGGATATTACAATTGACGGGGGTATGGTTGCGTGATCCTGATACGTTAGATACTAGCATTAATTTCGGTACGATGAGGATGACTGACGTAATTCGCATGATGAATTTGTGTATTGTCAGCGAACGCAGGTGTTTCTGATTAGTTACATGTAAGTACGTTAATTAATCGTAGTTACTTTGACGATCATTATAGTAGATTAACGAGAGTAATCGAATCGTTTGTTGTTGGTGAAAAGATATATCATGTTGAGAACGTATGTATTTGTATAAATGTGTGTGTGTGTGTGTTGTGTGCCCGCCTGTCTATTTATGCATTTATTAGCTAAACGTTGTTTGGTGTCATTACATAGATATCTAATGAATTTTACCCAATCACCTCTTGATCGTCTGTCTGTCTGTCTGTCTATATCTCTCTTTCTAAATATTTCAATATCAATATTTTATTTTATTATTCTACACTTTTCTTACTTTTGTTGTTAATGAACGTGTGGATAAATAAAAAGAGAATATTTACTCCTTATTTTCAAGCGAGTGTAGTGAAATGTTTCAGAGGATGAGTTCGTGTCCAAAGTTGGTAATTTGAGAATTTCTAATTGGTCATTATTTCGAACTTTCTCTTTATGTAGAAATATAATATAAAACTGTAATTTAAGCTTTTAAACAGAGGCTTTCAAACGACGGAGCACAATATTTAGGTTCTGTATTTCTTCCTTTTTCTCTTTCTCAACTTGTTTTATAACAGCATTTGAAAATTACTCGACGGAGAAACGAATGAAAAATAATTATGGTTAATCAAATTATGTTAGAACAAATTTTCGACTCGTTTGTCCTTTTATCGGCTAAGTTTTCGTATCGTTAAATTCAGTTATTTTTCAAGCAGATGAGATTTGCCTTTGATCTTTGCTAGATATAGAAATGAAAAAATAAAACGAATGGAAGAAAATATTTCTCTAGAAAAAACGAAATTATTTTAAAAAGTACAAAATCTGAATTGAGTTAAAGAAATATCAAGAAAAAAGAAAACTTTTTTCTATTGCAATTAAAAATATGAAAGACCCTAAAATTAAGATAAAAATATAGGTATTATTTAAAATAAAATAATGTTATATTTAAATTTAGTTACCAAGAATTTAAAAAAAAGGCGTAGCTGTTACATTCGAAAGTACTTTCACTGTATCCTGCGCGGAAGTTTTGATTACTTCTATTAACTCATCATTCACCATTCTCTTCCGTTTATTCGTTATATCGGTTAACGTATCTAAATGCACTAATTCATTCAATTGTATAGCTATCTAATCTGCAGTGATGTGTATAAGATACATAGATAAATCCCTTGCTTTCAATAATTATCAATTATATTTTACCAATAAATTTTATTATGCTAGCATGCTAAATGGTTTTAATGTAGGAAGACTCTATATGTATATACTTTCACTACTTATATATTTATTTATATCTTCATTATGACGGTGAGCTCTAAATAAAACATTCACCAGAAATCGTACTTTCTTTTTGCTAAAATTGCTGCAAAATTTCATTTATAGAAACATTGAACGTAGTAATTAAAAATAATATATTTTATTATATGTTTTAAAGCGTATCGTAAATAGGTGACATTAAGCTTTCAAAACAAAATTAGTGTGTCACACATACCTAAGTTTGGTAGCTAGCACATAGAAGTAGGTCGCTGTTGCAAAAATTTGTATATAAGCAACACATATTTTATAAAAACAAGGAGATAACAATGATCTACAGCTTTCAACTTGATTCAAAAAGAGAAGGATAAATATGAGAAAAAAAGAGAGAAGCGTCATATTCTAAGAAGTTTGCTATTTAATGAGAATTTGTTTTTCCAATATTTTTAATGCAAGAAACGTTTTATTAATTTTGTATCTTTTATTATTTGTTAAAAATAAGTGATAAGATATAGTGGAATACTATACTATTACTGTTAAAAAAATAAATTTTCTGTTAAAAAAATGGCAGGTATCAAACAGTAATTTACGTCTTTAAATTAAAATTAAAAATATGAAAAAGAAAAAGACATGTATCATTTTTAAAGATGTCCATTGTTTCTCTAATATATTAGGACGAAAGAAAGCGTTTGTTGTACCACTGATATTCATGAAAAATAAGTCACACTAAAATGGATTTGCATTTGAGAAAAAGATCTATTATCGAAAATTATTGAATATTAGTGAGCTTTAAATTAAATTAGAAAAAGAAAACAAGAAGAAGGAAGGTTCAAGAGAAAGAAAAAACATATCATTTTCCGAAAGGTTTGATATTGGTCAGTGATGGTCTCTTTGTTATATTCGGCCGGTTGGTCGCGGTCGTGACGTGCCGCTAGTTGTCGTACTCGCGGAAGGTCGTGATCTAGGTATGTATATATACATACATACATGGGAAACGGCAAGGAAGGAAGGAAGCAAGGACGGATAGGGATGGAAAGGTTAGGTGGAAGAGAGGAGGATGTGTAGGAGATGGAGGAGGAAGAGAAAGAGAGGAGGAGGTGGAGGATGATGAGAGAGTGAGGGGGAGGAGGAGGAGGAGGAGGAGGAGAGCCTAAAAGTGGGAGGAGGAGAGAGCGCAAGCGCTCGTCCGATCGATGCCCGTCTCTTCCGCGTATAAAGCTCTCGTCCTCGGGGGGCGCGCGACAGTTGCCGTTCCGCATCCGGAACATGCGCCGCGTCGTGGATAAACTGCGTCCACCATTGCTTTCGTTTCTCTCATTTATTAGGCGATCAGCGAAACATTATTGTTCTCATTCGATTAGAAAAGAAAAATCTTTCCGATTGAGTTCGTTACAGTGGTCTAACTGTTTCAGAAAAGAGAATTTTTTTCTATTTTGTTTAGAAAAAATATTAAAAATTTCGTCATTTTAAGCGAGAAAAAGGAACGAATGAACGAACAAACTAACGGTTTGAAAAAAAAATACCAAATAAGAGTTTGTTCTTTCAAATACGGACCACACTTTACTGCATAATAAACTGTTGAAAAAATATATGTATAACATTGCTTGTGATTTTTCTTGTTGTTGTCGTCAATCGTACCCCCCTTTTTTACCTATGCTCTTTCGTCTAAACGTCGATAAGAGAAAAGTATCTACGAGAGTGATTTTTAAGGAAAAATCAACTGACCATTCATACAACAATTAATCGTATTATAGTATAAATTAGGTGTCTCGGTGCGTTATAGTGATTCGTCACAGTGTTAACAAATCGTTATTTCATCCTACTTGTGGGAAGCGTTTATAATTCGAAAGACCGAACTGATCAAAAGGGGACGCTGTAGAAAGTGGACGTGGAACAAGGGAATTTCGTATATCGTTTACACAAGATTTCTTCTCTTTCAATACGATAAGGAAAGGATAAGGTGTTTGGTCCTGCGAACCTGATCGTGATTCGTCAACCAACACCGACATTCGTCCCGATCGAGCGACGTCTTTCCGGACATTTTCGGAGTACCGGTCTTCAGTGGAACGTCCACTGGACGTCTCGAGCGGCTTAATAAGGGTAGAATCAAGAAAAAGGGGTGGAGGTGGTGCAGGTGGTGCTGGTGGTGGTGTTGGTGGTGGAGGAGGAGGAGGAGGAGGAGGGAGGAACGGTAGGAAGAGGAAGAGAAGAGGAGGAGGAGGAGGAGGAGGAGGAGGAGCTGGAAGAGGAGGAAGGCCCGTGGACGTGCAACAAGTTAAGAAGCCGCCGTCGACGTCGCTGCAGCCGGCACCGTCGTCCTCGGCACGATGTGACATGGATATCCTAGCTGTAGCCTGCGCCCTCGTCGCGACGGCCCTCTACTGCAACACCCTGCAAGCGGGTTTCGTCTACGATGATCGGTGAGTGCCTCTCGCTTTGAATCAATCCACCCAAGCGCCCTATTCGCAGAACAGAGTGGCGGCACTCGTCGTCTTTCTGCCGGCACGCTTCGAGTCACTTACTATTTCGATGTAGATATAGGGAGAACCCAAACGATTATCAATCCGTAGCTACTACTTTATTGCGCCTTCACGTAGGAATATTATCGAACGTGTTTGACCCTCTTTAATGCCACTCTACTGTTATCTTTTTTTTCTACTTTTCATTCCTGTCTTTTTATCGTGTTCTCCTCTAATCGATTTACTTATTATTGGTATTCTTAAAACTCATTTTATCTATGATACTATTTCGAGCAATTTCGTGATTTTTTTGAGATTCTAACGAGACGATATATCTTTTTCATTGATGTTACTGAAAACGGACTGACAAAGTTGCGAGGGATTTTGCGGGTTGAGGAGGAATGAGTGTGTTTGTTGGATGAAAAGCGCGCGCGTGACTCGCGCTTTAAAAGCTTTTACGAACGCGTGGACTGCGATTTATGTTATGTAATAACACGGACTCCAAGCTCGACCGATTCGGCTGGCAGATTTACGAAGTAATTTAGATAATCGTCGATGTGTTACCGTGTAACAAGTTAAAGGCGACTTCGCGTTTATCGTAAGCACTTCAACGATAAGGATTATCGTTAGCCTGCTAAAACCACCAACAAAATTTTATCCAATCCCTTTCACCTAGCTCTTTATTTTCAATCGATCGCTTTGACTGTACGAATTAATGTTTATTTTTTATTTGTTTTTTCTTTTTCTAAAGAAGAAAAAATATTTTCTGGACCTGTCGACGGCCATCAGCCGATCGAAGTGAAAAGCCGTTGGATGATGCAAATCTCTGAGAGCGTTAACTACGAGTAAACGTTCTAACCCGATTTTACAGAACGACCAGAGTAAATCGGATTTTGCTCGATTTAGACGGATTTAATTAGGTTAGGTATTATGATTAATGCCTATCGGATAACGTTTGATCTGGAACGTTTTTTGATAGTTTCGTCAATTTTTGTTTGTCTACTTTTGAATTCGTTTATCTTAGAACGAGGTTGTATTAAGTTGCAAAAATTGTTATATACTTTATCTATTTTCAGTGAAATATAATCAAGATTATATCTTTCTATGGATTCTCATAATTTTTTGTACATTGACCTTAACCTCTTGCGCGTCAAGCGAAAACGTCAAAACTTGTTATGTATTCGAAATATGTCGAAGCTTCCTATGAAAAGCAAACGCACGCTTAAAAAATACACAGGAATAATCGCAAATAAATTGCCTCGTCGTCGTTTGTTGTTCTTATTGATCTGAAAGGATCGAATGAAATTTTCACTTCGTCGGAAGAAAATTTATTTCTATATATTTTTTTTCTTTCTATTTCAAGCGACAATTTTGTCTATCGTCAGTAATAGTAAAGAAATTCGACAACGTATTATAGAAAGAAAAAGGTAGTAGTATCATTTGAGCCATCTTTTCGGAGCATTTACAAGTCCTATCTCATAGATACAAATACATAGAGAGAGAGAGAGAGAGAGAGAGAAAGAGAAAGAGAGAAAGAGAGAAAGAGAAAGAGTGAGAGAAATAAAGATGGAGATGGAGATAGTGAATGGTGGAAATCGTATTGGTACACGGCGTTATATAATCCAAAGTTACTCCCACGATGAGCGTCCTTAATCCAAAGCTCTCGAATTCTATGATACCAAATCCCGTAATTGAGTATTCTCTAATCTCTCGAGTATCGTATTCGGGGTTCCAATCGAGACTCGACGACTAGTCCAACGTCCTTCGAAGGGCTCATCGTTATCGTCACTGAATGTAGTAACGAGAGAATCAATGTCCTACTACGAGATACGTTTTGAATTGTATCTTATACTCTCCGATGGAATAATTCAATTTTTAATTATTCCAGATCCTCTGTCAAAATTGACATATCAATCGAAGTATTTTGAAAATAAATATCGTTGTATTTTTTTAATAAGATTATTAGTGACACGATATGAATATATTATTGATATATAATTAGGTAAAGTATGATATTTGGTTTGAAATTAGCACAGGAATTGATGGAAAAGTACTAATTAGAAGAAATTAATATAACTCGTTCAAAGGAATTCCATAAATATTTCGATAACTCTTACGTTTTATGATATATCTGTAAAATATATAAATATATATATGCATATGTATATATAAACTATAGATACTCTAATAACTCAAGTCAAATGTATAATTTTGTTCAAACGAAGATATGGAATGTTAGAGTATAGTGATTTTGCGGTAATGTAGAGGAAGATGACTATTAGTTCCGATAATTAAAGATTTAATTATGAAATGAAATATCGAATTTCTTTGGTGAGTTCTGTCCTTTTTTCTCATTCTCCCTCTTTTTCTCTCTTACATACGATGGATAAAGCGGCCACATATCGTCGACGTTCCCAGCGGAGCTTTAAAACCGACGTAATAACTAAAAACGGTGGAGAGCATTAAACCGAGATAATTTTTCATCCGTATTCGGCCCATTAGCAGAACATTTCGTTCGATGCGACAGCTAAGGCTTCCAACGTCCAATGCACCCCTGGCGACCATAATCAAGTCGTGTCCAGTTGTTAAGGAACAAACTCAACTCAAACTCGTCTTTTTCTTTCTTCTTCTTTACTTTTCTCTCTTTGTCATTACACAAAAGAAAACGTACGCACGTACGCAGAATCATTGACATTCAACTCGTGTAAATCTTTCTATTAGTTTTTCCAGATTTGAAAATATTTGATAGGGAGCAGTATGAAATCACTTGGAAATTTTCTATTCCCCTTTTTCCAAAGATGAGAATTAAAGTAGAACGTGATCGACACGCTCGCATAAATATTGACAGAAAGGGAGAGAAATAGATTCGTGGGTAATAAGCAGAAGATACCGAAGGGTTAGTGAGATATGTTAGTTTTGTCGTAGAAGCAACATAGCAAGTGGAGTAGAAAGAAAAGAGAAAGAGAGAGAGAGAGAGAGAGAGAGAGAGATGAAAAAGAATGAGAATGAGAGAACAGCAAGTGGTTTATCCGGATCGTAGGTTTTACTTGGGAGTTTATTCTGTCGGGACTTTATTGCGGAGGCACGTTGGTACGTGCTAAAACTCATAGGATAATAAAAGGGCCGTATTTTAGTCCGCCGTGTCGACCGCAATACCTGGGGAAAGAATACGGGACATATTTATCTGCTTAGGGCCTTCTTCTTTATTTTTTTTATTTTTTCTCTTTTCGCGCGGGATAGGAAAAGAGAATAATACTGTTAGACAAAGAAGAGAAAAAATAAGAAGAAGGAGAAAAAAAGGATAAAAGTAACGAGAAATAGAAACTGGATGATAGAGTGAGAAAGTAAACAGGGTTAAAAGAAAAAGAAAAATAGAAAAGAGAACGATACGTATGTATGCGTGTATATATAGGAAGAAAGTAGATAGATGAAGAAAGAAGAAAAAGGAAAGTCATGAGATGGTGGAAAGTTGGAATACTCTCTGTCTCTTGGAGCGACCTAATCTCGTAAACGAATACCAGTACGATATATCCGCGTGTTATTCTCGTCCGTGTATAGGTTGAGATATACGTATACCTACATATGTTTTTGTGAACGTGTTCGTTGTCTTCTTCGTTGCACAGGCTCGCGTTGCACAGTGTACCGATGCAGTTACCGGGCGTTCATGTACGAGACGAGTTCGGAATAAGAAAAGTTGCCGGGCGAGGCTTAGCTTGTTCTCTTACTGTCGCTGAATAATACTACTGCGGCAGAAACGCGTTTTCCGCGGCACGAAATGTAAAGCATGGCATTACTATTTCAGCAAAGGCCACGTTTCTCTCTCTCTTTCTTTTTCTCTCTCTTTCCTTCTTTTTCTCTCGTCTCGCAACCGCTTTGCTTGAAACGTATGTAAATAATTTGTGTTTGCAAATGCTGAAGGGTTTCAGGAAAATTTATGAGGAATGATGGCGACGTGGACACAAGTTCGTCTAGTATTCCTTTTTTTCTTTTCTCTTTCGTTCTCTTTTGAATTTTTTTCCCTCGTCTATTCTAGATCAAATGAATTATACGATCCGTTTTTGCCTAGGTTGCTCAAGTTTTTTCTTTTAATTAATTAGAAATGGATATCAATCTTATTATGTTAAAACGTTTGTGTAGTAAAAATTTTCCTTGGATAATAGGAAGAACATGACTTTCGAATGATTTATTTGACGAATCAATTCACATGATGTGGAAAAGATGGACGAAGAAAGAGAAGTGGTTTATGTAGAGAGAGAGAGAGAGAGAGAGAGAGAGAGAGAGAGAGAGAGAGAGAGAGAGAGAAATCTTGAGTAAGGACGATTAGTCGAATCTCAATCGAGTCGCATTGCGGCACAAAATGCGGGCCGCATTCTCTCTTCCATCCCAGCAGGGTGAAATGGATCTTGGAGCCGCGTGCGGAAATCCGCTCGTTGCTGTATGCCTATCTCTATCCCTCGTTCTCTCTCATACCTTCATGTTGTCGGTCGCAGCGCTTGACAATGCTTCTCCGGGGACGAGTTTAGAACGAAGGGGAGAATCGGGCCGACTGTGGCATAATAAATCTATCCTCTCGTCAGTCATGGATCCATGTCTCGTACGATGGAAGTTCTGCGTTTCCACGTTCATCGTCCTTGTCCACGTTTTCGTTCTATAAAAGAAAGAGAATGAGAGGAAGAGAGAGATAAATGAGTTGTTACGAACGAGTCAGGTCGATCCTCGGAAGTTATATATTATTTTGCAATTTTTTATTATAAATTCAATGTTCAACTCTTTGTTCTGTTGTATACATATAGTAATTTATATACTGGTATATTGTAGCATTGTATGTATAATATTGCATATATTAACATGTTAGGTTGTTATATTCGATTGGCCAATAAATAATATCGACATTGTCAATATTTTACATCTAGAAAAATAAAACTTTTTATTTAATAAATTTCATTTAAAATTCAGTAGAAAAAAGTTCGATATTGCTTATTGACAAATCCAATAATTTGATATTGGGAGTTTTGTGGTTAGAACTTGTCTGTAAATAAATTGGAAAATTTGAAAAAAGAGAAATGACATAGCCAGTAAAAAAAGGGTACAGGGTCCTAGTTTCAATAATTTTAAATAACAATAAAAAGAAAATAATAATAACTATAATAATATAATACGGTGATAGTGTATGTAGGAGAGAGATGAAGGGATAATGTTAGAAATATATAAATGAAAATAAAAAAAGAAACATAGATAATATGAATTATGAAGAACAATTAAAAGAATAAACTGAGATCGGCAGGTGCAATGCGTACCATTTGTTTCACTCGAAATTCTTGCAATTCCTGAATATATATATTGGTTTATTTATTTGTACAAAAAGCGCGTACATATAAAAACGACTTTAGTGCATACAATGACGACGACCTGTGGCCGATGCAACGGCTGCGCCCGAATTTTACCGCAGCTGGCCCCGCATGCATTTATCCTACGATCGAACGAGAGACTCAATGCGCTTTATCACGCTCTGGAAAATGCATGGAAATGCGTGAGAGAGAATGCGGATAAAGGATGGTTCGGAATGTATAATTAGAAATACTTTGTCTCCTGTTATATTTGAGCTTATTGCTACGGTGCAATTTGAAGATAATTTGTTTATCCTGTATGTGCTTTTTTTCGGTTCTGAAGCATCGAAGTATCATATAATACAATATATTTTGATACTATTCTAAGTTATTAGTGTAATTAGATAAATTTATTTAATTCGCAAAACTATTATTCAATTGTTGCGTTTACACTTATTCACGTATTTAAAATGTAATATTTTATATTGAAGAATGAGAAAATTGTAGACAGTTTTTGTATAATCTGTCGTTAGAGCGAAGAACGGGTTAAAACGAGAAGTGTTTTTCATTCGGATTTTCCCTTTCACATTTGCATATTATTCGAATAGGAAGAGGGAGGAAAGCTGTTATTGTAACGTCGGTTGAGTAATAGTAGTAGTGACAATGGCGGCATCAAAACTTCCGATCTGTAGGTAGCTGCTGCATTGTTATAGACAAGTAGTTACTCAGCAGACGGAAAGTTCAATAGCTTTAATCAGCAAAAGTTACATTTCGCCGAAAGTTCAGTCATACGTCTAATTGACTACGCGTTGCGATCATACATGCTAGAACAAGTTTGGTTCTCGATGGCTCATAGATTGTGTGATTGAATCGACTCGTGTTTATGCGGATATAAACTTTCAATTCGTGTTGTGATTTCACAAGCTTATACTTTACCTCTTCTTATCTTTACCTTTCCATTACCTTACGATACCTACAGTAACTCCCAAAAATATTTAGACACTATTATAAGACTAAACTGATGGTTATATATTTTATAAAGCAATCGAAATTACTATTATTTTTAACAATAGGTCATTAATCAATATTGATAAACGTTTATAAATGATTTTTAAAAATATATATATAAATATTGCATGATAAAAATTATTAAACGAAATAATGCCACTTTTTTTTTCACGATAATATTTAAACAATTTTTTGTCAATATATTTGTTAATGTTCTCGATAGAACAGACAATTATTACCGGCAGAAGTAGAAAAAATATTTACGAGCCCGATATAAGTAACGCTAACATTTGATTCGCGGGTTTGAAAAGAGCGGTTTTATGACATATCGAATGTATCTCGAAATTTCGTTCATCCATAAGATATTATAAAGAATGTGGATTTCTCCGTAGACCATCATAGAGTGTGGAAAGTCAGATTTCTCTGTGAATCGTCTTAAGGTTCGAAAAGTCAACAATTCATCATACATCAACCGCCTTGGAGCGTGAATAATCAGCCCTCGAGTAGTCTCGTAGATAATTTTTTTGTGCTTTGAATAATTTTGAATAATTTTGATACTTATATCGAGAATACTTATATCATCAATAAACTCGATTGACCTCGAATAATTGTTTGTCTAAAATAAAGTGACCAATGTGTTCCGAATAGAACTGAATAAATTCACATAAGTTAAATTTAACTTACTTGTGTTTTTTACTCATCTCTTCTTTCCTATGATTTAACATTAAATATACTCTTGAGTTATTCAATATTATCCGCCTTGTGATTATTTCAGGTAATAGTTGAGCTATCCGTGGGTTCACAAATTAATTAAATAGAGTCAAAGGCCTATTAGTTTATAAAACTAATTGTCGACCAATAATAAATTTAGTTAAATCATTAATAGTTTGTCGACCAAAACCCTGCCAGCTATTGACCCAGGCTGCGCTAGGTAAAATAGTTTATCAAATAATTATCTTAAAAGTATTCTTTCTCGATTTACGTGGTAATATTTTAAAACAAATTTCATCTTTCTAAATTATATGTCAGCCTTTTTTAATTTTGTCTAATCTCATCTATCCTTCTCTCTCTCTCTATCTCTCTCTCTCTCTCTCTCTCTTGCTCTATTTATCTAAGATTTCTCATGAATTGTTAAGACGATCCTAGCCCCTTTTCCATTCTAAGGAAACTGTTACGTCAGAGCCGTGAAACTCCAAGACGCGATGTCGAGCGTTAATAGTTGCCGGAAAAGATATGAGAGAGACATAAGGAGGGAAGGGGTAGGGAAGGTAGGCTGACGGGAAGATAGAGAGTGAGTCAAGCGAAATAGCAAATCTTCAAACAAACAGTGGCTGGAAGGAGTACAGCGCGTGCTCGAGAAGAGAAGAAGAGAAAGAGAGAACGAGAGAATGTGTGTGTGTGTGAGAGAGAGAGAGAGAGAGAGAGGAAGATAAAGAGCCTTTACGAATTGAACGAGCTTAGCAGTGGATTATCTTTGCTGTATATAGCTTAACATATAGCTCGCCCGTATGCTCGATGGCGAAGAACTGGAATCGTC
The DNA here is from genome assembly GCF_049000335.1 of Polistes dominula. Taxonomy (NCBI): domain Eukaryota; kingdom Metazoa; phylum Arthropoda; class Insecta; order Hymenoptera; family Vespidae; genus Polistes; species Polistes dominula. The sequence goes on along the minus strand of NW_028301152.1, from coordinate 4,712,063 downwards.
TTCTAATGGTTTATATTTCTTCCTTGATGTTAAGGATATCATGAAAAGAGAAAAGAAAGAGTGTGCTTATTCACTCCCTTACAATTAGCGTATAGAATTTCCGTTCTCTTGATTGACGACGCGTTGGGGGTTCGTATGCACACATAATCGTGTTAGCACGTCAAGTAGCAAGAAAAGTTCTCAACGTTGAAAGTTAAACGTTTAACGTATCACAAGGTGAATTCAAAAGACGAGCAACATTTATATCTCAAATACGCCAATATTATAATAATTTATGCTTATCGAATTTTCTACGGGCTCCGTTTCGACTTCTATAGTTTTCAAATCGAGTTTAAAAGTTGCCGATCTTGTTTGGTCGTCTCGAAACAAACTTCCTTCACACGAGTCTTGACTTCATGTAAGATGATGATCGACGGTTGTTGGTGCAAACAAGAAACTGTCTCTGTCCTTTGGTCTATCCTCTATCTTTCTCCATCTCTCTATCTCTCTCCCTCTTTGCTACTACAAGGAAGTTCGCCATAGTCGAGATTGATTCCAGTTTACCTACGTTTTAGTAAATTGCAGTTCGGTCGAGAACGAGGAGAATTTGCGGTCTGGAGTTTAACGGTGTATTAAAAATCGTTGCTGTTTACTTAATCTGTCGCTGAGGCCACAATGGAGTTTCCACGCTGTTCTGTATTCGTGTTCGACTACTCAACTTACTATGTAATATAGTACCTACTACCATGCTTTGTCGAATAGTAAAACAAAACTTTTTACACTTTCTATATGTACGCGTGTCGTATATAGGTATGCATGTGTGCGAATAAACGATAGGATTACAAATATTGTATTTTTTCCTGTATGTCGTGTGATTGGTGAAAAAACGAGCCAACGTTTTTACAACGAATTTAATATCTGTTTCTTATTAGCTTCGTTAAAATAAAGAAGATAAAAAGTATGTCTTCGAGTGAACGGCTCTGCTCGTTCACCGATGAAAAATGTTTACTCTTAAACACCTTATTACGTTGTGTTTTCTTACGCGAGTAAAAATATATCAATCGGCTTTTTCTTGCTATTAGAGCGTACTTTCCTTTGCCATTATCCGCTCTCGTTATTATAGATACGACGAAGACACGAAGCAGCAGCACCACAGTCTTTTGGGTTTATTCATCATGAGTAGATTAATATTGAGAAAGAGATATACGTACGATACGAATAATAAGATAAACCTTTTATGTGAATTATGATGTAAAAATTAATCTGAAAATTGAATGATCATTGTTACGTCCAGAAAATTCCTATTAGACATATCCATTATCTATTTTCATCGATTAGATTAAACTTTAACGATATATATAATATATATATTAGGGTGGGTCAAAAAAATGACTTTTTTTTTCCAAGTGCCACAGAATAATGGGTTGCTAGACACCTTAAAACAATTCTCACCAAATATGGGATCTTAATTTTAATAGGAAGATCCTCCGCATCGCAGTTTTTTATTTTTTTTCAGTCCAATAGATTAAAATTCATACCTCATTATTTATTGATTATACAGAAACATATTCTAGACGAATTTTGTAGGAAATTTAATGCTCTACAAAAAAAGTATCTTATATTTTTTCCGTAAATCTCACCATTTGAATGATATTGTAGATTTAAATTTGATGATTTTTAGATAAATTTCATTTTTGTTTATGAATTTTATAACTCGACAATAAATGACTATTAAAAAGTGCACAATACAAATTTTTGTAGGAAATTAACTGCTCTATAAAAATGGTGTCTTATGTTTTGGCGATTAAATTAAGCGTTCAAAAGATATTCAGAGACAAAAATCAGTACACATGAAAGTTTGTATATTTATAGATGATATGAACGATATATATATATAGATGATAGATGATATAGATGATTCGAAAAAAGAACATTGCGATCGCGATTATATTTTTACACGCATACGTGAGATGGAATTATTATTACATAAAATATTGAGAGCTAGAAAAAAAGTTAAAGGATTATTGTTCATGCATATCAAGCATTGTTGAGAAAAGAGAGGAGGAAGAAAGGAAAATAAGAGGGAAGGAGAAAGAAAGGAAGAGAAAAATAGAAAAACAAGAAAAATAGAACGACGTTGAAAATTGACAACGAAAAAGCACGACGATAGCGTTGTTGGCTTGTGAAGCGAGAGAAAAGAGGTAGAGAATCCATAAATAGAAAAGCGCTCGGAACACATTCCGCACTCCGATCGGATTAATCGGCAAAAAAGCCTATTGTTCTGTCATCGAACCGAAGGCTGACTGACCACCTATCCACCTACTCTCCTTCGGGCTATACGAAGTAATCGAACAAACGAGTTTACAGTGAAACAAACGTCGTCCTATACATCTCTCTTTCCCATGGGCTTCAGTACCTTTCTCGTATTTTCTTGCATGGATTACCAGCTAATAGACTTGTATTTGTTTTGCTATAACAGCAACACCATCGACGGCAAGGACGATTGTATGTACTCACATGTATTGTGTATATATATATATAGGTGTCATACTGGTTACTGTAGAATATATATATCCATGTGGTTGAGTTAGTAGTCATATCGAATATTTCCTTTCGTACATTCGTCCTTGCAAACTGCATATTAAAGTGACTGATCGCATCGAACCCCGCGGTACAGTTGAATATAATTGTATTACTCTCGGTATACGTTCATCAGTTATAGACATGAAGAGTAGGAGGGAAGAGAGAAAAACAGACTGGTACATAACAGATAGATGCATATGCATAGATAGTGTATAAGAGTATTAACTGACTTCTGGCAGTCCGAAAATTACGTTTCCTTTATGCAGAAATGTTATACGTACCTGGTTTTGGTAAATCAAAAAAGAATTCTTTTCTTATTTTCTTTCAAGAGATAACGATGAAAATATTCGGCAGCAAAAATCAATCGGAATATACCATAGTACGTCATCAAAGAGAATATCGATAATTCGTTTAATGTTCTTCGATAAAAATATTTTTTTCCTTCAACGTTACATTAAGTTTTATCGTTCGTCTTCACTTCTTATTCTATTAACTTTTAATTTGTTTATGTTGAATCTTGGATATTTCCTAAAATGTATACTTCGTATAAAATATCTCTCGAAATATTCTTGATGAATATTATAGCGTTTACTTTACTAAAGGTAATATAAATGTGTTTCAAAAACATTTATTTAAAAAAAAATCGTTTTCATAGCCAGTGAAATTGTTTAATATTCTTATATTTACTTTTGTTATTTTTGAGATCGAAACGTTAGTGGATCAGTGAAAAATTTACCAATGTTTCTACATAGTTCAAAAAAAATTTCGAACAATTTCTCTAATCTAGTTAGTCGTTCATCTCTGGACGTTATATTGAATACATATTTGATTTCATCTGTATGCGAAAATAGTTTTGTCCAATAGTAATCTAGAAAATTGTTTTTATACAAGAAAACACGGAGATAAAAGAAAAAGAAAAATAAGGAAAAAGATTATAAAGAAATCAAAGCTACAGACAAATATTTACTACTCTTTACGATCGTGTTCTCTCGTCACGGCAAGTCGAATCCTATGTAAAGGAAAATCAAATAGTCGTTCCCCGTTAGTTCCAGCGAACCACGAAACCAGTCGATATTGTTCGTTCTTACGTATTTATATACCTACGTGCGTATTTGAATTGTACGATTTGATCCTCCGCATGTGCTAGTAGTTGAAAGTCGATATGTGTGGTGGCCCAGCCTCGAAGTCGACGTACTTGAAATCGTACGGCATTGTCCCCGTTCACATTTTCTACGAAATAAGTCCAACATCAATGTGGAAATGGAACGCCCGGTAATGGAAGTCCTTTTCTACCTTTTCCTCTCTTTTCCCCCTTTCTCTCTCATGCTTTCTATCTTCTTTTTCTCTCCTCTCTCTTTCCATGACCGAGACGCTCGGTAGATGCGAAATCGATGCCAGTGCTAGTACCGGAACGTGCCCGCGCAAAAAACGAATCCGAGCAACGTTATAACCCCCTGGCACTCGGAATCGTCCAAGTGAGACTGCAGCTGGGTGGAACATTACGCGTGATGTAGCGGTTATTCCACCCTGTGCTTGTGCGAACGATCGTCTACAGACTTGTCTATACCTTCTATTTTTCTTTCTTTATTGTTTTTTTTTCTCATTTCCTTTTGCGTGTGAACGTGTAGACCATTCCAAGTGTTCAAACGTCTATATTAAATAAATCAATAGATCTAAATAGTTAATAAAATAACAAAAAATGAGATTTATTGAGAAATATCTTCATACGGTTTTGTTCTCATCGTATTCTAAAGTAGAAAACCTTATCGTTAGTTATACATGCAAGTCAAATTTGTTTCCTTCTGCCCGTTTTTCGATTAGAATCGTATTGATTTCTTCCGTGCTGCCCGAAACGGGGCAAGATTTATTGCTATTAAACGAAATAGAAATATACGGGTGGACCAGCAATTGGACCACTTTTTATCATAATGTTTTATTATATATAGATATATTTTGTTCGGTATATACGTGTGTTTACGTGCGTGTACAATAACACGAGATAAGTTTCCCTTCTTATCGTCGGATAAAATCAGCTCGGATGATCTTTAGGTCAATACTCTTATCTACGTTGATCGTTCGAATAGTTGAGCTTGATAGACTCTCTCTTAGCTCATTTTCCCTCATGACGGTTCTTAGCGAGCCCGTATATGAGCAGATCGTTTGGCAAAATTTCTACCTACTTGTTTTTTAACTTTTTTTTTGTCTTACGAACGAACGAAAAAGATGGATGAAGTAAGCGGAGAGAAGAATCCTTCGCGTAAAATCGCGTTTTCCGAATCGTTACGTCAAATGAAAGATAGAAAAAAAATAGACAGAGAGAGAGAAAGAGAGAGAGAAGAGATGTTAGAGAAAAGTGCGGGATCTTCTACAATCGTCTTTAAAACCGAGAAGGAGTGGTTGGAGAAGGATCGAAGACTCGGATAACGCGATTTCGTCTTTCGACATTTTCTCGAGATTCTTTTTCGAACAGTGGAAACTACTACCGGCATGCTTTTGACAAAGTTTCCTATCAGAAAGCTTAAAAGCGTTCGCGGATTTACTGGTGCAATGATTCTCTCTCTCTCTCTCTTTCTCTTTATTTCTGTCTCACTTGCTATCTCTCATTTCGAATTGGTCCAGTGGTTCACCGTCAGCATCCACCAAGAACACGGCACCACGTTCGAAGCAATTTCATTCACATAGTTTGTCGATTCAATTCGATCGACTTAACTCATTATTACCTGTCGTGAAACGTTTAAATCTCAATCGCGGTTCCCGGTAGTCCGCATAATAGCATCGCGATATAGTCGCATGACGGCACTGCATTTACGCGCGATCTAAACTCACATAATGCTGTCACTCATATAGGTAATGTAACACTGCTTCACGTTCCGATAAGGCATGAAGATAATTGTTTCGGGACGGGCAATCGTGCGGCTTTGATATTTCCTCGTTGGTTCTATTAATCGTTAGGAAGTATAATTACCATGTTATTTTCAAGTAATACCCTAATCAACTTCTATTATGTTTCATTTTTCCGCTACGTAATTATTTATATTCATAGGTTATTGTTTGCTGAGTAACACTAGTTATATTTTCTATCATATAGTTATTTATATATAAGGATTAAAGTTAATCATTTTTGAAGTGAAAACTTCTTTAGAATAGGGAGTGATCTGAAAAAAATGAAACACGGTCGGTCAGGCAACGGAGCGGTAGGCGGCTTTGTAACGGCCTCGATATTTAGTAAGAAGAGAAAAAGAGATAAACATATAGGATTGAGCCTGCGAGAGAATGAAACAGAACATAGCTATAAAATTTTTCCTATTCTCGGCCTCCTCTTTATGCTCTGCTTCGTAGTTATTGCTCCTGGTTTTATATGCCTGTGTTTATGTGTGACTGCATACTACGAAGCGTAGATACATATAGAATAATTTCGATACTATACCTGTTTGTAGGTAAGAGCGATAGAAGGGTAGAAGAATAAACAGAGATAAGCACGTAGGTATGCGACAAAAAAATAAGGTCCAAACGAACCGATGGTCGAAATAAAGAAAGAAGGTGTGAAGTCTGTCTCTTTGTAAGTGTATAAGTGTGTAAGTCTGTGTGAGTCTGGAAGGTATATATAACGTGTCACTTCTTTTCTATTTTTCTGTTCTGTTTTTCTATTTCTATTTTCTATTTCTATTTTCCATTTCTATTTAAAAATGTTTCTATTTCATTAAAAAATTTATAATAACTTCTTTATTTTGCAAATATTATCATTAATAATTATGAAATCTATAGAATATAATAATTAAATAAAATATAATAATAAAATATATTGTCTGTGCAATATTTTACAACAACAAAAAAAATGATTACAAGATACATCAGAGAAAAAGAATTAGACAACACTGTAGAATATTTTTCTTAGAAATATCCAAAGACATATTTTTTAATTATAATGTTTGCGTATTTAGGAAATTTATACTAATTTTTCAATAAAATAGAAAAGCTTTTAAATAGAAGAAACTGGACACGTGACACAAACAAATATTATTTGCTATTATATTTCTAATAAAAATACAATAATATAACTTATTTTAAAAATATAGAAAAAATATAGAAAAAAAACATTTTTTTTTTTAATTTTTAATATTATAAAATAAAACAACCAAAATGAAAAATAGATTTTAAAATCGTTGTAATTCAAAACCCGATGAAACGAAAAAAATACGAACACAATTGTTTCCTTTTTTAACAGCATCTACAGGTATTAGTTGCAACACAAAAAGAAATACTTGTGTGTGCTAACCGATGATAAAGATATCTCAAATTCAAAGGAAGGGTGAAAAGTGTGAAAGAAAAAATTCATCTACCTGAGTTTCAACAAAAAAAATTATATTTATTTGGATTAGGACGGCGTATCTTTCTGTCGACAAATATTCTACAATTTTCGTCTCTATCTATGGCTATCGCATTCAGCATTCCATCTTCATGGATAGAATTTTGAAAATATTAGTTTTTGTCAGCTACCTACACCCTAAGGTCGGTTCCTTTTCATGAGAACAGAATTATAAAAAACAGGGAAGGTCTGTTGAAATTCGATCTATATTTATAATTATTATTATCGATGCGATAATATTCATGCCTATAGTTTTTTTTTAACAAAACGTGTCATATCTTTTCTATATAAAAATGTTTCTATTATTTTTTTTTTTGCTTGAATTTGGAAAAGTGTACTTTTTATCAGCTATTCCACCCAGAGACCATACCGGAGACCATTATTATATATGGTAATAATATTATAATAAATAAATCCTACAATTATCTTACTTTTGAAACTGTGCATTCGTCTCATTCTCTCGAAACTTAGATTTTTGAAAGTTTCACTTCTAACACGTGTAATCTGCACACATGATTTTTTTTTAATCTGCAGAAGGTTCTAAGAACTGCTTTGCCGAACTGAAAATTTACAAAAATTTCTTTTTTTTGTAACGGCAGCATTGTAGGCCCATACTTACTTTTAGCAAAACTACAACTGGAGATTCCTAGCTTGCAAGAAGAAACAAATTATAGTAATTTTATTAATAAAGCAACATTAATTTCTGTTGTATTTCCTTTATCTTCGTAAAGCGACATTTAACATTAATAATATAATAGATTTAATATTACTATAAATTATATTTTTCTATAAATTTCAAATTATTAATTTTAACTTAAAAAGAAATTGAATTATGCAAGGTTTATATAGATACATATTTTCCTTATTTTATCAAATGTCTTGTTGCATAATGATTCACATTGTCAGATATGAAATTAATATGAAGGATATTGTAGAGAATGGGTTTAAATACCTATTTATCAATTAGATATGTTCATACTGTAAAAGAATAATTTATTTATTTAGAATCCTTTACAGATTTAATATTACTGCATAAGTACAATACTTACTTTCTCTCTTGTCTGTTTTCAAAAATTTAAATGATTAGAACGTGTAATGTAATATTGTGATAAGCTGCCACTGTCTCGCCGTCTAACCGTCTCGCAACGAAATCGGATTACGGATCTCTGAATGTCTCCCATATCATTTCGTATAATTTTATACTTCTTTCGTAATCCCTCTAGTAACAGTTATCCACCTCCAAGTATTATATTACGAAAAAGACAGCACTCTACGAAAGACAAGCTATGTTTCTCGCAAAAGGCGAACTAACCCGGTCATGCAAACTTTCACTCTGTTTAATTATTTATCTATAATATTTATTTTACATTTAATTTCGTGAGTACATTTGATAACTGAGGCTTATAGTATTTTTGCCATGTGCCAAATGACGAGTCTAACACGTCATTCGAATTTAGACAATATTAAGCATATATATTTTTGTTCGTTTTAGAGCAATTGGTATGAATTACAACAGAAGAAACAATTTAAGTATTACCAACAAATCGACAAATTAAATCTTTTCCATATGCAACATTTGTTTCAAAAGGGGGGATTTAATCATTCGATTATTTTTATAAAATAACTACAATATTATATTTCTATTCTTTACATTTTTCTAATATTATTTTTATCTATCTTTCTTTGTACTTATTATCTTTTTGCTATTTGAAGTATTGATCTTTGGAATTATTTTAAATGATGTTATTGCGAAAAAAAAACAGAAAATAGAAAGAGAGAAAAGAAGAGACAGAGAGGGAGAGAGAGAAAAGAGAGAGAGAGATAGGAAGGGAAACTATTAAATTCAAAACGTCCTCCACCTACGTGAAAAAGCGATGCACGAGAGACATTCCGTACATACGGAACTTGCACGGCGTAGAGCATGACGGGTGGGAAATTACACGGAATTAACACGGAGGATTGTTTGTAATAAAGATTAATAGCAGGCTTTGTAACGACTGCGTTTGATACCGCCTGCACCAATGCTAAACTCCCCTTCGCCTCCTAGCAACACTTGTCCCTCCTCATTCTCTCTCTCTCTCTCTGTCTCTCCATATACAAGGCTGAATGTTGTTTGTGTAATCAACGCAACGAACAGAGACCGTCTGACAGTGCAGGAAGGAGAACCCACTGCTCCTGTAGCGTGTAATTCGTAATTCTGCACGGTGCATTATTTTCCGCTCTGTCGCTTCCCCTCTTGCCATCCTCACGCATTGTCGTTAATACGTCTCCCTCTTCTTTCACTTTTTCACCTTTTTCGCTATTCACTATTTCTCTCTGATTCTCACTCTTTTCCTCTTTCTTTCTCTCTCTCTCTCTCTCTCTCTCTCTTTGTCTCCTGCCCCCACCCCCATCGTCTTTCTCTTTTTCTCTGTCGTTTCTATTACGTAACATATACGGGGCAAAGAACCTAGTTATTAAATACTTAAGAGCATAGTTTGAAAAGAATATCTCATATGTGACCGTATTCCACATTTTTCAACTTTGCCTAAGGAAACTAATATTATTTGATGAATATAATAATAAAGAATGGGTTGAAAAAAGAATTCTCTTTTTTTTTTTATTGTTTTATTACATTATTAAAAATGTATAATATAACATATTTATAAGAATTAATTATTACGCAATATATAGAAAGTAATAAAATATCAATTAACCTTTTCTCTTAATTATGATGCATCTGAAATATGAAACCATGCGTTTACTTGCAAATATATAAAAAAATTTAACTAAAAATGCGTAGAGAACAATGTTTTTATACATATATTATAGATAATTAATTTTATATCATTATTAATTATAATTGTTTGTTGAAATTAAAAATTCTATGGCAAATTATTAAATAATTTTACTTGGGAAACTAAAGTAAACAATTTTAATAAGAAATAAAGAAAATTTACTATGATTAAAATACTATATACCGATTAGTTACGTTTATTTATCTAGCGATTTATTTTGACGAAAAAATAAAACTCTAAAAAACCTTAGCGAATCCAGAAATATATCATAATTATGTATTATGATAATAAATTTTATATCTAGAAATAAAACTATTCATTTTATATACAAATATAATTTTTAAAAAACTTAACGATTGAAATGTAATAATTTTTTAAAGGCATTTACATTTGATAATTTAGTTATTTAAAATATAATATTTTAAGAGCAAAACACGAAGTAGTTCAATAATTCGGATAGTTTATCATATTGATTAATAATATTAAACATTTATTTGATCAATATGCGGTATTATTAAATTTTGCTATTCATTATTCTAATTTTATACTATACTTTTAATTATTAACGCAGTTATGCATTATTAATAATTATATTCGTTGGCTGATACAAATCCAGTTCATTCCATTTGAAATTTCTCGGATGTAAAATTTTCTTTCATTAACACGGCATGTTGGTACGGTACATTTGTAGCGGAATGTGAGCTCCAAAGTCTGAGATTACAAATGGAAAATTGTACGATGTGCAAATATCGTGGGTGGAAAAAGAAGTTTCTCAAAAATTGTGCCAGGGAAGATTGCGAATTATGCGACTGATTCAAATTCTTTCTGAGACTAGATATCTATGTATATAGAGTAAAGAATTTAAATGAGTATACTTAAAGAATGGTACTTACTTCTTGGACAAAAATAATAGTTTTTTCTTTTTAGGAATAAATACAATGATAACTAACTTTTTCCAAAAGTTTTAATGTTTTTTACAGGCTAGTTTAATCATGTATACAATTTAAGTATGTTTTCTTTCTCTCCCTTTAACTTAACTCTTCTACTCTATATACAGTTATATGTTACAAGCGTTACGTGTAAAAAAATTGTAACAATAGCTTTCTAGGAATTGAACTGTTAAAAGTATTCCATAATGTTCAAATAATTTCGTGACCTATAAATTAGTGACTTCTTCAATTCTCTTCCATTATTAAAACAATTATATATGATAAGTAAATATTTTTTGTATTTTTGTTATTTACAAATCATGTTTTATCATAGTATTATACAATTATTTAATTATTTATACATTTTATTTAAATACAAAACATATTTTCGTGATTGATTATATAACTTTATAACATATACAATATCTTCACTTTAGGAATGATTAAATAAATAAATTGTCAGACTGAAGTTATGTTTAGATTATGTAAATAATCTTCAGAAGTCACAAAAGCGGGTCTTAAATCCTACTTCTGTAATTTATAAATAATTTTAATCTAATACTTAAAGGTCTTCAAGAATAATGTGAGTTCGTGGGTGGTCTTAAACTACGTCTTTATTCCTTCTATACAATAACTTTACATGAAATATTCTAATAAATCTAATAAATAACTAACTCATAATTTTTTAATAATTCTTATAATGTTATTTTTAATTTTTATATATCTACTTATACCTATATAAGATCGCCTATGACGTAATGGGAGGAATAATGTCGAGTATTTTCAGAACGGACAAAATTTGCTAAAATATAGAAAAACTATCCTAGACCGTTTGTTTATTTTATACCTGATCAGGTCTATTATAAGCACGACCGTCTAACTGACGATGTTTCTTTGCTTCGTTATTGCTGATACAAATATACGGCCTACCATAATCACCATGGAATCCTATTATGTCACAATTCCTTTCCATAAGAGAAACAATTGTTTATTCTGAAATTGTTTTAAGTATGTATATACCTATGTACTAAGTTATTCAATATAAAACTTTCATTCCGATGTCATTTAGTATTAATAATATAATCATGAAAGCTTTGGAATTAGAAACGATGTCACGTCTTTGGGTTCTGTGGCCCGTTAGATAGTCGTCGTAGCGACCACCACGATGGTAGAGGACGAAGATAATTAAACCACGACTCTACGACGTTCCTTCGTTCCTTCGTTCCTTCCTTCCTTACTTCCTTCGTCTTCGTTTTCGTTCTCGTTCTTCTGTCAACGTCTCGATTACACCATATACCTCACGCCGTGTTGAGAATGAGAATTTAAGATGTAAGCTATCTTAGGACGAATACTAACAAAAAATTTCCTCTAATACTTTCACTCCAAGCACTATGTCGGCCATTCATGCGAGAATTTGTGTGTGGATATTTATATTTAAAATAATGTATATATGGAGTTCGTGTAATGATTAATTAAAACTATGGGTAGTCAACAGTTATCGTCTTAGCTATGTAATCAATAATATATCAAATATTTAATTTTTTTAAGGATTTAGGTTGTGTAGGAAAAAAAAACTAGTATTCAGTTCTTTTCGTTATATTTTATTTTCTGGAAAGGAAAACTCTATTCAGGGAATACAAGAAAAGATTAGGAAGGCCATAAAACTATAAACAAACCTAAGAATTACCGGGATATATTGGTGCAATAAAAACCCTTTGTGCAGTGTCGGGACCTTTTGAAGAATTTCGGATTCCTATGTAAACATATGCGATACCATAAAAAGAGATAACATTCCGATGTTCTAGATCAAGTTTCTTTATGCATATTTTCCACTACCAAAAAAAACATAGGCTGTACCCATCGGTTGACTATAGGCAACGTACGTGATTGCAGCGCCATGGTATCTATGAACTAAAGGACGCTGCTGCTGAGGTTTTTAATATCTAAACGGATAGGGCTTTGCGATAACGATTTATTTTTGTTATTAAAAACATTGTTGTTACATATTTTTTATTAGTATAATTAACTTTGGTTGCTCCAGTAACTTCTGTAATTTCCGTTTGAGTTTCAGCATGAGATATTTCATCTTTGATGTATCTGTTGCAAATAAATGTTTGAGAATTTACATCAAAATTTGAGTAAAAGTCTACTTGACACCCTTGGTCGATTTTCTGTGGTGATACTGGTGGATTTTCAATCATTTTCAACAAATTCATTAATTGGTGGCTCAGTATAAGATGTTGATGATAATTTATTTTTCATTCGACGATCCTTTAAACGCTTGTACCTGAAAAAATCATTATATTACAATTTTTATATTTAACTTTCAAAAATAACAAAATTAAATTTTGCAATAATTAATTTTTTTGTATGAAATATAATTTATTAATCATTTATAATTATATTTTTTATTACTAACTATTTACCTGTTCTTAGCAGAAAGTTCATTCACTTTTCGATTCTTGTAAATTGGAGGAAATATTGTAGGAATATAGCTAGGACTTAATTCCTCTTCGGATTTTTTTTCTCCTATAAAATGATTACTACAAATATAATCGTATGATTTGGGAATGCACTGTGATCTATCAGGACTTCAGGAAAAATTATAAAATATTACTGATACATTTAATTATTTGAGACATATAATAAATAATTTTTTATAATGAATTATAAAATTGAAAAAAAAAATTAATTCTTGCAATAAGTAATTGTAAAGAATTAAATGCAGATTGATTATTCTCTAACTTTTAATTACTAATTATAAATTTAAATTTTTTGTTTTTATTCAACTTACAAATATTAGAACACAAGCTATTTTCAGTATCATTGATGTTACGAAAATAAAGGTTAGGATACTACTTACTTTTCCCTCCTCACTGCAGCTACCCACATTTTTCTTTTATTGATTTTCCATTTGGCAGTCGGAAATTTATAAAATTTACAATCACTTTTTGCACTCGTAATTTTACAATTTACTACACAGCAACTGCGATGGCTATTTCTACCCATTTTTTTTTTTAAAATATCATAAAATTAATTGTCACACGTATGTTTTGTGAACTCCAAAATAAAAAAACACCGTCTTTTATTGTCAAAGTTATCCACTGTGTGCGCTAGTGTCCATTTCGGCTTCCCCTACCATGACTTCGCACGGTGCCTATAGGGGCCCTAAATAACGTGTATTTACACAATTCTTTTTGTTTTGAAATAAAAATAAATATAATATTATACTTTCTTATATACTTACTTATTATTTATGTGTTGTCTTTAACGATAAAAATTTCAAAAGCTCGTAGATATGATCTACTAGTAACTCGTAGTTGTGTATTCGCAATAAACAATAAACATGAAAAGCTAAACAACCAGCATCGTTTCGTGAATACCAGTCATCGGGTAAGTATCGTAGCGTTTAAATATTCGAGTGGATAGTAGCGTATTATTCGGTAAACATATTGTTCGATATTTTATCGTAGAAATTGGTAGATATATGGCAAGTAGTTTATTCTTTTCAAACGAATTAATAATATATTTATAGGATTAAATTTATTGAATGATAAACAATAGGTATAGAAGTGAACAATAAACCTCATAAACTATATGCAATAATGCACACAACATGCTATAATATCTAAAACTATCTTAAAATACTCTCTCTCTCTCTCTTTCTAATAAACACATAATTTAATATACTCTCTAGACTCTCTCAAAGTACTCTTTTCACGCTCGTAAAACCATTCTTTTTTTTCTTTATCGTATTCTTTTCCTTTTTTCGAAAGGCACATTTATAAACAGATTAAGCAACGTATACACACATATAAACGCGTATAATAATCATAAACGATAACGTATTGAAATATAAATCTGATCACTGTTTTATTTGACATCCGTTCGCTACAGATACGATTCAGTCAATAACACTCTTTCAAGAAACTGTCCCTCTTTTTTTCATTTTATTTCTTCGGATATATCTAGCATCGTTTACTAGCGCATGAATATTACATTTTCATCCCCATACTATACTCGTAAATATCCATATATATTATATTATATAATTATAATTAAAATAGCAACCTAATCAAATTAACTGAATATTCGATTAATCATTATAAAATTTATATTATAAAATAATTTATATTTACCGAACATCTCATGGATATTCGATCAGTACTTTCTATTGCTTTTTGTTAGATAAATAAAGCACTTATAAAATTTAATGTCTTGTTCAGAACCTCATCAACAGTATACATGTAATTATACAATTATACAATTAGGTTAAGTTAAATTATAGAATATCGTTGATGCAGGAAACTCTTCGTAATAATTTGCCGTTTACGATCTACGTCATCATTCAGTAGCAAATAGCATAAAATTACACGTTGTTACTGGTACGGCTATTTCAAGAGAACGGTGCCATTATCATTAACGTTTAAACAACCTCGATCGACGTTAGCAGTCGCCATTAAGCGTTCTATTTTATGGATTAATTATTATCGTTTGATATAAAAGAAAAAACTTGCTTGTTAACGAGATGTTACCTATGCGAAACAAGATACTACTACGAGAAGATATATAATAGAATGGTTTGTTTTAATAGGAAAATTCGTATTGTCGTCGAGTGCCGTATTTATTTTTGTAATAACAACGTCCGATCGGTTTTCAATAAGTTTTCGGATCGACACCGATAGCGATGATGATACGTATATAACGTTTTCATTCTACTCATCGTTCTAACAACTTGGATCATAAATAAATCGATGTGACCACCGAACGACATTATTATTATTAATGACTTTGTAACGATGTGAAACATGCTTAAATGGATATTAGAAGCAAGCGTTGTGTAAAACTGGCGGAATAGTTTGGCAAGCGCGTTAGCAGTCTCGTGTAAACGGTGTCATTATTATTTTACCGTACTTACCATTTGGTAATTACGGCCGTATTCATCACGAACACGCAGAAGAAAAGAGAGAGAGAGAGAAAGGAAGGGTAAGAAGAAAGAAAAAATGAAGAGAGAGAAAGCAAGATAGTGGGTTGGCTATCCAGCTCGATTGTGTTGATTAGATCGTCGTGAAACAGGAGAAAAGGGAGAAAATTGTTTCTACGTGTTTTGTCCTATACGTCCATGACAACGGATATAAATCTATAGAAATTTATAGTCGATTTGGTCAGTAGTTTTTTGTCTCAAATAACGACGTCGTCTTTTTTCTCTTTATACTTTGTATAAACGTCCGGCGTTAAACGTCATGAGATATCTTCTAGAGATAACTGACGTAGTGAGCAGCGATAAATGTAACGAGAATTTTCACTAGTGTGTTGTCCATAAGAGACGATGCCTTCATTAGATGCTTTTTATGACATCCTTTTTTTTATGTTAGCTAGTTTATTCCCTCTATACACATTACTTTTCATTATCGAAATGTTGAATCTAATATCTATATACATAGGTGAAATGTATAATTTTTACTATATGTTTGTTTTTTACTTACTACATAAGTGAAATTCTCGTATATGCATATTTAACCATTTAAGTGGGAAACTAATTTACTAATTGAACAATTATAAAATAAACAATTAAAATACATTTTGTGTGCATTGTGGTAAATATGATATGTCAAAACAGGAAATATGTAAGGATACAATTAACGCGGTTATCAAACAATAGGGACTCTAAAGTATATAATATATTTTTGTTTTAATCATAAAAATGCATTAAGTTAACAATTACTTGCATCGTCTTTGAAGGTATTTCCCAATGTTTAGTTAACTTGTCATCCCCAGTTAAAAGGTCAAAGTTTTATATTACTGGGTTTTTAATTCGAAATTGAATAGAGAAATTTTAAAGTTCTTGTCACTCTGAAAAAAGATCATTTTTCAGTCTAGCTAGTATTAATAATGATTCGCTGGTCTGAAAAACAGTCGACCCATTTCTACATGGAGACTCGGTGTGAAATGTTAAATTTAAGTAGCATATCTTGATGCTGCGTGTACGAACGAGGATCGTCTTCCAGGTAGTGTATGCACACTTGATGAATTCAATTCGAAGAGGTAGGCTTATCGCACTGGATGCACCGTTTTTTTCGACGGAATTTTTATATCCTATGGATTACTTTTTTCACTCTAACTATATCTTATTTTATCTTTAATAGGAAAATTTGATCTAACTCTCTCTCCTTCTTTCTCTGTCTTTCGTGTTTTATAGATAATCTGCATTATTCTCGTATTTTTTGCAGTACGATTTCTATTCATCATATTCGATGATAATTTTTCCGTTACTATAGAAATTACATGTGTTATTTTATTAAAATATTCTATTTTAATGCTAAATGTATCTTGACACTTCAATCATCATTATTTGTTTAATTTCATCTGTATTTAATTAAGAGATGTGAAAAAGCAGATATAAAGTTCAAATATTATTTTTAACACGAAACGTTTTTTTACACATTTTGATTATCTTAAATTTATTCCTAATTAAAAGATAAAACAGTGGTTAATAACCTAATAGTCTTTTTATGAATATTTAACTTTAAAATTAATTAAAAAAAAAAAATGACAACTGAAATGTCACTTAAAACGGTTTAATTGAATAACCACATTTAACTTTCATTTCAGTTCTATCGGTGAAAAATAAATATTTAAATGTCAATTTTAATTTTCCCCTATTATTTCGTTCACGAGGTTAGTAAGAAAAGCGTAATGCTTTTGGAAGGTTTATTTTGTTGGTAAGACGGTGAAAGCGATTTCGTAGCAACAAATTTTGTCTCTCCTACCTTCGTTTCTGCATAACACGCAACGCGTAAAAGATGACAAGAAAATTTTCGGTAAGCTTCTTTAGCAGGCGCGCCAGAGAATTACGCCATGAAAGTGAAATACAGCTGCCTGCTCGACGAAGCTTTCGGAGATTGCCTAGAAACTATGAGAGAGAGAGAGACGATGATGACTAGAAAGAGAAATAAGCCAAGAGAGAGAGGGAAAGGAGAAAAAGAGTGGGAAGGAGGAAGGATAAGAGAAAGAGAGAGAAAATAACGAGTGTATATGTGAGTGAGAGAGAAAGTGAGAAAGACAATGGGGAAAAAGAGAGAAAATAACGGGAAACGGGGGGAGAATGAGAGAGAGAGAGAGAGTGAGTGAGAGTGAGAGTGAGAGTAAGAGAAGCAGAAAATGAGAGTGTGAGAAAGAAAAAAGAAAGAGAGAGGAGAAGAAGAGAAAGGTTAAAACGATTCATCATACTTTATGACGATCTTAACGTTTGCATCGTAAATTGGTTAGCTTAAGACAATAAGACAGTTCAAAAACAAGTAGTATAAGGATCTCTCTTTCTCTCTTTTTTTCTTTTTTTATCTTCTCATTATTATCTTCATTTTTATTTGACTGGAATACTTAATTGCCCTTTCCTTGAACTAACATTAGACTATAATAAAATGCATCGGTTTAATAAGATTTTATAATATATAATTTCATAATAAATAAATGGTTAATTTATTCTGGTAGAAATCAGGCAATTTCATTATCTTTTTTAATCTCTTTTTTATTGGTTGGAATCACATTTTTACAAAAATCTTTTCACACGTTGCTCACATTTCTAAAGATGTATGTAGAATTGATTTTTGTTTTAATTTAATTTCTGATGTTTTCTTCGAATATTTTATAGTCTGAGGATAAAAAAAAAGAGGTTTTAGCTAGGTGAAAGAAAAATAAAAAAGATTCTACCCTCTTCATTCTCGTGGATAACTTTTCTCATTACAAGCTATGTAATTTTCTCCGAAGAGATTCTTATAAGTTTTCGATTTACTATTTTTACATTTATCCATCCTTCGTAAAGTATCTGCATTAACGAGACGAGTTTGAAAGAGGGTAAAAAGTATACTCATTTGATGGATGAAACCAAAGAAATGACGTCTCATAAAATGTACGGATTAGCATTAAAAAGACAAAAAGCATTGCAACACTTTAAAACGCGTCAGGGACACGTTACAGGGATAACTTAATCTGGGAGATGCAGCTTCGTCTAGACTGTGCTTGTAATGATCCAAAGTCCCGGTTTAGGTGAGCTAATTCTTTTTTTATGACCGTTTTATCTCGCTCAGCTCGCTTTTATTCCGTAGCTGGGAGAAGTCGAGTCCCCCTTTTTCCCTTTCTTACGCGTAATTGTAATATCACAAGGGGCAAAGGGGGTAATACCTCAGTTCGCCTGTTTTCTTATAGAATGTAAATTGTAAAGCGGAGCGCGCAACTAATTAATTGCCCGTTTAAATAATTCGTTTCCTTTGTCACGAAGAAATAGACGGGAGTAAAAGAGAACGTGGAAGAGTTTGCTTGATGAAAATTTGAGTCAGCCACGTTCTTGTTTCTTTTTCTCCACTCCCCCTTTCTCTTTCTCCTCGTTCGTGAAAATTATTCCATAAGATTGAAATATAATATTTGACGAATTAGAGGAAGAGAGAGAGAGAGAGAGAGAGAGAGAGAGAGAGAGAATGATAAAGAAATAGCGCGTACAAGGGTGTATATACACGTGTGTTAACATTAATCTTTGCAACGACATAAAGCCTTAGAGAAGGAACGAGCTTTCACAGAAATATATTTACACTTTCCGATTTATCGTTGCTTTTAGGCAAAGCTATTACATAAAATAAATTTTGCGGAAACGTAAATGTAAATGGGGGGAGAAGGTGCTGGTTTTGGTTGCGACCGTGTCTCCATGCCTTCCTAGATTCAAACGAATGAAATTCGTTCGCAAGACGAGATATTGGCTGCTAAAGTAGAAGGTTTAGCGAGATATCAGCAACTTGGTGCAAAACCGATAAGGCTTTGAGTTTTTTCTTTCTCTACCTGCGTCGTCGTATCTCGTTTATTTGTGTGTGTGTTCCTATTCGTGTGTGTAGATTGTATAAGCTTCAGCAGGAGTAGAGAATAGCATTTGCAATGTAAATTTTCACGTTACGCAAATAAAAGCTTTCCTCGGACCACCAATGGTGTTCAGGCACGGCGATTTCCTGGAATCAATCCCTTATTGAACAAATATATAAACATTCGAGATTCGGCACACGCGTTCACGAGAATGTATCGAAATGATGGGAGAAGAGACTTTCATGGAAAGGAGAAGGAAAGAGAGTCAACACGTAACGAGATCTCCATATGATTTCTTTTACATAGGTATGTATGTGTGTTTGCATTATATATATATATATATATGTAATATATTGTATATATAATGTATATAAACATATTTACATACGTACATAGAAAAATCTAAGCTAAACTTTGTTTTCTCAAACGTATACCGCCTTCCATCCTTATCGAATATTTTGCTCCACGCTTTTTATAAATCTAGGACAGAAAGAAGAATGTAGGTTATCGATATTTTCGCACCAAAAAGTATATTCGTAAGAATTTTCTTTTATTAGCGTAGTTTTATGAAGGATTTTATGAAAAGATGGAACTCAATGTTTCACAGGTGTGCATTGTTCGTTATTATAACTTCCAGACAAAAATTGAAATTTAGTTTTGTAGTTCATTCTAAAATGTCTTGAATTCTATACTTATGTATATATATGGTAAGCATGTAAATTACCAAGAAAGTTATCTTTTAAAGAATTTTAATTTATTTATTTCTTATTCGTAGAAGTACCACGCGTAAGAGACTAGAATTCGATGTTTCATTAGGAGTACCTTACAAGTGTATAGTTCGCATTAATACAAATAATGATCGCGTTATATAAGCTATTAATGTTGCTCCGTATTTTCGTCGTAATTACACGTAGCGTAACGACGCTTAACGATATCAGCTTCGTTTCATCAAATTTATTCGTGAAAGGGTAGTTTGGTAATAAATATTTTTAGTCTCTGTATAGCGATAACGAACTGTCTGTCTCTTATTTTTAATAAGCTCGTCTAACTTCTTTTTATTATAGTAAACTTCACAGGACATGATCTCAAAAAGATCCTTTTTATTCTTATTATTCTATACAAGTAATTTTTATATATTCTCAGAGGATGAGAAAGTGAACAGTATTTATATGTATGAGAAAAATCGATAAGGAAAATAAATGTTAATTCTTTTATTACGTTCTATCGTAATGTACAATGTGTGTTTTGTTTTTGAATCTGTCGTCTAATGTGTGGTCGCACCGTAATCTCTCAACATTTAATATCTCATCTCATTATATCAAATTAAACATTATTATATATTAAATAAATTAAAATTAAAACAAAAATATATTATAAGACTTCACATATCTAAACACATATAGTAAGACATTTATATCGTTCGAAAGAATTAAAATAACGTTTAGAAATAAGTTTGAAGATAAATAGGTCCACATTAATCACACACAAACTCTAATTAATAGAGATAAAAATAGTTATTGGAATACTCTTTATTACTTATTCTAATCACATTATCATCATCATTATGGATTCGCATTCGAATATCGATTGCGATTAAAATACTTCTAAAGAATGTTATTATCCTTAAGTATGCTTATATTAGCTCATTAAAATTAGTTGAACGTTAATTTTTCTTCGAGACTTTAATGATTATGGTAGATCGTCTAGCTAAAAAAAGAAAGAGAAAGAAGAAAAATGGAAAGTCCAAGGCGATATCAGTTTAATGCTCAGACCAAATGGCGTCTAGCTCGCTTCGTTCACCTCCTGTCTTCTGGTACACACACATGCGCGCTCGCGCCCACATTTTCCCTTAACTTCGTTTTTCTCTTTTACTTCTTTCGAAGTAGCTGTCGTTTGTAAAACCAAAAAAGACGCTTTTATAAGGCTACTAAGCGTGTGTGGAGTCAGCTGACTACGTATTAAGCGAACGCTACGAAATAGTTTAATAAAAAAAAAAAGAACAAAAGAAAGAAAAAATATGGGAGTGTATCTTTTTCTCGTTGTAAAAATAATTTTTTAAAATTTCTTTTTACATTTTACTGTGTGTACATATTTTTGAAAAATAATAAAAATCTACGCTTTTTATTTCTACTTGGATATTTTTAAGAGAGGAAGAGAAAGTAAATTCTAAAGAAAAATGTGCGTATAAAATGAAAGAATAACATCATCCTACTCGAAAATGTATAGTATAAGAATTTGAACAATTTCGTAATATAACATTATCGAAAATTACAACAAGAAAAATAAGTAGAATAGAATATTGTAAATAAGAGATATAATGTAATTTAAAAAACTAATGATGACGGAATGTCATTGCTAAAGATATTGTATGAAATGAGTGATAGTGTAAGTGGTATTTGAATGGACCAGCGTTCGTATACATATATTGTAAGTACGTTTTGAGGTCAGCTGGTATATCAGTAGTATTGGTGTAAATATGTAGAGGCACGAATGTATGAGTAAAAGATTGTTAGAAAGTGATAAAGGGTTTGAACAACTCACTTGTGTCGTAGAGTTGCATAAAGTTGCATAGTATCATATATAATAGTATACCATTACATCCAGTCTTATATAAAGTTTCAAACTTTATTTAATTAAATATATTTATTGTTTGTTGAAATTACTTAACTACAATACAAATTCTAAATTCATTCTGGGTAGTATAGTATCGAACGGAAAAAAAGATTTTATTTTATTAACGAAGTAAACAAAAAAATGAGTTACAAGTAATTACACAAGATAAATTAGAGCATACAATTTGAATAATTAAATGAGTAGATTTACGAATGGTGGTAGACCAAGTAGAAAAATCTTGTATGCATTTTCGATCGCAGCCGATCAATGTAGACGCAAGAGTATGTAAAAGGAGGTAAAGGGGTGATGGGGAGGGAATTAGTGGGTAACAAAAATTCGTTAAGCCCAGAAAGTCATTCCGCTTTCTACACAAATGAGGTGTTCTCTCGCGGCCGGGAGATAATGGCATTACGATTTGCCCTGGACGGGAGCATTTAAATGGAGGCAAAAATCCATTTAAATGGACCCCAAGCTAGATAGCGGCCAACTCAAACGATGTAGGTGATGTTTAGAGAGGAAAAAGGATAGAGAAGAGAGAAGAAGAGAGAGAGAGAGAGAGAGAGAAACGGACGTGTATTGCATTTGTGTATGTGTATGGGTGAGTGTGTGCACGCTCGCTCGAGTATACGAGGCACGCCACTTGTGGGACTCTCATGCAAACCCTACACTCAAACCATACATACTTCGCTAGCTACTCTATATTCCGTTCGACGAGCGTTACCGTTACTTTAGCTCGTACGAGCTTTCGCACCTCGGCACCTGTAACATCGCCGCCATCATCGCCAAGTCCCTCTTTTGCAAATCTTTACGTCCACGCTGGTGAGTCCCCATCTTTCTTCTTCTTCATCTTCGCTTCGAAAATTTTTCTCTTCTTCCCACATACATACATTTTAAAAGAACTTTTTGAGCGATACATTCGCTTCAGATAGATATTTTTTGAAACGTTTTAAAAATTTTTGTTAATTTTATTTATCACATATTCTGAGGTATATATTGTATAAACAATTTTTGATCGATTTTCGTTATCAACAAAAGTTAAGTTTATCGTGGAATAATAATAAAATGATACAAGTAAAAGAATATGCATGTATATAAAGAAGAAAATACATAAAAACGTAAGTACTATCATTGAGGCTTGTAATAGACTTACAATAAATTAATTGAAGCACGCAACATATGAGAGAACGTTCATCTCCTCTTTTGTTTATTATTACTCGAGTCACGTATCACAAGTTTTTACATGGAAAAAATATTAGCCGATAATTTACGATTAATTAATGTATAAAACTATATATATGCAACAATTATTATTCTAGACAAAAAACTATATGTCGATATAGAGATATAATAAAGAGTAATTAAATATCTATTGTTACATTTTATTTCTTCTGATTTAAAAAGAAGACATTTTGTCTATTGTAATAAAAAAATAGAAAAATAGAAAAGAAGAAAAACGTATTATTCTTTATGAATTCTATTTGAATGAAATATTTGTAATACTTTCTCGTCACTCTTCTTATAATAAATTGAATAACGAGAACTACCTTTCGTCAGTATAATTTATCTCTTTGGATTCTACTTACTATGATCGTTGAATTATATAATTTGCTTTGATAGCTAGGGGGCTTTCTCTTTCCTCGTTAGAAATCTAATTCGTAGGTCGAACATTCGTTAGACATTAAACATTTGCCGCTGAGATTGCTGTGACTAGTCCGACTTGCCGCGAGATATTTGAGAAAATCGAACGTGCTATCGCGTTCCTTTTGAGAGTACGAAGTTGTATGTATGTTCCTATATCTGTATGTATTACATGTATGTACATATATATATATTATATATATAGTTACGAGTAGGTCGAAGTTTCGTAGGAATTGTTTCGCGTTGAGAAATTCAAACTCTCGACAACTTCCTACGATTTGCTTTTCCAATGCAAATGATACGTGCGAGTTCGTGTACTTCCTAAGTTTCTATACTTCGTTCTAATCTTTCTTCTTTAGTGAGATCTTTCTTTTCTGTTCCTTGAGATCGTTTCGTGTTATATACAATTAGACTAACATTCTCCTATCATGCAAAATATTGAACTAAATAATCTCCTATATTATCGAAAAAAATTTAGACAAAAATTAATGAAAACAAGAAAAATTAAATCATTGTTTATTTAGTTACTATACTACGTACTTTTTAAAAGAAAATATTTTAACAAAAGCTTATTTATATTATTTTTATTATTCCACACATACACACAAGCTTGTTTAAATATGAAGTCCTTCAAATTATATCCTGTCAAATATGATGTTATCGTTTAGTCGATATTAGTCGTTTATAAATGAATCGTGGTATTCAGTACTCTCTAGGAAATTAGGTGCAGAGGTGCTAGATAATAGCGACTGATAATCAAAATTTATTTCGGGAATCCATTAGCGCCAGCGATACTACGTGCATCCAGAATGAATTATGCAATTACGTTCCACACCGCCGGGAGTTTCATCGGCGGCGAGCCTAAGGCTCTTAAGGGCTAAGATGGGGGAAATTTATTCATGCTGCTTATTTCCTCTCTCTATTCCCCTCTTCTCTCATCTCTTTCTCTCTCTTTTTCTCTCTTTCTATCTTACTTGTTTGCTCTCTCGCGACTCGATATCGTGCCTGATTAAATGGATATGTTTTACACGGCGGGCCGTCGTACGACGAAGGCCTCGACGTTTACTCTTAATCGAATTTCTCAACGTAAACGACGAAGACGACGAAGACGACGAAGACGAGAACGAGAACTATGATGTCAAACTCGTTCGAGCTATTTAACTAACCGTGGTGTTATATTAATTTTCCCGTTAGAAGCAGTTCGCTAGTTATCAATTAAATTTCTTAATAATATTAATAACCTTTTCCTAGTGATATCTTTTCAATGAATATTAACAAAATGATTAGGTCGTAAGTACTAAGCTTTAATTTGATTTCAACATATGTATATCTCTAACGAAACGAAGGATGTAGTAGCATTTCGTGAAATCTGTCACATTACTCTATATGAATCTTGGACGATACTGTTCGTTCGGACGATATTAATATCATCCGAAAGCACAAGATATAACTTTAAGATTTATCGATGCTAAAATCCCACGGGAATGTTGTCGTGGGTTTTCTTATCAGTCAGAGACGAAACTTAATTAACGGTCATCCTATGTGAGTGAGTAAATCGAGAATTGGTAAGATTCTTCTGTCCTGGGAAATCTTTTTCCATCAATTCTTCTCTTACAAATATTTTCTACTAATAATATTATATATTCATATATATATATATATATTTCTTATTTATTACTACACATTTAAACCCATAGATAGTTTAATGTATACCAACTGCACATAATTTTTAACATAAAATTTTCTTGGAAAAAAGACACTTAACGAATAAGTTTTATCTATTTATCGACTTATTTTTACATGTAAAATCATCCTCAATTTTGGTATACGTGTCATGTACACGTAACGGTGTACGATTTTAACAGACACTAATTGTAATTTAATTACATAAGAAAGAGAGAGAGAGTGTATAATTATATATTACGGTAAAATAATTAAATATATAATAAAATATATTATATCACAGTATCACAATATACTTTGATTTAATATCAATTAATTGTTATTATCTATCGCTGATAAGCTTCAAATTAAATGAATGTAATTTAACATAAATTATGATCCAACCAGTTCTGTATACGTAAATTAAATATTAATGTATATATATATATATATATATATAAATTGTTGGTATATTAAAAATGAATGCAACGAAGAATTCAGAGAACTCGTTCGGTCGGCATCTCGCTTTATTTTTTGCCTCGACGAATAATCATAAAGCGTGCTTGAACTCTTCTCGAATGCCGTCGGCGAGTTCTGTCGTCTGTCTAGAATAGGCACGTTATGGAACAAGAGAAAGAGAAAGATAGCAAAAAAAGAAAGAAAGAAAAAAGATAGAATGAGAAAGAGAAAAAAGAGTAAAGAAAAAGAGTATACGAGACAACGACGACGACGATGGCGGTCCATTATGCCGTGGATGAATTAAAACTTTAATACCTTGTCGTCCGCATCGTCATTCTTTCTTTTCCCCGTTAGACCAAACGATTCTTTTGTTGGATATTATGTTCGAACAATAGGCGCAGATGCAGATCGGCACCGAAACCGTGTTGATAGCCGGAGGACACGTCTCTGTCTCTATGTCAGAAACAGACGAGTGGAAAGAGAGAGAGAAAGAGATACATTTTTTCCATAGATTTGCACTGGCATGCTTGAAAATACGCAAATACATATGCACATATGCACGCGGGATCCAAACAGTCCTCACACACAACTTCAAAATGTCGCATTCGAATAAACAGTCTAAAAGACAGATTCATGAACGAGAGAGAAAGAAGTGTGTGTGAGAGAGAGAGAGAGAGAGAGAGAGAGAGGTACAGAAGCAGAGGTAAAATAGGGAGGAAGTAAAAAGGGTTGTAGAGAGGGTGGAAAATGAGAGTCGGTTACGCACACTCGCGTCTTCTTCCAACTGTATGCGACCCGGTTCACTATCCACCCTCTAGCTAAATCCAACTTCATTGCGGCCATCCGGAGCCTTCCACCTTCCTTCTTTCTCTTCAGGAATATCATTGAACGCCTCTAGAAATCTGGAACGCACGCTCGTTCCGGCATTTCCTTTTTCTTTTTCTCTCTTTCGACTGCACACCGGTTTCTATCCTCTTGAATTAAAATGCCCAGATCTCTCTCTTTTTCTCTTTTTCTTTTTCTTTCTTTTTCTGCTTTTCATTCCACTATCACGTAGTCCATGGCGTTAACTGTACTTAAAAATAAAGAGAAAGAGGGAAAGGGAAGGGGTGGTACCTAAAGGGTGGAATGATTTTGTATTTCTTTTTCATTTTATTCTTCTCTGTCTCTTTTTCTCTCTTCCTCTCTTTACTTTTCTTTCTTTGTTTGGTCAAAACGTAACACGAAGTTACTATTTTTTGTCCTTATGCGTAATATTCATCTCTCTTGGGTCTTGAAAATGAACTTTTCGATGAGAGAAACAAGATTCTTACTACGAAAGCTTCGTTAAATATAATTATTGTTGTAAGCTGGGAATAGTTGGTAAAACATCTCTCATTCTATATCTCTTTCTTTCGTTTTTTTCTATTTTTTCTTTCAAAACTTCTTCGTTTATGAATACTATTCAATCAGTTTCTTTGTTCGCAACCTCAAGTAGTATCGACCATCCTATTCATTATATGTTGATCCTCTTTGTTTTCAAATTTTAATCAAAAATAATAAAAGTCACAAAAATTTACTCTATGTTATATAATTTATAAAATAATTGTAGAATTTTATATAAAGAATTGATTAATATCGATAGTAAGAATTAAATAAAACCAAATATTTCTTATATAGTACTCTTGTCCTCTTTGAAATTCATCTTCATGTTGACACGTAGTACCTTCTTTTAATTGTTTTCTTTGATTTTAACCTAAATTCAAGAAAAGTAATTTTTTTGAAAATATAAATGATTAAGAAGATTTAATATATATGTATTTTATTGTAGCGTACATGATTAGTTTATTTTCAATGAAAAATAATGTTGACCAGTAGGGTACTCATGCCTCAAGTTAATACGAGAATAATAGATTAAACGATAAACTTCCTAAACGATGTATTCTTAACACATCATATACCTGGTGTCCTGTATCTTGTTTGTCTCATGCTGCGGGCTATTTTTGACGACTTCGTGAAGTACATTTTACACTACTAAAATTCATGTAAAGTTCGAAGTTGTTATCAGGGTATACTGAAACTTGTTGTCTTATAGATACTATTAGCAATAGTTTAAATTTGTTTCCATCATTGTATAAGAAATATTCTTAACATTAAACAGAAGTATAATAAAATAATTATGAAGTAAAAAATCAATTGTATATAATCAGAATATTTAACAAATACAATCATTTTTAATGAATGTCATGATAAGTGACAAATATATGGGGACGTATCGAAAAATACTAATATCAAAACATTACATTAAGAATAAGCAATTCTAATAATAGAATAATGAAACATTCTAAAGTAACATATTACCCAAAACCTAGTATCGTATGCCTGAAATCGCAGTAATTATAAATGAAATTTTTTATTACCTGTAGATAGAAATTTGAAGAGAAAACATATAATATACTGAAATCCGCATATAATGTGTTAAACATTAACATTTATCCCTATGTACCCAAATGATTATATGTACCGTTTGTTATAGGAGATGACACTAGATATAATCGACATTGGTAAATGGTTCAGGCATCTACGATAATTCGGACGAGAATATCATGTGTATATATACATATATATTATATATATGATATATATTATATATATCATATATATGTATATAATACGTAAAGAGAGAGAGAGGTTGAGAGAGAGAGAGAGAGAGAGGACTGGGGTAGGGGAAGTGGAAATGGGGGGAGGAGAAGATAGGCCACTTCATCAGCGGACGTAACGTCCAAACGATGGGGTGACACGCAAGGACGTCGAAACGTCAGTTGATTATTGATGTAGTGGTGCACCTCTATTAGGGACGTATGCTCGAATCACCATCGTGTGCTCGACCCACAAACCGATTCCACACTTATCGCTCTTCACACTGTGTACATTCCCGTCAAAAAACGAACGGCCAAGGACGGAAATGATTCTACTCTTGATCGTCATCGGCATATCGGATTTGCCCCTTTAACTGGACCATGTATAGATGAACGATCACTAGAGCGATCGCTATACCACCGGATACGCAATAATAATGTTCCTATTCAGTTTGGTCATCTATTAATCACGACACCAATGTATATATGTTTCTGAAAAGAGCTCTTTGTCTTGTCCAAGTCATTCGTTGGTTACAAAATAATTATAACTGTGAGAATTAATATGGCTTCCGTTGATTGAGACGTTATAAAATCTTTAAATTACTTTAATATCAAAAGACTTTCTTTATTATCCCTAATTATTCTCTTAGCTTTCCATATTACACACTCGGCTGTCTATATTCGACTAACTTATATTTCATACTCTGCTCGCATGCCATCCTTTGAACATTTCATAGAATTTTCTTCGCTTCCATATTGTTCTATATCTAACAATAAGATATTGCTGAAATCGCTATGTTAGAAGTCTCATCTTGTATAATATTCAGATGATCCATATACGTTTTATATAGAATATTGATTTGTTTTCAATCGTTAAAATCTCGATTTTATTCTTTTTCTATACATATCATTTACATCCCATTAAATTCTTTGATTTCTTTAGGTCCGATAAGCTACAGAAGCGCTAAGAGCGAGATAAATATTTCATCAGGTAGGAGAGGAAGAAGATTCAGTCGCGATTTCGTCTTTCTGAAATCGTTAATTCAACGTTTGCTCAGCTGGCAGTGAGATTAAAGGATCAACTCCTCCCATTTCTCTTTCTCTCTCTTTCTTCCTTCCTTCTTCGGTTCCGAGTCAGTCCGTTCGTCTCACTTTCTTCGAAAGGGTAAAACTGACATTTCTAGCTCCCACTAGCCTTCGGGATTGTTAATCGTGTTTAAGAATAAACTTTGCAATCCTCTACTATATTTCTCTATCTCTTTCTCTCTCTTTCTCTCTCTTTCTCTGTCTTTCTCTATCTATCCATCTATCTATCTTTTTCTTTTAGTAGACCGGTATTCAAGCGAGAATACATTAGCATGATTACTTTTGTGTACAATGCGCAGGCAGCTGCGCGACGTGTACCCAAGACTCATCTTTCGCGCTTTCCCAACGATATATATTGCTTCACTTCCTAACAACGTTTATTTTCAGACTGAATTATTCAGGCCTGTTTCAAGTACGTACGCTGAACAACCGAACTCTCTCGTGGTTTCAGTAGTCTCTATTCATCTCTTTCTCTTTCTCCCTCTCTTTTTATTTCTCTTTCTTTCTATTTTTTCTTTCTCACTCTCGCTTTCTTCCTTTCCTTATCCTTTCTCTTAGAAATCACACCATTCCTCGGTTGCTATAATCAACACTTCACCAAACTTCGAGATCTTAACAAAGCACATTCGAGATTAAAATTAACCTGCCTATACCCATCTCGGGAAAACTTTAATTACATTTTAATTCGTACGCATAAGAACGCTTTGTATTAGATACGACATTGGTTTTCGAATCTATTAGATCTCAAAGGGAAGAACGTTAACGTAAAGAAAACCATCAAAGTATTCGTAGAAGAAGAAATCTTAGTAGAAGCTGGTAGCACAGCTGACACACATTGCTTTCGCTCTCTTTATTTTCATTGCTCCGATCGATATTGGACGGTCTCATCCAACTTTTCCGCTTTTAGACTGTAACACCAGAAGAAATAACAAAAGTTTCTACGAGACAAATAACTTTTTGACCCATTGCATTTTTCTGATTGTCTTCGCGAATAATTGAAATAGAAATTAAATAACATTTATATTAATTTTCAATGTTTACCGTTTTCTTTGATCCATTTAAATAAACTGAACTGATATTGAATTATATTCGACAGATTTTAAGCGTTTCATACTCTTTTGTATCCCTTAATTATAAACGAAATTTCAACGTATATAATATTGAATGGACATATGCATTCAATGTCAGTCAATAACAAATCAATCCTCACGTTAATTATTATTCATTTAATTGGATTTGTTATCGATTCAAAGCAATAATAATGATAATAACAATAAACAATTTTCATGCAACGTCGTATAATAAATTAGAAATCTTAATTACACAAATATAGGATCATTTATTTCCTATTCACTTAATACCTGCATGAATGGAGAAAATAGGTTTTACTTCAAAGAACTTCTATCTATACATTTAAATTATAAACACTAAAATTTTCTCAAACTACATAAATATAATTATAAAAATGAAATTCACTTATTTAACTAAATTCTCAATTTTTTAAATGTATATAAAGTAAGCAAATTAGAATCTGTAAAATGAAGTGTGCTTGACTTAAGTTCGTATATTTATTTTGAAAGAGATCAGTTTTAAAGAATTGCAAAAAAAGGAAATGTAGAAAAACGCACACACAAGTATTAATCGTTATAATAAAAATATATTAGGGTCCCATAGGAACTCGTGCTCGCGTGCAATTTGTACATATTCCCTTGTTAGTCGTTGAGATGTATAAACACACAAAATGAAAAATTGACTGAAAATATTGCACTGTTTTTGAGAAAAGAATTTTGTATCGTAAAGCGTCATAGAGTTGGTGTTTTAAGAGTTTCCGTTGTGTCAAGTTCCTGACGATAACCGATTGTTAATATTTCAAGATAAAATATTTTTCCTTTTGCACACAAAGTTATTCTATTCTATTTCATAGAATACAATTTATTAATATCTTCATTTTTCGATGAGCATCGAAAAGGACTAAAAGAAAAAATCCAAAAGAAAAATGTGTAAATACGAGAAACATTAAAGTAATTCGAAGAAAGAGTTCAGTTATATCGATTATAGAGAGATACCTTAGAAAATATTAAACTAAGACTATCCTATCTCGTTGCCATGGTTGCGGCCTTTATTTAAATACTTTAAAATAACGCTGTTTAACAGCGTCGTCTTCTACCATTCTTCGGTTCAGCTAATGGATCGTAATATAAGGCAACAGGCAAAGGTTTTCGAAGTTAGCGATGCGCGAAAGGAAAGTCACGGCTCGACCAGGATAGGAGAGTATTTGAAAAAGAAAATTGAAACCCGTAGCTTATTTTCATAAAGACCGATCGATATCGGTTCTTTCTCGTCTATTTCTCGTCTCTTTCGCTGTTCGTTGTCGTTGACAACCGAGGAATCGACGAATGGACGTATCAATTCGTCGTTTGAAAGAGAGAAGTCTCAAAGGCTTCGAAGCTTTCTGAATGAAGCTTTGAAGTTAGGGTCTCTATGTACGAATCCATCGTCATTTTGCAAGCGACGCTTTCTTTTCTTCTCGCCCATTCGCTTTGCAATCTTTATCTTCGAAAAATGCTGAATCGTAGGCATTCGTTTGTTTGTGTGTGCTATTACAGGTATATATATTTACTTACATTTTTATATTTGACTATGTGTATATGTATGTGTATGTAAGTGTGTTTAAACGTATACCGTGGCAAAATTTCGAAGCTGTGAGAGCTTTTATTCGAATACTCCTTGGTCCATCCGGAAGTTCGTGGATAAAGCTCGCTAATAAACTTCGAGTCAAAGCCGAGCAAAAGTCGATGGCAATAGGGAAAGAGAGAAGAAATAGCTTCCAAAAACGAGTGAAAGGAACTTGATGAAGAAACAGAGAAAGAGAAAGAAAGAGAGTATGATGTTTCGTTGAAGTAAAAAGGAGAAACAAACCAACGAAGGTACTAAGTCGAAAAACGGAAGAGAGAGAGAGAGAGAGAGAGAGAGAGAGAGAGAGAGAGAGAGAGAGAGAGAGAAGGCAAGGAATCGGAAGAGAAAGGATAGGGTGCAGGAGCTACGGAACTTTGTCGTAAAGCGTGCCAGCCAACAGCTGAGAATAAATTGGAATGTCGTCGAACGTTTCGCCGACTTGAGGACGGCAAAAGTTGTAGGGATGGTAAGAAGAAAATGGCTAGAGTTAAATCCGTCGAGAAATTGCAAAGATCTTTAGCAATATATATATATATATATATATATATATATATATATATATATATATGTTATATATTTTCCTTTCTTTTTTCCCCTCCTATTTTGTTTCATTTCATGACCTTGTCCATTCTTACGTACCTACCCAATGGTAGCTTCCATCTTTATTTTCTCTAGTAGAGTGATTTTTTTTCAGCAGCTTTTTCCAAGCACGAATGGAATGCCCTTCTTTTCGTAGATTCTCCCTTTCTTTTTTTTTCTCTTATTTTTCACTTGGAAAGGACTTTTTCTCGTGAGAGTTAAGGGAACGCTTAATCGTTCTCAAAACCGACGAATTTATAACGGTTTTGTTCTGACGAAAGCAGTTTATTTGGAGATATCAAGAAAACGTGGAGTATCAAATTGAGGGTATACTTGGTGGATTAAATAAGGGTCCGTTTCTCACTACTCCCCAAGGATAAGATATTAGCCTTATATGAGAAAAACTATCCGTTTCATATCTCACCTTAATCCTCTTCGAAGTTTTGTTAGTCGATGAAGGAATTTTGAATATCTCTCAGCTTTCATATCTTATTTTTTTCTTTTCATTTCTTACTATCTCTCTTATCTTTCCTTTTTACAACGTTTAAATATATTATAGTATCCAGTTAATTTCAAGATCAAAGATATGATCTTGAAATTCAAGTACTTTTCATACTTATTGATTATACTTTAAGGATATATTTAAGGATTATACTTAAAGGAACGTCATCGCATTTATAATTACCAGGTTGTTTACATCCTATGAATTTACATAACAAGAATCCTGTTTCGAAAAAATAAGATGGTTTACAATTCGACTGTTTTCTCTAATTATAAGTTTAGGAAAGAGATTTCTATGAGGAACGCTAATATTTTTCTTTCAAAGTGAATTATACTGTAGGAGATTTATGTCCATTTCCTTTTCTTCAATAAGAATTTATGAATGAAAACAGAAGATTAGAAATTCAATGATATTGATGAAAAATGATTAGTAATAACAGTACATGACGTATAATTTTGATAGTTTTATTATTTGAGGTTGATTTAAAAAAAAAACTTACTCGAAACTACTACTTTCCATTTTTTCCTCTATCTGAATTATTTCTTTTTATGACATTGCTTGCTATCAGAATCCAATTAAAACTCAAACATTAATAACCATTCTAATGATTAATAATCCAATAGAATAATACATAATTGAATTAAATTAAAAGAGTAAAATAAAATCTGTTTAATTTTATATAATTTGCAGAAAAATGTAAGAGAAACTTTTTGGGTAAACGTTACTCATCATACGTTACATAAGCTTTAATGGAGAAATTCCAGATTGAGGAGAATCGGAAGAGTATTGAGAGATTCGGGAATATTAATTAAATGTCGATCGTTGAGTATGCCAAGTATCGGTGGTTTGATAATAGAAGCCATTTTCCGCTCGTCAAATAGTTTAAAGCTTAAAATGATTCGGTCCCTGGTGTGGTAGAAAGGTTAGTGAGTGGGTGTTGGAAGACAGAAAAGAGGAGTGGGGGCATAGTGTGTAGTATGGTAGTTTGAGTTAATGCACAACTCGTGGAGAGTTGCGTGTACGTTAATTCCTGCTATGCTAGTAGAACCGAGAGAATAATGCATAGGGCCATACCTGCTGGCTACTGCTTTCTCGCTCGGACACGCTTTCGCGATGTAAAGCACGAAGGAATGAGATACAAGTGGTGGCCTTCATCCCGCCAACCTTTGTTACGTAATCTACCCCACCACTATCTCCATCACCACTTTATTTCTCTTTCTCTCTCTTTCTCTCTTTTACATACACACATACGCGTTGATTGCTGCTAGTCTTATATTAACGCTTACTCGGCTTTTCGTTATTTTCGAGCTTATCAAGCTTTACTCGCTAGTTGCTTTTTGCTCTCTTATAATATCTACCTTTGCTCTTCTTTTCGCTATTTTTATTAAAGAAAGAAAGATACATAGAAAAAGAGAGAGAATGAGCCTTTTTTTTTTTTTATTGTTGAATTTTAATATTGTATTTTACCTTTTTACACGATTCATATCCTTTTTTCATTCGTATGATTCGTAATGAAAAATCTATTCAATTATTTTTGATGTAGGATTCATATACATTTTATTGAAATTGAAAAATTAAGAATGTTTATAAGTTTTTTTTGATACGTATTTACTCTGAAAATAGACGAGAACGTCGAAGATAATGTATAATATTTTTTGACGGGTTTAATTATTGACAAATCGAATTTGACTATTTGTTATCGGAAAATTACAATTTCCCGATAGATGAACAAAAGGATTACTAGTAAAAGTATCTACGAGTTAAAAATAGTACTATGTAATTTCTATCAAAACAGAAATTTATAAATTGTAACTTAGAAGCTTGTAAAAATGTTGTTTCAAGTTTGAGATACGTCTTTCGAAAAGGTTTAGATAAAGAAGATTATAAGTTAGCGATGTTACATCTTGTTTAGCTTAAAATGCTTATGTACCTACCTACCTCCTTAGCGTTTCCTATCTTTTGTTTCAACTGCGATAAGATTCTACGAATAGAAAATAATTTGACTGTACTCTATTTCGAGCGTTCTGTTTATAGCACATCGTAAATACCTAAAAAATAGACTTTTTCAGTGGGTTAAAAAAGTGTTGTCGGTTGCAATTTCGAATCCAATGGTTTTCCGCTATCGTTCCAACGGGGGCTGTGTTATTAAGTGATCTGATAGGCAAGAGTCAGTCACGAATAGTCGAGCTCGGTCACGAGTCTCTGTCTCTATCTTTATCTCTCTCTCATTTTCTCTTTTTGATACTATTTTCTGTATATATACGTACGTATGTATGCAAGTACTAATGTATGTATACATATGTATATATGTACTTTGCAAACCGAATATAGGAAAGGTACGTATTAAGGAAAAGAGGTGAACTCGATGAATTCGACTGCCTCTTATCTCTACGAGCTCTTATATACTTGAAGTCTTATCCGTGATCTGTTTTAATATATCGTTCCTTGTGATCATTGACATTTTTTTATTAACATTTTTATCAAAGACACTCGTTTATTTCAACTTTTAATTGTTCTTAACAACATTCTATAAGAGAATGAACCATTAAAGCAATGATTGATAAATGAGAAGAAGGTTGATGTATATTTATAGGTATACATATACATATAAATATTCGATGAGAAGAATTAAATGGAAATAGGTTAACAATAATAATTATTCTTTAGAAACCAAATGATAATAATGTAAATATATTTGAAAGTTAATGAAATTTTAACAACTTTATTCAATAATCGATACGAACTCAATTTTGCCATCAACTCAATTTTATTAGATCTAAAAATAATAACCCAAAAAAATACCACAAAAGAAAATATATGCGCCGCTTTGGTAGAGTTTAGTTGCACGAAGGAAACGGTAGTCCCCGAATTTCATTCCTTTTCACATTCAAGATTCTCTAAAGAGAGTTTCCGAGACTGCTGCTGCTGCTGTCCACAGTTTGCTGAAGAGAAAGAGAGAAAGAGGAATAGAGAGTGAGAGAGAGAAGCAGGTAGCTCTCGGAAGCTTCTATGTGGCTGTGGCTCAGCTTTTAGTTCTCCCTTCTCTTCTTAGTCCGTTATATGCGTCCATATACTATCGCAGAAAAGCTATCGTGGCTAGCCCAAACCCCTATCCCTACCTACCTACCTACCGCCTTTCACCCTCTTACTCCTTTGACTATCTAATACCGCGCCAGTTACGAAACTGTTTTGCAATTGTGATTCTTACCCTGGTGAAATTCTTACCTCGCGTCGTCGTCGTTGTCGTCGTCGTGCTCTCAGCCACCACCTTACGTTGGTCCGTATTTCCTTCCTCCTTTTCCACTACCAACACCACCTTCTTTCTACACCCAACTGAACGTTCTCCATCTCTCTCTTCCTTTCTATTCGAAACGCCTTTGGCATCATCCTACGCTTTTACTTGCCATCCGGCTCAATAGCAGTTACCTCTCACATGCTCCCTTCAAATATTCTCTCTTCCTTTTCTTCTTTTTCTTCTCCTTCTTCTTATTTTTCTTTTTCTATTTCTTTTTTTATTCTTCTCTTGGCTTCTCCTAAGTATACATACATATGCCATGCAGACAGGATAGATGGATGGATAGCAAGCTTTTTCCTCGTCACGCAGGACGTTCCTTTTGGCCGGAACGTCGAATTCAAAGGAAGCCACATAGTAGAAGGACTGTAGTGAAGTTGGAGTAGGACGAGGGGTGAGAAATGCGAGTTAAAGGGAGAGTTGAGGGTACATAGTGAAACCGAGAAGAAGGTAAAATATTTCAGGCAACGTACCCGACTTACATACACTCCCGGTTACGACGACGTTATTCGAACTACAAGTTTTGTAAGGTCTTGCGGATACGTTTGCTTGCTTTTACTAGTTTTACTAAAT
Organism: Polistes dominula; assembly: GCF_049000335.1. Lineage (NCBI taxonomy): Eukaryota > Metazoa > Arthropoda > Insecta > Hymenoptera > Vespidae > Polistes > Polistes dominula. The sequence continues at coordinate 4,674,884 of NW_028301152.1, read as the reverse complement.
GAAATATTAGAGTGTATTTCTGCGGTTCTTCTTTCATGTTGTAGATAATATAAAAGAAAAACACTGGGGGATATTAATAATTAATATGTAAAAAATAACACACAAAAATAAAAATAAGAAAGGATTAAGATAAGATTGTCAGTATTAACTTACGTAAAATATTGTTTGCAATTGTTACGTCCTATGGCATAATAAAAATTATTATTTAGCTATGAAGTCTTTACCAGGGAGTGGCCTAAAAAATTATGAGTGTGTTGGCGAGTGATGAGATTTGGATGTGTAATAACTGAAGAGGTAATTACGGTAAGAAATTGATTAGAATTCCATTACAGTGGAGACGGAAGATTAAAAATTCAACTAAGACTCTTACCTTCTGCTGTAACTTGTGGGCTAGGTTTCTGTCACAACTTCAATCAACAATAATAAAATAATGTCAGTCACGGGTTATAACTTATTTAACTAAAATATACTCTCTGAAATTTGTTTATCTTTAAACTTATTTTTTCACGTTAATTATCAATCTTAATGAAATACCTACTAAATATACAGATTTCAAGATACTGACTTATTAATTAAAACAGAATACGGACTTATAAACTAAAATAAGATACGTAATTCAACAGAAAAATTAAAAGTTACTTGCTTTGCTTCTTGATCTTCCTTCCAGATTTATTTTTGTCCCACTTCCTAGATCAGTTACTTCTTTGCATAATGAATCAGTTCTTAAGATTTAAAAACTTAAATTATGTGTACACGAAAGATCACACATTATAATAATTTAGTTTTGTGTATATTTGCTAATGTATCCGATAATATCATCACAGCATTAAATACATTTAAAAGATGTATAAAAAATGTACATATCGCAATATAAGTTAGAAATATTTTCTTGAGGAGTTAAAATAATGATCCGTATTTACCATTGTCTCATAGTGAATAAAAAGAAAAATAGAAAAATAAGTATTAAATTGACGGAAAACGAGTAGGACGACGACGAGTAGGAAAACGAGTAGCTCTACTTGTTCTTCACCATGTCGGTGAAATGAAGGAGACAGGCTTCGGGCACTCGTGAAATTTGTAAAACCACAAGATACGGAAAAGAAGGATAAGGAAAGAGAAAGATAGAGGGAAAGAAAGAGAGGGTGAGAGAGAGAGAGAAAGAGAGAGAGAAAGAGAGAGAGAAAGAGGGAGAAAAGAAAGAGATAAAGAGAAGGTATGAGATAGCTCGCAGATCCTTGCACGTGCCATTTCGTAAAGTGTTTCTCTTCGGGTGAAAGAAGGAGCTGACGCATATGGTGCTGGCGGAAAGCGTTAAAATGTACAAAAAGGAGTGGGAATGTGTGAGACAGCTCTTAGGATAGACTTTCAAGGTGAATTTTACTATACACAGATGGAGAGTATGGTTGATTCGAAGTGTCGAAATAACGTTTCCTGAAGTACGATCGACTTTTCTACATAAAAATACATATAATCCAAAAGGAATTCCTTATTCATTTTTTTATAGGATAAAAAGTGGAATTTATGAGCATAAAAGAAATTTGATTATTGAAGAGGGGTGTTTTTGCTTAATGACTAAAACGAATAGTAAAATGATCCGTAAAGATAATTTGTACAGATCTAACATACTTCCAATTACCTTATATGTAAAATAAATTAGTACTTTATGTTGATAACAAAAATTTTTACATGATAATCTCTCTTCTCAATTGGATTAATAGAGAGGTGCTAATTTAAGAATAGTAAACTTTCTAGCTTGAAGAAATTATACAATTAGTGTATTCAATTTGAGATAGATTAGCAAATAGTGTTTTTGTATTATGTATTTATATAAAAAAAAAACTTTATGTTTTTGGAAATATGTTTGCTTAGTAAAGGTTTTCTATGACCGCATCATTATTGCATAATTTGGCAAATATAATAGTTTATTACATCACTAGTAGTTCTATATTTGGTTCCTTTCTATAAGGAACTAAAATCTAAATATTCCCATATTTGGAGATATGTGTTATTAAGTTTCTTATTATTATAACATAATTGTATTATATATTATACGTAACTTCCCAATTATAAAAAAATATTTTATTCAGTTTTTTCTTTCATAATATTTGCTCCTCTCTCTTATATTAATGAAAAAAATTCTTTGAAAATATCTAACAAACTCCAACATTTTAGATACAAGTATCGAACTTAGTACGACCAACTCGAACAGGCTTATCGGGAAGAAAAAGCAAGTTTCTTCAAGTTTTTTTTCTCTGCCCCGAGTACGTTTCCAAGAAGAAGAAATGTGCGGTTCGTGCGCCACGAAAATATAAAACTTTGCAAAAGTCTCTGTGTTTTAGAAAGAAAGAGGATAAGAGAAAGAACGAGAAAGCGTGGTGGAGGAGAAGAAAAAGGAAGGGAAGGGAAGGGAAGAAGGCGCGAAAACGTGCGAGGGTGAAACGTGGCCTTAGGGGTGGTTCCTAGGAAAAGGAGAGAAGAGATATCACCGAGAGTCGCTATCTCGATTGGACACCTTCGGGTGGCAGTAACAGTAATGGTGAATGTAAGCGAAAGAAAGAGGGAGGAAAGAGAGATGGGGGGAGAGAGAGAGGGAGAAATTGAGAAAGAGAGAAAGATAGGGCAGGTACCCCCTACGAGGTGCTAATGTCTAGCAGCTTAAATCAAGTCCCAGAGACGGGTAACACTGTCGTTGGGTGGTGGTTCCACAGACGCCACCCTCAAAAGCCCCGGGGCGTGGGAAAAGTTTGCGTCGTGACGCTGCAAACAGAAGCGGACTACCAACGATTCGCGCTGCTTTTCGCCAGACCATTTCCATTTTTTCCCTTCTATCTTGCTCTCTAACTTAACACTCGCAAATTCCCTTTTTCTTTATTTCTTGTAATTTTTTTTGCTATCCCAGTCTTCTTACTTCTCCCCTACGAGGTCTCTTCTCCGAATCAATTTTAATTAGGCACGATTAAGAAATGCAATTAACCCTTAAATGCATATAATTGTGAAATTATAATATTGATATTAATTTTTAACGCGTATTTTTCTCAGAATTTAATTTCTCATTAAAATTTTTAAACACATAAAGCTTATGATTAAATAGTTTATTTTATTATTTTTATTATTATAATTTTTATTGTTAACCTAATCGCTAGTACCTATATTTTATATTTAAATTTTTTTTTGAAATTTTCTAATAACTCTATATTTTCTAATCATGCATGAAAGAGTTAATTTTATTTCTTTTTATTTCATTATGGTTTTATAATATCGGAAATATGATGCATTATTTCACGAGTGATTAGTCTCGAGTTCTTGGGATGAAACAAACATTTATAGAAATCTCTTCTATTTGATTGTATTTGTAATAACCAGTTGAAAAGTGAAAACCTCGTTATTACCATTTACTGATTGATACGCATGCTTGTTTATGTATCTGTGTAACTCGTGTTTAACGAGATGTGTAGGTACTTATTGCTGAGAATTTCTGATAATTCACGAATGGATTCACGAGCTTGTTTATTTTTAATTGATAACGTTTACTATAAGTGAATCTACATTTTAAAACTATCAAATAAATAGCAATTAAAAATTATAGAGAGTTAGGCTATTAAATTAATATTAATAAAAATTCTCAAAAAATAATGATTTTAAGTTATGATAATAATTAGATACACATTTCGGTACTTATGAAAATAAAATATATTAAAAAATTGAAGAAATAATGATGATATAAATAATTTTAATGTAAAATAAAACCATAAAATTAGTATTTATTATTTTTTACTTATGTTACATTACTGTCATAATAACCTGTGTACATAAAGTTTAAATGTAAATGTTAAGATACTTAACATTATGAAAAAAATAAAATAGTAAATATAATATTGTATATATTATGTACCCTTAAATATTCATATACATATTTGGTTAATTACGAACAAATTATATTCTAATTAAATTATAAAATGTTCTAAGAAAATTAGAAAAATTGTCATATAAATAGAAATAGAGAAACTTTGGAAAAAATAGCCTGCAATACTCATAAAAATTATTATCGCGTTGAGATGAAAGCAAATTAATTTTCGATTTAATGCAAAGGTTTTCTTGGAATTATATTCAATCTATTTTTAGATAAAATCGATGACTTTTTGTTCGGAAATAAAATCTTAATTAAAATCCAATTGACGATGGTGATATAATGAAGAGGAAATACGTTTTAAAAAGATTTTTACGAGTTAAAGTTATTTTTTACAAAAATCTCTGAAAGAAAACAAAACATAGTGGAATGAAGTGGATAATAAATATTATAAACTAATAATATAGCTATAGAATGTTTTATTGTACAAGATACATGGATGAAATCCTAAGAAAAGAAGAATATTTTTAAAGTTTGTAAACTAAGTTATTGTTAATGGCCATATGAACGAAATATGGTATGTTTCGTTTCTTTTTTATTTTGAAACAGGTAAGGGTGAGGGTGTAGAGGGAAGAGGTTGGGATAGAGAAAGAGATACCATCAAGACTATATATCTTCGCTTTGCGAAGCTCTACGTAGAAAAATGGTTCAACTTTGTAACTGGCAGAAAGATCTTTCTCGCGAATCGAGCAATTTCGTTGTAGCCTAACGACGGTCACGTTCCTTCGAAAAAAGGAGGACGAAAGAAACACTCGGTAAATATAAGTAATCTCGCGTAGCTATCATCGTGCTTGGTCCTATTCTATATGTATAATATATACATGGTGTCTCATTTATTTTAAAATTTATGCTATATCTCGTATGTAAATAATTATGTATCTCTTGTATAAATAACTATTTCGTTGAAAAATTTGTTTAATATTAAGGTCGTCTCATCATTTATGTTATTATATATAATAACATATATACACACACATAGTGTGTAACATATATACACAACATAGTTAATATATATAAATTCCTAAGAAATATAAGTCTATACAACTGGTTTTAGGATATTAGTTTTCATATTATAAGAAAGGATCATTCTTTTTATGCTTCTCGAATTATCGATTTAATCCCTTATGTTACATATCTATTTATTACGTTTTTTCGTATAGTATTACTGTTGAGAATAATCCTTTACGTAAAAACAAATGACTGTTCGATTCATTGGAAACGAGTTTTATAATTTAAAATTTACCATAATCTTATATAATTCCATGTATATGTATATAATAAAATATTATTTGTTTTTTTTTTTCTAATTTAATTATTAATCAGTTTTGCATAAAATTGTTGATTTTCCAAAGTTCTTATGAAATTGTGTATGTAGATCTTTCAAGAAATTAAATAATAAAATAAGAATAAAATAATTAATACATTATATTTTACTGATATTCTACTTGATTTATACTTTATATAGATACAAAAATCTGATTAAAAACTCCAATAAGAAAACAAAATGAAAGCGTTCAAAACTGATGGAATATTTCGGGAAAATAGATTTTATCGAAACGAATGAGAAAAGAATTTTATGAAAATCAATATCCGGCATGTTTGGTGGTAGTGAAATTATTTAGAAAAATGATAGAAAAAACAATAATGTTATACTATGTTTTTACTGTTTTCACATGAACACAATAACGTAACAACTATATCATCGAATAATCGATAGCGATCGATCAGTAAAACAAAGTCATCTATGTAAATTAATCACAAAAAAGAAAATTTTTTCGTTTCTGCGAATAGATAGCTTTCAAAGCATCGTTCCTCTTTCCGAAATAGTTTCAACGAAATGCATGTTGCAATATTTGGTGTTCTAAAAACACAGCGAGTGTCCGTAGAGCAAACATGCAAAACGCGTCGAAAGTGCAAATAACGCGGAAGCGTTGGCCATCGTTAACCTTTACAGTCCGCGAAACTGCACCAGAAAACTTTTTCTCACTGTTTTGATTTTATTCGCGAAAACTCGTTGCCCGTTGCACCTGGAATTGTTCTTAAAGAATAATAAATACCTCTTTCTAAATAATCTGAGAATATATTTGTACTTTTTTTTTTTATCATGTCAGAATTATTATTACTTCATTTCCTCAAACTTATTACGGTTTCGTTTGAAAAAAACTTATTCTCTTATCTTATTATTTTTATTTTTTCTATCGAAAATAATTTACAGTAATAGTCAACTTCGATATGGGCATATTTTACTTTCGCTGTTTCTTTCTTTTCTACTTGATTTTTTTTTAAACAGTCAGCACGTTCTACGTTCAAGAAAAGTTTCCTGACCACGATATATCGCGTTACGAATGAGGTGCCATGGGGACTATATTCCAGAGTAGCTGTTACCCCGTTAGCTTCTTCACTGTGGTTCGTCCCGCGATTTATCTTTCGCGACTGCCAGACTCTCTTTATTTCTCTCTTTCTTTCTCTTTCTGTTTCTCCTTTTCTATACTTTTGCGTGTTAGTATTGCTATTGCTCCTGCTTCACGTATACCATTTTCTCTCTTTCTTTCCATTTCATTGCTTCCACCAAAAAGGGTGGAACCTTCTAGTGGAACCGTTTCTAGCAAAGATACAGTTAGGTCCTTTGAGGAAAAAAAGATCGCAAAAGAGGAAGAAGTTTTCTTGATCACCTCTCGAATCTCATCGTCTCTTCTAAAAAGAAAAAGAAGAAGAAGGTATATTTTCTCTTACGAATAGCCAAGAATTGTTTCTGTATGTCCTTGTAAATTTTTTTTCTTCGTGCGACGGAAGCAATTTTATCAATTTACGAGTACAACCCTTCTTGAACGTTAGACTTTCACGAGAATGTATGGCGAATTACTCCCTCAAAAGCTTCGTTATTTCGCGATCGAAGTATCTACGAGAAACCACGACGTTATTGGATTATAAATCAGCTCTTGTGGTACAAGTCTGCCTTCGATTGGACATTTTTATTATTCCAGGCTAAGAATTTATTTCGTATCTCTGTTGTGCTGTTTTTTTTCTCGTTTTTTCTTTTTTTTTTTATTATTTCATTTTTCTTTTTTGTTTGGCTTTATCTATCGATAAAATTCAACTAAGTTCGATAATACGAAAAAACATAACATTATATTTATTCATGCTACTGTTAAGTTTGCATTACCGATATTTTTTCTCTCTTTTCTTTTATTTCTTTCCGCAAAAGCTAGATCGTGTGTCTTCGTAACTGGTATCCCGAGGCACGAAAGAAAACTTATCTATATATATCAACCTTGTTCATATTCGAAGCGCATCGCAAGATGGTTTTCATAATGGGAAAAAGAAGGACGAACTTTCAGTTGAAATCTAACACCCAGAAAAAGATAGAGAAAGAAAGAGGTAGAGCGAGAAAGAGACCAAGATATATATTGTATGTGTATATAATATATATATATATATATATATACTTGACTCTTAAGGTTCCAGGATCCCCTACATTATGCACATATATCTTCATCAGTAGTCTGCCGTCTACTTTTCTAGAAAACTTCGTTCCTTTCGTCATTCATTCACAAAATTTTAAAACTCTTTATTTCTTGATCCTCAAAAACGAATGTATTCTCTCAAAAAAATTTTAAACTCTTACAATTGATATTCTATTTTCTAAAACTATCAATTGAATATCACATTATTAAAGAAAATACTAATAAAAATGTTATACATTTTTCTGATAGGTGTTTAGAGAAAATAGCAGGAAAGAAATTATTAATTATTAAAGTCGTGATTTAGCAAAATATGCAATAGTTTTATCACAGGAATGAATGAGCTTGATATGGTGATCAATGTATGCTGTGAGGTACCTTTTTTGCACGTTCGAGAGCTTTCTTATCTTACTTGTTACGTCGGAAAACCGTGGATGCTACGAGATGTAGTTCAGCCCGCAATCTAACTCAAAGACACATTTTCCCTTGATCGAAGGTCGCCTCGAAGTCTTGAGCACACGATTTGGTCCCCAAATATTCTAATGATCGCTCTTAAGATGGTTTCACTAAGACGAACGCTAGGAAGCTGGCACGTCGAACAGTTCGCACGTGTCCGAAGTTCCTCGTTTCCTTTAAGCCTGACGTGACGATACAACTAAGCCCTCCACAATACCTTCGTACTGCGTACTTTAGCACTTATAATTCTCACAAGATCCGTCTTTATACATATGAACGAGTCGAGTCGAACGAAAACGTACGCTAATCACAAAACTTAGAACAAAGGCTAAAAGGCGTAACTGTATTTATACACGAACGATCTTTTTAGCTAGCTGTCCTGAAAGGAAGTGTCTAGGTATTCTTCTTATGCACAAGGCCCAAGGCTCGATACTGCACCCTTACCTCGCATGCTCTTGCATGTCCCTGCACTTCCACTAACACCGCATCTACTAAAGCGATACGGCCCAAAGTACAAATTCCTTCCTTCAGGTTAAATAACCCGAATTATACGAGATAAGAAATCACTGGATCAAACATAGTTAAATTATATTCAAAAATAATATACAATAATCTATTTACGATTCCATATCGACTCGATAGAATACTACATCACTATATGCGATATTATACAACCTCGTACTACTCGACATTATGCAACTCTATACAACGAGATATATTATACTACTTTATAGAAATCAACAACAAAAGTGAAATATTATAATATTTTGACATTTTTTAACAATGTCATTCATACATTCACACTTCTACATATATTCATCACCACTAACACTCCAGCTGTCCTAGAAACATACTTTAATTATAAAAGCGTTTTGAGTCATTCACGCACGTTACTCCGTATCACTTTTTTCTACACAATATCTTTAAAAGCAATTTCCAAGCATATAACTGGTTTTCTAAAGTATTATACATTTTTACATTTATTTTCCAATTCCTATAATATTTTAAATAAACCTATCAACTCATTCAAAAATAATTTTTAATAATTTCTAACATTGTTATTTGCGTAATAATAACTTAATCGATTTAGCAAGATAATTATATTAAATTATATTCTTCAAGAGTTTATGTGTTTACACATATAATGCAATACACACATCAGCATGTTTAGCATGTAGCAGCAGCATATCTAGTTATATTTAGGTGTGTTGGCTAGCTCGAGGGCGATGTCATCGTGGCGCGTGCACTCGAGCATCCACCCGCGAGAAGGTTACGCTTGGTGGAGAGAAGCTATCGGGTGTCTGCAGCCATTACCACGTCGACCATTAGTAACGCGATAACCTGTGGAAAGGAGATCGACGAAACTGGTGGGAAAACACCTCGGATGAAGTCTTTCTAGTAGAGTAACGATGAATCTCTTCCTTCTTGGGAGTATATCCAACTAAGAGTACCTACCGTTAGGAAGTGAAGGTCCTCCCACTTGGTCACCTGGGATTCCTTCCTAGCTTACTACTATAGACATAACATTGTGCTACCATGATGCTTGATTCAATGGATACCGGTATCCATTGTCTCTTAAAGCCTTCCATTAATATGAGTTGAGTGTCGCCTAGTTGCATATATAACGTGTTAGTAAATGTAATTTATGACTATGAACTAACCTAAGGAACTAACCTAATTAACAATATGAAACCATAAAAAGATATAGATTATGTATTTATATATCAGCTGAGTTATATATTAGCTACTTTTCTTCGAATTAATTATGATAATGTAAATTAAAGGTGTTTTGAATTTTTTATTATTTTGCTTTAAAATTTTTGTTTAAATACAATATTAAGTGTTATTTAAATAATGATAGTTTTTATATTTTCTTCTTATTACCAACGTTTTTGTATCAAACGTATTCTTCTCTAAATATATCTATTTATCATTAAAAGTATTATTTTGCGTGAATTATCTGCGAATATATGGCTGTTATTATAATTAATGACTCATAAAATAGGATATATTATATAATAATTTAAAAAACTAAATTAAATTTAATTTAATATAGGTTCTTTTAATATAATTAGATCTAAATATTATTATTTTTAAATAATTCAATTATTCTCTAAAAACATTATTTGACTTCTGTATTTGATTTTCTTTCGTTTCCATACAGAAAAAGATACTAAATTATTTTTGTTCAAAATAAGCTTTGTTAGCATTTAATAAGATTCATTCTAATTGTAAGTAGAAAAAAAAATGAAAGGAATACATAACTAGCATGAAGAAAACTATAACAGTAGGACTAACATTATTTCTTAGACGAATAGCCATCGGTACAAGCGCAACTTGAACGGCCGTTCCTTTCAGTGATAAAAATAGTTGGCTACCATCCAGCTGCGTTTATTGGTGAAATTTTTCCTCCTTTTTCCGACGATGCGCGGCCAGTCAACCGTTCGATGCACACCGATGCAGTCGCGCACGCTAGCATCAACCAGATGTTGGAATTTACTCGCTGGAGAGAATCCTTTATAAGCGATCACAACGGAGAGAGAGAACGAAAAGTTCTCCTTTTCGATCGTACTACGTCCAATTTGCTTTCCTTTGAAATCATGTCACATGAATTTTATTTTATTTTTATTTTTTATTTTTTATTTTTATTTTTATTTTTATTTTTTAGAGATTATATCTATCATACACATAATCGTATAAAATATTTACTTCGTTAACTAATTTAATATCGTACTTATATTTATATTGTAAATTATAATATAATATTTATCTTATTAGAATAAAAACCCAACTCGTTAGCACCTTCCGAATTATCATTTACTTTTCATATTTCGTATTTATTTTTAAATAATATAGAGTTTGTGAGATTAGAAGGAATAAGGGAATTTTAAGGATATGCGTATCGGATTTTGTCTTTATTTTATATCTCTTTAGAACGATTGATATTTTAAATATTTTATTTCGTTCAAAAAAATCATATCTACCAATTTCATTTTGATAAATTTTTATTTCAAAATACCTTTTGGAGCATGCATTTTAGTGACCATTAAATCAGTAATAGTGAATCGTGTGGTTCGACTCATACATGGGTACATCCGGTTGTGTTAATACGTGCAGCGGGGACACCCCAGCTAAAATCAATGCGGACACATTATCTGTCCCAGCAGCAACGATAGCACCAGCAGCGGTAGCACCAGCAACGGTAGCACCAGCAGCGGTAGCAGCAACCAGTATCTTGTCTTTTTCTCGTACGTTCCTGTGCTGCACGTGCGCATTACCACCAGCGATACACAAATTTCTTTCTATCTCTCTTTCTCTCTCTCTTTCTCCCTCGATTATTGAAATACGGTGGAATGGAAAAGATTGATAGTGAATGCACTTTTTTTGCCCTTTTTAAATTAACATTTTTATCAATATAATTGATATAAATTCGAAAGAAAAAAGAAATCGAATTATAACAACAGAGAAAAAGAGAGAGAGAGAGAAGGAAAGAGAGACACAAAAATTTGTGTGTATATAAATTCAAGACACTTAATTAATAAAGCGTTTGAAACTTCATTTAATTTTTTAAGTTGTATACTCGTTTGTAATATTATTTCAGCTTTTATTCGCAATATTTCATTATTAGTTTATATTAGTTACAGTTAGTAAAGTTTTACTGTAAGTCTTCAATAATATAAATTGTATATAATGACAAAGGTAATCAATTCTCATGATATATAAGTAATTCATGAAAATTGTTACAAAATGTTACTATTTTCAAATAATCAATTGTAAAGATTAGCGCAAACAAGTTATTTATTCTAGGAGTAGCCATCACGTCGATCTCGAAGTGTTTTTTTGTTCATCATAATCGATAGAAGACGATTTGTGACATATTTAATATCGAAAAAGTCTCGTTAGAAAATTAAATTATAACTTTGTGAACTGATTTAATTTTACAAGCAAGAAAACTTGAGTTCCTTACTTACTAATTCTCATATTGAAAATTTATTATCATTATCTTTGTTTGGATACATACTAAATTATGAACACTTGGTTGAAAACCTGTAGATGTAGACTTTCCACTAATTAAATTATAAGAAAATAAAATTTGTTTTCTATTTTTTCTTCGATTTCTTTATAATTAATAAATATTAATAAAATATTATCTTGATTTAATAGCCATTCCCCATTTTAATCTATTATTGTAAAAAAAGAACACGTTTAAATGTGTTAAATGGCAAGATTTTCGTAAGTAGATCACGATTACATTTTTAGAACAAAAATTTGATCGTATATAGTATAAATCTGGCCACCCCTGATCTATATCATCCATTTTTATCCCTTACTTTCGAATTACGTCCAAATCGTGCAACGTTTCGTGATTCCCGTATTTTCATCGTCCGAAAATTTCTCCTGGCTATATCATGGACAATATTTATCGCTTGCTAGCAGTAAACGATGACAGTCGACGGTAGTCAATTGAGAGAAGAAGAGAGAGAAAGAGAGATAGAGTGAGAGAAAAGAGAGAAATGGATGAATGGGTAGAGCAGAAGTGAGTACACAGTCGTGTCGTGGTGAAGCAGCTGCAGTTGCACACCAGCAAACGCACCATGAGTTAAACGATTCATCGACTGTCTCTCTCTCTCTCTCTCTCTTTTTTCCTCTTGATTCGAGGATGAAAAAAGAGAGACAGAACTAGAGGTAGAGCGACGGAAACGAATTTCCCCAAGCCGCGACGTAATTCGTTCGGCTGCTTATATTTGCGGAATTTATTGTCATTTCGTCTAGACCAAGAGATATATATATATATATATATATAGATAGAGATGAAGAGAGAGAGAGAGAGGGAGAGAGAGGGAGAGAGAGAGAGAGGAGAGAGAGAGAGAAGAGAGAGAGAGAGAGACTGGCCGCGAAGGGGCTTGTTTGCGACGTCGAGAGTTTCCGGGGGGATAGTTGAAGAGGTCCATTGTGTTCCTGGTTCCAGCGCGTACCATGCCACTATCCGCTTTCCGGTGCTTTTGAGAGATACGCTCGTGAACACATAAACACATATACACATATACACATATACACACACACATATATATACATTTGTACGTGTAGAAGTGCGTTTCTCTCTTCCGTCGACTTTAACCCACTCATCCAATCCTCGTCGTCCGAACGCTAGCCAACCTATCGGTGACGATCTACGGTCTAGTTCATGGATGTTGGAACTGGTCGCGTGTCTCTTCCGTGCGTTCACGTTTCCTTGCACGAATGGAAAAGGGAAAGAGAGAGTAAGGGGAAAAGAGAAGGAGAGAATGAACAAATCTCGAATTCGCATTGTCCTTCGTAGCTGCGAGGTCGAGCAAATTAGTCGAGTTCCAACGTGAAATATCCGACAAACTTGCCTCTCTCGGTCTCTTTCTCTCTCTGTCTCTCTATCTCTATTATAGTCTTTCGTCTTTCTCGTTTTCATTGTTCGTCCTACTCTTCGAACTAAACGCTCCTTTTCTTTACTTTCTACCTTGTTCCATGTTTGAATGAAAATGTTGATATTTTCTTTAATTTACAATTAGTAGTAAAATAATTGTGTACTTAACGCATGTTATATAGAAATTCATCGCAAATATTTAACTTTTTTTTTACTATTGTTATTTAATTTTCTTTACTTAAATATATTTGTTCTTTCTCTTTTAATCTTTCCAGATATTATTATTTAAATAAGAAATCTTCGTATGAATTCATCGTTTGTAGACGAAGTACGGTAATATCGTGACGTACAATGTAAAATAGAAAAAAAGAGCGAGAAAAAAAATACAATTAGATCATTGAGTCAACTTTAAATATTACGTCAAAATTATTTATTAGTTGATCACAGAAGATTTATAAAACAACAAGTACTATTGATCCGTTTTGAAACATTTCTATCGGATTTCTGTCGTCCTTTATTATCGAACTTTTCAACTGACTAGCTAACCTGTTCATACCTTCGAATTATTATTTTAACGAGGTAGATTAAAAGTAAAGAATTAAAGGTCTGATTATTCTTTACGCTTCATTTCTATAATGTTGAAGAAGTTTAAAGAAGAAATCGATTTGTAAGATCGAAGGGACTTTGTAAGCATGTATGTAAGTACACTCATACATCCACATGCTCGCAGTCGAGAAACGCGCCGTTTAATTTCTCCCCGATAAGAGCAATCCATTAAGGGAAAGCACGTAGTCCGTAAACGTGAGAACGCTTGCCGCCTGCTAGTAGAACTTGGAGGGTTAGCTTCGCGAGAAATTTGGTGAAAATTCACACCGTACAAAGATCGCAATCTAGAATCCCGTTTCCCTCTTCTTCTCCTCCCTCTCCTCCTTCTTCTACTACTACTTCTTCTTCTTCTTCTTCCTCTTCTTCTTCCTTCGAGCTAAGACTACGTTTACCTTTCGGTCTTTTAACCACGGAAATTACAATTTTCTTATGCTCCTTCTCTCTTTCTCTCTCTCTCTCTCTTTCTCTCTTTATTTTTAGATCCATCTCTTGTTAATTTAATTTCATGCTTTTACAATTTTAAATAAGGAGAAAAAGAAAATAGAAAAAAAAAATAGAAACGATGAAAGATTTGTTTCTCTCTGTAACAAATCTTTCAAGCTATTGTTGTAATTGAGTTCACGATTTACAAGTTCTTACGTTTCCACCCTCGATCTCTCTCTACAAAACGAAGAAAGTGTTTTTGCTGATTGGAAGATAGGGGTGTCATTTGATTCCCGTTCGATAAGAAGAGCTGTAATGTCTAGTGACGATTGTTGTCGCTTAGGAATCGCATAAAATTCAAGACCTGAGATAACTGTGTGAGTAACACAGAAAAGTAAGAAAAAGAAAAAGGTAGTAGGAGAAAAGTTGTAGTAGTAATAGTAGTAGTAATAGTTGGAATAGTAACAGTAGTTGAAGTAGTCACATAGTAGTAATACTAGTAATAGTAGTAATAGTAGTAGTAGTAGGAGGGTTGTTCAAGGTGAAACGTTTCGCCCTCTTCCATCAGGAATTCTTATCCCGGTTGGGATTTATGTGTCGTCCGAAGGAAAACGGAAAACACTTTCCAGGCCGTCGTTGCCGCGAGACTTTTCTCGACATTCTGATAGCTCGAAAGATGGCGGTCTTCGAGGAGGCCGATAGAGCTCTCTCTCTCTCTCCCTCCCTTCCCTCTCTCGCCCCTCTCTCTCTTTCTCTTTCTCTTTCTCTTTCTCTTTCTCTTTCTCTTTCTCTTTCTCTTTCTCTTTCTCTTTCTCTTCCTCTTTCTCTTTCTCTTTCTCTTTCTCCTTTCCTAGGCGTTAGTGAATGGCGGAAGGGAATCTAAATTGAATTCTTCCGTTTCATTTGACGATAAACCGGCACGAATACCGTGTCGCGTTAAACGAACGTAGCCGCACCATTCGGTACAGGCTTGGATACTGTGTTGGGATGAAGTTGGGGTAGAACGAAGAGTGTGAGATGGCCGCTTGGTAGCATCCTGCATCACCATTCTGTATTCTGTATTCTCTCTCTCTCTTTCTCTTTCACTCTTTTTCTCTGTCTATAGTAACGTACATATACAGAGAAAGAGCCACACGGTTCCCGTCGCTTCGTGGTAAAACGTGGTGTGCGTTACGTATACTGTGCGCATACCGCGACCGCATATTTGCGTTTATGAAAAAGGCGCCACATAAAGGAGAGAGCATCAAGAGAGAGAGAGAGAGAGAGAGAGAGAGAGAGAGAGAGAGAGAGAGATAGAGAGAGAGAGAGAGGATGGGATATGCTCTCGGCGTTCACCATTTTTTCTTTCCCCTTTCTTTTATATTCTGCATCCTTTATTTTTACTTTTTCCTTTTTTCTCTTCCTCTTTCCTTTCTTTGAATTATTTTCTTTTTTTTATATTTTTATCTTTACTTCTATAATATTTTTATTTGAATTTGTGAATCTCACTTGCACATATGTGGATTCTTTTTTTCTTTTTCTTTTCTTTTATTCCTAGAATTGGACGAGGATCGCGAAAATCGAGTTTATACAGATTTTACTTGAGAAACTCTGGTAACAAATCCAATTTCTATCAATTGTAATTTTAGCCAGACCTTCTCAAGATTTCAAGAATGCCACAATCAGTAGTTCGAAAATATGAAGATATATCGAGATTTGTCGATATGATTCAGTAAAGGTATATTTATTGTATGGACGAATCAATATCACTTAGCAATAAATTTTGGTTCTTTTTTTCCATCCCAATTATCTATTTCGATAAATCAAACAAGATATGTGCCAAAGAATAATATGGATTGGTTAATTAATTTAAAAACGAATGTTTCCAAATGGAAACATAATGAGTAGTAGTGACTGGCATGAAAGAGGATTTAACGATTAGTCGAACGTTAATGAATCGATACACTATAGTTAATCGAACGAATAACGCACATTGTACGATACAAAACATGAACATAATTAGAGATGATTATCATTATTAAATTGTTATTTTGAACATTCGTTTAATCGATCGTTATCGAATATTGGAAGTAAAGGCCAAACACATATTCGAGATTTAATCGATTGTGCTTATCTATCTTTATTTTCTTTAGCTTCTTCTTTCTCTCTCTCTCTCTCTCTCTCTCTCTCTCTCTCTTTCTTTCTCCTTCTCTCTATTTTTCTTTTCATATTGTAATATCAAATTATATTTCCCAAACCATATATTTTTATTATGCGAAGCTTTGGAAATGTTCACAGAATACACCGATAGATGTACACTGCGTAGACAACTAAGCGTGATCAGTAGAAATTACTCTTATTAGCAGTCTGATAAGAAATTTTTTTATCATTGCGTGGTTAGCATATTCTATATATTAGATGTAGCAATTAATTCGGTACCTTT
This sequence comes from Polistes dominula, assembly GCF_049000335.1. NCBI lineage: Eukaryota > Metazoa > Arthropoda > Insecta > Hymenoptera > Vespidae > Polistes > Polistes dominula. The sequence continues at coordinate 4,658,211 of NW_028301152.1, read as the reverse complement.
TAAACAAATTTAGTATTTATTTGTAAGCTAATCTATTTTTCTATTTTCGATAACTTTGATTTATCTGTCAGGCAAATGCCGAAGTCCTTGATGAAAAAAAGATAAGGATTTTGATGCAATGAATATAATATTAAGAAACTACTATTAATTGCTTTACTTAACATATTAATAACAAATAGTATATTCGAAAAAATATACTTTCGTTTCTTTGAATGCAAATAAATAAAACTTCATACTTGTTAATGTTTTCTAAAAGTATTTCTTGAAGTATCATTTTTTATTTATTGGTTTTCGGTTCCTTACAAAACAAGATTTTTAATATGTTCGTGATGGTTTAACGATTGGTTTATTGTCGGTAAATGATTTACCTGTTCTTATAAAAGCATCAAATTTTAAAAATGCAACAAGCAACGGTAGACGTTCAAAAATAACAATAAACATGAGAACAAAAAAAACGGGAAAATGTTGTTTGGGTTCAGATAAAAGTGATTAAAGAAATATAAAAATAGGATAAGATATATATAAACAATATGGGAATTGAAATAAGCAGTTACTATTTAATTTTTGTCTAGACCAGATTAAAAAAATATGAGTGTTATTTTTTTTGTTGTTATAAATATCGTAACAACTAAATTTCTTAATTTAGAATCTTATTCTCTTATTTATAATTTAAATTTTGTCATCTTTCCGAAATAAGAAATAGTCTTTTTTTTATTATCATCGATTCATCGATTATTTAAATGTCCTAAATTTTAATACGAATCTCTAGCAAATACACACACGTTTCAAGGAGAAACGGATATCAGTTCTTATCATAGAATAATTTAGGTCGAACGTAGAACACGGGAGATTCCTCCGGCCGGAAGGTTCAGGGGTACGGTACGAGTTATACGATGGGCCCTGCATGGAATGTAAAATCAAGCGAAGGAGAAGGTCTCTATCGTTGTTATTCAGAGGAACCAACCGGATATCCATTTGCTCTTGGAGCTGAGCTTGTTTTTGAGACCGATCGAAAGTTTTTCCAATTAAATCGGACTCGGTGTTTACTTCTCGTTCGTTTCCGTCGCCTTGACGACGACGACGACGACGACGACGACGACGACGACGACGACAAACGACGAACGACAAACGACGAACGATGAACGAATATAAATTAAAGGAGATCGACGTGGCACGTCTTTCCGGTCTTTTCTCATAAATTATGTGTCTACGAACTGCGACACACAAAATTCGATCGCGGTGATCTATCGGTGCGAGAGCAAGTAAATACTATTAAATGTAATCCGTAATTGTGTTAACATTTGAAATCGCATGTTGTTCGTTTATTAGAATTTATCTATATTGAGTGCCAAGTCTGTGATTTAATCGCTACTGTATTAATATACTATTATTAGTATTATTGTGGGGATTTGATGGTACGGTATCCAATGTATCGATTCGATCATTCATTTTCCAACAATTTTCGATAACGCATTCGCTAATTAAAAAAAAAAAAAGAAAAAGAAAGGATGAATAATCGTTCAATTTTGAAAAATAAATTATACAATAAAAAAGCACAAAGAGAGTAATATTTACCAATGAATTTCATTCAGTGTATTTATATATTATTTTTGTTAATGAACCTTTTGTTGTAAATAAACAAAAACAAAGAGAATATTAAAAGCAGGAGTATTATTTGTTGCTTTGAGGTCTCGATATTTTAACAAAAATATTTAAAAAGAAAACAAAACATGTAACGAAAATAAAGTTATCGGAAATCCAACATTACAAAGCATATAATAGAGAACATCGACGTATCATGGCCTTATTATGGCGTTGTAATAATTATTGGCGTGTAAGCGTTATTTCGAGTTTCCCGTGTTCCCTCGCGATGTAATATCATTTTCATCTCGATATAGACATTTATCGAATTCTCGAGAGATTCGATGCCCGCGTATAATAATTCATATTTCGTGGTCGAGAAACGAAAGATAGAGATCAAAAGATAAAAAAGAAATAAAAGAATGGCTAAAAGAAGAGAAAATGCATTTACAAAAAGAGGAAGGAAATAAAGGTGTAGGGTGGAAAAAATAAAAAGGTTAGGTCGATCGAAGAGGTCGAAAGGAAAAGAAAGAAAACAGTTATTTCATACGATTTTCTCTCTCTCTCTTTCTTCCTCTTTTTCATAATCCACCGGTTTCTCTTATCGTCACAAGTTGGTCTCGAGCTTTGTGAAAATGGTACAACGAAAAAAGTAAAAGAAAGATGAGGCGAATCACCAGCGGTTTTCGGAATTATTAATAATAGCGAAAGGATTCAGGACAATACTATTTCTCTCTTTTTCTCTATTTTCTTTTCTATTTCTCTTAGATTCTTGCAAGGATACTGTAGGAAGCCAAAAATGGAAAAGGCACAATTCGAAAGGGATGCTGGAAAAAAGAATCTCTCTCTATATTATCTCTTGAAGATGGTAACAGAAACGACCTTCTCGTATAAAGCCAATAAGATATTAAGAATTTCTTTAGTATTTCCTGTAGTATGATATAAGATGTGGCATTTGTTGTTCACCGGATTTTCTTTTGATTTCTCTTACACCTTTTTCTTATATGAAGAAAGAGAGAAAGAAAGAAAGAAAGAAAGAAAGAAAGAAAGAAAGAAAGAAAGAAAAAGTAAAAGAAAAATAGAAAGGCAGAATAGATAGGAAGACCCTTTCGATTTCAAGCTTTTTGCAAGGGACGTTACTTTTTCTTCTTCCTACTTTTCATCCTCTTCCTCCTCCTCCTCCCCCTCTTTCTCCTCCATATTCTCCTCTCTATCTCTTTCTACTTCTTCGTACAAAGCTTTATTTCGAAGACTTATTGTCCAAGACTTTTCTTCTTTCTACTTCTGCGTTGAACACGATCGTTCCTTAATCTAGCTTCTTTCCGGTACTTCGTCGATAAAATCGATGATAATTACGATCTCTTTATCTAGGAGAAGCTTGAATTCTTTTATTGTTCTTGTTTTTCTTCGATAATGCTCTATAGATATATTATTTATGTATTATATTTGAATAATAAAAATAAAAAATAGAGGGGAACAAATTTAAAAATTAACAATTTAAAAGTAACACATTTAAACTTTTGATATCATATTATTTGTCTCTTTTTTTTTTTTTTAATTTACAATGAGGAAATAGAAAGTGGAAATAAAGTGAAAAAGAAGATAACAAAAAAATAAAAAGAAATAAAGAAAAGAATTATTTTATATTACCCTCTAAGAATAAATGGTCTACATAAATGCAATGAGATATTAAAAGCACTCGACTCGAGGGCACGATGCGAATAATAGTGAGAAAGATATACTTTGCTTATCTCACATTATGGTTACGAGCTTCGGAAAATATTTTTACCAGACACACAACGATCTTTTTTCTTTTTTTTCCTCCTCAGACTTGCACGAAACACTTACAATTAAAAGTTAAACTGATCAAATTCTTGAAATATTTTTTAATTGTGAGATACCAAAGTTTAATAATATTAGTAATGTTTTAAATAAAATAAATTAGCATGATAATATTTTATTTCATATTTATCGATAGGAGATGGTAACAAATTTCTAATAATTACTGAATATTAAATCTTATAAATATATTTTTAAAAATGCATTCTACGGTATTTATTAGTATTTATATTTCAAATGAAATTAAAGAAAAAAAAAGAAGAAAATGACATTTATTAGTTCATTCATTTTATGAACATATAGATATTGTAAGTTTTGTTTCGTGTTTAAGTTTATTTTCCTTTTATTTTGTAATAAATTCTCTCTTTTTATTTCTCTCTTTCTCTTTCTTTTTATATATATCTCAATTCTTAAGACATATATACTCATTATGGTTTTTATTACCATCTTATCATGAAGACGTACGATAGGTAATTCTTTTAAAAGAGATTTATGATAGGCCAAGAAGACGACCGGCAAGTCCTTCCGTCGATTTAATGGTCGACACTTTTGCTTTTATTTCTTTTCTTTTAGACCCGATCACAGTCACCTTACCTACACCACCGTGTGCTCTATCAATAATCGAAAACCGTTACTCCCTTACGATCTAATCAAATCCTATACGGCTTTATCCCGATCGAATATCTCTGCTCAGTTTGGCGTAGAGTTATTGGTACATAAACTTCGACATACATCTCAATCGAATTATATCTAAAAACCGTCACAATCGATTAAAAAATAAACACTTTTTTAGTTTAAATCAAATCTAAAAACTTGTTGAATGAATAATTGTCTCTTTTGTAATATTTAAATAAAATTCGTAGATTGAAAGAATGTGAGATGAGTATGAAAAGAAAACAAAAATAGGAAAGACAAAGTCAAGCAAACTCAAATTTCTTCGATTCGTCTCTAGGAGTATTGTGAAACTATTTTTGCAATTCTCTAATTGCTGTTTTCTTCACTAGGCACTTACAGATTCCTGGTGTTGGTTAGAAGGATGTTTAAGAGGATTTCCCGATCGGAAAAGAAAATAAAAAAAAAAATAAAGAGAGAAAGAGAGATAGAGAGAGCAAGGAACTTTGAGTAAGAAGAAACACAGCTTACATTCATTGGTTCGTCGGTGTCTTAAGACATGGCTGTGCGCGTTAAGAGAAACGGAGAAGCCAATTAGCGGTCGTTAAGCTTGCAAATATCTAACGGACACGATGGTGCACTAGCTTAATGGGCAAGCTCGTAGTTGAAACTAAATATCTCTTCTTGGTGTTTGATGACTATGCGCATGCTTTTCTTCTTCTTCTTCTTCTTCTTCTTCTTCTTCTTCTTCTTCTTCTTCTTCTTTGCTGCTGCTGCTATGTGTGTGAGCGCGCGCACATAAGCCAACATTCTCGCGCCAATTCCTCCTCGAGCGGTAACTGACTGGGGCACGCGAAACATATTTCATTCCCTAATGGCCGACTTAGCATAATGTATGCCTCGGGCAGAATCTCCCAACTATAGGTAGGAGTAGCTCCGTTCAGCTCCTTTGCCGTTTGCCAATCCAGGTGCCGTCTGCTGCATCCTCCTATGATCGAATTAGATATCCTTCTGAATTATCGTACAGACGGACTTAGCATTGATCTGTTCCCCTTACTATCATCAATTTCCATAGGCTTATTTAATTACTTGATTGATACTTTAGAATATAATTATATAGTCATTTTATTTTTGATTAATCTGTTCATTTTGGAATTTTAATGGATACAAAATTATATCATTAATTTATAATTTTTTAATTGTATTAGTTTAATTATTATATTAAAAAAAAAACAAAATTACTCTAATGAAGAAAATAATAAAAATAAACATCATAATATTCTTTAGGACGTGTTCGAATAATGTATTACAGGAATTGTATATTTGTATACTATTACATTTTCTATTATTGAATATTAAATGAGAGATGTGTACTAAATGAAAGTGGACTATCCTTTATGATTATTTCATTTGAAATTGCCCTATATAGCAATGTAGAAATTTATTATTAATCCTATATAGAGATATAACCTCAGGGTTTGCATTTATATTAGTTATATTATATTACTACAGTTAAAACTAACGCTTCTACCTCGCATTCTGATGGCAGTTACATTAAATATCATAAATCACTCTATAAAATAAATAACTATCGCGTTAACAATTAATTATTATTACTAGTTTAAAACACTATCCATTTGATTAACGTTGTACGCATTAGGAAAATGTAGTAATCATACTGTTAAATAATAACGATGCAAAAGATTAATAAAATGAGAAAAATACTTTTTTTCTAAAATATTAAAACTCGAAACTTTTATTGAATAAAATGAAAATAAAATACACCATTCTCTCAAAGACTTATTTGTTAAGTTTTTAATTATTAGCAAATAATTAACATTTGGTTCTTATCAGTTAAATTAAGACAAAAATATAAACTAATTCATTAAATTCACATATTTTCGTATTTTTGACAAGGAAACGAGTAAGAAAGATTGGTTGATTGGTGGATTCTCTATTAAAACGGTTGATCGAGTCGCGAGATCATTCGTATAAACCGACACACGAGGAGAGAATCGTGATCCGTCTTGACACGAAATCCTTGAAATTGCCGTACCCATTGGGACGAAGTAATTTGTCGTGGAACCGGTGGAGCAATTGTACGGCACTGCCAACAGGATTTAAACGGTGCCTGACCGCAAAGAGGGAAACACTGGAGTATCTATTCTACGAACGCACCCCTATCTCTCTTTGACTATTTCTCTTTTTCTCTCTTTCCTTCTCTCTCACTCACTATCTCTTTCTTGCTCTTTTCCTTTCTCTTACTTCTACCTAGCCATCGTCATTTTAGAAATATCCACTATGGGTGAAATGGAATCTACTTTACCACTTGCTTAATTCCACTACTGTACTTTATACTCACTCTCCCTTGATGAAGAGAATAGGAGAGAAAAAGGAAGAAAGAAAGAGGGGAGAGAGAGAGAGAGAGAAAGAGAACCTTTCTCCCTTGTTGTTGCAAGAGATGAATCGAGATTTAATCAAAGCTACAGCCCAGGGTTGTCGTTTTGTTTCGAACAGCGTACATGTTCGATTTTGCTCCGACTATTTCGATGTGGTTTGAATTATCAAAGCTCGAACGTGAAAGCATGCGTTTCCTTCTGTATTTTCGTGAAATGTTTCTACATATATATACATGCATATGTATGTTACATTTACTACAGGGCTTATGTTTCCAAAATTGAATTTCTATGTAACTTGATCGTTTGATTTTGAAAAAAAATAGATAAAAGTCGTGTAATACGAATTGTTAACATTCAACAATATTGGGTTTATTTTTCCCTCAATTTGATATTGTTTTAAACTAGTTTGATTTGAAATATTTGATATATCCATCCATAGGAAAGTTTTATTGCTTCAAAGAATGTATTAAATAAAAAAGTTATAATTGTATCGTTGGCGGGTAAAAATCTTATCGAATCACTCTGTCGATGATTCTTTTATACCAGAGAGTCGAGATTTTCTTTTCTTTTTCTGATTTATGAAGCTACATAGGCGAAACGTGGTTTTTCCCGTTATTGCATCGTACGTACTGTCGGTGTATAACACTGAAACGCTATCGTGGATTATAGGAATTTTTATTTCCGGGCTGTTCATAGTCCCATCGGATCTATAAAGTATAGAAACTTTTACTCTCTTTGATTTTGAGGCTTAATAACTACGAAAACTATCACCGAGAAAAGACATAAAGTACGTTTCCATTTTATATTGTCATTTATCGTACGGTCTAATAACTATTAAAAAGTTTTAATCACTGAAAAAAATAAAACAAGAAAAGAAATAAACTAGTCTTATCTATGAATCTATTCATTTGATTCGTATAGAAAATCTTTATTTTAAATATATCTAAATTCGTAGGAATCGTCAGGCAAAGAGATAGTCAAGATCGAACATATTTCCTTTTCGCAAAGAAGATAGAGAAACTTTGGGGTAAAGTTTTATGGAAAAATGTGAGCTAACTTGGAAACAATATGAAAACGGGAAGTCGATTGTCTCGATATATTCTAAACTTTTTGAGAGTAAAAGGAGAAACAGAGAGAGAAAGAAAAATAAAGTAAGAAATAGAGAGACAGGTGGAAAGTAATACCATGAACTAAAAATTGACATAGAAATTGTAAATATAAAATCGAAATGAGGATATTATTGGTCAAGTAACATCATTTTCAAGATATTAATGTCTCACTCAGAGATGGAACAAGTCCATAATAAGAAAGAAACCTAATAGAGAAAAATTGTACAGAGTAGTTTTCTTCAGTCTCTCATTTACAGATCCTTCTTCTGAAACTTGTTCACTCTCGAATGCAATCACTCGATCGGCTAACTTTCCAATCTCGAGTTAACGAAGAGTTTTCTGTATTTTTTTCTTTCTTTTCCCTTTGTATATACAGGATGTCCTATTTAAATCGATCTGCGCTTAAATATCTTCGAAACTGTTGATAGAAAAAAATGAGTTAGATAAAAGTTGAATGATTTAAAGGGGCACAATATCTAATGTTATTAATTTTTTTGTAAATGGATGCGTAAACGTCACATGAAGGTTAATTTTATAGTATTTACCTTTTCATGGTAAGTATTCAAAAGTATCCTTCAGCCTGAAAAAAAACTAAGAATATAAATTAGTGTGCCTCCTTAAACCATTCAATATTTATCTAACACATTTTTTTCTACCATTAATAGTTTCAAGGATATTTAAGTGGATCGATTTAAATAGTACTCCTTCTATGTTTGTTAATTCTCTATTATCTATCCATTTTCTTTTATTACAATTGTACTCTTTTTCGCTGTCTTTCTTTTTATACCACATTTTTGTACCACTATTCTTACTTTTTATACAACTGTTTCTCTGTTCTCTATGTTTTTATATTTTTTGTCTTTTTTATATTTTAAACTGTCTGTCCGTTAGTCCGCCTCATTCTTTCTTTTCACAACTACAGATATATTTTTTTATTTCTCTTTCCGTTGTCTCTCTTCTCCCATTCGTCTGTCTTTTTTCCTTTCTTCGTTTCATCGTAGCACTTTATATTCTTATTTTTCCGATTTTTCACCAACTGTTTCTCTGACTCGATATTCCAACTAGAGAAATGTAGAAAGTGACTCTCCCTTGGAGCTATTTCGATCTCGTTTTAAAATAATTCAAGTTAGTGACCTCTTTCTTTCGTTCTCACCCGTTTTCCCTCTTTAAAACTAGCTTCAATGTGGTAAAAGAGCATGGTTCCAATACCACCATCGGGGCGCTACCACCGACACCAATACGCCAGAGGCAATCTTTCAGCTTAGTTCGCTTTTACTATCATCTTATACTTCTTCCTTCTCCTTTTCTAGTTATCCGTAAATCCAGACGATACCGCAATTAGAAGCCGTGTAGAAATTCGACGGCCTCAAACACCGCAGGGCGTCAATGCACTTTCTAAACTGAAAAAAAAATAAAAATTTAGGTGACAAAGAAAAACCTAAATGAGAAGTAATGAATGTTATACTTCGAAATGGTTTAATAATAGTAATGACAATATTAATTTTTCCATAATTCAGATATTTCTGATGGGAAAATAAGTAACTTGAAGAAAAAAATAGTAAAATTTTATTTCACGCGTAATGTGTTATTAATATAGAACGTTCGAATTCATGCTCGAAAGAATTTTTTAAACGCTGACAAATAGAATTTCAGTTTATCTGATTTCAATGTTAAATGAATTAAAATATGAACTCTTTTCTTTTCCCATAACGTCACAGTGGGGTTCTCATTGTTATTATTACGTTTGTGGATCTTTTTCTTCTCTTTAAATTTAAAAGAAAACCAAAGTTTTATTTTAGAAATATTTTTCGACGTTATTTTTAAAAGAAACTCTCGTTTATCTGAGATTTTAACACATTTGCGACTGGTATTATTTGGTCAAAACGTTTACTTGGATACCGTTTTATCCAATTTTATTATTAAATGAAGAAATAATACAATTTATTAAGTTGAGCTACAGAATATAATAAAAATAAACATTAAACGAATAATTGAAAAGGAACAAACAGAGTAACAATTAAAATTTAATATTTAATAGCATAGGACTACGCTTGCAACATTTAATAATAGATTTTGAAATGATTTATAATTATCTTAGTGGTATTTAGCTAAAGAATTTTACATGAAGTTGAACCACGTTGTGTCAGTCTTCAATGTGGTAATACGAAATGGATTATAAAAATAATTCATATCTCTTATTCGATAATATCATAATAGTGCATTCCTTGATATTATTATATAAAAAAAGAGTTCATCGTTCGTATTTAAAGCTCAAAATATCCTATTTGTTCTTATCCAAAGTGAAGCAAAGGAAAGTTTATAACTTCTAATTTGATCAGGTTTAATTCAGTAATTTCTATTAGCGATGCTTGTGTTTCATTCATCTCTAAAAGATTCTTATCTTTATTCGTTTGTAAAATAAAATATTGTTAATAAAAATTTAATTCAGCATAATTTTCTAGAAAATCCCATTATTATTAATAATATTTATATAACGTTTCGTACAAATAAATTTCGTTTTTTTTTTTTTAGTTGAAATTAAATTTATGCAGTAAATTATCTTCTTATATTATACTTATTTTTTAATTTGTCGCATTAAATTATCTTGCTTCATAGTTATTTTAGGCTAGTAATCTTACTAAAAAAAAGGAAAATACTCATCAAAAATATGTAAAAATATACTATTGTTATCATTTTTCGTGATATGAAAATTGCACAAAAGATAATTACAGACCTAAATGATTGATAAAATTCGACATAACACAATTTAAAAGTAATAAATGAGACTATTAATTCTTGATTATGAGAGAACATAATAAAATTAAATGATGCTAGGCCACTTCATGACGAAACATTGGATTAAAACTTAAAAAATTATACAGTGTTATAGAGTAATTTAGCTGAAAGATTTTGTCAAGTAAAGGAATGGAGATAGACGACTAAATAAATAAATATATATGTATATATGTATGTACAAATGTATGATATCATTGCACTTATTTGAAGTCACAACGCTGGACGATGCTTTTAAAAGCGCTTCTTCGAATCAGACGGCATTAAATGCTTCGGGCAATCGTTGATCTTCTAAAGTCTTCGAGAAACGAAATAAAGAGAAGGAGAAACGATAGATAGAAAAAGAAAGGAAAAGAAAAAGAAGAAAGAAAGAACAGTAAGTGAGAGAGATAGAGATAGAGAAAGTAAAAGAGAAAAAGGAAGAAAAGAGAAGCGAAGCGAAACGAAACGAAACGAAAGAAGAAAAAGACAAAGACTAAGGTAGAAAAGAGAAAAAGAATATGAGATAGAGGAAGAACTAAAAGAAGGAAAGAAGAATTCACGTGGACTAGAATTCACGTCGGAGAAAATCTTTTGTTGTACGCGACCTGGCTTCCACATAAAACTCAGCCAGACGTTTGGATCGATTTTACGCGAAGCTGCAGGAGCAGCAGCAACGGCAATGGCAGTAGCAATGACGATGAGGATGGTGGTAGCTGAAACGACGACAAGGACGATGGCTGAGGGCAGTTCTTATGGACCCTGGTGGTTGCAATACATATGCGTTGAACAATGTCGTTCACCTGACAAGAAAGAAGGTGGAAGGTCTTTTTATTTTTTAGGAATAGAGAACATTGTTGGAAAAAGGGTATGGTATTAGGACGTAGACTCTTTGTTCAGTAACCTCATTGTCCGAAAAATCTTAAGGAATCGAAAAGATGAAAATACATCAAAAGACGCTGAACACTTCAAGTTATTATTTCTTCTTATGTATGAAGTATTAAACTATGCACAATTTTAATTTCTTTTATTTTTGCATTTATATACATATATATTTATACAAATATATATTATTTATTTAATAATAAGAATAATTACTATTATAAGATTTAGATATAACGTTTAAATTAAACTTACATTGCATTATTTTTCCAATTACTTAAAAGCTATAAACATTATTGTCTTCACTTACATTTAATTGTTCGCGCGTATTCATTGCCCTCTGTAATGTTTACATTTTGTCTTTAGCCGAACAATTTATTTCTTCTAAGTTTAGTTTATCTCTATTATTCAAGCTGTAGACAAGGAAGCAAAGACAGTAGCTAATTATTATAAACAACGATTTCAGAAACGTCGCTTTCCAGACAAAACATCCAAGAGTAAAATAGTGAAACTAAATAGAAGTGTAAGCTTAACTTACAACTTTTCAAATTTATTTTTCTTGAAAACAAATTCATATATGTATGAACAAATTCTATTCTGTATTTTTGACATTTATGTAGCTTCACTCCTTTAGTTTTTCATGTAGAATCATTCGTGGCTCGTTTGCACTACTAGCTACAGAAGACTGCATATAGGTATATATTCGTATTAATTTTTAATTTTACATATAGGTAAATACCTTTATATTATTATAAAATAATACTTAATACGTTTAAAGAAAAAGCAATGAGATATAAGCTAGGGTTGAAGTGATAAGATTATTACCTTATACGTTTACCTACGATATAGAATAAAATCAACCCTTAATAACTACTCTCTAAGGATGGATAACAAAGTATAAAAATGCTTTTTATGTATGATAATTTATTCCTCGCGCCCGAATAATCGTTCTTTTATGATCTCATCTTTTTCTATCGGACGATATCGGACTTTAAGAAAATAAGTAAAATGTGAGACGAGAGCACAGCTAGCTTATATCCCGGCTGAACGATAATATGGAAGATTATGTCCGTCGTAAAATTTCTTCTGAGCAAAAGAGAAAGAATGAAAAAAAAGAGTAAAATGGAAAGAGATACTCATAAACACACTGATAACTCATCGAAAATCTGAAACCACAGCTTTCCCATATTATCTTATACAATTTCTTTTGTCAAATTTTCTTGACATAATTTGCATTAATTAACCTCTTTTATAATAAAATCAAAAATATAATAGTAATAGTAATTATAATAATAGTAAACAGGTATACGATACAGTAGTATCGTAAGAAAGAAATATACATAGAATAACGTCGGTCATATTTTTAGCGAGTAAATTTTCTGCTTGGCATTCTGGGTTTCGTATGCTCTCACTCAGTTCAATTTGCTCTTTATGCATAAGGCATTATGTGGCGAACAACGATGCTCTTCTTCCTCTCCTCCTTCTTCTCTATCTTTCCATCGTCTATTTCTTAGCAATAGTTCGCAATAGCCTCGCGAATAGTCAACGACTGCAATGGCCGTATGTGCTTTACGTGGTTGCCTTTACCGAACACCTAACGCATATATATAGTTATGTATATACGAATGTATAGATATAGAAACAGAAAGAAAAAGAGAGAAAGAGAGAAAAAAAGAAAAGATAGACGTAAACCTATACTACTTTTTTTTCGTTGTCATTCTTTTTCTCATTTTCTCGAAAAGAATGTACCTCGAGAATAGAAGCGCGAAATGGATCTCACTTCTCTCAGGAAAATGGCTTCTCGTCGCAGTAGAAATGCACCCCTCGAGTGAATTTGCTACGCAGGATGCGCGGTTGTACGAGACGTTATGGAAAAGAGTCCGCATGTTAAAGACTACGTGTATCTGCTACAACCTTCAATTTTATTGTATCTCTCCAATTTTTTTTATTCTCATTTTATAATGCTCTCTTCTTTCTAAGAAAATATTTTTTTCCCTTCTTTTTTTTTATTATTATTATTCTCTCTTATCATTCGATTGATGTATGATTGGTTTTTTGTTAAAACTTTTAACATTTTCTTGGGTGAAAAAAATTGTAATTGTAATAAAGCAAATTGATTTCTGAAAGTAATATTTTTTATGAGCTTCAGTATTAAATGTTATTTCTGTTTGTATTGGATTATTTTAGAAAAAATTCGAGAATTAAAAAGAAAATAGGGATAAGTTCTTAGGCCTGTTTTAATTGTAATGATGTCTATTATTTATAATACGAATAATAATGGTAATAATAATGACAACGATGATGATAATAGTAATGATAATGGGAGATGTAGTTCAATATAACATTTCTCTATCGTGAAATAATCATAAACCGAATTTTTAATTTCAATTATTTTACGATTATTCCGATTAAATCGAAAAGATCGACGCGATTAATTTGTTTAATTATAATTCACTTAAAATTTATCGATAAAAATGTTATTTTCTTATCAATTAAATATGTGTTCTCTCTTTCTATAGTTATCGGGAAATGCTTCCATTTGACACAATTATTACTTTATCATAAAACAAATATTGATATTTAAAGAAATCATAATACAAAGGGAAAAATTTGTATCTTTTATATTCATATACTTATATATTCATCATGTACTCATTTAAATTGTATATATTAAGTACGTAAAAAAGTAAATGCATAATAGCACCGATATCGAATTTTCACTTTTTACTAATCTATACCTTCTTTTTTTTCCTCTCGTTATTAATAATGATCTTTCATTAATATACCCAATTTAATTGTGGTATTTTGTTGAAGTATTTCGTTTGACCTCTGACCTCCTCTCGAAACTCTATTGTATATAATATCCAAATATTCCATAAGCTAAAAGGAACTTCAGAGTTATATTCTGTACTCTCATTACATTTATCGCATTTTCTCTTTTCTATCGCAGTCGACTCGAATACAAATTTATATAATATAGCTTGAAAGAACGTATCGCATTAAATGTTAAAATTACGCGAAGTAAAAGCGATTTAAAACGATCGTTTCCAAGCGTTTTATGAATCTTTCCACGTTTAAGGAATTAAGGATTAATGGAATTTAATTTGTTTATAGAATATCTGCCTTCTTATAAAATGAATTTTCTTGTTGTGCTGATGGTGAAAATCGTGGAAGAAAATTTATCGCCAGCCATCGTCTTAAACGGAATCTTGTATCCCGTTTCTTTCGATGACATCTTTTCATTGATGTTATATTTATGAAAATGTTACTTCGTTTTTATTAATTAAATGAAATACGAATGGAGAGTTTTACAAAAACAAAAGCATAAAATAAAACATTTCGCGTTCAGTTTTTCTTCTCTTTCTCTTTCTTTCTCTATGTTTTTTTTTCTCCTTGTCTATAATAGAATGTCGAGTCTGCGTAACAAGTAGAAAATTAACTTTTGCATAAAGGTTGTGTATAAACATTAAAACCCTTCATAAATATAAACGAATGTAAATGTAAATAAAATGTTTAAGATTGTGCAACAAAAATATTACAAATTAAATATAAACCATGTTTCTTAGGAGACATGAAAATGGTTTTCAATTTTATATATCATATTTATTACAGTTTGACATTTTGTACAAAGAAAAAAATCATCTAACTTATATCGAACGAAAATTCTATTTTCTTTTCTTGAATTTTCTTTTTTCCTTTTTATTTTCTCTCTATTTTTCTACTTTTTGTCAGCTCAGCCGAGATTCGATAAAAGTCCTTCATTTAGAATGTATTTGTTCTCTTATGTTCGTCATCGAGTTTTCCGTGGTTACTTCGTCCTTTCGAGATAAAATATTAAAACTTTGTCGAGTAAGAAAGGTAACGAAAAATTGTTTTCATAACGTATGTACGTAAAGCTTGTCTTTCAAGTATTTTCTATCATTTTTTAATATGTATAATCCATTATATTTAACTTTGTCCTATATTAAAATGATATACTTATTTCAATTACGTGTGATAAAAAAAAAATATAGCATCGACTTATTTTACTCGAATTATCAAAACAAAGTAAAATCTCTAAAATTCATGAAACGAAGAATATTTTTTTCCGCTAACTCTTACTCGATCTCAAGATTATGAGTTCTATAATTCTTAGCTGTTAATAAAATATTATATTATTAAAAATTTAGAAGGCAAGAAATATCTATTTATTAAAAGACAAAGCTAAAAAGAAGAATACTTATATGGTTTCGAAATAATATTTCAATTGCTTTGTTTCTGTAATCGTATTTATAGGAATAATAAATAAGCTTAGAAATAACAACACAATTGTCTGCAAAATTGAATTTCGAGTAGAGAGAAGATCTCTTGAAACACTAACCATAGCACGAAAGTGTCGTCTTTCGTCAGTTTCAATACGACATGTTCTAGATAGGTTGGCTATGCTGCCGCAGCGTATTATTAAATTCTAACGGGCTGTGGCGAGATAGTGGCCGAGCATGTAACGGATAGCGGCCATAATATTATACGCTTTACTCGCTATTTATTGCCGCTTGGGCTGCACGACGAACAACGATGACGTCGGTTACGGTTTTTTTTCTCGAGATCGTATGTTAACGCCTATTCTTTTAAAAATGAATCCCAGTACTAATTTAGATAGGTTAATAAACTCGTGCTACTGAAAGATCGAAAAATAAAGAGAAAGACACAGGAGACGGAGATAGCGTAGGCTGTCTTTAAAAAAAAGAAAAAAGAAGAAAAAGGAAGGAACGAATAATAAAGGAAATAGAGCAGGAGAGTTTTTTCAAAACAAAGAAAGAACGGCAATTCGTTCCTGTCGAATTTACATTTCCTCGATAACCGATATTCCGATAATATTATCAGCTCAAATGCACAAGAACTAACGCTGCGAAGTTCGTATAGTAAGAGAAAGAGAAAAATGGAGAAAAAAAATTCAAACAAAAAATAGAAACAGAGAGAAAGAGAGAGAGATAGAAATTGGATTTTTTCATCGTCTAGAAATTTAGAATCGTCATATTTAAAAATAGCAAGAGAAAAGTAAACAAATAGATGAATAGATAGATGTTCTAATAATGATACTTCTCTTTAGAGAACATCCAAATTGTGATTTGATTTATGAAGATCTATAAATATTTTCTCAAAGTACGAAATATTTTAACAGGATCAATATAAATCGACGTTTCTGTCGTCCATAAATTTTTAAGTGCTTTACTTAACGTATCCTTTGAAAGATTTTTTAACCTTGCGATAAGGAAACTTTTTATCAAAGTTTAGACCGTTAAAACAAGTAAGAATACTTTTTCGTTAAAAAAAAAATTTCAAACGTCTAGATAATTAAAAAGAAAGGAAAAGAACATACTTATAAGAAAAAATATTTCTAAGAATTCTTTTGCGCTTTTTCTTTCTATTCTTTCTTCTTTTTCCGCAAATTTCTGATTCCTATCGTCGTGCAGCCTCGTTACTTGAGAAAGAATCACGAAAGGGGGAGGTGCTGGTGGCGGTAAGGGTAGATGAGAAAAAAGAAAGAGGTGGAGGAGTAAAGAAACGATCTCTTTCTTCTTTCTCTCCGGAACGTAGAAAAAGTTAGAAAGAGAAAGGGATAGAAGAAACGATCCAAGCAAGACAAGGGAAATCCTTTCGGATATTACTATACTCCAAGTGCAATTTCTTTCTCGTTTCAGCTCAATGTAAGTATATAAGCGACTACTACTCGGCTAAAAATTCCGCGAATCCTATAATCTCGGATATATGCGTTTCCTGTTCATTGAACGTCTAGCACGACGACGAGTGCTTTCGCTTATGCATGTAGAATCTACATATACATATATCTAGATAAGTATTCACTCTTCGCTTAGGATGGATACCAAGAAGGGAGGATATAGAACGCAAGCGTTCGCCTAAGTTTTCCGATAAAAGTTGAGTCGTCTATGAAGCCGATCGCGTTTATTCCAACGATTTCTTCGACGGCTCGAAGTATAAGCCGATATCTTTTGTCACTTTTATTCCCCGATTCTTCGAATCGGAATGATTTTCAACGTTTCGTCTATCTAGTCCGTAAGAAGATTCTTGTAATCTTCCAATAGCTTGAAGATAATGTAGTGTATATTTATTATATTTCTTTGGATAATATTTTATAAAACATATAAGTCAGAAACTTACTACAAGTGAAAAGTACTTCTTGTATGTTCCTACGGTCATGATAAATAATCTTCACTTTCCGTATTGTGCGAGTACACGTACACACGTTTTCACACACTGCTTGATTATAAGAACTTAATCTTACAAACTTCCACGTTGTAAGAGCGGAAGGAGGTGGTAACATAAGAAAGATACAAGTTAAATTACTATTAATTAAAGATTCATTCTGTTATCCCATAACAATGAAGATCAACGTAGTACTCGGTTCCTGTTAAGAGTCTTAGGTGTTCTTCCTCCGGTCTTTCATATTACACTGGATGGTTTGTCGATAGTTTTATGTAATCCGTCTTTCATTAATTCTCGAAATTTTTTTGATGCGATAGATCTTGTAAATCATAAACAATCATAGACAAGATCTTCTTATGATTCACTATACATGCCTTACAATGTAGTCGGTTACCCTTGTGCGTGTTTAGTCTCAAGAAAAAAAGGAAGGTGCAGTTTCTACATCCTTGTTATTAGTTCTCGTATCCAAGGTAAATATCTGCTATGATTGCAACAGCAACAAATTCTCCGGAACGAACGAAAGGTGAAGTAAGCAAAGTATAAATTTTTTATTTGCATTGATACTATTTTTTGTTGAATTTAACAACTATATAAAAATTCTAGAGAAATATGGAAAACAACAAAATGAATACTAGTAGATACGAGTACTTTTAACATTTTACAAATATTTTTGAATTTAAATATTTTTTATGGCTCTTATTAATTTAATAAAATATTGATATGATTATGTTCTACGGACGAACAAGAACGAGGTTTTCCTTAATCAAAGCGCAATTTCTACTAAGAAAGTGCTTTTAATTCAAAATGTTATTCATATTAGTATTTAGAAAGAAAAAGAGGAAGAGCGAGATAAAGAAAAAGATGGGTAAGAAAGAATAAGAAAGAGTAAGAGAAACGATCGTTTTAGAACACCATTCAGGATACGAGATAGCAGTATTCCTTTTACGTTCTCCCTTTTAATAGTCGAACGTTCCTGTCGTATAATTTGAGGTTACCGCTAGAAACACGGAGTTTTCGATTCAATACTTCCTTAAAGTGTCCAACCAAATCGCTAGTCAATCGGTTTTATAGTCGCGAACGAATGACTAAAATTGAAGAAAATGGGATAAAGGAAATTGCTAAGTTTCGTTGATTGTATAGAAAATTATTTTGAAATATCCTGAAAATGTATTATGTTAAGAAAATGTTATAAATCTTAGAAGGTTAAAATATATTACATATATGTATATTAAGTCAAAATGAATAAGAGGATATTTGGAAAGGAAATTTTCTTCTACGAAACTCCTCTTCTGTACTCTAGAGAACTCTTTGTAAAGTCGTTTCATAGATATTATACATCAGAGAAATACTGAAATCCAGTCCTAGCATAATTCGTTCTTTCTTTCGAACTCCGAAGTGAACGTCGTCTCGAGTAATCGAGAAATCGGATTCCGAGCTATCCTCAAGTTCCTCCTTAACGTTGGCAGTAGGGGTTCGTTCGTTCTCGTTTTATTCAAAAAGTGTCTGGTTCTCGTTCATGGAAGTTATACTTGCACAATCGTGCATCTGTGTATATAAACATGTGTCACAAGAAACGAACTTCGACATATATAGGTATGTACGTATTTATATATATATATATATATATATATATATATATATATATATATATATATATGTACATATTATATGTATGTGTGTAGAATACTTATATACTTTTACATTTCGATAGTGTACATATCATAAATACTTGCGTGTAAAGAATCGCAAGAACGTTCTAGCAAGAGTCGTTATCAAGAAAAGCTTCCGGCGTTCGGTGAGTCACTTGGGTGCCACTAGCGAATCGTTGGGAAAAGATAGAAACGAACGTACTTCGTAGGATGATTCGTACTACAATGCTATAACTATATTCTTTCTTTCTTTTTCTTTCTATTTGTTTCTCTTTTTCCCTTTTTGCGAACGTGAAGTCGAGAATTTTTATCGAAAATTTTCGTAGTACACGCTTTTTTATCGCCCTATCATTTAACTCATGAAACTCGTTCGTTTATAAACATGATTATATTTTATCTTTTTCTATATTTTCATATTTTCTTTACTTTACCGAACTCTTTATTACTTAATAATCAGCTTTATTTCTAATGTTACTACTGGCTGTGACAGTTTAATGTAAACATTAGTATAATGTTGGCTTAATATTAGATTCACGATATTCTTCTAGTCAGATTTTCGTAATATTTCATGATATTTTTGTAGAATTTTTAGAAAAATAGGTTCTATCGTCTAACGCGACTAAAAAGTGAGCTTGTTTGTTTAAATTTTGTATATTCTTAGCCTTAGACGTTATTGCAAACTGTGTGATGAATAAATGAATATTTAAAATTTAATAAGTGAATGAATGAACAAATTGTAAAAATGAAAAGTAAAAGCCTGTTAGCGGCAGTATGTGACTAAAATTGAATCGTTAATATTTCATTAAATGTATTTTTATATTATGATAAGTAGAATTTTTTTTATTTTTCTTTTGTAACAACGAGATCTTACATGTCTAATACAAAAAAAAGTAAATTAATCATTTCTCAAGAATAATTTCTTTATTCAAGATTTATTATTTCTTATCTTAATTTTGTGATAAGTGTTTACAAATACAATGAAAAAAAATATATATTTGAAAATTTTAAATGCAATTGTATAGGGAGTATTAAAAAAAAACAAGAAAAAAGGATAAGAGATTTCTTTTTAGCAAAAGTTGCAGGGATTTATCTGAAAGACGGGAAGTTTTCACGTTTCTTCATTGTATGCGTTTCTTCAATGGAAAGCTATACTCCTTGTAAAGCAGAAAAGGTATAAGGATCTTTGAAAATGTCTTCGAAGCGGGTGGAAAAGGTTAAAGGTTGCCCTGTGTAATGTCGATAAGATTTTAAAAGAGCCGAGAAGTACGTCGTCTATGATGTTGTACGAAGATCGAAGGGTTTTCTTTACAATCTTTCAACGTGTCCTCAAACGCGAAGAAAAGTATTTTTTTCTTCGTAAACCCAAAATCTTTTTGCATCAACAAACTTGTATACATTTTTTGTATATTTTCTCTAAAGAAGAATAAAGTGTAAGATCGATCTATCGTTCCGATTCTACACAATTTCTCGATAATACGTGTACAGTATTCTGAATTATTTAACTAAAAATAATACTAGAGCGAGTTATCAAAAGTATAAGTTTGATTTTTTAATAGAAGATATATTAACCGAGTATAAAGAAAATCTTTTTGTCAAAAAATAAATTCTGGCAAAAAAAAAGTTGGATTAAAGTGGGTACCTTAATATCTGTCGTCGTTGTTTGTTGAAAGGAGATTGACCGGTTAATAAAAAACTCTTTTAACTTACAAAAGCAAATACTTAGCGGTTTAAAATAAAAAAAAACTTTTCGTTTTGCGAACGACGGTGGCCACTTCGTAAGAGCACCAGAAACAAATTTTGCTCGTTTTTTGGGGGGGAAAGAAAAACAGAAATAGAGGGAGAAAGATAGAGAGATAGAAAGAGAGAGAGAGAGAGAGAGAGAGAGAGAGAGAGGACTGAGAACTCGAGTTAGATCGTTCCTAGTTGAAAAGAAAGCGGCAAAATAAAGTGCGTAAATAAAAAGGGAACTTTTCGTTTCGCGGCTTTAGCCATCGGTTGGTCCGTTAAGTAAACGAATTCTTTTCATTCGCCTTTACTTGATTCTCCCCGTTTTCTCTTTTCTCTCTCTTCTCTCTCTTTTATTTTCCCTTTTCTCTCTCTCCTATTCTCTCTCTCTCTCTCTCTCTCTCTCTCTCTCTCTATAAGAAGCTAGAGCAATGAATTTAAAGAATAACGATAAGAAAAATTGCAACTAGGGAGAGAGAAAAGATCGAAAAAAACTTCTTCGAAAGTAGCTCTACCTTTTAGAATCTGAAAGATTCTGTAAGAATCTTTCTTTCCCTTTTTCTTTTTTCCTCTCTCTCTCTCTCTCTCTCTCTCTCTCTCTCTCTCTCTCTCTCTCTGTCTCTGTCTATTTGTCTCTCTCCCTTTTTCTCTCGCCGTTTCTCGCGCAAGCCGATGAACACGTTGCGATCATTGAAATAAAAAAAACTAGGGAGAACAAAATCGATTTCTTTTTACTTCTTCTTTTACATTTCCTTTTTTCTTCTTTTTCTTATAGAAAAGTAGAACATGGTAACGTCCTCTTTTCATTGGATTTTTCTTGATCATCTTTGTAAGAAAAAAACTCTCGAGGGATAGTAGGACTATTTTGGATAACGTCGATGAGAATATTTAAAAATGTTGATATCAAGAATTTTCATCGTCATTGTTATAAATGCGACACATTTAAGTTCTTATAAGATAAACGTACGATGTTACATAATAAATATGATAGACTATAATATGTGTGTAAAAATAGTACACAATTTAATAAAATTATTAAAAAATCTATTTCTTGATTATTTTACTTAATATTACACAATTAGAAAATATTATAAATAAAAAACTTCATTTAGCGAATTTCGTCAATATCTTTATCATAATTTTCGTCATCATCATCATCATCATTATAGCTGTACGAATGAACTTTTTATTCTTCTATCGATCAATCTTTCTTCGTGGTGGAGCATCAACGCCTTCTACGTGATTCGCATTCGTTAAACCGGCATTGTGAGATTCGTGTGCCAAAGTGCGTTATTCAACAGTGTATGTACGTAAGTACATAGATATATACTACATATATATACATCCTTATATATATATAACATTCGAGAGATTCCTCTTAAAGAATAGGAGAAGAAAAGGAAGATTCGTTTCTGTGAACGACGTACACGAGAAAGACTTCCTCTTAAATAAAACCACCGATCTTTCTTGAAGTAATGGGAAATACGTTTGTGATTTAACCTTGTAATTTATGATTTTGTTTTTTTCTTTGTAGATAAATTCTGTTAAAAACATATTTTATTAGCAATCAAATAAATGTTCACACACACACACAATCGAAAATAATGGAGAAAAAGGAATAATTATTATATTATTTATATATTATTTTTTCATTTTATTTTTATTATTAATATTATCAAAATTAATTGAGAAAAATTACATTTGGTTTGATTACACATACAGGGCGTCTCAGTTTATTTTCGCAAAATTTTACCAGTAATTTTTATAAGCAACAATGAGAAAAAAACATTATGTAAACATGGGCTTTTAAATGTTTAATTAAAAAGTTATAATGAAAATACAAAATAATAATGAACTGGTGTTTTGTCGACATTGTATAAGAATACATTTTTAATATCTATTTAAATATGTAATAATAACGTATTCTGATCTCTCTTTCTATCCAAAAGAAATTAATCTCATAGTCCTTTTTAAATTTCTTTTAAAATAAATTGCTGACAGAATTGGTAGCAGACATTCCACTATTATTTTATCAACATTATGTATTCCATTAGATTGTTGTCTAGTATATTTTATGCTGTATCAATAAGACAATATTTAAATAATCATTAACCCCAATGATGGATAGGTCGAGGAGGACCAATTCCTTGACTTCAAATTTCACTAGATATCATACCCATGGATTTTTACTTGTAGAATATAGTGAAATAATATCACAAATTAATACGCATTGAGAATGAATGCTAAGGATTCGTAGCGTATTTGTTACAATTAAGAAAAATGAATATGTAATGTTAGAGTATGATAATCAATTCTATTATATTTTCCATAGATACCAGTTACTGCATTCATATTAACGCATAACATTTTAAATGGAATTATAATTAGACCAAGCAATTGTAGGCGATAAAATAATTATGTAGTTCTTTCTTTATTTTCTCCTGTTTAAATACGCTATCTTAGACGATAAGATTAATATTTAGTCCTGCATTTATTTTATTTCCTGTTTGAACACGCTATCGATCTTCGTGAAAGGAAACTCCACTCGGAGATTAGGGGGAAGCGATATTCCGTTGTTTAAAAAAACAATGTTCCGTTATGCATGATTTCACTACGATCTTTATCGAAAACAATAGCTGTACCTATCGATTGACCCGAGGGGGGGATCCTTTTGCTATTGGTCGATAGTGTTCAAAATCTCCTAACCTTCCCAAAGGGGTGTTGCTCATTTATGACATAAATATGTTAGAGTTCCTTAGTCTATCAGTTCTTAATCTGTATCAGTCTGTATCGGTTCCTTAATCCTTAGTTCTCAGTTTAATAATTATACTTTTAGTCTGATATATTCATCTGCGTATCTTATCAGTCAGTTTATCAGTAAATTAGTCAGTCAGTATTCATAACTTTTTTTGTGTTCTGTATTATTGTAATTACGCCACTTTTTTTGTAAACCTTTTGTAAATACCGCTCAACATCACATCATAATTAATTTAATAAACTATATATTATATCATCATCAGTTCAGTATACATATATTTCTCTCTGTCTGAATCTCCACACAATATATTTTTTTGAATAAGTCCATTGTCATTTCGTTTTTTTATTATAACTTTTTCATAAAATATTTAAAAGCTTATGTGAATATAACATTTTATCCTTGTTTTAATTTATAAAATGTTCTGGTAAAATTTTTCAGACAAAACCTAGACATTCTCTATATTGCATTAAACTGCAATAAATATTAATATGTTGAATTTTACAACCTCATACGCTTGAGGATTAACACATATATTGTACAAGTTGAAATATTATTATAAAGTAAAGATATATAGAAATTTTGTTAATAATAACTATCCTACTAATTCAAAGATTATATTAAGATCATGTCCGACTGATAGTCGTCAATATATAACATATGTATATGTGAAAATTCGATTCGTAAAAGAGGAGAACGTTTCCTGCGATTGGATTTCTCCAAATTTTTTCGTAACGCTGACAAATGGATTTTACATCGATCGCTTTCTCTCTTTCTTTCCCTTTTCTTTCTCTCCTCACTTTTTCTCTTTGATGTTTCTGTATCGAAGATTTACACACGAGGCAAGACAATTTGTCAAACGTCAGGGTAACGTTGGAAAGCGAGCTTTTTTCGACTTCTATCAGTCTCGTAGCAATAACATTAGAGCATTCCTGCGAATATAAAAGCTCGAGTAGAATAAATAATATTTATTCAAGAATCATTGAGTCATCGATTATTATAAAATAAGACGTGTTAAAGAAATGGAAAAAAAATGTATCGAGATACTTCCTGTCAAGCTAAAACAACCAGCAAGTTGTACATCATACAAGTGGATATTATTTTGAGCATGCGTACATATTTCTAATCGATATGTTTTAAACGTATAAAAAAAGGATTAAAACAAGAAATAAAAATAAAAATAATCCTTTTACACCGTCGAAATGTGTACTTGACGTCTCGATGAATGGGCTCCGTTGTGTTGCTATTTTCGGAAAACACTTGGCAAAGGTCAAATGTGTTCACGTGTTTCGTACATAACAAATCACTGTTACAAGCCGTACATTCGTTTCCGCACATTCGAGTACTTCTCAATTGTGAACAAGAAAAAACGAGGCATAGCTTTTTCCTTGTTTTCTTTTTTTTTTTTTCATTAAAACAAAAATTTAATCGAATTCATGTGTACGAATTTAAACGCATGACGGTTAATACAAATTTATTTTCAACTTTAAACAAAACTCATGTTTTGCGTATCACATTGAGTTTATCAAAATAATCGAAAATATGTTCAATCGAGCTTTGATTTAAATCGGATCCAAAATAGAAATATTGTATAAGAATAGAACAAACGACGTATCGTTTAAAATTTATTATCACGCATAAATATTTCCAAACACTTAAGACACGTTTTAAACGGTGAGATATAATAGGTATAATTAGTAAAGACACGGAAGCGTGAAAGATCGATAAAAGGGACTTATCCAAACATGGATTCAAATTGAGCTCCTTTCTCACGTCGTGTACAGTATAGAGTATACCTGTTAATATACTGCAGCTTAACGTATATATATATATATATATATATATATATATACTCAATTTCTATATTGTTGAACTTCACGAAACCTTGTTCGGTGCTCTATTATCTCCCTCTCTTTCTTGTTCTCTTACTAACTCACTAACCCCATGCCTCTTTGTCATCGAGTGGACATTGATCGTGCGAAAGTGGTCAGAACTAGTCAGAACGTTCTGAATGCAAAGATCTTCTCATCCTTGTAGAATTGTAGGAGCTGGAACAGATCGTGACGTTTCAAAAAGACGACAAAGCTTTCCTCCGTATACTCAGTAGTGTATACGAGCAACTATTTAAATTCTCATTTCACAATAATCTTTGATTGCATTTTGCGATCTAAATAGAGGAATAAATAAATAGAGATAGAGATAGAGAGAGAGAAGGAAAGACTAAGAGATTCCCTTCGAATGTTCTACGTTAATTAAGACTTATATATAAACTGTGATATATTATTCGATAACAAGTATACTATAAATTCTCATCTAAATATTGATTTTACATTTGATTAAACTCTCTCTGTATTTCCCTGTAATTGAACATTTTGAAACGATTTATTATCGATCTTAAAAACGTTATTACAACATAAAAATGTGAACAATATTTTTTCAATTCTTCATTTTAACATACTTTTAAGATTTCTTAAGTGAATTAATTTTTTTGAAGATTATATTTAAAAAATAGTTAATAATACTATATGTTATTAAATTAGAAACAGGGTCTATTTGGACCTAAGAATAACTAAAAATATATGTACATGCATTGCACGAGTAACATCGAAATTTACTAAATATCTTAAGAATAATCTAGCACATTAAATATAATTAATTATAATATACTTTATTATCATATATAATTATTAAATATCAAGATACACAGAGTCATACATATATAAAAACATACTAATATATGCACAATTAATTGAATATTCTCCAAAAAGGGAATTAAAACTAAAGTCTAATTCTTTTTAAAATCTACAAATGTCTGGAAAAAAAATATTGATAGAATCTAAAAAATATCTTTTTAGTCGAGCTTTTCATCGAGAAAATTTATTTTTCTATTTTATTTTCAATCTCGCTCGAATGGCAGCAGCTCGAGAGAAACGTAACGTCTTTTTCTTCATGTCGAAGGATAATGGAAGGCATTAATATTCCGACACGAAGTCGATCTTGTGAGCGTCTTTATGTGTGTAAGTTTGATTATGTATATATATATGTGAGTGAATGTCTTGCACTAAAACGTATTCTTTGGCGCGAGGCACGTAAGCAGGGGGAAGGTCGCTTTCGTATATCGATGAGACCACGGAAGGATAAAGCCGTCGTCGTTAATCGAGAACATCCCTCGACCCTCTTTTCTCACTCTCTAACCCACCCTTTTCTTTACCCGACTCCAACTCTCCTTATTCGTTCTTTCAGCTTACATAGATGGTTCACACACACGTATATATATATATATATACTTAAATGTATACATAGCTTTTTTACATAGGAACCCACGAATGTACCATATTGTAACGTTTCCTTAGCTTGTCTTACAGAATAATATTAAGTATGCATATACATATGTATATAATCAGTCAAAAATTTCGAATCATTATCAGTAAGTTCAAAAAAAACAGAATATTTATGTAATATTTCTGTAATATGTAGGATATTTAGAATACCTTAAGGGTAACTGAGGTAAATTATTTTAATCATTTCGAAATTAATCAGTATATTCGATTTTTCTAAAAATCAGCAGGTAATGTTAATTTCTGAACGATAGTGTATGTATGCGTATATGTATGTGTAAGTTTAATATTATTCAGAGCCATGTAATTCTAACTTATTTTTCACTCTATTTTATTTTGATTGGGGCGATAGATCATCAAAGAGTAATTCGAAAGAGGGGGAGAAATATATTATTTGTGTTTTCTACATTATTCAAATAACTGTTAATTTAATTAATTTGTTTACACAATTAATTCACAATTTCTTGCCAAAGAAAGTTTTAATTCAATCGACGTTCATGAAATGTTTTTCCTAAATTTTTCTTCTGTTCTTTATTTATGTATATTTCCTTCATTTTCAATGATACTGTTCTCGAGGAAAGTATCCATACACGTTCGGAACATAACCGCCATCGCGTGTCGGAGATTTCTATAATTGCGAAGTGTCGAGTTCGCGTAATTATCGAAAAGTTGAAAATCGCTGCACGTGTGAGTGACCATCGTTAGAGAAGCGAGAGAAAAGGATCGTTGAAAAGTTTATCCCCTGACTTGTTCAATAATTAAATTCGTACTAAAACAGAACGAGAATGTGAAAAATAAAAAAAAAAAAAAAAAAAAAAAATAAGTAAAACCTCGAGTTATTTTTAAAGAAAAAATATAATGATAACTTTCATTGGAATATTAATGTCTTTTTTTTCGTAAAGTTTAATAACTGAACCGATTAACGCATGTCATATATATGCTAAATATTTTTTATATTTCCTAATTGAACGACAATGAATTTTACTCTCGTTAGCATCGATAATTAAAATTTAATGAATGCCATTAAATGATAATTACATTGATAAAATTTAAAAATCAGTAAAAGATCTAACTAGAATAGTAATTAATGCGTCAAAAAGATCATTTTGATTGATTTTTGTGAAACTTAGTTCGACGTCATAGAGAAGATTCGATCCCTTTTATTTTTTTGCCGTAACAAACCGAATTCATGTCTGTTTTTCTTTTATCATTTTTTCTTTCGTCATTTTATCTTTTTATCTTCACCCTCGAGTCTCTTTTTCGACCTTTCATTTTATGTCAACGGCAGTCTTCTTCAGCCTTTTATCAGATACCGGAAATGGATCTTCGATGATACTGATTCGTTGTTGGTGTGCTTGAAAACTTGCTATCTCTTTTTAACTCTCGCAAGGGTGGTTTATAAGCGTCGTTAAAGCTACGCTTTTCGGTATCCGGGTCAACTCGAGCGTTATTTTACGACAATGACAACGGGCCGCTTGCTCGTTAGTCGGATCGATGCAGCAACGAACCTCGTCCGTTGTATCGTTATTATTTTTTCAGGTGGAGACAACCCAAAGTCCTCACTTTTTACCTCCCACTTATTGTTCATTGTATTACTCCTCCGTTTAATATCCTTCACGATTCTGGAAAGGACGAGAGAGGAGGATGCTTTTAATATTCGAGAGATCGACGTGTCTTTCGACCCTGCGAACAAGCTTGTTTTATCGATGCCAGGAAAGATGGAAAAAGAGGAGAAAGCAAATGGATGATAATTACGAACCAACGGAAGAATAAAGTGATGTTATACTCATGTTTTTTTATTCATTTATTTACAAGAACGCTTTTAACGAGAATAGAAAATTCTATTATAGTACATAGATTTATAAAAGAAAAATGAAATAAAGAAAATGCATACAATATAAATGGTAATTGTATTACTTGATTATAAATACTGACAAATATAGTATTTATTCAACTTTTTACATATTCAATTATAAAACTAAGAATAATTATATGTATGTGCCTAATATATTGGGTTAAGAAAAAAGTTTCTTCATTTTTTAATGCAAAAGTGAAAAGTTTTTTTTCATATTTTAAATGAAGTTTATTAAACCGAATACGTCCAACATGACGTTTTGGTCGATTACATTTTGTTAATTTTATGGTAAAACCAGTATCCTGTCACTGTTTCTGTCCATGATTTCAACTTTTCCAATGATTGGTTGGCCAGAGCGAGATGAATCTTTGACATTATAATTTCCAGATTGAAACCGATTGAACCAGTTGTATGCCAGACAAACTGATACTGGATCATATCCATGAAAATTATTAATTTTTTAAGCTATCCAAGTCCGTTTTTATTCCTTTTTTATAATAAAATTTCCAATTCTATCGAATTACTTCATTACTTTCACTCATTTTCAAGATACAAAAACTTTCGAATAGATAGAAAATTACTACAATTTTTCTTCTCATTATACGATCCTAGGTCATCTATTAGAAAAATATGCTGAAACTTTACCCCTGACCCAATATTAGTAATATAAAATAATACCACGCTACAGTACCTAGCTATAATAATATTACATTAATATAATGTTAATATAATAATATATTTATATCGTTTAGAGAATAAACTTACAGAAAGATTTTTGACTAACTAAACCTAAATTAATTTCGATCGTACGTTCGTAGTTACTATAAGCACAAATTATATTCACGCACCGGCGCCGAATTCAATATTTTATTTCTGGCCCATAGTACAACAATATCGGGCTAATATTTTTCAACCATGGTCGAGCAGTCACCCCGGCCGTTTATCGAGCACACTTGACACGTAAAATCCATCGTCCTGCTCTTTTCTCCTTCCTCATCCACACACTCGGCACCCCCGTTTTCGCACTTTTTTCACTTCTTTTTCCTTCGACACCCGACGCTGTAAACTTCACGTGGATCGTTCCACAGCTTTCGCGAAATTAAAAGTAAAGGAGGGTGCTGGATCTGGAAGTGACGTATGAATTTTTTTTTCTTTTTTTTTCCTCTATACTATCCAAGAAGCACAAGGATAACGGAGAACGATGTTTCCTTCTTATAGGAAAGGAAGTAAGGAAAGAAGAAGAATAGAAAAAAAAGAGGGTTTCTTCTATCTCACCTTCTCTTTGACTCATTTCCCCTCCTCTTTCGTTCCTTTCTCTCCCTCTTTCCCTACTCTCCTCTCTTTCTTTTCTCAGAGTTCTGGTGTTAATGGCAAGTTTGTCCTTTTTTTTCATCGTATATGGAATGTTTCCAAAATCCCTGGAGGGACCCTTCTCTCGATAAACAATTTTGCGAGAAGTTCGAACGATCGTTTGGCTCGACTCTACCTACGAAAGGCAGCAGCTTTTTTTTCTACCTGGAC
Source organism: Polistes dominula (assembly GCF_049000335.1). Taxonomy (NCBI): domain Eukaryota; kingdom Metazoa; phylum Arthropoda; class Insecta; order Hymenoptera; family Vespidae; genus Polistes; species Polistes dominula. The sequence continues at coordinate 4,627,970 of NW_028301152.1, read as the reverse complement.
CCTTGTCAAACCCATAGGAATATTCGCCCTTTCTTCGTCCATCGTAGAGTTCTTCAAACTTGGTATAAATCTCGAACGAACAAAAAAATGTCCTAAACGTTTCACAACCTATCATTTTGCGTTATGCATACGCACGACACATACACACACAAACTTTCTCTCTCTTTCTCTCTTTTCCTTTGATTGCTTTTTCGTTCTTCGTGTTTTTCTACTTCGCAATACATACGAGTTTGCTCCGATTTCGTTTTTCAACTTGTTACTTTATGTTTTGTTTGACGTCGACGTCAACCATCATCACAGTTTAATTTCTTTCTTTTTAATTTTAAAGTAAAAAGTCGCCTGCGATAGTTTTCGAAAATAAAAATTTATTTTTGTTTGTTCACACCTTTCAGTATTTGAGACTTTTCAAATATTTTGTTAACATAATATAACAAAATTAAAAACTATTAACAAAATTGCAGTAGTTTTATTGAAGTTATCTTATGGTTAAACTTTAAACGAGTTTTTCTCAAAACTATATTTTTCTAACTAAGGGCACGCAGTTCTTCTCTATAACTTTTTACTCAATAGATTTGAAAGTGTTTTAGGATGTTGAAAAGAAAATTATCTTTAGTTTTACAAAGTGGACCATCCATTTTATGGACGGAGACACGAAAAGGGATCGTCCGTAACATATTTCCACCTCTACAGTCTCACAAGGACCTATTGGAAAACGGCTAATTAACATTCTTAATTTCTTAAAGTTTCTTCTGACTTTAGAACTTCCTACGAGACTAGACTTTTTTTTAACTATAAATTGGATTTATATTGGAAAATTCACTTCTGAATATCACATCGTTGAATAAATTTCTACTTGTTTCTTCATTATAGTAATGTCCAGTTTCGTTTAACCAAATTTGTCAAAAGTTTCAAGTTAATTCAAGTCTACTCTACAGTACATATTGATGATATTAACCATAAGACAGTAATAAATCGTACACAAGTCTTCTAGTATCCTATATTATGTACAGATTTTTCCAACATGGGATCTTCTGGCGATTGTGATAAGCTGATAATGAGGAAGAAAAAAAGAATTAAATTAATATAAGAAATAAAACAAGTGATTGAGCCAATAGAAAGTATAATACTTTATTGGGAATAGTCTTGCGGCATAAAAACCCTGGTTGATAAATTGAATATAATAATGAACGGTGCCCAATCAAAGATTGAACATGCGACTCACCTCTCGCTCGCTTCGTTTGTATATAGATACAATACTAAATCTCACCTCTAGATCGTCTATAAAAGTATAAAGAGTTTTTATACACTTTTACTTACTCTTTTTCTTGTCGGTTTGCCGCTTTCGCTGTGATACATTTCTCGCTCGTTTGTAGAAATATAAGAGATACTTTACTTCAGTCGCAAATAACTCGGTAAAAAAAAACTCAGTAACGCAAATAATAAAATATATTGCAATACTAAAATGAAATATTTAATCATAATATTTAAAAAATATTTATTTCGATGATAGATAGATACGTTTTCTTCTAGAAAAATTAATTTGTCAAAAACACAAAGTTAATAAAAGCCAGTCTTGTTTATTTTTGACGCTGTCTTAAAGCACTTTTTCCCTTTAATAAAAAACTCCGCTGCACGAGAGCTCGACATTGAAATGGTTGAGAAAAAATTTCTGACGTTCTTTCCTCTCTTCCTTTTTTCTTTTTTCTCAGTAATACTCTTTTCATCGATGGATTTGAAAAAAGAAAACAAACAAAAAAAAATATCTAACGGAATAAAAAGAAGCTCTGTGTTTTCCATCGTTCGCTCGTGAAAGTGACCTGAGCAAATAACTTATTGCTCATAAATCTTCATCAAATCATAGAATCAAAACCTTGAAGTCGCCGACGTAATCGTATTTATTTCGTCGAAGGAACATTCATTTTGTGGAAAACGTCTTGAGAGCACGTAGTGCGAGCAGCGTCACGCTTCTGCAGCCGATCGAAAATGAGAGAACGGATGTGTGCGTTTGAGTAAGAAAAAGAGAGAATGCGAGAGAGAAAGAGAGGGAAAGAGAAAGCAAAAGGGGCGGGAGTGGAAAGCCATTCTGCCGAGGTTTGCTCTTGCTCGTAATTCTAGTTTAACCCTCCAGTGACTCGAGAATATAGACGACGTCGCGAGAGCGTTGCAATGCTTTCCTCGCCTATTGAATCCATCGTGGAGAAGGCAATATCGTAAGGAGAGAGTAAGAGAGACAGAAATGGAAAGATTGTCTCTATATGAGTGTATGTATGTTTGTATTTGCGGACGTGCGAGCATCGATATGTATGTATGTATATGTGTATGAGGAAGATTGTCTCTACATATCTACTTATATGCGTGTGAATAAGAGGAAGGTATTCTATATGCATTTATTTGTGATAGTAAGAGAGAGAGAGAGAGAGAGAGTGAGAGAGAGAGAGAGAGTGAGAGAGAGAGAGAGAGAGATAGGATATTCGATCGTACGCTTATGTCAGTGGTGAAAATTTGTCAAAAGTCTTTGCAGAAGCAACTTCGTGTACCATCATCTCTCCCCTCTTCTCTCATCGTCATCATCTTCCTCGTCCCGAAGGACCTTTGGTTCTTCCAAAGTTTAAGGCTTTTCTCGCATGAATCTTATCTGTGTGCCACAGGCACGACCCATTCCGATCGAGCGTGTGCCTCTTTATTTGTCGCGTTAGCATTGGCAGCAAACGAGAGGGGAGATGGGAGAGGTTACGAACGATCCGATTGACTTTTTCTTTTTCTTTCGAAAATGTGCCATACCATTCCCTGGACTCTTCTTCCTTACTTCCTCTCTTCTTCCATTTCATCGACTTTATCCTTTAATATCGCGGTAACGTTCTTTTCGTGGATTTGTTAGAGTTCGATAAGTTCTCCACTTCTCCCTTTAGATTTTATCGTTAATACATTGGAAATCGAAGTCGACTTCATCGAATCCGATGCTAGGATCTTCGTAAAGTCCAAGATGGTTTCGGGATGTAATCACGGATTTGAGATTATTCTGAATATACTCGATGGCATGATTAAAGTTCATCTTGTTGAATTTTAAAAATACAACATTTTCTGCAAGAAATTACATAATTGATTATCTAGTTTCAATATATTTTGTATCACTTTTCTAGTTATATATGTATATATATCTTAATGTCTTTATCACTGATCATTTAAATAATGAAATAACATTCATTATATTAATGAATCAACCGAATAAATACGATTATTTATTATCAAGATTTCAAGCTTAACTATAATTGATTATAATTAATAATCACATTTAATCATAGCAGAAATTGATTATCTGGTAAATCGTCGGTTAGAAAAAAATGCAAATGTTCGGCATCGATGACCTAGTCGTCAAGAACGATAAACGTAGTCGATTTTGACTTCAAAGCACGTCGAGTTCCACTTTGCTCGCTTAAACTACCGCGAACAAGAACCTTTCTTACCGTGCATACCTTGTCATTTATCCTCGAGGCTACCTACCCTATTCCCTTTTCCTTCCATTTTCTACTTTTCCGGCTTCTCTCTTATTCCGTTCGAGCGCCCTACTTAACAATGGAACACGAAATCGGGACTCGGCATCGAGCCTCGATCAACAATGCCTTACTCAGAGGCTTTCAAACCAAATATATATATATATATATTTATATATAGGTATATGAATATATGTATGCTTATATATGTACATAATACATGTATATATGCACATATATAGTTATGTACATATCATTCTTTCTCCTTATATTCAACAAAAATAGGCTGGTATCATAATCCATGTGTATTACACACACCTTTTCCTTCGACGTGGAATCGATTGACAATTGGAAAAAGAAAAGTATCAAAAGATGTGGGAGGAAAAGTATAAGGCAGGGTCCAACTTGGAAAGAACACGAAATGGAACACCTACAAGAAAAAGAGATGATCAAGGAAAGCTTTGAGCAATCATATGCGATACTTCTAACATAGCCAAAAAATCCATTCGCAATTCGAGTCTTTCTGTCTTTTTCTCATTCTATGTGTGTTTGCGTGTGTGTCCATGTGTGAAAGATAAAGACAGAGAGAAAAATGGAGGTTAGCCTTTTCATCTTGATGATTTCTTTCACTGGGATTGCACTACTCTAATTCAGCTTATATTTCTTTTTCTTCATTTCTTTTTATTTGCTTCCTCCGTTCTCTTTCATTCACGTGTATGTATGTATGTTTATAATTTTTGAAATTTTGATGGATTTTTAATACAAAATAAAATAAAATGTATTATCTTCTTATGATAGTTTTGATAGTAGTATTATTAATCTTAATTTATTTTGAAATGCATTTATTATAGAATGAATTAAATACATATAATCGGTCAGTTAATTTGATATAAAAATTTAAATTGCTAATTTTTTTCTTTTAATTATATTTTATTTCGTTGAAAATCATAAATTAATTGATTTTTATGGATCTTATAATTGTTTATATTTTAATATGCTTGTTTGTAATTACCTATTATACTTATTAGAATATTGACACGAGTTTGGTAGTAGATTATTTTTATTTTATTGAAGTATAAATTCCGAGTCAACCTTTGAATTTATAAATATAGAAGAGATAACATTTCTCCGATATTCTTTTTTCTTTTTTATACAACTGTCTTGTTTGAAATTTATATTTAATTTAATAAATTTTTACATAATTATCATCAATCGAAATATTTTTAAATTATTTACGTATGCATTCCATTCCATAATTAGTTTCCAATAATAAATTTATTTATATTATTTTTAGTTTAAACTCGACTTATAAGGAAGAATATAGAGATTGATGGAAGAAGTGGAACGTGAGAATTCGTAATACCCACCTTTTCTTATCGTTGAAAACGTATTCGAATGCAATGCATTGCAGATTCTTCGTTCTACTCTAAAGTAGATCGAACGAAAGAACTCGTGTGAACGCGTTAAGCTGTGGCAAAAGATAGTTACTATAAGAAATAAAATCTCTCTTTTTGATAGAAACACGACGAATTATAACAATAAATATTTCTTTGAACTCTTTGTAGTGTTTTTTTTCTTTTTTTTTTTTTTTTTTAATAGAAATATTTACAAAAAAGGGTAGCTTTTTCAAAGAGATGCAAATATAATAAAACAATACATATTAAAAGTAACATAATAGGGACAAATATATACAATATTATTGAATATTTAATAGATATTTTGGGGGGGGGGGGAAAGAGGTACTTAAAATTTACATATGAGAGTTATAGTAGATATGTATATATACAATTTCAAATATATTTATTGGAAAAATATATTATATTTTTTCGTCGTTAGATTTTTGAATATATTATTATAATAAATGCTTATATATCGTTTTCTATAATACAATTTTTTTCAAATAAAATTCATTATCTGTACCTTATTTTTATCTGATATTATGTAATTATAAAACATATGGTAATTGAAATAATATACGTTTCAATTATTCGAATTAATTGAGAAACAAACTTGTTTTGATAATTTGTCTGCAAGAATAAAATTTCTAATCTTGTAAAAAAAATAAAAAGAAAACAGGAAAATAGATTATAAATTAAGCAATCTCCTACTCCAATAAAATAATATCAACGTCACTTACATAATTTTAAAACCTGGATTATTTTTATCTACGTTAATCCATTCTTGAATAGAATGATATCTAAATTATGTTCTAAATTTAGCACTTATATTTTTCTGTTAAAACTTATCGTGTAAATAAAATCTATGAATATGAATACACTAAATTTAGAGGAAGTATTAAATTCGGACATTTGAAGCAATTAGGATACATGTCCCATGTATATACGTGACTCATTCTATTTTTGGATAATCAATCTACTCCATATAATAATTGGACATTTTTTTGAACAAATACAAAACATTACATTCAGCTAATGCTCACATTGCATTTATTTATATTCTTTAAATAAATAAAGGTATTGTAAGAAAAACATAAAAATATTTTTGAAAAGAAAATAAAGTGGGAATAAATCCGTTTACATTAGTCAGATGTAAAATTTAGAAATATCAACTCCATCTGGAACCATTAAAGAAAGGTTATCCTAAAATGTAGAAAATCTCTGAGAGTTAAAGCGAGTAAGAATCAGAACGAAGAAGAAGAAGAAGAAGAGAGAAGCTCGCGAATCGAATGTAAAACGTACTAGAAATGAGAGAAAAGAGAAAAATCTCCGATAGCATACTGAAAGATCCGTGTGAAGAGCACTCAGTCGAATGCAGCGTCACGTTAGCAAATTTCCAAGTTTTCTTCTCTTGGGGTCCATTCATATCTCATTGTCTTTCTCTTTTTATCATAATCCAGTTTAGAATGCGATGCAAAAGCTTTTGTTTAACGTTAAAACCACGCAAAAGTAAAGATAGATATTTTTATTATAATATATCTATAGGATTAAATTTATTGAAGAATAAACAATGGGTACAGAAATGAACAATAAGCATCATAAATTAGTGCAATTGTCGCATAATACACACAACTTGCTATAATTTCAAAAATTACTTTAAAATACTCACTCTAATCTACACATAACTCGATATAGTTTCTCTAATCTCACACAATTTGTCGATATATTTTCTAAACTTTTTCAAAGTATACTCTCTCATTGTTTTATTAGTCCTTTCACTTTCGGTAAACAAAGCTCACTTACCAATGCATTTTTGTCTCTTTCGATGTATTTTATTTAAAAAAAAATATATTCCAAAAATAAATGTTTATTTCTAAATATAATTACGTGCTAACAAAATTAAACAGTAAATACTTTTGGACAAATTTAATATTTAAATGCCCTATATAAGCATCTCGAACTAAAAGCTTAACTGGTTACTCAATGTAAGTACTTATTTCCCGAGATAATTCTACGTAAACAGAGCGCGTTTACGTCGATACATTAACCCATATAATTTCTTTAAAAAAGCAGAGACCCACATATATATACTCTTCGAATTATACGCTTGACTGATTTGATAACGTAACCACAATTTCTTCTTTTACCACTTCACAGATGATATCGACATAATATAACAAATGTCAATATTTCGGAAAATATATTTCCTTTTTCCACGAGCTGTCATTGAAAAAAAAAATTTTTTTAAAGTAAAAAATGTAATCTCTAGATTTATTTACTTCTATGATATCTTCAAAATATATTCAATTTACAACGAATCGAAAATCATTTATCTCATCTTTATTGGTCCACGCAGCATCACACATTTCCATGGACAATTCAGCATAGTCTCGCCAACAGAAACTCCACAACTAAACTTCCCCTTTCCCGGGATTAACTTTGGCAATTAACGAAACGACGAGAATTCCTTGAAGTTAGAACGACTGTACGGAAATCATCGGTATTAAAGAACAATTCATTCCTATTGTTTTGTTTAATCTTCAAACGTAGAAACTTACAATTTAAACTTAAACTCTGTTTTTTAATTTAAATCAAAAGAAAACAATGACACATCCTGGAAACGATTAATTCCGTATGTACTAAATTTCATTAAAAGCAAAATATTTTAAACTTTATTATAAAAACATCGAATTTTTTACTGACAAACAAATTTCTACAAAATTAAAATGTCCATTTGCAAACAAGGAGAAGACGAGCAAGGACAGCGACAAACTGAACGCATCACTGGTGTCTAGAAGACAATGAGCAATGTACTTTGAGAACAAGGAGAAGTTGGAAATCGATATCCTGTCTTCTTCTCTTTCTGGCTAAAAGAGAAACAGAGCGAGAGAGAAAGGAAAAGATAGAGAGAGAGAGAGAGAGAGAGAGAGAAAGAGAGAGAAGTTACCACAAAACCTGCCGTCTGTCCGATCTTGGACACAACGGAGTCCGTTAATCCAGCTAATCCGTGGATAGGAAGACCGGCGAGGAGTAAAAGTGGCCATCGAGGGATGGAGAGGAGCAAAGACGGTGAAAAGGATAATAGCGAGAAAGAGACAGAGAGAGAGAAAGGGAGGAAGGAAGGAAAGGAAGAGAAAGATAGTCGATAGGTTAGGTACGTAGGAGACCAGACGAGCATCTTCAGAGAGTGTGTAAGAGAGAAAAGGATAGAAAGAGAAGGAGCGGAAGGGAGAAAAGAGATAGAGAGAGAGAGAGAAAGGAAGGGTGCATAGCTATTCAAACTATTCCAGTTGCGAGGAATTTGGTGCACCCAGCCACCCGGTATATACAGTTCCAGAAGGGCTCCTATAGCTGGCTATTCGTGCCATAGTTTCTCGACGTAACCGCGATCGAACGATCCGCCTACACTTTCCCGTTTCCTCTAACTCTCTATCTATCTGTCTCTATCTCTTTCTCTCATTCTCCAAGGCTCTTCTTTTCCAGCAGCACCACTAGCAGCAGCAATTGTGATCCACCTCCACCACCACCATCTCTTTTCCCTATCCTTCTACCCCTTCTATCGTATGAGCTGGCGCTCATTGTGGCTCGAACAATTTGTCTTCGCATCGATGAATGGGATTACGTACCCTCGAATCGCCATCACCGCGATTAAGGGTGAAGCTTGGTTCTACTGAGAAAGGAGGGGGAGGGGAGGTTGAAGAGTCGACAATACGCGTCTCGTTCGTGGTTGTAGAAGTTGCTTGTGGATGTTATCGATGGTTTCAAGTAAAGATGCTTGCTTAGTAACATCACAATTTGTAATTGTACGGCTAGCAAAATTGTCGAGGACACAAAGTTTTTTTTATCGATTATTATATTCTATATATAACTCATTCTGCGTTGTATATAATCATTTAAGTTCCATATATCCTAGTATTTAAAGTTTGCTGTGTTTGATATTCGACATTAAAGATTTTTCATTTTATCGTGTTTAATAAATTAATTTAATAAAGTTAATTGTGTGTCGGTCATGTAAATATGGTTAAAGAAATCATTTGACAATAATCATGTTCTGTAATTATTATGCGATACGTTTACGGAAAAATTTGTTTAATAATCTCCTCTATTATCGCTAAAAGTTTATTAAATATTTAAAAAATTTAATGAAAAATGTGAAATTAAATTCCTTTCCTTTTAATTTTATCCTTTAAACGTATACGGTTGCAGAATATAAACATATTAATGGTTAATGTTGATTAATACGAAATGTCACATATATATGTATGTAAAAATGTAATTCGTTATTTAACTTTATACAAAAATTATGGTTATATAATTTTCATTATTCCTGGCTTTGAATATTTATTTTAATTTAAGATGTAAATTATTCGTTAAAGGTATTCATAAAGTTAAAAAACAGAATCAATTTAATTGTTATTGTTTAATTTGTAACTGATTGTTATTAGATTACTTTAGAGTAAATCGATTTGTCAATAAGATGATAAAATCTGTCCAAATTCTTTGATTTTCAGAAACGTTCAAGAGATGTATCTTACATCTTCGAGTTCCAATATTTATTTCCAATTTCCGACGATTTCTGGTGGCCAATAATACAGAAAGCTGCTGGAATGTCTTCCTCGTATAACCATTGCGAAGTCGTACTCCTAGTGGAACAGAATAATCAAGACAAGCGAAAACCGTCGCCCGATCGTTTACGGATATTAAAAGAGGATGATCGACGACAAGAAAATGGAAGAATCGGTCCGTTATCAGGATCGATATATATATATGAGATAAAAAGAAGAAAATTGAGAAGATATGAGGAAGGGAAATAGAGAAAGAGAGAGAAAAAGAGAGAATTTATCGAAGACAAATATCTCGCTTCGAAAATTCATAGACCACGAATCTTTATACCACTATATATATAAAGCCATATATAGCTGCACATTTTTCCTCCTATTGTTAAGGAAATTATTTTTCTATTGGAATATATATTTATATGAAAAGGTATATGTTATACGTAGATAAGTATATAAGATCTTATTTAACTTTCTTCATTTACGATAGCTTGAAAATATTAAACTATTGTATTTATTATAAGAAATATCATATTATAAACCTTATTTTACATTTATTTTTATACGAGTCCATTCTGAAAATTTTGTAGCCCGATACTTCAAACGTAAACTATTACATATTCCATTTCTTCAAAGTACAAGTTAATTATTAATGTTATTTATTAAATTTTAATTTAAACTGTTCTTTTCTTTTTGTATTTTTCGTGTAAAGAGAAAAGAAAAAAATCATAAAAATATGATTTTATGATATATTTTATGATATAAATTGTACAAAACAAATACTTCTTTTTATAATCTTATTTAAAATCATTTTCTTTCTTTTAGTTAATTAAAATAAACGAATAAAATCAAACTTTATTTAAATAGTGTTTTTAAAATTTTTTGTAAATAAATTGGATCGAATTTAATGAACAAAATGTTATATATTTAATTAATTTATGAAATCAATTGAGAATAATATAAAATTTTGAAGAAAAATATATGAGGCCATTTGTATTAGTTTTCTCACTACCTCTTTCTTCTATTTTTTTTTCTTTTTCTTCTTCCTCTTTTCTTCTTTCGTCTCATTCCACTATTTCACTATGTAATTCCAGTCGAGATGGCGGTGGTACCCGTAACCCCCGCGGTCGAGCTGTATTTTATAGGCAAACTACGTAGTCTCATCGATATTGGCGACGCCGGCACGAGTCGTAAAAGATTCTCTTGCATGGAGCGCGAAATCCTCTCGTGATCGGAATAACGAGTTCCCTGCGGGACGTGGTAGCATCGAGTGTGCGTGAATGGGACCCGAAGGAGTACGACGAAAGGAGGAGAAAGAAGAAGGCTAGTGGGTGGATGGAAAAGTTCTCTTGCATTTGAAAGAAAAAGGCTCGTCTTCCGTTCCCAAGGCTGGTGATCACGAAGATCCAGTCTGATTTTTCTACTTCAAATCCATGAATTTTATTATAAAACGTATGTGTCGCATAGGCCTGATATTTTTCATCTCTCTCGAATTCATCAAATTTCACATATAATTTATTTCGTTCAATGATATTTCTATAAAGTATTATTATTATTTTTTTCAATAGTTTTTTAAGTAATTAAACAAAAATTAGAAATTATTGAAAACTTTAATGACACTTTAGATATTACATTTATTTTCAAAATTTCATTAATCGTGTTATAAATTTAGAAATTATTTAAATCTCAATTATATTTTATATAGTTTAGATTTTTCTTTATAAGCGAATTATAAATGAATATTCTATCAATTATTTTAAATATTCTTTTTAATTTATATTTTTTTTTTTATAATTCCAATTCCTCTTTTTTCTAAGAGTTAGCTTAAGCGATCGTTTAAAAATCGTTCGCGGATTAAATAGAAAATTCTTCGTAAGTTTCCGTTCAGGAGTAATCGCAAAGTCGATTATTATGAGCGAAGTCGATTAGAAATATAATCCCTGATCGATATTTTTATGAGGAAGGGAAAAGGGCTACCTTTCAAGGTGTTAAAAAGTCAATGCGAATTCGGTGGAATAGCAGGGAAAGCTATAAACGAGCTGCCATCTTCGAAGGTGCCCTTTTACGCTGATCCTCGATCAAACGTCTTGAACTGGGGTGGATGAGAAGAGAAGGAAAAGGGAAGTCAAAAGGAAAAGGTCGGCTTAAAGCTAGATTGAAATTTTAATCGAGTCTTTCTCGAGTCAATTCCCTCGAATATACCATTGCCTAGATTATCCTACCTTTTTTCCATAAAAATTGTTACATCGATTTCACGCGAGTGAATCGTACGAGTTATTAGAAACGATTAACATATCAGTCGTTAATTACTAAAACACAATATTTTAGTATTTCAATAGTAATATTAATATTATTTTATTCTAATCCCTTGAAATATAATTTTTTGTTGAATTACAATAGATGTATAACAATCATATACGTTTCTAAGCAACAATAAAAATCACACAATCAATTCTTTTGTATTATATAACAACAAGATTAGGATCTTCAGCTTATATTCTATTAGAAATAAAATAAATATTAAAGAAGAAATAATAGAAAACTTATATTATCATAAAGTTGTTCATAATATCTTACGAAAAATTGTACAACTACGTACATTTAAGTGTTCAATTGTATACGGGGGATTGAAATTATAAGTACATTTGTTCATCTACATATACGCGAGTTTTCTTTTTTTCTTTTTCATCATGCACTAGAATAACCAATATGATGATGGTGAAAGCATTTACGAAGTGGTCTCCAGATGAGTTGGACTACGGACATTTTCCTTTGAGCGTAGGTTTTCCAAGTGTGTTCTCTCGCTAGCCCTTATTACGGTTGACGCGCTTGTAAATCGAGTAGTTTCGAGCAGTAGTCACGGATGAGAATCCTTCAGAGCCCCAACCGTAATAATTTTCGAGTGGTCCAAAATTGCAGTCAGTTTTGTTTTGCTTGAATGATTCTTTATATGAAATCGTTTGAAATATCATACCATCACTCCACGCTTCCGTTTCCTTTTGCAAACGTTTTTTTATAAGAGAATTCTATTGATAGGAAAATCGGGAAACTGGAAACGAAATATAAATTTGAAAAATAAGGAAACCGTCATGCGGAATCATCCAAAGTGTTATCGAATCTATTACCATCTGAGTCTGAGCCAATCGAAGAGGGTCGTTTTGTCTAGTCGATAGAGAAATTCAATGGGAGCCAAAGACGACGTGTAACGGGAACGACCTCGCTAACGGCTTCAAATGGTCGCTCGTTGGAAAAGGGAAATATGAGACAGAAAATGAGAAAGAAAAAAAGGAAAGAGGACGAAAGAAATGTTGGAAAAGAAAGAGAAAGGGGAAGAAAGAAAGGGACGTTCGAATAGAGAAAAAAGAAGGGAGAGAGAGAGAGAAAGAAAGAGGGGGAGAGAGTTGTTGGAATCAAGAATCGTAGGTAGAGAGAAAGGATAGGAATGAGACAGAAAGAAAAAGAGGATACCTTTATTACTTGAAGGGGAACGAAAGAGAAAATAGAGAGACAGGTTGACTTCACCCGTGGCAAGCTGCCAGAGCTTCGCGAAAGAAAAGGGATGAAACCGTGAATATACCGGGGATGTATGGTACGCGGTTCAAGAAGAACACAGGGAGAGAGAAAGCTTGAGGGGGTTGAAAATGTCGAGGCATTGCCTCTGGACCATTTTTCAAGCAAAATAAAATATTGCAAATGGTGGCAGCGAAAATACGGAAGAATAAGAGAGAGACAGAGAGAGAGAGAGAGAAAGACAAAGACAGAACTCTTCTTTCTCTCAACGAACCCTCGGAAGTCGATCCTTTGACAAGTTGAAAAGGGACACGCATAGACTCGGAACATTCGTAACCGTGAATTTGATATTTCCCTTGAGAGTTCCCACTCCATCTGAGAAATATTCTTGTCTATTTCACTATCATTGTTTTGCGAGATTTGCTTCTCTTTACGGATTATAGGTATTCGTAGAAAATTCTTCAAAATAACATTAAATTTTTATTTCTATTGGATATGATTTTAATCTACTATATATACAATAGTATTTTACACACAAGTATATATAAAATCAATAGTATTTAATAACGTTTATTTGAATAAGATTATTTTTACCAAAAGAGTTATTTTAAGTACATTACATTTCTAAAAATATGCAAGCAAACGAAACTAACATAAATTTTTCTTCCAATTTTACGACAAGACATTGACAAACGGGTATGTAGCTACATATATATTTGTATGCATCATAGGAATAATGATCGATGTTGCAAAAAGAAAGAAAAAGAAAAAAAGAAAGAAAGAGAGACAGAGAGAGAGTCTTAGTTTTCCTCTATGGCTTGGAAACTAAATCGAGTGGAGTTGAGTCGACTTCGTGCCGTACGACGACGGAGGTTATTCACGAATGGAATTGGTATAGATTGAGCCTCAAGCTGGAGGCGAAGAGACTGTGATCGATGGATGGTAGCTGGCTTGACTTTTGGGGATCGACCGTTAGGAGATTGACCTCTGTCAGGGCTTTCTATTACGACGTTTCTGGATTCTGGAAAATAAGGGTTACGAAAAAGACTGAAAGAGAGAAAACGATAAAAAAAAAGAGAGAGATAAAGAGAGAGAGAGAGAGAGAGAGAGAGAGGGTGAACATTTCTACCTCTTATACTGCTCTTTTTTTTGCCCTTTTCCTTTCACTTACATAAGTCTCGTAGATTCACACAAAGACACGCCCACGTTGGAACCAACACGACGCGCGTCTTGTGAAAGGGAGACGACGAAGGGCTCCTCGTACGCATGCCAATTTTAACGCCTTCTATGTGCTGTGTGTACCTACGAGGGAGAATTCACCCTTACTCCCTCTTTCCCCCTCCTCCTAACTCTCTTTCTCTCTTATGGTATTCAGAAGGCACGTTTCGCGAGAGCCGTAAAAAGGGCAAAAAGGGGGATATAGGAAAGAAGGGTGATGTTGATATTAGACCCTCGTGCTGTAATAAGATTTTCCAACTTTGATAAGTTCATGAAAGCTTTTCTCTGTGTTTCACAAGTAATTGAGGTATGTTGGCCAGCCGGTAGCGGTGGTCACGGAACGTTACGCTTTATATTAATCGTTACGTTTAATCAAAGTTGAGTTCTATGCTCGGATGCTCTCTTTTTATTTCAAACTTTCTCATATCCGGTTTATACTGCTTGTTATACTTGTCGATTGGCTTGCTTGTTTATAACCACTTCTCCCCTTTACATCTCGTGTTAATCGTTCTAGCGTTGCACTCTATCTTTTTTTATTGTGCTCAAAAGAGTTATTAATCAATTTAAATTGTTTTTACTCGCCCGTGTAAGCTTTCATTAATCTCTCTCTCTCTCTCTCTATATATATATATATATATATATATATATATAAAACAATCTTTCTTCCATACAAGAAATTCAAGTGTAACGTTGAAAGTGGAAGAAAATATTGTATATAAAATTTGTATATAATATTTTCTTTCACTTTCAACGTTACACTTGAATTTCTTGTATGGAAGAAAAATTGTTTTAATATTATTCGTTATTATAATTATAATCATAACGATCGTATCATAAACACAAACACTGTTCATCTTAGACTCGTTCTAACGAGTCAAAAAACTCAATAATAACAATTATCTGCATATGTAAGTGAATAACGATGATTGGTAGATAGGATAGGTATAAATCAACATAATAGTTCAGTTTTCTTACTTGATTGCAATATGAAAACAAGTACGAAGAGGATAGCTTTACGAATCATTGATATTTAAAGTAGTTACTGCTTTGGAAGTTTCTTGGATTGCAAACGTGGCACATCGTCTTACTTAGTCAAGTTGCCTCATAATATGTACTTATTGATCTACTTACATTAAATATAATATGTAATAGTACTATCTATGTATTCGTGCTATTTTCAATCCTTATAAACTATCCTTTACTCGATGACGCACCAACTGGTTAAATATTCTTAGAGTATTCTTGATTAGGGTGATCCTTATTTATATCATGTTGAAAATTGTTTCCCTGCTCCCTAAATATCTTTTAAATACATAAAAAAAAATCTTGTGAATTTTAAGCTTTTAATTTTAATTTTAACATACTTCCCAGAATCGCCAAAGTTTTAAATGAAAAATACATGCAATTCTTTTCCATAACGCTTATAAAAATCATAACTCTAGAAAAAAATTGATGAATCTGCTTGAAATTTAGTACAGTTGTAGTTGTTGTTGTTATACTATTCGGAAAAAAAAGAGAAAATTTCATTATATTTACTGACTTAATATATAAGGAAGTAATGAACTAAAAAATGTTTAATTTTAAAGGATTGTTCCAATATTTTTATAAACGTTATGAAAAAAATTGCATTTATTTTCCATTTAAAACTTTGGAAACTCTGGGGAAAGTATTAATATTAAGATTAAGAGTTCCAAATTTAAAAGAATTTTGGTTTATGTATTTAGAAGATATTTAGGGGTAGGAACAAAAATTCCAAAATGATGTAAATAAGGGTCGCCCTATTCTTAATATGTATACAAATCTATATAATTTACATATTATATATCTATTTAAGGGTACATACATATTTTCTTTTATCAATTTAACCAGTTTGTCTTTTTATCGAAATCGAGTAAGTTTTGTTATTTTTAATTGGAAAGTGTGTGTGTGTGTGTGTTCACGTTTCTTCTTTTCTTTTTCTTCTTATCGTGCTAGATGACGCATATAAAATGGTTCTGGGAAAATCCTGTTTGTCTACCGAAAATGTACACTTTACTCGCATGGATAAACTTGCCAAGGTCAGGTGAAGGTTGGCTTGAACGATCGTATGCGATGACAACAAGAATAAAAAACGGTAGAGAAGAGAAGGAATGGGAGATAACATAAATAAAGAGAGAGAGTAAGAGGAATGAGAATGGGTGAAGAGGGGATAAAGAAAATTAAGAAGGTGGTTGGTGGATGCAAGAGAGAACGAATAGTACGATAAAACGATCGTTCGATATAATACTTTGGGTACATTTACGAGCAGAGTTCTCCGAGCTAATTAGTCTTACACTCGCTCAATAACCGTTTTACGACCTTCGGCGAAAGGAAAGTTCGATATTTAAACTCGTGAAATTGGCCGCTCGGTAACACGATTATATCGCATGGTCGATACACGTGCGACTCCAATAAAAATAGTCGTTCTCTTCGTGATAGTAGAAAGAGAGAGAGAGAGAGAGAGAGAGAGAGAAAAGAAGAGTAGGAGAGAATACTATATAAAAGTGGAGGGCTTCTGTAAATAATGGAATGCAATTTTAATCCCGAGGATAATAGGATCCACCCGGAATAGGTTTATCGAGTCGAATTTAAAGAAAAATAATGTATGAAAGTTATAAGGTATTCTATATGTGTATCTTCAATTAAACATCAACCGTTAAAAATCTGCATAAAACCAAGACAGCGAGATTTCGGCAAATCGAATTTTCTATTTCCATTGAGATTCCATTTTTTCAGCTCATTTTGTTATTTGAGCCATTTAAAAATTGACCTGATAAAAGGCCAACCCTATTTACGACTTTTCCAATTTTAATACAAAAATTTATGATCGTTATTTGATTTAGTTTCCGCATTTTATTAATTTTATTTAAAAAGCTACGTGTTTAATAAAATACGTCATTTAAAATTTATTTGGACATATTGTAAATAAAATTTTTTATTGTGAATATAAATAGATTGTATAAATGTAGGACATTTGGAACGTTTTATTTAATCATCTATCGAAAATTATATAATAGTATGGTGTATCGGACATATTTTCATATAACATTTTTTTGTTGTTTTAATATATTAATATACCTTATGAAGTATTAATGCATTTATGAAACATCCCGTATAAGTTTATTCATTTTTTTGTTTCAATAAATTAATCAACTCTGCTTTTAATTCGTTTAAATAAATATTTATAATAAATAAATATATAATTATGCTCTATTAAATTAAGTACAATTTTATGGAACAAAAAATCTCATGGTTTATTTATACCGTTGTTCGATAAAATTCGATCCAAAACATATTTCCCAACGAGATAAGTCGGACAATCTTGAAAGCTCCGAGGACTTTTGACTCACCGTTTCCTTATTCGACTAACACGTTCTTCGAACAGTTTCGAAAAAAAAGAACAAGAAGGGAGAAGCTTTTTACTTCTTATAGTTAGATTACGTAGATTTCTTACTAGTCGCATACGGTTTCTTTAAAGAAAATGGTTGAGTATCATTTTTGGGGAGGAGGATAGAATGAGTTTTCTGGATGATTTAGCTAGGTATTTATTTGGGAAACTTGCTTTTTGCTTCGAAAAACATCTTCAGAAAATCTCAGAAATGTAATCTAGTAACAATAACCTTTGAAGCTCATCCTATTCATGTTATTTTTTTTAATTTCTTTCTTTCTGTCTTTCTCTTCCTTCGAATTAATATGATCTAAAAAGATAAACACTGATTTTTATTTATAGTAATAAGTATAATAAAATGTATATTTTAATATTAAAATAAATAAAGAAACAATAAAATTCATTGAAATATATTATAATTATAAAAAATATTTCTTAAATTTTTTAATTGCTAATTAATAATATCTCTCTTCTTAATTACCAACATACTTATCTTAAGGGAAATAGTAGTAACTGGAATAGACACTATTTTAATAACTGGTTACAACAATATATTTTAGATGACCGCCGATATTACAATGCAGTACACTAGTAAAACTTGATACTTGGACGCTGCTACATTTATTTTGTGTTACACATAAGACTCTTCACAATACACTGTTTTCTTAAGGCTTTCTATAATACACTGTTCTAGATACCTTTCGCTGGCTCTTCCTTTGGCAATCCTTCACACGTCACACCTCAAACATTCATAACACAGCTAAGGACGAGATATTCCCTCAATAAACCCGACAAGGGTTCTATCATTTTTCTAAATTATAAATACGCAAAATGGAGAGACAGATTTTCTTCAGTATGGCTAGCTTCAAAGGGTTTATGTATTGAACACAGATTCCTTTTGGTGATGAGGGATAAGAAGGATTAAATAAAAATAAGAAATAAAACAAATGGTTGAGCCAATAGAAAGTATAATACTTTATTGTCTCATCAAAGAAAAGCCTTACAGCATAAAAATCCTGTTTGCTCTCTGTTGATTTGTATCCGAATGGATACAAATTGATAGAAACCAACCAAAGGTTGGACACATGGCTCATCTCTTGCTCGCTTGTCGATCTTGTTAAATATAATAATGATTTTCACCTCTCGCTTGTCTATAGACTGGTAAAAAGTGCTTACGCTTCGCTTACTTTACTTCTCGCCTTGTTTGTGGTAATATAAAGGATGGTGGTACTTAGCTTTCTTTGTCGATCTTCTGTTTGCTCTTTGTCGGTACTTCGTTGGTTCTTGGTCGTCTTGAATTTATTGTCGTAGGCGTCCAGTGGAAGAATAAGAATAGTATCTTTGTTAACGAGCCCAGTAGGGCGTATGTAGTGGGGATACAAATGGAGGGGGTATGAACATTATCGCTTTGAAATTTCCTAAACGAGTAAGACCTGAACTTCTACAGGACTAAGGTGCACACTTTGAATACGGGTTAATAGTTTACGATAACTTTCGATTGTACAGTTCATTTCTTAGGTATTAAAAATGTTGACAACAGTTTAGAAAATATCTTTAATAATGTATATTTTTATGAATAATAAATCTATAATATAAAAATTATATTTTGAAAATAACCTTTAACGTGATTAAATATCAAATGTTGACTTGGAAAAATGTAAATTAATTAAAATAATAAAACATTTTATTTTTGTATATTTAATAAAAAACAAGAAACAAAAAACAGGCTGTAATCAAATCAAGCCAGAAAAGAGACTGATTAAAAAAAAGAGTTTTTTCCTATTGTAGTTCATGCATTATCAGCATATGAAAATAATATCGTGTAAATTAAAATCTTTTGAAAAAAATCAACAGCAAAAAATGGGGAGCAAAGCACAACATGGGTTGCCTGATCACGAATACGTTTATGTACTGTTAGTATATATTTATTTATGAATATAAAAAGAAAAAACAATATATATATATATATATATATATATATATATATATATATTAGAGAGAGAGAGAGAGAGAGAGAGAGAGAGAGAAATATAGAACGCCTTTAAATCATTTCATAAAATATGCTGCTTCGAATATATGATCGCGAACACTTTTCTTTCTTTTCTTTTTTTTCTATTTTCTCCCTATGTTCTATCATCGTTTTTCTTTTTTACACCTTTTCCCTTTTTTTCTTTCACTTTTTCTACTAAATTTTTTTTTCCTCCTATTTTCTTTTTCCATTTCTCTTGACGCTTCGGTTCACTCGAGGAGGCACACTATCTTTTTGCTTGGCACGTCCCTTCGTCATTTGTAGAGGGAGGATTTGCGGAGGTTCGAAGATATAACTAAGGGGGATGGTTTTGGATGGTAAAGAAGAGGGTGGTGGTTGCCCGTGTAAATTGCCACACGCCGCATCATCCCCATGAGATCTCACGTGAGGTAACTTCTCGGCCAAAGGAACTGTCTTATATAACGTTTTGTTCATTGGTGTGAATTTCTATTTATCGAAAGAACAAATAGCAAGATAGAGAATGAGAAGAAATTGAGATATCAGAGATACCAAACATTATTCCCGGATTCAATAAAAACTCGTAAATTCTTCCATTTATGCGATATAAGTTAGAAGAGTGATTATTATCGTAAACCTTTGGATATATTAGTTTAATAATTATTATCCTTATAAATATATTAGTAATTATACGAACTTGAGCATGGTATATCTTTCGTTAGATAAATTTTCTTCTAGCTTTCATAGTCTCGAAGATATTTAAAGTAGTTATTATACTATCCTGTAAATACGTACAGATAACCAATACTTAAGTGCTTCAAGAATTCAGTAATATCATATTTGACTCAGAAATTGCATACAATTAACGATAAGACAAAATTTGTTCTCAAAAATAATGAGATTTATTTTTTATATATTTCATTACTTAGATCTTATTAATTTTTTTTTACTACGCATTTTATTATTATTATTATTATTATTATTATTATTATTATTATTATTATTATTATTATTATTATTATTATTATTATTATTATTATTATTATTATTATTATTATTATTATTATTATTATTATTTATATATGCTCATCCTGTATATATATACAGGATGAGTTTACTACATTGTATACTTCAGTTAAATTATTGAAACCCTAGGTTTTATCTGAAAGAACTAGTTGTTTTTGGGAAAACATATAAACGAAATTTTATTATACACTAACGTAAAACTAATAGTTTTAGGATATATTGAGGTTATATATGAATTCGTAAAAGGGGAGTAATCAAAGTATAGGTACTTTCAAAGTCGATAGAACAACACTACTAATAGAAAATCTATTTTCAAATGACAGAGAGAGATTAAAAGAGAAGTAGAAACATTCACTGTTCACGTTTATGTTATTTCCGTTTTCATAGTTTTTGAAGGAAATGTAATTTAATCCCTTATATCAATATAGAGAAACTCTTATCTTGAGATTTGATAACTTTTGCTTTGAAGGCCTTAAAATAAAGAAACACACATTTTCTGTTTTGGTATTTATAACAGAACAGAATATACAGGTTGAAATGAAATCCAAGAATATTTTTATGTTAAGAATCAAATTTCTATCTCATACCTTAGAGACACTCGTCTCTTATAAATTCATATATTTCTTACAATTAGTTGAAATATGTAATTCTGCCTTTTTAAATATTTTTATAGGTCACTATAGTTATTTCAATATACTTATGTATATATATACGCTTAAATTATTTATACATATGTTGCGGTCAATCTATTACTGTGGGCATTGTATACAATACTTTTTTGTAATAATGTGTACACAGTTTTAAATTTTCATTATTCTCTTTACTTACAAGAGCGTAAAATTACTTTACTCCTCTCTCCCCCCTTTACTCTAAACACACCTAACTGAAGCACATTTTATAGATTGACATTTTATAGATTAATAAGAACATTGTTTGTTTGCTAAATTTTCATGGTCTTTTCACTTACACCAGTTTAAAAACACTTACCTGTATTCTAAACACAGCAAACTAAAACACATTTTATACATTGACCAACATTGACCAAAACGCTCTAGGCATTCTATAGATTGACTGGGCAATACATAAAAAAGTTGCTCAAAATATACATTGCCCAATCTTAATGGTCATTCTATAAAATGCCTGGAATATATAGACTGACCGTAACATATAAATTTTATATATAAATAGAACGTGACGTTTATTTTCATTTCATTCGAAAACGATCAAGCGACAAAACGAATTACGTCTTGTAAGCTATCGTACATTTATTCATCCATCCAAGAGAAATCCTCGTCTTCGTATCAAGACGATCGTGACATTACACGTTACGAGAAACGCACGAAATCGCCAATCGGCAAACGTTCGTTCGATCTCGTACGGTCTAATATTTGACAGCACGTGCTTCGAATATCCAAGGATTCTCAAACAAACTCGCCTTCGAATCGATGTATTTCGAAGCTATCTACAAGAACCGGGGAGAGAGAAGAAAAGAGAAAGAGAGGAAGGAAAAGCAATCCTCGTTTTCTTTGTAATAGAAGAAAGAAAAGACAGGGACTAAATAAAAAAACTTTAAGAAAACAACAGAAAAAGAGAACAATATCTTTTGATCGCAACTTGTCAACACACAATAAAGTTATCTATTTCCCCTCTCTTTCTTCTCTCTTTTTATTTATTCTTTCTAATCTTTCATTTTTAATCTCTATTTGCCTTATAAAACATACTTCGCATTTTTTTCCTAGTCAAACAACGAAATTGATTAAAGAAAAATGATAAACAGAAAGAAACATAAAACTTATATATCTATATATATATATATATTATATAGCGATAAATTCATTTCAATTCATTTTCTTTTTCTATTTTCCTTCTTTGTATAGTCTCTTTGTATTATATTATCAATACGTATATACTCGAAGAAAGCAAACAATAGCAGATGGAAATTAATCATCGATTAATTTTCATATTTTTCTTGAAGGAGGAGAGAGAGAGAGAGAATATAGTATTAACACGTAATTTATTAATTAATTTCTGCTCGCTCAGAAATATGGGGGTGGATGATCAATATTTCTAATTCGAATGGTCGCGCTAAGCGTTTTCCAATTCGAAGCTTCCGCCTATTACAGAATCGAATGTTGTTATTACACCAAACCACTACCAGTTCTATTTATCGTCGTTCTACTGCTATCCGAACAGAAAAGAAACAAGAAGGGAGGGAGACTCGAAGTTGTAAATGAGTAGAATTTAATTTGCTTATCTGTTGAAAAAGGAAAGCATATACAAATGTTTGTGAGAGAAACAGATATAAATAGAGATAAAATAAGAGAGAAAATTCAAAGGGATTGATTAAGTATCGAGTAACTTGTATACGAAAAAGAAAGGATATAGGAGAAAATCCTTTACAGCTTTAATACCAAACCTTACCAACGTTTTTATCAAGAAAGAAAAAGAGAGATATAAAAAAAGAAATGGAAGAACATAATAGTTGGAGGCGCAGGCAGCTTGCTTCATTAACGTCACCCTTCGTAAATTGTTTCCGCTCGAAGCCGTGAAAATATTCCCTTCCTTCATCAGAAAGGTTCGTCCCTGTTTCTGATCGCTGTCAAAAGTACGAAGAGATTGTGGTTGAATGACCGCACGTTAACGATCCCTTTCTTCTTTTTACGACACGATTCCATGTCTCCCTTCTTTTTCATTTCGTCCTGTATATTCTTCTTCGAAGAAATAGAAACATTTTTTGGATACTTGATTCGAACTTTGAGTCGTATATGGACTTATATATTATAAAGGGTTTTCAATGTTTAAATCAAACGTATATATATATATATATATATATATATATATATATATATATATATTTCCTTTAGACTGAGAGATATGAATAAATTGTTACTAACTAGAAAAATGTATGTGTTTGAGGATATATCTTGTGAACTAAAGTGCATTAAAATCTTAATATTTATCCCGCTCAAAAATGATCTTTTTATACTCAAGATTATCTGAAAGGATTTTTTTATATAGTAGGGTTTAGCTAATCATTTCACGAATTAATTATTTTTATAATGTAATAGCAACATACATATGCGTACCTACACTAACGGTAATCGATCAGGGACGTTTCTTTTTGAAAGACTTTTTGCATAACATAAAATAAAATATATTTATTGAACGTTTTAAAATGTGTTTCGTCAATATTAAAGACAATTTTTTATTGTTCTTAAAAAGAAATTAATCTCTCTCTACTTTTTCTTCTCTAAACTAAACTTTTTCTTGGGTTGAGTTCGTCTCATTGCGTTCTTACTCTCTCTTTCTCTCTCTTTCTCTCTCTCTCTCTCTCTCTCTCTCTCTAGAATCAACTTGAACTTCATTAACGTCGACCTCGTCGAGCAGCACCACCCTGGATGGTTTCTCTCTCGGAAACAGTCCGTTTTGCCTTGGCTTCTTGCTACATGTGGAGACCCCTGGTGATATTAATCGTTCGTTTTTACTACCTTCAGAACCGAGACTTTCTTCCTTCCTTCCTTCCTTCCTTCCTTCTTTCCTTCTTTCCTTCCTTCCTTCCTTCCTTCCTTCCTTCCTTCCTTCCTTCCTTCCTTCTTTCCTTCCTTCCTTTTATAATTATCAAATTTTATTGGAGAATATAATATCATTGACAAACTTGAAGTTTGAAAAGATTGCATGGATTTGAATATCGAAAGATCGTTAAAAGGTATTCTATAATGTCTCGAAAACAACGGAGTTAAGAGTACAAGATGATTTTTCTTGTCTTCCTTCTAAAACATAAGGCGATGATGAGAACTTTATGATCCTGTAGTTTTTTTTTTCCTGTGTATCACGTTATGAAATAACGTCAATCATATATATATACACCACAGTTAAGACCATTTTTATTACTTCAGAACGCTCGTCTAGGTATTTTACCCCCAAGAAGGTTATAAAAAAAGCGAAGCATCTGTTAACAGAACATAGCAAGCGAAAATCAAGCTCTACATTTAAAAAAGGATAAACATTTTGAAGACCTTTAAAATACGAACTATTATCTATAATAGAAGTGTACGATTAAGAGATACGATCATTATAATCTACAATCGATTGCTAACAGTTTCAAATTGATTTTCATTCATATTTATTTAAAGTAGTAATTATACATTGTAACTATTTTAAATATTAAGGTTCGAGATCAATCTTTTAATTATAATTTATATTCTTTACAAAAATTGTAGTCTTTGCGTTATTATTTCTTTATTTAGATTTTTTGAAAATAATAAAAGTAATAATAGTTATAAAACAATCATATATTCTATTATTATACACGTAATCTATAATTTAGTTTTATATATGCTTATACATGCTATATTCTGTATTTCATGTAACATAAAACATATATGCATTACTATTACAAATAAAAATTATATTATAAATATATTTTTTTCTTACAGTAAATAACTAATCATTTGAAAAAAAATATCATTCAAAAGAATAGTTGTCATCGTTCACGTATAGGAAAGTATATTGCTCTTCCAGGACAAATACATTCTTGGATAAATACAATTTCGTTCTTTAGAAAACATCATTAAGTCACTTTTCTTTTTAAAAGTGTAAGGATTGTTAATAAAAAAGAAACAAGTCGATATTGCGGTTAAAGGAGATGAAAAGAGGAATACGAATCAAAAGTCTGCAATCTCGCTAGTCCGCAATTTTCTTTCAAATTTTTAGTACCTGAAGTCATAAATTCTTCATAGCGCGACGAAGTAGCAAATTGTTCTGACGAAGCAATTCCATCTCTTTCGTGAGATACACACGAATGGCCAAAAAAATATAAAGATACAAACAGACGGATAGAAAATGTAACAAGCAAACGTAATGAAGATAAGCGAGAAATTTAACATATGATATGGCTATTTTAAAACATGCATTACCTATGTAGTCACAAATATACAAATACACGCATAAACACATACAGATATACATACATACATATGTACATATACATACTGGGTGTACGACACAACTTCGTCACCTTAAATATTTTCCTTACATTTGATATATTGTATATTCTTAATAAAATTTTAAAGTCATTAATATTATTTTATTAAATGAAATCTTACGATGCTTTTTACATATACTGATTTCTTGTGATATTCTGAAAAATAAAATGATTGGATTAGAATGTCGAAAGGTAATTAGTTTTTAAGAAGTATTTGATGATTTACGTTACTATAACAAACCAATTGTATATACAAGTGCATTATTTTATTAACAAATATTTCTCTCTAAAAATCAAGTAACTCTTATTTAAAGAATATTTTTTTTTTTTCAAAATGTCGTGTTTCCAAGATAAAAATTTGTAAATTCTATTTTTAATGCCCGGTATATGTTTGTACGTATATATGTTGGTAAAAACAATAATAAAATTTTCACGAATTTTGTGGAATTTAAATGCAGACGTCAGATGTCGTCGTCGTTGAGTCGAGTCGAGTTGGAACTAATTGTAAGAAAAAAAAGAACAGATCATAAGTCCTTGCTGTTGATGAAAATTGAAAGGCGGCTGCTGTATGTTTGCAGAAAAATAACTTCTAAACGAGGTGAACGCTAATAGCTACTCTTTTCTCTCTTTTTTTTTTTCTTTTTTGCTAGGCAACGCCGAGGATTTAGAATACTGCAATCGCTATGAATAGAGATTAATTGTCCTCGTTTTTCCGGCTCTCCAGATTTTTCGTTACTTTCTCATCGTTCTTTCTACAATCCACCCAATTTTATATATATACACATACGATACATATTTTGAACATTTATTTTATTAAAAGTTGTTTTCAAAACTAGATTTACATTTCATTATACTGAAAATGTTAAAACATATATTCTCGGAAAATGTTAACTTAAATTTTAAAAAAAAGTACCACTATAAAAGGAAATAAAAGAGCTTTCAAATGGTATACTACTTGACCCCAATTTACATATAAGATTTCTAAAGGAATAGCCGTAAGTTGGTCTTTCTTGAAAACAAAATTAACCTTACTTGAAAAAATCACTAGATTTTATAATTCATGTGAACACATTTCATTGGCTCAATCTGTATATATGTGCATGTATAAATAAATTATTTCAAACCAAATATTTACATTAATATAACTGAAATTTCGAAATTAATTTTTTCATAAACCATAGATTTATGAAAGATTTTTCAAATAATATGCCATTTAATCTCTACTGCTATTGAAGATTTTGTTCGCCCCTTCTAAGAGATTACCTCAAAATAAATGAATTTATAACAATGACCTGTTCCCTCGAAAAGAAAATTAGCATATCTCTCTTATTATTAGTGTATTTTATTAAAATTATTAAGCAAATAATAATTTATGTAAAATATTTCACTTGAAACACACTATATGTATACGTACCTTTTACTTGGATATATAGAATGAACGATAGTGTATACTTACCTTTAGTGCTAAGGGTGACCGACTTGGTAACTCGTTCACTTGGAAATAATATGAAGAAAGTACAGAGAACGTAAAGGAACGATAGGGATC
Source organism: Polistes dominula (assembly GCF_049000335.1). Taxonomy (NCBI): domain Eukaryota; kingdom Metazoa; phylum Arthropoda; class Insecta; order Hymenoptera; family Vespidae; genus Polistes; species Polistes dominula. Next base: position 4,600,849 of record NW_028301152.1, on the reverse strand, counting down.
AGAAGGGCGGAGGAGGATTGGTGGTGCAAAGAAATATCTTATACACCGTGGCGTCAGGCACGATTTTCGAGTCCATCTGTCACCATTCACGCGTTATACGAGCCATCAGACGACCTACTTTGACATAGTTACAGAATAAAAAGAGAAAACCTGAAGGAAAAGGTGTATCCGTGTGAACGCGAACGAGCTGTATATGTTTTTATCTTCGACGTTCATTTTTCTATGAAATTTTAGGTTTCATTCATTACGAGAAATAATAGACAAAATGGAAAATGAATAAGCTCAGGGAGGAAGTTATTTGAATATGGAAGTTTCGTATTAGATCGAATCAATCTAAATGAAATATTTTTCCTTTAATCTTTTAAATAACTTTATATGTTCAGGTAAAATCTATAATTCTTGTACATAATATATAATATATATCTAATACTAACCGATTATTTTTAATAAAAATAATCTATTACATAAAAGCATATATTTTCGTTAGTTTTACATTATTATAACGTAGATCAATATAAATATATAATAAATAATAAATTCAATTTTTTAAAATTGTTAACATACAATTAATCCACGTTCGTATTTATTTTAGTGTAAAAATTTGGTAAAAAGATACCTAAAATCCTATTAGAATAAAATTTGATCTATTATAATAATCATTTATACGAATTATCTTTATCGAAAACATAATATTATTTATTTTGTACAATTAAACCGAATAAGTATTGTATATTGCTATCAAAACAACTTTCACTCCCTTTCTTTTCCTTTCTTATCATCTCTTAGTTTAAGAAAAGCTCGACGATACAAGACGTTACAAAGTTTGTGTATCCAAGATCGTATTATCGATCGATATAGAGAGAGTGCTCTGGGTAACCCGACACAGAATTATTAGCGCAAAGTTTACGTATCCATGACTCGATTACAACGATGACGGCTCAGGTGTGTTGCCCGCGGTATCAGAATTTGAAGACGCACCGAGTTTCGACTCGTGCCGTGTCTATGAATATTGATCGACTCGAACTACTAAGGGTGGATCGATTCGATACTAACGCCCAAATCTTACTCTCTCGCCTGAAGGCGAGAGCTCGTCTATTTGAACGTCAAACTTTTCCATCCTTTCACCTCGATTACGTTTACTCTCTATCTCTCTCTTTCTATCTCTTTTTCTCTCTGATGCAAGCTCTGGTTCCAGGATTTCTTTTTTTCTCTTTGAAAACAAACAAACAAACAAAAAACCGGAACAAGCCCGATAAAATTGATTTCTAAATCGGTATATCACTAAAATAACGTATAATATTATTGTAAGGTACGAGAAAAGAATGTTAGAAATAAAGTGATAGTAAAAGTATTTCTTTTGTTTTGTTTCTCCTCTTTGTTTTTATAAGCAATCGGCCATATTAATGAATTTTCAACAACTGACTAATTCACATTTGGCATGAGATAATTCATGACGTTTATTTAAGTAAATATTAACAAGATGTAGAATCACAATATAAAAAAAGTCACAATATAAAAAATTGAAGAGAAAAAGTCAAAGTTTTAAAAGGATTGTAATACAAATTGCATTACATTGTTATTTTTATATTTATATTATATCGTGAAATAAAATAATATTATACTCTTTTTTTCACAATCATATTCTTCTACCCTGTATAAAAAAAATAAAAATAAGAACAATAAAGACGGAAGAAGACTTAGGATTTCGTATCTGAACGACAAAATGGTATAAACGTGGAATATTTCATTACAGAGCGTAATAAAACCAATGAAAGGAGCTAGGAGGTAACAAAAAGAGGTCTTTCTGAACTCGCCGTCTTCGTTTAGCTCATTATTCTGTTACTCAAACCCCGTTCTCTCTCTTCACCGTTCTTCGCAAGTTCTCATTCTTCGGACTGGAAATTTTCCGAGCCTTTAAGACAAGTGCAAGAGAGAGAAAAAGAGAAAGAGTGAGAGTGAGAGAGAGAGGGGAGGAGTATAGTAGTAAAAAGAGAGAAACAAAGAAAGGAAAAAAAAACCAAGAAAAGAGAAAATTCGTGCAATAAATTTTCAATAATCGCCTTAGTTCTATTTTCTACTGAAAGAACAAATTTGCACGATCATTTAGAAGGGAAAGAAATGATGTTGGACGTATAACAGTGGGGGGATGAAAAAGGGTAAAACGCGGTAGCACTTACATTTCCTAAAGAGAAAAGACAGAGCAAGTCATTCATGACGAAAGAAACACTTAAATGGTTCTCGTCTAAATCGTTATCGTTGTAGCAACTCGTTCTTCCGATATCCTCCTGCTGTTCCATATTTCCCAGACCTCCCTTCACTCCTCTCTACGTCTCTCTTTGTCGTAGAGAGCCTCAGCCCTTTCACCTACATAGACTATAACCCAAAGACCGGCAGGAATGTTCTCGACAGTCCCTTAGATGATATAGTACTGAACAGGACAATCGAACTTAATGATAAGAACGCCATAATTTAAACAACTGTCTTCCTTTCTTAGCCATTATTATAAAACAGAGGATATTTAATTAATTTCACGATTGATCCTCTTTTAAAAACATACAAATACTATGTTTTCACTCATAATAGCGATCCATCTCGAAAGAAAAGTTTGAAATAATAATTCATAGTACTCAACAGTAATAGTGGTCATTCGTGATCACTATTGGATTCTTAAAATTAATTACTATGAGTTTAATAGTGCAGATAACTAGATAATAATGTGAAGTAAGAAAATTTCTATTCGACTATTAATAATCATTGGAATAATATTCGTATTTATTGTATAATGATAGAAATATAAAATTTTCTCTTTTTTGTTTATTAATAATATATTTGTTATTTCAGTTTTTTTTTATAATTCTCTGATCTATTATTGAATATTGAATTTTAAAATGAATATTGAAAAGGAGTCTTGAGTTTCACACGGCTGAAGCTGGGATTAACGAACCGACAATTTCAAACGTAAAAAATGCGATTAAAAAATTACAGAATTGCAAATCACCGAGTATTGACCTGATTCTGATGAGATTAATTAAATAGGCAGATGGGGGAATAGATAAAATATTATTAATGTAACTGAAGTTTTCAAAAAAACGTAACAAATTCGCTGGATAATCAGCTTATTTTAACTCTCGTCGTAATAACGATTAGGGCAACATAAAAAGCAAAGGTTGATGTAAAGTTTTGAACATTTAAACTCAACTTTTTAGTATATTCGTTCGAATAAATCATGGCGTTGTTACGTGTTATATGAAGAAGATTATTCATTTAATTAGTAAATAATTCATACCGTGTATTATTCAGTTGATGAACATAAAAAATTTTTGCAAATGAGAAATAATACATTTAAACATGTAAAAATAATAACAGACTAATTTAAAAAAAAAAGATATTTGTTACGAATCAAAAACAATAATTAAATAATTTTTTCAATTTTTATATTACAGGAGGGCAATCCTGACGAATCCAGACTTGCTATCAAGCACGCCATGGTATCGGCTATTGGAGAATGATTTTTGGGGAACACCTTTAAAAGATAGTGGTTCTCATGGCAGTTACCGACCACTTTGTGTCGCAACATTCCGTTTAAATCATCTCCTTGGAAATCTTGATCCTTGGGGTTATCATTTAGTAAACGTCGTTCTACACGCAGCCTGTACGATTCTTGTCGTCAGGGTCGCCAGAAAGGTAAGTTTTCCATAGTATGGTTTCACTCTTAAACAAAGAACCTTGGTATTGCTGCTTGTTCATGCAACATTTAGGTTGGCAAAATCGAGATAATAAAGACACCTGTAGAGCATATCTTTCGCGTTATCAAACATGTTACGGTGACCCTAACAAATAAAACTCTAAGAGCCCATTTCATCCCAGAATATTACGGTTACGATCTTCGTGTGATCCTTTCATAAATCTCGTGAAGTTTTATGTTCAATGATGATAAGCTGTGGTTGACACAATTTTGGATAACATGATAAGAAATGAGTTTAAAGTTAATTACCCTTATCGAATTTGTTTATTTTCGATTATATTTTTGCGCTATCGTATCAATATATGTTTAATCGATAATGAAATAATTTCACCTTTCTGGAATATTCTATATATTTTAATGTTAATATTAAATTAAAAGAAAAAAAAAACAATACGCGATAAAAATGTGTTAAGATATATTAAACAATTTAGTTGCTTTTTCTAATATTCTATTACTAAGATATTAGAGTCAAGACACCAATTAACACTCCATTTCGGAATTATGATTGTTTAGGTTCTACCAGGGAGAAACAATCTCGGTCACGCAATCACTGGTTTCCTCTTCGCGGTTCATCCTATTCACAGTGAAGCCGTAGCCGGAATAGTTGGTCGTGCCGACCTCCTTGCTTGTTTCCTGACCTTGACGGCCTTTCTGGCATACTCCACGTACTGTGACCAAAGCAGATCACCGTTCCTACTCTTACTGGCTTTGATATCGTCGACCCTGGCAACACTCGCCAAAGAAACTGGAATATCCTCTCTAGCTCTTTGTCTCTTGTGGGAACTCTGTCGTGGTGAACCAAATCGAAAGGTAAAATAATTAACTGCACATTATACACTATATACATGTAAGGATAAGAATTTGTAAGTATGCTTGCTAGTATAACTGCTACGCAGTATATTAAATTTTCCAATTTTTCTGGAATGTGTCCTCTTTATTTTGACTATCAAATAAATAAAATGTAAAATATATCGTCAACCCGTCAAAAAAAGAAAATGAGAAGTTAGAAAGAATTCTTAACAGATGTTAGCCAAAATCCAATATGACACATAAATAGATATTTCCAAAGAATATACCAAGATTTAACTAGACAATGACACAAACAGAGTAGGCAATCTTTTGGTTCACATGATGCGGAAGAAGTTTCATGTTATTTGTGTAAAATAACGATTACTAGGTATAATGTTCAAGCATGAAACTATAAGTAATAAAATAAGAGAAATGAAAAGAAGGGAAGAGAAAGAAAAGAAAAAGATGAAGCATATGTACTTGGAAAAGTTACCAATTTTATGTTATACTTAAACTTAGTATTTTCTTTAATATTTATAATATATAAATTATATTATAATATATAATATAATTTAATATTATAAATATACATACATATACATATAGACTATATTTCTTTCTCTCTTACATTCTCCTTGAAAGCCTACCCAAGTATATACTTCTATAAATACAAGGATGGGGTAGACAGCATCAGTATAGCCGGTAACGTAATACCGTAACGGTAGCATGTGCAAACGTGTGGCATGCTGTTAGAGACAGGGAGTTGATACACGGTGAAGTAGCATAAGCGGCATCAGCCAGCTTCAGCCTGACGCTTTGGCCCGTTGAGCCCTTACTGAGAAACCCCCTTCCTTCCTTCCTTCGTCAACTCCTTCTCCTTTCGCGCATGCTGCATCCGGATGCACTGGATGCAGTAGACGCCTCGTGTGATGCATGTTGTGAGTTCTCCCGCTCCTCTCTCTCTATTTGTCTCGTTCTTCCTCTCTCTCTCTCTTTCTTTCCTACTTCCAGCTGATGCTCAGCTACTAACTGTTAGCTTCTCTCTCTCTCTCTCTCTCTCTCTCTCTCTCTCTTTCTCACTTTCTGTATCCTTTGGCACTATCAGAGCCGACGCGTTCTGAACTTTGGAATGGTGCCAAAGATCTTTCTCGTATCTTACAACACTCTTTCCAAGAGTCTCGAGAATAATAATCGTACGCAATAGTACTCGTTTGTATTCTCTCTTTCGGCAATTTTCGTCTGGACTCTTCTCGTTTCATTTCTCTTCTTTTATCGTCTTTCCCTTCTGTATCTTCCTTTTTTACATCTATCTCCTTCTCTATTCTTTTTAAATCTTTTCTCTTGGTCTTCCTTCTTTGATTCTTCTTTCTTTTTATTTTTCCCTCGTGAATGTTTTCCCAGGGCTTTTTCTATCTCGAGACCTGTCCTTTCCACCGGACCACCTACCATTGAACAGAGCGCAGCATCCCTCTAAGACTTCTTGGCTATCAAGACAGTTCTCCCACCATTTGGAAATGGAAACGTCTAGCAATGTCTTAAGAATTGTTCCATTATTTTTCTCTGCTTTTTTTTTTATAGAATTCCTTACCTTACATTGTTTTCTTTCTTATATTAAACAAATTTTGTAGGATTTTGAAGATTTAGTTAATATTCTGATCTATTTCATAAAAAAGATCTATCGTTAAATAATCAGAAAGTTTAATAAATACGTAGTCTTTTTGTCTTTGTGTCCTAAATATTAATCTCTCTCTTAGAAATGATATCTTAGAGATTCTTACGTCAAAAATGTAATATAAAAAGGAAGATGTATAAAGCGATCTGTGTATGATCTCATCTTTCGAAAAATATCGTAACACTTTTACCACTCTGACACAAAACAGATCTAATATACCTAAATTCATTAAGGATTTAAACGTTTAAACGACACGACGCATGGACTTAAGGTTCTAAAGTCCAAAGGCTGTTAAGTGACGTACAGTTTCAATTTGAGACGTCTTCTATGATTGGACATAATATCGAACTGTTGTATTAACCTAACATCAAAATAAAATCTTATACGACCAAATTTTATTGTCCTCCTTACACACGAAGCAAATGATAATATAAGTGAAGAAAAAAAAAGTGGAGATTGAAACACATTGAAGATTATCGATCAAAGAAAAATAAATAAGATTATCACTATTCGAAAGATTAATTTAATTATAAAAATAACGAAAAGTACACTATGAGAAAAATAGAAAGAGAGAGAAAGTGAAGTTGAGAGAAATGTCATCACGTATTTGCATAAAAGACAATGCTTACACCAGGAGTGAGAAAACTAGCAAGCTAAAGTAACGCTCCGACGAATTTGATGAGAACAAGTGCTCCAACATGACTATATCTATTTTCTACGCTTTTATCGTATTCATCTTTTTTTTAGTCTTTGTTTGTGGAGTAGTTCATTGAATGAAATTGTTGTACCGTAGAACGTCCATTACAATTATTGCGGCCTTCTATTTCGCAAAAAGCTTTATCTCTCTTGAATTTTGTTTCCTTATGCGGGTTACAAGCCAAAATTCGTGTTTTTTGAAGCGTCACTTTTCCTTATTCATATGTGTATATCTATACATACGTTAACATAGAAATATGTACCTAGCGTTGATTCATAAATAAGTGTTTTTAGATGTGAAGGCTTTCTTGCAATAAAAAAGCATTTCATTGTGTATCAATATAATAGCTATATAAAATAATTAAATTAAGAATTATCATCGTATGATAAAAAGATCTGTTACGTTGATTTATTCAAAATCGTTACTGTTATGTTCTAGTAAAGTCTTTATTTATGAATCAAATTAAAATGATATTACCATATCTTCTATATGTACTCTAGCGTATATCAAAAAGAACGAATAACGAATTTAATAAATTTCTTATAATATTTCAGGTAAACTGCGGATGGTGGACACGTGGTCGTAGTCTAGGTATCCTATCGGGTACCTTAGCCCTTTTAGTAGTGGGTCGTCTAAGGATCGCCGGCTCAAGACCCGAGTTTGCAAGCGCGGACAATCCAACGGCAAGGCATCCGTCGCGTTTAACGCGTGGCTTGACGTTCCTTTACCTCCCAGCAGCCAGTGCGAGAATGTTACTGTGTCCGAGTACGTTGAGTTTCGACTGGTCGATGGACGCTGTGCCACGGATCACAAGTCTCCTCGACTCAAGGAATCTCGAATCAGCTTGTCTTTATACGGCATTAGCCGGAGCAGCATTCTGGGTTGCAAAGGGATTGAGACGTGGTGTCAAGGAAAGTGGCTCGACTAGCAGCATTCAAGTTCAGATTTATCAACGAAATGTCCCTACGAGGTGTCCAGTTTGTTCTGGAAGGCGAACAGGTAGCTGTCACACCGATGGTTGTCGTGCAGCTAATAACAACAATAACGGTCCAATCGGTGATTGTCATTGCGTGAAAAGAGCTATGAACGTGTCCTGTGGAACTTATGGATTTTCTAATAGCAATGTCAGCAATCAGAAACGAATAGCAGCTACGTCGTTCGCAATTTCTCTCGGTTTTCTCGTGCTTCCCTTTCTCCCAGCCAGCAATCTCTTCTTTTATGTTGGATTCGTCATCGCAGAAAGAATACTCTATTTACCGAGCGTGGGCGCGTGTCTCATCGTTGGTGCTGCTATTTCGGCTACCTACAAGATTGCTAGAAAACACGGATCGAGGACACGTGGTAGAGCTGTTTTACTTGCTACGGCAACCCTCATTGGATTGATGTCTGCTAAGACTCTTTTACGTAATACCGACTGGTTCGACGAGGAGAGTCTTTACAAGTCGGCTCTTAACATCAATCCACCGAAAGGTTAGTTTATTCATTAATCAATTCAACTTTGCATTCCATCTTTTAATAGGTTCTATGCAAATAATTTCTTAATCTATTTAACTAAAGAAAACGAGTTTATTCGTCATGAAGATTAAACTCCTAAGTGCATGCTTTTACAAAATTAAATTCAATTTATTAATACAGATTTAATATGACCAAAATGCGAAACAATTTATTTTTCATTAAATTTTGTAAAAAAATAAGGTTATAAAAACGTAATTTTTTCATTATTTCTACTTTAATATTTATCTAATAGTTGGTATAAATATCTAGAAAACCAAGCATCGTACAGCTCGCTCTGTAAAGGAGGATGAGAGCATAAGAAACTTTTTCAGTAACTATTCGACCGCATTATTGAAGTTTTCCATGTTGTCGGAGTAACTGTTACTGCTTTCTTCATAGTCGAGTTCCATAGGCATTATATTTAGGTTAACTTTCTTGGTGTTCAACACTTCTTTCCGTACAACATTACGGAAATGACGTAGATTCTCTGTTGGTAGCAGGGCTTCACTCTTAACTTGGGAAAAGGCAACGTACTACATCCCATACTTGCTCTTCTTCTAACGGTACCGTGTTCTTCTTATTAAAGTTAAATGAAATCTTGACGTTTCATAACGCATCTACCAGGTATCTTCCTTCTAGCTGAATAAGTTTTAATAACAATTACTTATATGTCTATTGGTAAAACAGCCATATAAAGTTCAATGAATTTCGTAACACGTCACGTCAACTTTAGTATTTAATGATAAAATAAGTTATATCATATAATTATTTAATCTCCTAAATGAATTTTCTCAGAATCGGAACATGGCTAAATCATTTTCTCGAATTTGAAAACCGTACAGATAGAGATTCATCTTTAAATATTAAAATCTTATTCCATTCCAACTATGATGTGCAAAATGATAAAACCATCTTATAATGTTAAACAAACGATTCTTATATGTTTGTATATTAGTCAATTTTATTTTCAAATGGAAAGAAGATTGAAGTGCAAAATAAAATATAAAACAGTTATATATAAAATATATAACATTCAAGATTCGATTCCCGTATTGAAATAAATTACCAATGTCTGGAAAAACAACAACCGCGAACAGCACAACGAATCGCAAACAGTAAACATCAAAGATTTTTTAAATATTGAAAATATTTGTTATGTTTTATTATTAGATCCTTTTATCATGCCAATAAACGATTTGTGATAATAAAATCACTTATTTTTAACTTTTACACTTCATTATTTACAAGGAATATTTTTCCCTTTTCCAATCGATGCTACTACATCTTTTCAGTACTTTATATTTTATCAAATAGTTAATTATCTTAAATGAAATTTTCAACAATTTAGGTTATAACTAAATTACTTTCTTGTATTCGAAAACAGTAGATTCATCCTATTTCGTCAAAATTTGTAGATTTATTTTTACGACTAAATTGATAAATATACTCGAATGGCTCATTTAATTATAAGATGTTTTTTCTTAAAACTTTATAAAAAGATAAACTTCGCATTAAAAGGATTAACTTATTTTGTGATAAAAGAACAAACGAATCATTTCTTTCTTTCTTATACAATGAAAGCATATTTTGCGACTCTTCTTTGTACGATGAATTATTTTAAACTTCTCGTCTTCATTTGCATGATTTTATTTTAATGCAATAAAAATAATTTTCCTTCGCTCCGTTTAACAAGTTAATACACACTTTTTTTAAATATTTCGATTCCGCAATTTAATTTAAAGACAAGAAAATAATTACAGTGAAATAAAATAATTACTTTAAATAAATCCATTTGAATATTTATCAAAGAAAACGAAATTACTAAAGTCTTTGATATTTTATAGAAGTCGATTAAAGCGGATGAATTAAAAGATTTCCTTAAAATAACGGATAAAGGTAGGAATTCAAGTAGGAACAATCGACGTTAAAGGGGCGATAAAAGAGTACCGACAAGACGCGGAAAATGAAGAAAAAGGAAGAGTAGACGAGAAAGAAAAGATGTAATTTCATATGGCCAACGTATACTGCAGGGGTCATTCTATTTCATTATATATATATATATAATATGTGTATAACAGTAGGCCATTGTACTCTCGACGAGTGTACGCTATTCTGCTTTTCATTTTGAACTTCCAGGGTAGCTAGACATCCGCTTACCATGTCCATAAAATCGTCGTGAAGGTGGATACACGACATGCAATCGGGTAACGCGCAATATTCTCTTTCTCTCTCTTTTTCTTCATCCTTCTCTCTCTCTTTTAATCCTCCTACGTCACCTTTTCCATCGGTTCGTCTTTTTTTGCTTTCCTCGTCGTCATTCGTCTCTGTCCATTTTTATGTAGACCCTCGATCGAGGCACTATCTTCCAACGAGGTTTACGTGGCCTCTAGCTTGGATTATAATTCTCTTTCGGTAATTTTATTTCCGTCAAACTCATTTGTTCCTTTTTCACTTTAAAACAGTATTTACCTGCTTTCTTTTATTTATTTAACGAAACTCTTTTATAATATAAGTACGTAATATAGTAATGTTCGTTGTTTTTATTTACACGTACTTATATTATTTGTACAAAATTGAAACGAAAAGATTATCTGGATTTCCTATTTTCAATTGGATTTGAAATTTGACTAGACTGAGTAAATAAATAATGATTATCGATTAAAATGTATTGTTCGTCAATTTCAATTGAATCAATCGAATTAAATGCCAATATTTATTAATAGAAGGATACCATGAAAGAATAATTAACGTATTTAGCGATTATAAATATGGAATAATAAAAACCTATAAGCTCGTTTATTGTTACATACACTTATTCTTAACAATTTGTCCATTGTCAAATTACTTTGACTGTATAAGAAATACTGCATAAATTAGGTTTCATATTATTTCAACATTATGAATTAATAGATATACACTAATATATTGAATATTCAATTTACATCATATTTAAATTCTATTGTGATCACTGCAAATAAATATATATTTCGGTTTCCGAATTTCATAAATACCGCAAATTTATCGCCTGTTAAGAATATTTAATTGTTTTTGATTTTATATCCAAATAGCAGTATCAATATCGTTTTAATCTATGTTTTAAATTTAATAGATTTTTAGAAAAACATTGTAATAGCATTATTTTAAATAACATTTAAATTGTACAAGCATTTCCCTTTTCTCTCTCTCTCTCTCTCTCTCTCTCTATCTATCTATCTATCTATCTATCTATCTTTTTCTAATTCTTGACTCAGTGAAATTGTTTATGTTAATCGGTGCATTGATAGTAAATTATTTATAATTAGTTTGAATGTAAGTTTTGAAATAATAGAATTAAATCAAAGATTCAAACAATGGATATTTGCTTAATAATATTCTATTAAATATTTCTTAAGCAAACGAAAAACACATCGAATCAAACTTCTATAAAACCAAGACTGTTAATAATACATTTCCATGAAGTTCTTTTGTATATACATTACTTACTTAAAGATAAATCAACATTATTAAACAAATTATTAAACGAGCTCCTTCCAACACTCTTTGTTTCCTCAGATTAAAGTAATCAAATGAAGAACAAATAAGGGAATAATTTATGCATTCACATCTTTTACTAATTTCTACATAAGTAATTGTTCGATATTTTATAATGTTTAAATACATAACACTAACAGAGAGAGTTATTACACAACCAGTCAACATAAAACCTATCAGATCATGGTGTCTGACAAACTCGCACACGGAACTGTATACTGTTTGCCTTTTACTTACAAAAAAATGCTTTTGAATTCGTTGAAATAATTTGATCTATTTTAACTAAAATCGTAAATAAAGTCGAGTTACATTTAAATGAAATGTCGATGAGCATACAACACTTTAGAAATTATAACTGTCGTATAAAAATGTTTATCCTGGTATTTCAACTGTGTTCAAATCAAACATATTCTACAATTAACATTGTTTCTATCATTAAAAGCTATTGAGATATTCATCATTTCCAATTTTATGTGACTCGCCTGATATACGAACGTTATAATAATAATAGTTGAAAGCTAACGATTAATGAATTGACAACTCATAGAATGACTTTTGCAAAACATACTTCATAGTATGTACTACCTGCATCTGTGAAAAACAAATAAAATAGATGTTGCGAATAAATGAGAAACAGTGTTTAATTGGTATAATAAATGTCAAAAATTAATTGACAATGTGTTAATAAAGCATTGTATTTCATAGATCTTCATCATAGTTTTTATATCATCCGGTGGAAGACACCTTGTGATGCATAATGAATGCTTCTTTTTCTCGGTGCGACGTAGTAGAACTGGCGTCGACAAGCGTCCTCTTGTTGTTTATTTGTTTTTTTTTTTTTTTTTTGTAATTTTCTCATCGGAGAAGCTTGGTAAAAAAAGATTCTCTCTCTCTCTCTCTCTCTCTTCCTGTATCTCTTTCTCTATTTCCGTCTCTCTCTTTTTCACACACACACTAGTGGCGCTGCGAGGACGGTCACGCGAGGGGTCGCGCAAACGCGCGCGCGCGCGCGCGAGGACCGGCAGCGTCGGGGGTGCCTTCGAGCGACGCTTCCAGCACCCTCGTCGCCGTCAACGACGTCACGACACCTTTTAATTGCGCCGACAGAAATTGCGTGTTACCGTGTTAACAGGCTGCCTCACTTCGGGAATAAATTTACATTTTGTTGCCTCGACGCTTCGACGTATACACATTTCTATAAATGTGTATGTAAGTATACATGCATGCATATATATATGTATGTATGTATGGATATATATATATGTATTTATATACATGACGATGAGTTTCTATATACGTATGTATTAGTACATACGTTCGTGTTCGTGACGGTAAGCGTTAGCACTCTCGAAAGTCTCGAAGAAATACTCCTTCTCACATTTCCTTCGACATTCGTTGATTTAAGAGACTCCTCTAAGTGGGAAGGAGGAAGAAAAAGGAGCTAAACCCCTGCGTTCCTCAGCTTGCTTAACCACGATTTCCTTTTCCTTATCAATCATCTAGCGGCACGAGGTAAAACCATTGATGTAGCGTATAACGATGGTGATTAGGCACGCATCGATAAATGAGAAAAAAGTTATTAGAGTAAAAGTAAATCGGAGTAATGGGACCAACGGTTTTTATAATCTAGATATTATATAATATTATTATGTATAATATTAACTAATACGTAGAGAAAAAAGAGTCACGTCTAGAAAACATATCACATGACGTTTCTTTAATTCAATTGAAACTCTACGAGTTTCATGTTTCCCATAAAATAGTTGCTTCAGATACTTATATACACGATACATACACGGAAAGTTAGATTAACAGTTCGATCGAGGCGTACAACTCTATGGGAAGTGATCTCTGACTGGATAAAACACAAATTCATTTTCTCTTCTTATCGTAAGCATCAGTGGGCTCAACGTGATGGCACGCGATATATACGAGTTTTCAATTAATATTTTAATCCTCTTACAATGCCGAGCTAGCTATTTCCCTTGGCGTTTATAGTTTTCATTACTTCTTACACACACATACACGCGCGTGCGCGCGCGTGTATATATATGTACTATATAATATAACTACTAAATTATTATGTATAAATAATGTATATAATGTAATATCTTTTCGTCATTCTTTGTCATTAAGTTCGCATATTGCAGAAGTTGTAAGGTAAAATACTTTGAAACTTCGGAAAGTAGGTCTTAAGTAAATTCATGCAATGTGATAGTTCTCTGTTACGTTAGCTCGTTTGCTTATACTACTCAAAGAGCAGCATATGCGTGCACGCGCTCGTTTAAGACCCTTCCTGTGCACTTCCTCTCCGATCCGTTTAACAGCTCGACTATATAACTATGCACCATGTAATGGGGTGATTAAGCATACGTTGTTGATTAAAAAGGAAGAAGTGGTAGACGCCAGGAAATTATCTCAACCTTGATGTTTTTTTAATTCTAAGTAACCAAATTAAATGGAATATTTATAATATTAATAAGTTAACCGTATTGTTTTTCAACAGTATTATTATCTGTACTTCAATTTACGTATTGAATCTATTCATAAATGTCGTTGCAAGTTAACTATTATATTAAAAAAGTGACACTTATTTATGAATCAATGCAATAATGCTATTATATTCCATTAATCCCTTCGGCCAATGTTATCTTCGTTTGTATTGTATATATGAGTCTTAACAATATTCGCATGCTGGTTGATTACAGCTTACGGTAATTTGGGAAGCGTTCTTAGTGCTCAGGGACGTGTGGCCGAAGCCGAGGAAGCATTCACGCAGGCACTTCGATATCGACCGAATATGGCGGACGTACACTACAATCTGTAAGTACCTTTCCCTCTGTTACTCCCCTCTCTACAAATGTAAAACCAATAATCCATTTCAACTACGAGCTTGTTTTTCCTTTACATTTTATGACTAAAATCTAGGCGGGCTGCGACGTAATATCTGACAAAAGATAAAATCGAATAACGATGAGTCGATCTGAATGAATATCATATTGTAAAAGATTAATAATAAACGTGATTTGGTTAAGTAGGGATTACATAAATTCTACTTTAAATATTAGTTCTATTTTAAAAAGAGACTTTAGTTAATACACGTGTTAAAACATAATATTTAAAGACGTTATTTATTATTATTATAAACCAAATCGATCCCCTTTGGGAGCAATATTGCATTCGTAAATATTTAAATTAGTGATTATATAATAAATGCATATGTATATTCTTTAACATAATGTGAATTGATTATCAGAAATAAGCGATAAATCTAATTCATAAATACTCTTTATTATCATAATTAAATATTGAAGCATATAACATTTTGCAATATACTATTTAATATCTATTAGAACGAAGTAAATAAGATTAAGCACATTTTAGATAAAAGTATCTAAATCTGTGCACGAACATACTGTTTCTCAACCCTGGTACAAATCAACTTATACAGGGTGTCTGAGGATTTTTTGAACACACGTTTACGTTCAAAGATAAGATGAAATGTTCTATAAACATAAGTTGTCTGAAGATTTATTTTAAAATTATATCATAAATTGTAAAAATATCTAAATGTACTGTTCAACATGTTGCTAGCCTATCCGAATACAAGTTTGACACCGCTTTAGTATGTTGTTTAAGATAAAGCGAATTTATTGTAGATTTCTATAAGTTTCTGCAACTGCATCCTTAATTTGTTATACTATAACCTCAAGTGTAGTTATCTCAGTTGCATAAACTTCTTGTTTTAGTTTCCCCCTACAAATAAAAGTCTAGTTGGATGAGGTCAGGTAATCTAGGCGGTCAAGCTATTGTTCAGAGTATAATGCATTGAATCAATTCGACATAGTAAACAACGTACGCAGAATCGCTGAATATCATCTTTGAACAATACATTTAAACAGTTTTACAATTGATATTACAATATCTGAATAAAGATTCAAATGACTTATCTTTAGAGAATATTTATGTTTTATTTTTTAACGTAAAATACCTTAAAAGAGCGGATATACGAAAAGAACCTTAGACACCCTGTATATTTAGGTAGGTGTAAAATAAGTCGGATAAATGTAACAGATAAAGGAGAAAGAGTAATGCCATCTAATCAGTATAATAAACGTATTAATAAGTACAAGATGAGTATAATGAAAGGCCACAGGCAAGGGGGAATAAAAAAGGAGGAAAGTGGAAGGAGAAATGAGTAGGAGAGAAGAAAATGAGCTTAAGACATTCACAGATCGGCTGAGAGGGCTCAACTCAAGGAACGATAAATCGGAACGATAAATCGAGCTTCCTGAGCTTGCGAGGACTAAGAAATTCTGTTTACTGTCGTCGCTATATCAACGAACGACCACGAAACACCTTAAGTACGTAATATCGGTCAGCATAGCCCTGAGCTGGTATCTCTCTGCCTCTTGCATGGCTCCTTATAAGAACAGATAAATACTCAACATACACTCACACACACACACACTCACTTAGAAGTGTATAAGCATCAACGCCTTTGTTCGTGCTTTACACATACCCTCGACGAACATCTTTAGTCCCTCCAGGTCCTTCGATCGATACCCATCATCTTTCGACACTCTACCTTCTACGAATAGACGAAGAGAGATATATGCTTATACAGTTAAAAGGAGAGAGAGATAGATGTTGAATCCTGTAGAGTCGCTGAGTCGATAAGCCGACCATGGGCATCCCTCTGCGAGCTTGTGATAAGCCGCTCTACATACTATGCGTTCTCTCTCTCTCTCTCTCTCTCTATCTCTCTGTCTTTCTCTCTTTCCCTCCCAGTCTATGTACACAGTATCCTGCCATTATCTACTTACGTAAAGAGGACTCTACAAAGTCAAGATTACGCAATCTACTTTTCTTCTCAAATCTTTTTACTATTATTCTATATTTTTCTATTCTTTCTTCATTTGAAAGTAAATAATGATAAATATCTAGGTATATAGAAAAAAAAATATTTACTTGAATTGAATTCTAATAAAAGAATACATTCTGCAAATTTTATTTGAAATTTTTCACAAATTTATTAGTACAATTTAAAACACTAGTTTATATTTTTAATATAATTGAAGTATAAGTGTACTAAAGTTTCATTGAGAGTCAAGATAATATATATTTATTTATTTAAACTTGATCCGGTAACTAACATGTTGAGCATCT
Organism: Polistes dominula; assembly: GCF_049000335.1. Classification (NCBI taxonomy): domain Eukaryota; kingdom Metazoa; phylum Arthropoda; class Insecta; order Hymenoptera; family Vespidae; genus Polistes; species Polistes dominula. Next base: position 4,583,752 of record NW_028301152.1, on the reverse strand, counting down.
TGTTACATCGAGACGTAGATAGAAAATAAATTATAAAATATTTCAAATAATTCATTGCCGTTATTATTTTATCCGGTTATTTATTTTGAAATACAAGAAATTCTAGAGTAGACAGACAAAGACTACAGCTTTCCCCTTAGAACTATAGACCCGAATAACATGAAACCTTTGTCCGTGTTTATTTAGGGGAGAACTGGTTTTCATTTAAGTGTAAAAGAACTATAGAAGCGAAGAAATTCTAAAAAATATTGAAAGACAAACTAGTTAATAGAATTGAGAAACAAATTAGTGTAGTAAGAAAAACGGAGTAAGGAACAAAAACCGAACACTAAGCTGATCATTTATATTAAAAGAATAACTGGATAACAAAATATATCGTTATTAAACACTGATTGAATTCGTATCTTTTTCAATATTACCTCTTTCCACTCTTACAACATGGAAGCATTGAAAGTATAAGATATTATTATCAGACAGTTGAAAACACGCGTGGACGTTTTACGTCTACACTACAACAATTGAAAATCTTATTCTTCATTCATTATTCATAAATTTCTTATTGTTCAATTTATTTTCGTTTTTTTTTCTAAATGTTAGTCGTTATTCGTTGAAGATACATAAAATTTAGAAGATTTCATAACAAGAGCCAAATAAACCCCTCAAGAATCTGTTTTATTGTCATTGTGATTTTTGACAATAATCGAGACGCGTAAAATAAATAAAATTCAATGACCTAGAACTACATCGGCGTACGAGTGGGTTTGGGCAGGGTGAAAAAAAATAAATTTTCTATTGATCTCTCTCTGTTCCCTTTATTATATTTATTCTAGATTCTCTTACTTTTCTTTTTCTATCTATTTCTTTTTTTTCTTTACCTCTTCTTCTGTATAATATACGTTTCCCCAGTGCTTCATGGCGATAGCAAATTAACGCCAAGGGAGCCAGCTGTTCGGACAGATAAGCCGATCCAACCCTCCGGCAAACGTAGGTCATCCCTTTTGAACGTTCGCGACGATATCCCTAAGGTCCGAATATCAGCTTTTGGGGTGAAACAAACTGTATCACAATTAGTCGTTATCTCAACAATCGGTGGCTGCAATATAGAATTGTAAGAAACATGTTTTCTCACACAAGATGTTTTCTTAATTTCTCTCCTATTCTCTATCTCTATTTCATTCTGTTTACATCAATATTTCGTTCAAAAACATTTACGTGATTAATAACTACAAGGATAAATGAGCCAACTTACTTTCGATTTATTTTCTTTTATGTTAAATATTATTAAGAAACTCTTATTGTCAAATAAAAATCGATCAAAAAATAATTAGATGATAAATAATAATAGTTTATCTTATATTATGTTGAATTAATTCATACGTGTATAGATATAATGCATTTTTTAAAATAAAGATATTTTCATTCGAATATCAGGAATCGTTTCATAATGATTACCTGTAGACAAAAGTGTGACAATAAATTATTAAAGTTACTTTTCGGTACGAAATAAATTGTTATAACAGTTTGTTTAAATTATTTCTTATTTTTATTTTTTTTATACTACGAAATCAAAAAGTTATAATCAATTTTTACCGAGGAATGAATTCGTTTATCATTCATCTATGAATCAAGTAGAAATTTATCATTGACCCTAAATGCAAATTTATATGCCGAAATAAATAGAAAAATCATGCATAATTTAGAAATTACATTATTACTCGGAAATCAACGCTTATCTCGTAATCATTGGTTATAGACAAACAAAAAGAAAGTCGTTTACCAAGTCGAGTCCATTTCTCGTCTGTTTTTGGTATATCGATCGATACGATGAACGACCATCACATGATCGTAAGAGCGAAAAAGAGAGATAGAAAGAAAGAAAATAAGTGAGAGGATGGAAACGAGAAGGCGTGTTGTGCCCTAAGGCGTCTTTTTAAGGTCAGTCTCGAAGAAGACTGATAGTTGGTTTAGGGAGAAACGAAGGGTGTTGATTTATTAAAACCCTCGCACGATCGTAAGTCATCCGTCAGCGGACGACACTGAATGGAAAATTGATTAGTTTCTCTTCGTTCTTGTAATATAAAGACAACCTTAAGGTGGACGTGCTACCCCAGTCATTCTACTCATCACACCGAGAAGAAACATGCTAATTATGTATCACTCGGTTAATAATCACTCGAACGAGATAGGGTACATAATTTACTTTAATATTTCTACTGTGCAACATGATATTTCGATGCTCACGGTATGATGTCCCCTGGTGTCGAATAAAAATAAAAAAACCCTATTTTACGATGAGATTTAAAAGGTACTCTAACTTATTAGAATTATAAAGATAAAATCTATTATTAATTAAATTTTACAAAAATAACATTCTATTTAATTTCTTTTGAATCTTTTGAATATCTCATTATTATCATTTGTTATTATTATGATTATTTTGTTCTTATTGTTATTAACAGTATTATAACTACAATAGAATAAAGTAGTTCCCTCATCAATTTTTGTCTTCTTTGAAAGCCTATTCTATATTACAACCGTTACATATGCACTACTTGATCTCGTTACATAGTCTAATTTCAGTTCAGTCGCGTGATAAGGGTTATAACAAAGGGGCTCGAAGGTGTAATCGTTAATATACCTTATAGCTAGTTCGGTATCGTCACTCGAACATTGCACAGTGAGGAAATGGTGCACTCGAAATTGTAATTAGTCAGTGTCTAATGGAATCAACGGATTAGTCGCGGCGATATTGACACTGTTTCAAAGCAGGAATGCGGAGTGCTTAATTGTCGTCGGGTCTAGTGAAACGCAACGACACGTTGCGCACGTCGTAAAGCATGCAACCGACGTTGCCTTGATGCAACGATGCGCGAAACGGTAGTACTACATCAGAGAGCGTCGAATAGTCAAAGAGAAAGAAAGAGAGAGAAGGTACGAAGATACCGAGAACTTCAGAATAAAAGGGATGCTATTATTTCAATGATAAATTAAATTAAATAATTATAATACTTTTACTTGACTAATTTTCAATAAATATAAAATAAAACATAAACAATTATTTTATATTGAAATCGTGTAATTTATTAGAATGTAAATTGATTTTATATTATATTTATAATTGATTTAAAGAAAAAAAACAGTATATACAAGACACTTACTGATTTGTTTATTCACTAAAAAATTAATCCAACATCTATCATAAAAATAAATTATTTTCTTTTTTTCTCACAAAATGTCGATAATACCTACTGAAAAGAATTGTATTATAAATCAATAACTTTCTAAATATAATATAATAAACGAGTAAATTTAGCATTCATTCAAATATTCACATGAAATTCTATAACCGGAATGTAAATTGGTACAAATTCAAACTTTTAATCGTCGTTAAATAAGGCTTGGAGTATTAATAGAGCAATGGAAAATCAATGCCTATCCCATTAAATCCATTCTAGCCCCACACCGTTAACTATTCATTTCACGTTAGTGAAAGCTTCAGTGATTCAATATCCATCTCATCGGTAGTACTATATCTTTCCACAAATGTATAGGATCAGAGGTAACGTCTGACGAATGTCTCGCTTGAATCCCATTACAAAGGATATAGGTATCTGTTACTTTATCGAGCTTGTGAGGAGGAGTCATATACACACGTGAGAGTTTCAATTTAAGGGCAAGGAAGCGTGAAAGAAGCGTTCCAAGGGTCTAGGATATATGTTAGGAAGGAAGATAGAAGAGATAGAAGTGAAGGAGACAAGACGAGAGGAGTAACTCGGTGGATGGTCGGTTGCATTTGGCTTACATGTGTGTTTCTCTAGTGATAGTGTCGGTGTGGTGATGGTGGAAGCCGCAAGGCGAGAGGCGAGGCCTCGAATTGAATGGGAAATTGATGGGCTTCGCCCTGTCGGCCGTGTACGCGCATATCCGCCATAGAGAGGAACTCCTCACCTCTATCCTGGAATCCGTTGTCCTGAGCCATGTATACAGGCTGTACCTCGAAACATCCTCCACCTCCCCATTCTCTACCCCTTCCCGCACCTTTCGCCCTTCTCCTTCTCTCCCCTTCCCGCTCCTTCTCGCCCTTCTCCTTCTCTCCCCTTCCCGCTCCTTCTCGCCCTTCTCCTTCTCTCCCCTTCTCTCTATATCCTTCTCCTCATTCTCCAGGATCTACTCTGTACGAGGTACACCCTACGTGTTCTCTAGTCTACGTACTATACCAAGATATGAAAACGTATATGGATGAGAACAACATGTATACGTTTACATGTGTGTATGTGAGGATATTTGTGAGAGGGAGGGTAAACCCTCGTCGCTCCGTTTGAGCCGGTGTTTGCACACGCTGACCGCTTGAATATGTATCGTCCCGGCGGTGCCGCTTTGATTGTACGCCTTCACATTTGCATTCGGAAGTGTCCCGCTCGGGTAGCAGACTCGGACTGGTCCGAGATATCACTAAGGCGCAACAGCCCGATGTCCCAGTCACATCCTTGTGATCTTCAAATTCCTTCTTGCTTTTTCTATCTATTAATATAATATGTTTTAAGAAATTATGATTAATGCTGTTTCGATTGATTTGTATTTTATTTAATTTTAGCTCCTTATTCGATTTCTTTTTATTGTGTTTCTTTTTCTTTTTTTAATTGTTCTAGCGATTGTATTCGTAAAATATAAAAATAGATTATAAATTATGTTGAAAAAACAATATGAGTTTATATCAAATTAACTTAACATTAAACGTGTTAAATCTAAAAGATATGAGCTTATGTTTTATACATATATTGTACTGTTATTATTATTATTATTTTAATTTTAGACAACTTTAAATCATTCTTTGAAAAAAATGTTATTTTTTTTGTTTTAATACAAATAAAAGAAGAAAGAACATTGAAAAACTGGTAATCGAATACTTCAAATTCACTTTATTTTCGAAGAAAAATAATTGAACGTATCGAAGAACGTTTATCGAAATTGCATCATATAATATATCTTATACTCCTGTTGGAAGCTTAAAGCTTTCAACGTGACGGCAGTACGTACAGAGGTATTATCTCAAGCTGCTGGTCTGTGTTATCGGATACTGTTTCGTTTGTGTTACCATTTAACGTGATCGGTATATAGAATGTAGTATAGTTTCTTCGAAGAACAGTTTAGATTCTCGAAAAGCTACATTCGTCGCTAATGTTTTACGGATAATTTCTAGTGAACTTTCTTGAGATTCTTCGCATTCAATTCTTTCAGTTTATATTTAACTTATTAGATCCATTTATATAATAAATATATATATATATATATATATATATATATATATATATATATATGTAAATATATATATTTTTATTATACTTATATATACCTTATATACCTTATATACCTTATATATACCTATAAGGTATATATACCTTTATGCAAATCGAGACGCTAGTCTAATTTTATAAATATTTCATGAATTAATAGAATAATTAAAAATAGAAGATGAAATAGAGAGAGAATAAACAATTCGTGACAAGCATTATTGTTCAAAAACAAAAATTAAATTAAACGCACATTTTTTTATCAACTTTATCTTTCAATATGCTATTTTTATTTTCTTTTAAAAAAAAATTAAGACGTTTCTGCACAAATAACATAACATTCACTGATACGTCCTACCGAATGTTATGTCTTCCTTTCTTCCGTTGAAGAAAGTAAATGCAGAGGAAGCAGATTATGTGAAAGTTTGAAGTAAAAGAGATAGAAAGAGAAAAGGAGAGAGTAAAAGAGGTTGGAGTTGAGTGCAACGAATATATGTAAATGTGTTTGCTATCCCTCGAAAAGCCTTCACATCTCTCTCTCTCTCTCTCTTTCTCTCTCTCTCTTACTCTCTTTTGAGAAAAGGGAATACACGCTGTTGGAACCACATCAAAGTCGCGGAAAGTTAGCGCGATCCCCGTCAATTATCGTATCCTCGAGGACGATGGTTAAATGCGGATGTGCGCGATACCACGAAATCGAGTTACAAATCGTTCACTTAAACGACGTAGCATGTCGCTCGAACGAATCACTCCACATAAATGTGATCTCAAAGAAGTTGCGAGAAAGTGTTTACATCGTATATGTTGTTTAACTCACTTGATGTAATAAAAGTTTCGAGGAGTTCGACCGAGGAACTTGATTTTTTTTTCTTTCGATAAATTTAGGAAATTGTCTAATAAATCAGTTCCTTTAAATTTATACGAATATTTTTTAACGATCAACATGAATGAACGTTAAAGGAGGCGTTAACCTTTAATTTATTCTATGCATTAGAAAAATTAAATATTCATTTGAATAATTATAAATAAATGTATTACGTCTATGATTAATTTTAAATTGTATTATATATAAAGTGATATTAGACGTATCAACAAGATTTGACTAACCACAAGTAAAAATTCCGTTTAGTAATAAGATATATCTTATATGCACCTGTAATATAAGATCTTTTCTTCATGTCATTGTATCACGTCATATCAAGTATTTATTATTCTCATACAAGAACTGATTGTATTTCTGTGTATTAAAATAAAAAATAAAATATAATTGTAAGTTAACGGCTTAGACATGTACAAGATCAAACAATTGTTCAAAAATGATTTACGATTAAACAATATAACAATTTAAAGTATTAAAAAGAACTTTTTAGTTTTTTATTGGCAAGATAGAAGTCAGATTTGCGCTCGATTAAGTAACGTGGGTGGTTCGTCTTATCGTCGTCAGTGGCTGTGGCGTTCGGTAGAATAAAGGGGCTTATTGGAAAACCTGTTTATCGGGGGGTCGAGGAATATCTTTCGAGATTAATCACGGAGCAGATGAGAGGAAGTAGGGAATGAAGGAAGGAAGGAAAAGGAAGGTAAAAAGAAAAAAAATAGGACGGGAGAGAGGGAAGAGGAATGACGAGGAAGAAGGAATAGTCTCTGAAATTGCTGGTAAAGTGTAAAGTCAAGCAAGAGAACGACGACGACGAAGGCTGCGATGAGTTAATGAAAATAGAGTTTCCATTAGAAGGAACTCTCGACGGAGAGGAAAGAAAGAGAGGCCGAGAAAGAGAAAGAGAATCCTGCACGACGTTCTTACCATTCTTGATTATCATTGTCGAGCTAGACTGCCTTCTGATTTCCCAAGGATTACGATCCGTCCTTAACGAGAAATTCCATTTGCAAATGATATCAATAACAAAAGAAAAAAAAATGATAAAGAAGAAGATTTGTCATTATTTTCGTCGTATTTTGATCACTAAAAGATCAAACATAGATCTTAAAAACACTATGACATTTTTTTCTTTTCAATTTCAATAAAGAGGAAGTAATTAAATGAAGAATAGAATAATATATTTTTGAAAGTATATTTGTAGAAATTGTTCATAAAATATTATCTTAAAAAGGATTGTTTCAATGAATAAATGACAACAAAAAGTATTCAATTATTAATCCATTAACTAATAATTATAAAAGTGGTCAAAGTCATAAACCTTTTTGGGAAAATTTCATATAATAATAATAATAATAGTAATAATAATATAAACTAATTTAATCCAAAATAGGTGATAAATTCAATTTTTCCAGATTTCTGGCAAAAAAGATACTTTCTTAATTACCTACAGAATTATGTTATAAACTTGTTACATATTAAAAATCTATAAATGTGAGAAAGATATAAATATCAAGACTAAATTGAATAAGAATATGAGAGAAAAGAAGAACAAAATATAAGATTGGTAAATCTTTTGATGACAGAAAGAGAAAGAGAAAGAAAACTCGTTATCGTACTATTGAGGTCGACGATGACCTGCATAGTTCGCAACAAACATGCCGTACGATTTCGGAGGAACTGCTGCTCCGGTTACAATTCTGGCAACCACGAAGCTATGGAAAGTTTTGAACACATTCTGACATGCTCTTGTCTCTTTCCCTTTCTCCCTCTTGTCTTCTCACTCTGTAGTTTGCCCGACCAAGGATTATAGAATCTTTGGACACAAACGCCGACAACGCATCACGAAGCTCTCTCTCGTCGGAGTTAGAACCACAACGGAAGATAGTACTATAGTCGAGAAGTTCGTACGATGAGTCATGACAAGAGTGAAAATTCGATCATTTATATATATACATATATACCTATATAACAAAATAAATAAGTAAAAGGTATTTTTAATTTATGCATCAACGTGAGTAATTATTTAACAATTTTCTATCAAATTTATCATTTCTTTATTCCTCAGATTTTCAAGAACAAAAGTAATCGTGAAAGTTCGTCGAACTTCGTTGAGCGTCACGAAGCTTGCATAGAAGTTTTAGAAAGTAATAATGCACCGTCCGTTAAATCATTCCACTAGTTCCTTCAGGGCAATTTAATATATCAATCTATTAAGTTAGAAAATTTATCGAGCTGAAACTCGGTTTAATCTGGCTTCAATGTAGTCGCCTCTTCTGTACTCCTCTCCTCATTCTCCTCTCGTTGCAGCTGGTGCTGTAATGAAATGTAATGTGTACCAACAGTGGGAGATAAATACAGAGCTTGTGTATTCGCAAGGATTTCCATTTGAGTAGAAAGTAAGGATATAAAGACAAACAAAGAAATAAGTGAGAGGAAAGAAAGAAAGAAAGAAAGATTCCAAAGATCTTAAGAGCGACAAGACACGAACTCTCAACGTTAGTTATCTCAAATATTCTTGGACGTACTAAAGTATCGTCAGGCTAAACCTACTTAATGAATTAATTAGTTAGCAAACGAGGGAGAACGCTCATAGTTGTATCTGGAAACGGGAATGAGACGCTCATACTTTATTCGTATCCATATACATATTCACATACTAGTACATACACCGTTACTGCTTCCGACTCTTCATTCCTTCTACGTGCCTTTTACAAATTTCTAAACCAAACACAGACTGTTCTTGATCAGTCAAAACCTTCTTCGCGGTCTTGAGTTATTTATCGAAGAAACAACTTCTTTCTAGTCAATTAAAAAGTTTATATTATAATACTTCTAAATTAAATAGATACGAAGATATTTTCTTTTTTTCTTTATAAGATAAATATATATTTAAGTATTATTGTATTATAGTTATGAGTTTTTAATTTTATTACTTATAATTAAAGTGATTTTTTTCTTAATGACTTTGATTGAAATTTTCTTTGAAAAGTGATTAAATGAACGAAATATTTATTAATAGTATTGGATATTAAAATATATTTAGACTTAAGGGAATATTTCATGCTTGTGTGTGTGTGTGTGTGTGTGTGTCTGTGTGTGTAAGACGTTTATATTATTCGGTTTAATCTTGAAATTCTCAAATTTCATGTAAGAGAAATATTCATCGTATTTGATTCACCGTTACTCCTCTAGACTATTCGATAGCTTTAAACAGAACATCGACTAAATAGATTTCGTAGCATTGTTACTATTGTATTTAGTAAAGTTTGCTTTCTATGCGGACACATCTTATACGAATATGCAATCACAGGAAGACCAACATAGTATCTTGAGATGCCATCAACGAAGATGTTTATTTAACATTCTCTATTTGTTTCTTCATAAAATACATCCAGTAGTTCGATATTTTCCTCGTTTTAATGAACGTGAAATTAAGGATTAAAAGAAAAAAAGACACATCGATTTCTTCCGGATATCGAGTTAACGACCAACATTAAATGAGTTTTATTGAGCGACGAAAAGATTGAAAAAAAGAAAAAAGAAAAGAAAAGAACGATGATTTTCAAAGTCAACCAAGCCAGTTTGCAATCTCCGCTTTAAAGATTACTCTGCTTCACTCGGGCGGACGAGAGAGCGTAATATACATTTATAATTCAACGGGACAGCTTAGGTAACTTCGAGGTAAAGTTAAGGGCAAAGAATTTTAGGAAAATATAAAAGCCAATGCTCGGTTAAGTACGAAGGGTTACGATGCTTTTCGACGTCCAACGAGTTTTTGGTATAATATTCTTCTTCTTGTTTTTCTTTTTCATCCTATCCTTTTATCACCCTTCTTCTTTTCTCTTTCTCTTTTTATTTTTTCTTTCTTATTTCTTTTTTTCACAAAACGTAGCTCAGTAGGTGTACCTAGTATATATCATGATGAGCATAAAATACGAATGAAGATCAAATCGATGAATTCATAAGAGGAGAATCTTTGTGTATGTAAAGAATAGAAGGATGGTGGTAAAGGTTGATATAAAAGAAATGACAGATCGAATAAATTCGTAAACAAGAAGGCCGATAGCAAGAAGAGAAGGACTACTAAATAGAAGAAGATGAAAAGTACCGGAGATCGGCATTTATCGGAAACATGCAAGTCGATATCTTCCCTTAGGATTGTGAATAATACTGAATAATATAGTCTTTATTTTCCTTTTCTCTTTCTCCCTCTTTTTCTCTCTATTTCTTTTTATAGTAAGAGTATATATAGTCTCTCTCAAAAGGAAACAGGTAGATATTCGTGATTCGGTAAAATATACATAGCATAAAAATAAATTCAGGAAATGAGTATGGGTAAAGATGAAAACGAAAGAGAGAGAAAGAGAAAAAGAAAGAGAGAGAGAGAGAGAGAGAGATAAGGAATAGAAGATTGAGAGAAAAGGAAGTGAGAGTATAGTAATGGAAGTGAGGAGTATGGTGTACGAGATCTCAAGCACGAACTTTTCGAGAGTTTGCTGATGGCACCCTAGGGAATAGTGGGAGAGCACCTTCAAAGGATCCTCATAATATTTCTCAAATTCCTTCTGGAATTTTACAGAGAGAAAACGAGAGATGATCGCGTGATGTGTAAAAATTTTCACAACCGCGAGAATTTATGACTTATAAAAAAAAAAAAAGAAAAAAAAAAAAAAAACTTAAGGAGATCCTAATCCTTTTTGTATTTGAACAATTTATCATTGATCGATTATAATCTTCCTCTCTTTTTTTCTCTCTTTATCTATCTATCTTTCTTTTCATCTATTTTTCACTATCCCAATTTCTATCTTTCTCACCTTTCTTTTCGCATAGCTCGCGGCTAGAAATCAGCAACGTGAACGAGCAGCAGAATGGCACTTGTCTATTTACCCGAGGCTATTCTCTACAAATTCTCTCGCACTTTCCTTTTTCCTTCACTTCGATATCAGCATTGACTTTCCAAGAAATCGAAGACCATTTTCACCACTAGAATAATAGTCTTGATCCTAGATGATAAGAACTTTATATTCCTCTCGAACAAAACAAAATGAATATCTCTTTCTTTCTATCATATCCAGAATTGATGATTCAAAATGGACGTATTCATTTTCTTCTTATGTTAGTTTCATCACCCAACACTCATGATGATACCTTTTTCTCTTATAAACGTGACAAAATGTATAAAGAAAAATGGAAAAACTCTTCCACATGATGATGAACACATTACACAAAAGAAGAAAAAGAAAAAAAGGCTCAGTTTGAGTCAATAACTTACATCAGTCAATAGCCACTTAAAAAGGAGGCCGAGAAATAGTTTATGGGAGGATGGAGATAATAGTACTTCGTACTAAAAAAAGAGAGGAAGAAAGGGAGAGAGTAAGAGAGATAGATACGTCGGTAACAATTTATCCAATGAACACATCCTGTTATCTCGTCTCTGTCTACCCGGTTTCTCCTCCTCCTGTGGGTCAACCGAGCGCGTAACAGCTATATCAAATAACTCGGGTTCCCTCTCATCGGAAGCGACCACCACCACTACCATCACTACCACGATCACCAACGCTATCTGCAAGGACACAAGGCCGTCATCGTCACCCTAGTGATTCAGTTCTATCGCAAGCAGCTTACACTTACACCGTCGTGGCCAGCCCCAGGCTGTTTCAGCCTTCGTGACAGAATCAGCGCGGTCAGCCGGTAACAGCTTTTCCTCTTTGGCCTATAACCGAACTACTACCTTTCATCTTTCTCCATCTCTGTTGGCTAGATTGTTTTACTCATTAATTTGTATTAGAAAATGTGATTATAATTTCCTATTAAAGTAATTTGTGTTGTCTATCTTTGTTTTCTACGATATTAACGATAAGTTTTTATCTTTTTTAGAATTATTAGTATAAGTGAGTTTTAAATATATCTAATATTATGAACTAGTAACCTAAAATGGGATATATAAAAGTGAATATTTGCATGTATACGTATAATACAATATGAGAAATTGCAAGATTAAAAAGAATGTTTACTTTGTACTAATGTCAAAAGTATCGTAAAAAACAATTGTCATTTTGTTAATAAATAATGATTTGTAAAATCGTTTTCTTAGAAGGTATATTATTTAGCAGTTACACTCTTCAGTAGTAATTCTGTTGCTTTCGTATTCACGTATACGTTACACAGGCGCAAAGCAAAGCGAATAGCACGTTTGCATTAGCGACTACGTGTGCCCAACGCAAAGTGAGGCATCGAAGGATGGCACTTACCGATTCTGTCCGGCATGCGATATTACCAACCAGCCAGGTAACCGTTGGTTACAGTTGACCCCACGGCCTTTGCAGCTTTGTCTCACCGCATCAGATATTACGAGTATAATGCATCCATCGGATCCAATCCTGATCCGCGTATGAACATATACACGTACATGTATACGTACACAAGACACACGTTGTTCGTCCGTTCGTTCATCTCAATCCACAACCTAAACGATTATCTCTCTCACTCTCATTCGCTTTTCGCGTTCAAAGCTTTGTCATCTATAACATATGTAGTATACCTACATAGGTATATAAACGCGATGGCCGATGGCCATGCACCTTTCAATGCCTTTGAGATAGGAACATCTTCTTTCTTCAATTTCGCTTTATACCTAACTATGTTGGAAAAATCAAGCAAATTTATAGAACATGAACGACGTTAACGAATGCGAACAAAATATCGATTTTCCAAATATTCCTTCCGCCAGGAGATTAACCAAAGGAGAATGTAGATATGTTCCTAGTGAAAAATGTACGCCACCTGTCCACCAACAGCAACAGTTTCAATGTATCAGATTGAATAAACTATTCGTTTGGACGGTCGACTGCCTAGCGTCCTCCTCGCTTTTCGTGCTAATGGCACGTGTATACGGTCATTATTTCTTTCACTTTGCTATCTCTCTCTTTCTCTCTCTCATGCACACTTTCTTTCTCTTGTTTTATCGCGTACGTTTGTTGCTAACGACGCTCAGGAATGATTTTTAATTACTCCGACGTTTAATTACTCATTCATTAGCCATACGTGTCCCTCGTATACTTCACGTATATTCCCGACTATTTTCTATCTCCGTGAATTTTAGCTCGAGAGTTTTGAAAGCGACGAGAGAAATAAAAGTGATAAAAGAAAAAAGGAAAATAGTTCAAAAAAGCATGCATATAAACGTTTCTCTATATTTATTTTTCTTTTATTTAAAAAAAAAAAAAGGAAAGAAAATAAAATAAATAAAAAATAAAAAGAATGGCAACGCAACGAGAGAGAAGCTTAAGATCCACGTTGAGGATTTAGCCAAAATGAAGTGAAGTAGCGCGTATCCAACCAATTACCGAGGATAACTGCAAAGGGCGTAAGTTAAAAGGAAGCATCGAAGCTCTACCACCACTGGATAATCCTAGTTCTACCCTCGAGCTAATGTTTCTGAAAGCGTGCGCTTCTATTCGGTGCGATTGGCAGGGATACGCCATTTGCTTATGAGCTTTCTGTTGGCCAAATTCACAATAATATCGAACTATTATCGCTTGATTATTCCGCTTATTTCAGTTAAACTCGATAATGGATTATTTTAAAAAATATACGAGAAAGTTTTCCAATCGGAAAATTCTTCTCTCGAAATATTTCGCTTAATTTCTAATTATAATTTTCCATATTGAATTCTTTTCTACGGAATTTATGAAACTCGAATAAAGGATCGAATACTAGTTTTATAAAAAAATAAAAAATAAAAAAACAATTAGGTTCGTAGAATCCAAACGTGACTGAAGTTTTTTGTTTTTAATTCTATTGAATGGTTTGATCATTTATTATTGACCCAATAAATGAAAGGAAACATTAAAAGTTGCAAAGATAGTGTTAAATGAAAAAAAAATGTAAATTCTAAATTAAATTTTTGTTTTAATGCATTTTATCCTCATTCATTCTTTCATACAAACGCATGTCGCAATAACTATCGATCGACGTATCTCATGTACACACACACACACACACACAACTAACTAATGTTACTAGAACCTTCTATATTCTCATTCGACTATGATCGACTGATCTCGCACACAAACATATACACACAGAGTTATTTTTCTACTGTTGGCCACTCGTATTCCTATATGTATAGAAGAAGTCTTGCCCGATCGATATTTCCCCGTTTCTCCCTCATTGCTCAAACAAAAACCTAACGCGATCCCTTCAAAACCGTTCACTTTTCGTTTGACCTGAAAATTTTCGATATATTTTCAAAGAGAAATATCACTTTCAAAAATCAAAATGTTCAATATTGAAAAAATTTGAACGATTCGTGTGTATATATGATATATAATATAAACATAAATTTTATGTGGGTTTGAGTCGAAAGTTAAATCCATACGTTTTTATTCGCATGTAACATAATACATTTTCCAGCACTTTTAATTTCTTCCTTTAAGCTAATTATCCTTTTTTAATGTTAATTCGTGTATTTTAACCGACTCTAATGTCATATAACTTCAAAATCACACGTTCGTATGTATATATACAATGTATTTATGTTTGACACATCTCATTCTATTTGCTTCAAACATCTTAATGTTATACCATTTTTTCATAATCAATTTGTTTATTCATAGCTTCTATTATATTTCTCAGAGTAAAGCGCGTATTGTTTCAATTTATTTTGAAATAACAAATGAGAATTACCCTATTTTAATTATTTTAATAAACCAGAAAATGGCTACATAATAACTATAAATATTTTAAGTCTATATAATTTTATGTATATTATAATATCGCTAGTATTTTCACAATTTATACTTCTGTTATTTCAACATCACGTCAATTTAAAATTTTTGTTATTTATGAATAAGTAATATAAATTAAAATTAAGAGAGAAAATAAGTTTCGTTATAATGAACTAGCAAAAATATAAGGAAGGAATGATGAAAACGGAGAGCAAAATAAAAGGAAAAGAAAATAAATTAATATTGATAAAATAAAACTCACCTAACTACTAATACTAATTACGTGATATTACATACCATACAAACTGTTATTAAAGAATGGCCGTTTTATAGGAAGTTGCGTGTTTCATATTACGTTAATAACAAGTTTACCTTGATTCGTGAGTAGCATCGATACGCGACGTGATCAACACACAGACACGTTACATAAAACTGGATTGTACATATATATTACATAGGTATATAAATATAAATATATATCTATATATATTCATACATGTAATGTTTATCTAACGACGCTCATCGTTAGCTATTTCGTCGTTACAAATTCAACGAATGGACAAACGTGGCCCCGTTCCTGCCAATGAACGGCTTCGTTCACCGTTTCTCTTCGCGTTCATAAGTTTCGTTGTTCAGCACCACGGTTTTACGCGAATCGACCATTCCGCTTGAAAATTATGCATGGATTCGCGTGCATTGAGTACAGTGCATCGATTACGGTAGGATTTGTCGATTAGTTAGTCAAATTCATTTGAAACCTTCTTTTGAAATAGAATTTCGTGATCCTTGAAATATCCTCTCATTTAACGGATTATTTCGATCTTTTGGATCTTTTGGGTTTTTTCAAGAAATTTTTATATTTTTAAATACAGATATTATAAAATGGAAATTTGACTTTTATATTCACTGATCTATGAATTAAAATTGACGTAAATTTGTATTTTGTATTATTTATAACTGTTGAAATTATATTTATTTGAAATTTCGTTACACTGAATATGTGGGGATATTGTGTTAAGAATATTAAAAAAAGATATTTTAAAATTTGTTTAATTTTTCATGCATTTAATTTTTTATTTATTATTTGCTTTGTTGAATATAAACACAACATAGAAAAGTTTTACATTAACAATTCAAAATGCAAAACGATTTTTTCGTAAACATGATCTAGAAAGAAACAATGAAATAAAACTTAATTTATTATTATCTCGTGAATCGAAATATTGCAAAACTCATAAATTTTTCTATCCGTCTTATGCTTGTCATTTATTTGCCCAAGCAGTACAATTTCCTTTACGGGACATTCCGAGCTGTCTCATAGACACGAGCCTCTTCAAATTTATGGATAGCATTCAGGATTAATGACGAGGGATGTTGAAAGGGCAAACTCGATATAAATTCTCAAGATAGGAAGGACAAGGACATAGATTACATGACTCATATAGGACGATACGAAACTAAGGGTATGGTGGTACCTGTAGATTCGACTTTGAAGACAGACCATTAATTGAAATGGTATGTGAAGAGAATTATTTGAATCTTTTCACTTGTCTTTTGATCCAATTACCCCTCTCTCTTCCTTCCTCTTTTATTTTACTCTTTATACGTGCTAGTATATTTGAAAAGCGACTATAAGTCAAAAAATTAAAAAACAAATTGAAGTGTTACATTTTTAAGTACTGTTTGGAGATTAGAAATGAATTCCTAGGGAATACTGGAGAAAAAGATATTCGATTGTTCTTTTTTCTTATGTATCGGATTAGTAGGTGTAATTACATTATTTCTGTTAAAAGAAAACAGACGTGTGACCAAATAAATTTAAGTAATAATAATAATATTATTACTTTCAATTATTTACTAGCATTTGTTCTTCAGGTTAACTTCTTATCTTCGAACAATATTTACTTATATTCATATTTATCTACCATTTTAATAACAGAATAAACTATTTTTAAATTTATATCACAAATTAAATATCATGCGTTGAAGAATCATGAAGTAATTCTAATTCGATTTATTTTTCGGTTTCTAAAAATCAGACATTTAAAAAATTTTAAATTATTCTCGTACACAATGGCCATGTTAATAATTGGTAAAAAATGACATTTTTGAAATTTTAGTTTCCTTTCTTTTTTTTTTTAATTTTACTTACTGCCATGAGACACTTGAAATGTTCTTTTCTAGCACTTAAAATCAAGAGAAAGGGGCGAGGGAGGGGAAAGAGTGAGTAGAGGAAGCTAAGAAAAGAGATCTCTCGAAAGTCAGGGACGAAAATTTAATTCAACGTCGGTAATAGGGTCGTTCGATGTTGGAAACATCTGGACAACGTTGGGATACGAAGACAAGGACGCCCCCTTGTGCTCCTTCTCTCTTTCTTTCTCTTTGAAAAGTAGTGGCACGAGCAAAAACTTGTTAGCACCCGCAGTCGAAACTCGTGTTTTATTAGAAAAGTTTGAAAATTAGCTGAAAAACACGAGCGAGACGACGATGACGACGACGACGACGACGACGACGACGTCGACGACAGGGTCGTGCAACGATAGCTAAAAGATAAAAAAAAAAAAAAGAAGAATATTGAGACGCGAAAGAATTAATAGAAAAAAAAAATAAAAAAGAATATAGGTTAAAGAGAATAAGAAGAGGGTAAGATAAAAAAAGAAAATAGAGAAAATGGACGTGAAAAAAAGAACAGGAGTATCTAGTGACTTTCGTTCGAGCCTGAAAAGAGGGTCATTACGCGAGCCTTCCAAGAGAAAATTTGATGAAGAACGAAAGTTACTTTTTACCTCTACCCTTATATCTATACATATAAAAATACATATATATGCATATATAAGATGACGGGACGTAGCCTTAATAAGCACCTTAACCTGCCACCTATAAATTTGAAGTGATGTAAAATTAGAAAGAGAAAGATTACTTTACTCATAGGATGATAGCTTCAAGCTTCGTGTTTTTCCAATCTTTCTCTTCTCTCGACGTTTCTTGAATGAAAAAACAGGTTTTCAACCTTAGTCCTGGATCGTTTAACAAGAGAAAGAGAGAAAGCAGTTTTCTTATATTCATCATTCGGGTTCAAATTGATCTACAAACTTGCCAGATTCTCTCTCACTCTCTATCTATCTATCTATCTCTCTCTTTAGATTCTCTTGAAGCTACTCCTTCGGTCTGTCGAAGTCGTTATTAACCGGGATTCCGTCCAGAGTCAGAAGGTAATTTCACTTCCGAACACGCGACTGAAATTGGATCTTACTTTCCGTCTCTTGGTGTGCTTGTGTTCGTATCATTGATACCTTTGTATATAGTAAGTTTGTAAGCTTTTTGTTGTTTTACTGTAACAATTAAAATTAAAATTATCGATATGATTAAAATATTGAAATATACATTGTTAAAAAGTTTAGTGTATTAACTATTTCGTTGCATCTTATTTAAAAAGAATATATTATATATCTTTATCAAATCATTTAATCAATAAATTTATGGATCAAATTCTTTGTATATATCATAATTAAAAAATATTTAGAGTTTTGCATTCGAATAATAATAAGGTAGTAACTCAGTTATTCCTTGAAAAATAATCTTTATTGTTCTGAGGTTAAGTATGTGTGTATTGTAGTGTGGGTGAATAATGTCAGAAGACCAAAACGGGGGGAAAAATGAACGTAGAGAGAAATCAGAAGTACGTCACGTAGGCGCTAAGTAGTGGACACCCAAAAGCGGGCACTCGAGAGACAGAAACAAAGGCACGCTAAGTAGCATGAGAGAGCAAAAGAGAAAGAGAGAGAGAATGTGAAGTGTGCACTAGAAAGATGGAGATGATGCTGGGACTGAAAACGTGCATGTGTATATACACGTAATTGTGTTATTCCTTCTGAATCGCTACAAATATGTATATTCATATTAATTAATAAAAATTCATTAATCTATCTTGAAATAATAGAATAATGTAGTTTTGTGAAAAATACATTCAGCAACTTTATATAAACAATACATACAATTTCAAACAAAACTACGATAACTTGGGTAATTTTTTAATCGTAAAAACTTATGACGTGAACCCTTGCAAACGCATTTCAAGATAACTCTTTATATATATATATTTTATGCACAAAGATCACGAATAAAAAAAAATATGTTCTGTCTAAAAAAAGATACTACTTGATTATGTAAAGTTATCAACGTCAGTAGTGGTAGAAACATCTCAATCCCCAGGTATGAAAAGAAAGAGAAAGAATAAAGAAAAGTATTGTGGAAATTGTTTTACTTTGAAGTAAACTCGTCGACAATCCGATTTACCTTATCACAAAAAAGAACTTTGTCTTAAGCTACGTCTCAGTCATTACTGTAAAAAGAGAAAGAAAAAGAGAGAAAGAGAATCCCTTTTTTCTGAACTTGAAAAATACAAAAATTTTGTTTTCCAGCATTCTTTTTATTAACATTTACTAGCAAAGTAAAACTTTTTTCTTTTCGCTTACAACGAAATAGCACTTTTTATTGATATTAATGAAATCGTAAAAAAAGACAGGAGATCAACTTGCTTTTCCATCTTTTCTAGAGAATCATAAATAGGTTTCGATCCTTTATATCTTTTTAGTGTATCTTTTTTCTCCAAACATTTGGACAAAGTATCATTTGGCTATAAGACTCCAAAGCGAAAAGATAAAATTTCTCTTTTTTTACTCTTTCTCCTATCTGTCTCTATCTCTTTCTTTCTTCTTGCTCTCTAAAGTTCTTGTTTATGTTTCCGATTAGATTTGGGAAAGATGACGACAGTTCCGCTATCGGTGGTATCGATCGACGACGATATTGCTTCCATTGAGAAATTAAATATTGATGATATCGTCCTTTACGAGTTTCGAGTTTCGATTTTGTTTCATCTTGAAAATGATATACGCTTCGCCGTAGAAAATCGTTCTTGCCTGTTCAGCTACGTAGGTTTATTTCTATGTTGGAGTACTGAGACTATTCACAAAGTTACTACGAAAAAGGAGATTGCACGATGTATATATATATATATATATATATATATATATATATATATATATATATATTTTATATTATATATATACTATATAAATACGTACTTTCATTCATTACATCCAAGAGTATATCTCGTCCGATATCGTTCGTAAAATAAACTTTGTAAGTAGTACAAAACTCTGAAATCGATTACTCGAATCGTCGAATCGTACCTTTTTCTTTTGTTTTGTAAATAGAATGAAAAAATACAGTCGTATATTTGTTCCAAGATAATTAACGTTCGGATAACATTTCGTTTAAAACGAGTGATTATTTAATAATGAAATAAACATTGAAATTCAAAATTATTTGATTGCGAGTTTGAAGGATCCTTTTCGAAAAAATATTTAAAAAAAAATGACAAACGAGCAGTATTTTTCAATTCCTATCGAAAAATACCAAACCGAAGTAATACGTTTGTTTTAAAATATATTGATATATTAAACCACGCTGTTATGTAATTCGATTCAATGTTTTACACATTTCGACAAGAAATGACGTGAATTACGCTGCAAATATTAAACGATTAAAAGAACTTTATTCCACTTCCATTCAACTTCTAAACGTATCAATAATTATTAATTCTTTTATTTCTTTGACTACGGAATATTCAAAAACAAAACAAGACAGTAATCGCTAATTTCTTAAATCGGGCGTTTGTAAGCGTTGTTTACATCTAGAGAGTAACTTCCGTCGGGTGTCTATAGGCGTTATTCGCAATCACAGAGACAATTCCATAGAATCGAATATAATTACTGTATTATATGCATAAGAATATAATTTATATAAAATACATTATATATATTTTTTTTGTATAAAATAATATTTGTATTTGTATAAAATACATATATATATATTTCTAAATAGAGGATATACCTAAAATCATTTTACCGAAATAATAAGAAAATAAAATCAAATTTTTATTTGATATTAATTCATTAGTAAAATTATAACATTTACTTCATTCAATTCTAGATTTATGAGTCAAAATAAAAGTTTGAAATATTAATCAACAAAAATTTAGACACTCCATATATCCCATGTAATATAATTGATTGTAATAATTGATAAATAACCTATTTTCAATCAATATTAAATAACTTATGAACGAAAGTATATAATTGCTAATACCAAGAGTAATTTGTCGAATAGTAAACAACATTTTCCCATTAGTTGCGACAAAGACTCCCTCAGAGAAGTCTTGCGTATCGTAAAAGATCTTGTTCCAATAAACGATAAAAATCTTTTGGACCTGAATACGAGTCTCATTTTCTCGTAGACTCTAAAGAGTTCAAAATAAAGATAAAGAGAAAGAGAGAGAGCGATAGATAGAGAAGAAGAAAGAAGGATCGTTTGAGAGAAAAAGAATCGGAGCGTTCTGGTCGTAGCTTCATAACCACGAAAATCGGCGGGCCATCATTTCCCGTCGTGATTCGAGAGGCAATCGCTTCGGAGCGACCGAATGAAATTGAATCTGGACCGATCGAGAGACAGAGAAAGAGAAAGAGAGAAAGAGAAAGAGAAAAAGAGACAAAAAACCAATGCCTTGCTGTCGAGAGTCACTTGAACTTCATATCACCGTCCTCTTTTTTCCCACCTTCTTTCTCTCTTGCTCGCGTGTTTCCGGCATGCAGTTCTGGCAAACTCGCGGTGTAATCGCGTGACTGATTTAATACGAAAGTACTCTCGTGTGAGTGGTCGTCGCGCTTGGGGTAAAAGCCAAAGAAAAGAAGAAGAATAAGAAGAAAAAGAATCGTAAAATTAAAAGAAAGAAAAGGAGCGAAAGAGAATGATCGTCGAACGAAACAAAAAAATCAAATCTTCGTATGTGTAGTATGTTCAGATGATGTGCGAGTGTGTATGTTTATTTCTATGTGAGGGGGTTTGAAAAGCGGACGATTTACTTTGCAAACGATGAAGAAGTCGGTAAACTCCGAAGGCGCCCGCGATACGACGCTGGCTGTCTGAAAACTTGGCCAATAAGCGACGAAAACAAGAAAGAGGCAAGCCTTCTTCTTTCTTTACTTTCTTTCTATCTTTCTTTTCCTCATAGACGAGATTGCATAAACGTAAGCAGAGAGAGAGAGAAAGGGAGAGAAGAAACGTTAACTGCTTCAAAACAGGAGAATATATTTTCAAAATCGACGACAGCATTTCCATCCTCTTCTTTTCCTTTCTTTTCCCTCTCTCTCTCTCTCTCTCTCTCTCTCTCTCTCTATCTTATTGTTTTTTATCTTGTTCAGATCCTCTCAAGTTCTACTATTCTCGACACGTCCACCTCAGACAAGGACACATCGATGTTTTAGAGGAAAAGAGAGAGATATAGGTCAAAGACAAAATGCTTTGTGACGTTTCAAATGATCGAAGGAGAAGAAAGTAAAGAGTGAGAAAGAAAGAGAGAAAGCAATCTCGAGAGAATGGTTACCGAAGCGAATATCGACGGAAGTGCTTCTTGCCGGAAAAGACGCAACACGAGAGAAGAGAGAACGAGAGAAAGAAAAAGGAGAGAAAAAGAAAGAGAGAGGAAAAAAGAGAAGAATGTGAGGGTGAGGTGGTAAAGTGATATAACGTGAGAGTTATCGCGGCGAACTTTTTTCGATGGAAGTTACGTTAGTCTATAGAGGTATAAAGTCAGTCCCCTAAGTTCCTTAACTAGATTTACGATGCAAATAGAATCAGTGTTTCTGCTGCTCGTTCCGTCGTACTTTCGACCGCTTAACGTTTCCACTTACGCGTTTTCTTTACTGCGGTTGCCCTCTTGAATTCGTCAACCAACCACTCGTGTTCTCGTGTTCGTTGAAGAAGTGTATTTGTCGAAGCAATTAATTGACTTCCCGCTTAGTTTCCGTCACGATAACGTTGATTGTGTATGTAGTGTTGCTTACTTTTCATAGTTGAATATATTATTTTCTCAACGTTGACAATTCGTGTAGGGTTATTTAACAGAAGGATTAATAAAGGATTTATTTCTAACAATTAACTTAGAAATTTTCAATGAAATTCTTTTCTGTTTCGATTTCTTTTTTATTTGAAATTAAAAAAATAATAATATCTTTATTCATTGAAGATACTCATTGTTCAATGAAATAAGAGAAGCCAAAAGAATGGCGGTTAGTTCCAAGATTTTAAAATTGCTTCGTGTAACACAAATAAGAATTTCGAGCTAATAAGAAGAAATGAAATGCAATAAATATGAAAAAAAAAAAATGAAATATTATAGTATAATAAGTAAAATTTTTATTTATTCTATTTGAGATCAGAATCATTTATGTACATGGGAAATGACAGTTAAATTTATTTATTTCTCCAAGCGCTTCAACTGTTTAACGTATAAATATCAACAAGTATTGGTTGCAGTTATTGATTTAAAATAATTTTAAAAAATGTAAAAATTATAAAATTTTTTTCTTAACTGATTGACATTTTCCCTCATTCCTAAAAATGAGTTTTAATAAATCTATCCTCGATTAACAAATTATCATGTTGATGGCCGATACACATTTCATCGTTCGGAAGACGAGCGGAACGTGACGAGGAATTTATATTATCTGCTACGAACAGCTAGAAGCGTCATTCTTGCAGAGTCACTCTATGCATCAGCTAACTCTCTCTTTCTCTCTCTTGCGTGAATGCATTCTGGATGAGAAAAGACGAATAATACCTATAGGTTTTGTACTCGACAGGAGCTCTATAAAAGTTTTCCCGATCGAATAGTAGGAAACTCTTCCATCGAAATTAACCGCAATTTCTATCGACTTAACGCCGAAATAAAGCTGGATTATAACAATGGACTTTGAATAATAATAAGTTCCCCTAACAACATTCAAGTGAGTTCCATAATAATTAAACTTTCATAATATCTTGACGAGAAAGTCACGGAAGTTCGATATCTGTGGCTAAAACGCAACCGAATTCGAAGAGTTTATTTAACACTTCGCTAACTGTTTAGTTTTACAGATTAACTTTCTACAACTTCATGTCATACACTCTTATATTTATCTTTTTTATATCTTATGTTAGTTTTTAATCATAAGTTGGCGAATACGTATAGTATCTAATAGTTTTATACTTTTTCTTCGTAAATAACAAAATTTATGAAGAAAATATTAAATAGCTATTATTTTATATAATAATTATATTTATTTGTATAGTATTTATATAATTATGTTAGTATAAGTTTTACATACTCTAATAGCTTCGTAATTTTCATATCACTTCAAACTATGACGATAACATATTACATAATTTTAATAATGTTAACGTTTACTCACTTTATTTGTTTTAGAGCTTATATATATATATATATTATAACATAAAATTAAGTTGTGAATGAAGATTAAAAAGATTACATAAATTCATATCATATTCATGTTACAAAAAAATTGTCGATGTTTTAACATTATTTAAATCTATATAACATAACGGTGAGAAAAGTTCCATTGTTATATTTTTCTCTCTTCTCATAATATTAAATCATATTCTTTTTGAAAATCTAATAGATGTATTATATTTATCTCCTGTTTCATTCAGCATTATCTCAATTCTAATAGTTATTCAATACCGAACACGTAACATCCATTTAAACCGTGAATAAAGAAGCCGACATGGATAAGTATATAAACATCGCAGCTGGTGTCTGACAAAGCCAGGATTCTCTCTCTTTGTTATGTAAATAATTACGTCAGAAACAATGTAAAAAACATTGACTAGATACCCATGATCAATTTTAAAAGGGACAAAGTCCTATTACCTGTTTAGTTTTGTTCGAATTCCAAAATCATCCTAGAAAGAACGGAAAAGGAGATAAATGAAGAAAAACAAAGTGAACGAAAAAGAATGAAAAAGGAAATAAGTACTCAAACAAAGAGGAGACCGACGATCATGATCGTAAAAGCGAATCTTCTTCTGGCCGTAGGTGAATAATATATAACGTTTGCGTGACTCCGCTCTTTATGACGCGACGTAATGTATCGCGTTCCACGAGCGGACATGTGAGTTTACACGCGAACGAGAAGGCATAGTACTCATGATGTTACCCCCTATGAACACATAGCTACAGGCTGTCCCACGTAAAGGTCTACAAAGTGCTCTTGTCTAAACAATTGAACTAAATTTCTACCTTCTCCTGCACAAAGAAAAAAACAAGAGATAAAATGAGCTTTTCTTTTCATCAACCCCCTTAAGGCATGTGGTTGTAGTAGAATTAAAATATATGGTAGATATTACTGTTTACTGTTATTCAATTTAAAATATAACATATGCAACAAGTTAGTATTTCATTAAAGTCTAAATAATGATAATAACAATTTGTCTATTATTTAAGTTTTTATATTTACCGAACAATTAATAATTATCTAATATGCTTTTTAAATTAAATCCTAAAAGAATATTACAAAAATTATGCATTAAAAGGTTTATTATGAAATCGTGGAAATGGAGTTTTTATACTATTAAATAATTAGTCTTCGGGAAAAAACCGAAATGAAAATTTAATGAGAACAAGTTGTAAAGTTTTATGTAAAACATACTATACATATATTTACTTAGCATGTATGTATATATATGCATAACCATTTGTCTATACACGTATGTATGTATATACATGTTTTATACGTGGATGGAAAGTTAAGAATTCGAAAGCGATCTGCTGAAATTGTATCGAATGCGAAACAAAAGTATCGAGTCGTTTCGCTGTTCTCGTTGATAGCAAGAAGGAGGAAAGGAGTATGAGTTCAGTTGGTGGGAAGGGGAGGGTTGAGGGTTGCACGCGTTCCACTTCTCTCGCGAAGGAGAAAATAACGACGTCGTTTCGTGGAACTTGTCGGAACAATAAAATTAATCGTGCTCTCGACTTCAAGAAGGTCTTACGCGGAATTGAGATTCGGTATAATCGGATTTAAAGAGTCGGATGAAATTGAGTACATTCGCGAATCAATTTTCCAAGAAATTCCTTCTACGACATTAAAACACTAACGAACAAATGACCAGGCAGTATTATTCCTTCTTATTTTGATTTTACGAAAATAGATAAAAGTAATAGAATATTTTTATAAAAATCATATAGGAAGAAAATTTGTATTTTTCTAAAAATTGTTTATAAGCATTATTTTATAACCAATTTTTAAATCTATGTATACTCATGTAAATGTTGGCTATTCTTTTTGGAATACATTTCCATATATATAATAAATAACGGGAACAAAAAGTTTAACCAAAAAAATAGTCGGTAGATTTATTTAATACAGTTTCCGACGATCTGTATGCGTGCAACAGGCACTTCGTTTCGCTACTTCAACAGTCGCGTAGGTAATTCGATTTCGAACATGAGATTAACTTTATCATCAACGGATAGTTTAAATAATGTGTATGTGATGTAAACTAGTTCGGACTAATATATAACTAGTATGAATCGATTAAAATCCACTACTTTAAATAAGAAGCCAAAAAGATCTAACAGTAATCGATTGCTTCTAATGAATTGGCAATCAGTAATTAACTAATTAAAAGATATTCTGTTTCTTGTAATGGATTAGTGAGGAAAAGGTAGGATTGATTTCCTATTGATTGTTGGTGTGTTTAGTTTTTTTTATGCATGATGTACGAAATATATATGTCCTCCAATGATCTTGAGATGTGTTGACAATACCTATTTCAGAGAATGCTTCCAAATATCAAGAAAATATTCTGTTAGATCTTATTTCATGATGTTATCTCCGACGATTGCCAACTCAACCCATTCCTACACAATTGTAAAATGCGCAATTGTAAAATTCGGAAACAAAAAATATGCATTTCTCCATTTTATGTTCTTCCAAGCGGAGTTTTATATCCATTCTGGAAATAACTTGTTCTCTATTGATTTAAGAGGTTAAATAAGATTCCAAAAATCAAGAATACTCAGATAAGCAGCAGAACGACGAAGCAAGAGAGCTTCGAAACTCATGAAATATAAAATGAAATAAACGGAAACAAATGTGTCTACACATATATTACATTATGTTTTGTACAATTTTTATTACATATTGTTTTATGTTGGTATTAATAACTAATTGCTAAATAATTATTGAACCAAAATAATAAAAACATGGACGACAAATTTGTCCTCTTAAAAGAGTATTTATTTCAAATCTCTGCAATTTGTAGTTCCAAAAATGTTTCTATTTAAATACAATGATTTAAGTACTTTGACACACTAACCTATATAATTTCACTTAACAAATATAAGCACAGTAATCTACATAATTTTTTGAGAAAACCATTGACCTTTATAAATTCTTTGAATAACACGTTTCACGTATACGAAATATACGTTGACGCGATATAAATACAGTTTTTTCTCATTTTACTATACTCGCAAGCGTATTACGCAGATGGTACAAATTATTAATGGCAATATTTCGAAGACAATATTATCTTCGTAACTAAAAGTCATAGAGATTGGAAATAATAACCATTTTAAAGGTAAAAATGACCAATTTTAATCTTTCTACTCCAATATCGTCGATATAATGAAACCACTATCATTTATATTACACGTTCGATTTATTCTTTGAAAATGTGGTTTTCCATGGTAGTTACTATAAGTTTCGTTTTAAATAAACGATGATACGAAGAAGAAAAATGCAGCAACGCAGAGATCGGCGTTATTCTTGGCCCAACACTCTAGGGATTTTTCAAATCTAGCATCGTAAACTTGAAATAACTCGAAACATTTTACGAGACCTCCGTGAAACGAAAGTTTCCCGCTGGCTCTTGATATATCTTTGACAGTCCTCTGAAACTTTCGGAAAGTCTCAAGAAATCTTCAATTTACGAATATGTGGTCTCTCTCCCTCTCTCTCTCTCTTTCTTTCTCTCTTTTTCCCTCTTTTTTTGTTCGCGCTTGCGCGTATGGAATTACAATCATAATTTCGAAGGACGAACCATATCGTAAACTACGTCAAAGCCGACGATGCATGCAGTAAACATCGTATATGTCGATGGCTCAAAGATAAAACTTTTTTAGTGAATGGTAAAGGGGAACTTCAATATTTCATTCATTATCATCTCGATAAAAAAAGTTCAATAACTCGACTATTTTCACAAATTTCCATTAACGCCTCGTATAAAAATGATATCAAAGAAAAAATATATTTTTTTGTAAGGGCACTTGGATACATCGATGATTAAAAATATGACTATATATATATATTATATTTATTATATGACCATAACCAATGTGAAAGAAAATTAGTAATAGATATAACTATTTTATATTTTTAACTTGACTTATTTTCATAATATAAACATAATATTTAATTAAAACAAATGAAAAATTAAATAATTTCAAATATGTTAAAAACATGATATTTCATTAAAATAATAATTCATAGCACAACTATGTTTTTCGGTTAAATTTGCTAACATATGTTATTATAGAACCATTAGAATCGGATTACTGGAAAATCTTCGAAAACGAGCGAACACGAAATCGTTCCTTGTTAGTCTTGTCGTATACAGAGAAATTCGAGCGTCAAGTAAAAATTACGATAGATTTACGGTGTTGTATTTCGTTGCATAAAATGGAAAACAAGGAAGAATTGTAGTAAGAAGGAAGGTTGTTGCTTGTGCGTAAGGAGATTATCCTAATCGCAAGATAGAAGCTTCTCAAAAGAAGAAGAAAAAGAAAGGAAGAACGTCTTTCACGTAAAATGTTCGTCCGAATCGATTGATCCGACAGGAGCAACGAGAGTGACAGCAGCTCGAGACTACCTACAGCTAGACATGAGATAAATAGTACTAGACGAAATGTAGAACGAAAAAAAAAAAGACAAAGGTCCTATTGCGAGCTATACATATAAATCGTAGGAACGACAACGACAATGTATTAGTGTTAGTACAAGAATTGAAACCCTTTGTTACTTTTTATACACTACACACGTGTCTTATATCTACCTTGATATATCGACATCCTCTCACGTCAGTGTGTTGGTAAGCACGAACTATTCGGTTTACTCAAATCCTCTAAAGGTACATCTGAACCATTGGATATTTCTGAACAATTTATCGAAGAGTATTCTATTCTGTAAACCTTGTATAAAATGTGTTTTTAAAATTTCTACTATATAAATGCATACTTGTATATATATCCATTAACGTAATCATTATCTAACTTTTTAAAGAATTTTTGTAAATATACTGTATATATATACTTCCACACAGTATACTTATAATATTCAGTATAATTAATTTCAAATCAATAAAAGTAATCATCTTAAAATTTTAACTTTTTATCTTAATATATTACATTTAATCTGATGAAAGAAGACATTCTAAAAACGGCAATGATTAGGAAAGCATAAACGAAAATAATTGTTTATAATTTATATATGTAAGGGTGGGAGAAAGATGAAGAGTGCGAGTGTATGGTATGCGTG
Organism: Polistes dominula; assembly: GCF_049000335.1. Classification (NCBI taxonomy): domain Eukaryota; kingdom Metazoa; phylum Arthropoda; class Insecta; order Hymenoptera; family Vespidae; genus Polistes; species Polistes dominula. Next base: position 4,554,420 of record NW_028301152.1, on the reverse strand, counting down.
AAACAATTGATGAACGTTGAAAGATTTGTAAGTTATGTAGCGATATGGATATGAGTGTGAGTGCACGCAGCGATATGGGTATGAGTGTGAGTACATGTAGCGATATGAATACGAGTGTGTCTGAAAGGAAAGAAAAGCGAGCGTGTATAACGATATCGTCTGATGTTATTGTTTGGTATGCTAACCGAAATCTCTCGAATAATCTCGAACCGGAAATCGGAAAGAAGTCCTTTGTTTAATCGATTGGGAATAGTCTAGAGATTTCGAGAAAGATTGACGGAAGTGATTGGTGGGGTGAATATGTATATAAGCACGACGAAAAAAGCAGTCTTCGCCTTCTTGATTCGGTGCAATAATAGTGAGTGAACGAGTGTAATACAAGTGTAAGATTCCTAAGTATTGTTACTTACTTTTTTTTCTTTTCGATTTCTATCCTTATATATTAAACCTTAATATTTAAATATTTGTTATATTATAATAAATACTTCTTCTTTAAATTCAATAAATCTAACATATATATACGTAATTGAAAAGATACTTAAAAGTATGTGTATTTCAAGAAATTTTCGGATACAATTTTCTCGAAAGTGGAACATTTAACAACAAAACGTCATTTTTTTCTTCAATAAATTTTAGAATCATCATCCGCTGGATGATATAGTATCTGTTTAAATATACTTCTTGTATATTTATATAATTTTCAAAATATATTAATTATTTAATAATTATTAATTATGATAAAAATTCTGTTAAATATCATAATTATTTGGAAAATAATATGAAATTCAACAATTGATTTAACAAATTATTACTTTTTCTCTTTAAATAATAAATTAAATTTTACGTTCATATGTTAAAATGTTTCAAAAGAAACATTAATTCTTATTCATTCAACGAAACAGGGCAGGAACTATAATCATAAATGCAGTCACAAATCACTGAAATTGATCTTCGGACGAAGGAAGTTTCCAAGTTAACATTGCATGTATTTTCCTTGTTGCTATTCGAAATAATTTATCGACTAGTGAGATAGTAAGCCAAAGATCACCGACAAAGTTTCAGACCGTTTCGGACAAGACTGTCGAACATGATTTATCGGGTGTTGATTTAAGGAAAGTTTGATCTTTGGGATATAGATATAAGCCTGTAATGCATCCCTTGAAACTGATGCATCGAGGAAACATTAAACTGGAAATATAAAGCGAAGAAGAGAGAAAGAGAGAGAGTGAAAAGCTTACATTAGAAGCTAAATAATCGAAACATAAACAACTTATTAAGGAAAATTACAGTAAATACGTTTATAGAATCTGTATTAACTTGTTATATAGTAGTGTAATTAGCTTATTGTTATACCAATTTGCTAATTGAAGACAAATGTTTATCTGAGAAAGAGAGAGGAAGGAGGATAGAGAAAAAGGGAAAAGGAAGAGGAAGTAATCAGTTGTCAATCTAGATTATAAAAGAAAACAATATATGAATATTTAACAGATATAAAATAGAGAAAAACTTTAGCTATTTTTTACAATTCGGTAAAAAATATAATTTATCAGGTTAAATTATTGTTTTGTATGACTGAAATGCATGATCGAACGTGACGGTAACAAATATAATTAATGCGAATTGAATTTTTCTCTCACTTTCTCACTTTTTCTCTTTTTTTCGTTCTTCTTTCTATATTTATCTTACTTTTTTTAATGATTCGGTAACGTTAAATTTACCAGCATCGTTTTTGTTGACGCGCACGTGACACGATTTCGATCGTCACACGAAAGAATTTTACCGACAGGATTGCGTTTCGGCATGAAACGTGTAACTGACAGCTGTAACGAATGGTCTGATTAACTGACCCCTCTGGTTTAAGCCTTTCCCACCCCCTCCATCTTCTCTCTTCGTCCAACAACGAAGATCGATTTGGTAATACTTTTGCTTGTTTCTTTTCTTTTTTTCTCCCTCTTTTTTCGAAAGATAAAACCGCTGGAAAGCACCTAAATCTCCTCTCTCCTGTTATCTTTCAGTCGCAGACATGTTTCGAATTATCGAGTAATTAAATTAAAACAACGAAACTTCTGTGGTCTTTTATGTCATTTAATTTCCCGTCGTTTGATTCCGTGTCTGTATCCATATTTCTCTATTTTATTGTATTGACTTAAATACGTGTGTGTGTCTGTGCATGAAATTTAAAATATTCCACCGAAACAACTGTCAGTTCTATCGAACAAATTTAAAATTACATATGACTGATTTGTATGGTAGAATAATCAATACTTTTGTTATCGTTGTTAATTAAATTATAAAATTTTAAACAATTGATATATTTGTCTATCATATATTACTACTGATATGAAACTTTTTAAATAGAGAATAATATTAGAAAAAAAATTTGAAATAATATATGATACCCATAAATCTAATATATCCTATATCTATGAAGGATTAAGATATCTCTGAAATATGAATTTACATATACCCATTTTATATACCCATTTTAACACATTGAACGTTGGCTCTACGTTATTGCGGGATTTTCTTTTTACAATATGTACGCATATTTTATACGTTAATATATTATACTTATCGTTATTTATTTCTTTCTACATTTGTTTAATTTTTATCAAAAATTAGATAATATTTTGTGCAAAAATCAGATCAATAATCACTCTGTAAAAATTAATTTAAAAATCAGTATCTGTATCTTCATAAAACGCAACGTAAGCGTCGACGTTCAATGTATTAAATAATATATTCAAAATTCAATCCAAGGATATTTGTATCTCACGGTACGATTTACCCTGACCAAACATTTTTCTCTCGAAAATTTATATATATCTTTTAATTTCAGCTTCGTCGTGTAAAATTCCGAAAGATTTCACATCGTTCCAATATCATCGACTAAACCTTACATACATATGATAGATACATTCATGAATGTATGTTTACAGGTACATAACGTACGAGTAGACACACATTTGCTAGGACAGCTCGTGCGAGTTTTACGCCCGATTTTACCGCGATCATTCCTTCGATCGAGTTCAAAGTTTCGACAAGCTTTTTCCACGGGAACCTTGCCAAGTGCTATACGAAGCGCGAGGGTTAGGGCCGAGTTTGGTGAAAAACGCGAACGACGTTTCCCCTCTTACTAGTCTTTCTCTCTCTCTCTCTCTCTCTCTTTTTCTCTATTGCTCTCTTACTCACGAGAAGAGACGGGACCACAGCCATATTCGTCGAGGACCATCGTTTCTTATCGACGAGAGCTTCTTTTTCCAGGCCAATTGCCTTCTAACGGAATCCCAATTTAGCGGAATTCAAGGAGCAATAATTCCGCTGGGAGTCTTACGGACTTTCTTATTAGGCCTTTCCATCTCATAACCACTACCAACCAACACCAATCCTCCCTTCTTCTTTACCTTTCAAAGCTTATTTTACTTTTTTTCTTTCTTTCCTAAATATCAAAGTTTAATTTACGATGGCATAAAAATGTATGTCAATTTGATGAATACATTAAGATTAATAATGCGATATAAAAATAAATATTGTGAATGTTAAAATAGATTAATTTGATTGATAAATACAGTGAAAAATCATTTATTTAATTGTATATAATTACATTTTTTTAAACCCAGTATTCATTTATTCTATTATATTATATATTTCCTTAGGAATATTCGCAACTTTCGAAGTTATAATAAAATTTATTTCACTTAAATATTATTTAAATTTATGTTTGCGTTTATATAACAGTGAGCAATGCATGAACGATGATGTATGGATAACTTCATCATGAACAAATGGAATACGTGAATGTATAAATATTATAAAAATTCAGTTAACTATGCATATTGCAGTACTGAGTGCAAATTATCATATTTAAACCTAAAAATAGTAAAAGGATACTCTTTAAGCATTATGGAGAATTTATAGATAAAAAAAACGCCAGATAGAATAATTTTCATTTGTATTTGAACTGGAGAACATTTACTTTAAAATTTGTAATCAATGTTATTTTCTTCATATATATTCCTTATTTTTTATATTTAAAATATCCTATATACTTTTCATTGTTTTATTATTTGGTATACATTTTTATGAAAAAAAGTGTTATATAATACTTATAATAAAATAAATCTTGAAGCAGAAATAATAGAAAAATATCGTTCTCATTACTTTGTTAGATATTTGGTAAAGATAACTCGTCTTACGATTTATCTTATGTATATAAAAAATGTCGTAGCAAAAGGACAAATTATCAAACCGAATATAAAAAGTAGTGTACTAAGAAAAGGATTTTAAAAGTAAAATGAACTTAATGTACCAGCAGCCAAACATAGCAGTATCACCATAAATTGTATTAATTGTCATATTGATTACATTATTATTGAAAAATGTTTATACTCGTGTCTTTTTCCATTATTATCACTTCTAGAAATTGAGAAGTAAGATATTATAATATATTAAATTTATTATTATATTACAATTTTGCAACCAAGTACACTCAAGGATTATTCAATAAGCTTTTCTTTAAAAATTTTTATACTTATTCGTGCCAGCTCTTACATCACTTTAAAATCAAACATTTTACATTCCTCTTACGTTCCTTTTAATCGGTTAAAATGAAATAAAAAAAGTAAAAAAAAATGTAAAAGGAGAGATGAACGAGATTTCAAAAGGTGACGTTCATTGACAGAATGTTCACCAACGGCGACATTGACAGTGTCGACAATGGCGATGACGCTCGTCACACCGCAAACGCCGTAAACGATAAACGGGTTTCTAGCGAACGCTATTGACTACCATAATTGATTTTCTTTGCGTGTAGACGAAGAGAAAGGTGTCGATGGGATTAGATAAGTCACCTATGATCGAAACGTTCTATGTTCCATCGATCGTAAAATGGTTACTTTATCAATTGATGATTAACGAATGTTGGCTTAGAAACTAGTAGTATGAGTTTAGCATTGATCTGGCATACACATTCAACTTTGTCGAAATAAAGATATATTCTCCAATATTCATTTGTTTCATTAATTACTTAATTAAATTACTCTGTCGATGTATGATTTATTTAATAGTAATTTTCCACGCATATTATTATTTAATTTTAATCACAGAAAAAGGTGTACAGTACAATTTATAATTCATGGTAAACTAAAATATTAATACCGCTATTCAAATTGGGCAATTATTCTATGTGATTATACAGTCATCAAATTGATTATCTCGTTATTGTATTGTTCAATATAAGAAACACATGTAATATGATAGAGTAAATATATTATAACTGAATACAATTATTACACTGATTGTTCAATGCATTCTATTATATCTAATCATATTTTATCTATTATTTTCTATCATTTTAATATACTATATATATATATATTAAAAGCATAAATTTATTTAAAGAATTAAATAAATATCAATCATTATATTCACTGTTAGTAGACTAATAAACGATTAATAGGTTTTTATAAATTATTAACAATTTTTATCATGTAGAACATAACTTCAAAAAACGTTTGCTTCTTTTCATAGAAACATTGACATTTTTCGAAATCTATAAGCACCAGCAACAGATTATCGATGAAAACATACTAAAAAAAAAGAGAAAAATAGAAAATAGTCGACGAGCGTTTCGCGATCAACCGATTAGCACTTTGATATTGGTAGGTGGATGATCACGGTGGCATTCATTTGCACTTTGACACGAGCGATAAGTCGTGTCGTGGACATACATTTACCCCTGGCAATGTTTGTCCCATGAGATCTGCTCGCATTTTTATCTTGAAACATGACAGGTAATCGTTTTTCTTTCTCTCTTTTTTTTTTCCTAACCTCTTTTTGATAAGGTACAAAATGAAAAGCAAGTTAATGAAATAATTTTTTGAGGTGAAACTATTTTTTGATCAAAGAAAATATTGTTTAATTATTATGAATATTTCATTATTAATCCATTGGTTTATAATGTATTTCAAATTAATATTTTATATTCATTTATTAATTAATTTTATTCATAGAAACAATCTACTACCCTATCCATGGAAAAAACAAACCAATATCTACCAATCGATAATAAATCTAGAATGATTAAAAATATCTACGAGATACCAACTTTTCTATACAAATCTGCTTACCCGTATTCTATGAAAAGAGAGAGAGAGAGATACTCTGCATTCGTTCTATTCGAACGTAGATATTTCGTGTAGATATGCGGGTGCATTTCAAATAAAACGATCGAGACGAGCTATTCTCATCGTAGGATATCGGAATTGTTGGCGTGTCAATCATGAAAAAGCATTTTTTCATTTTTTTTCTCTATTTCTCTCTTTCACACTCTCTTTTCTCGATGAGATCGGCTCACATGGAATTCTCATTGCATCGAGGAATTCTACATTCTCTCGTGTTTCATCATCTCATCTGGCTTTTTTAAGTTTAAATGCGGATATATCTGAAATTGCGAAGTTATGAAGGGAAGTAATTCATCTGCGGAGTAATTCTTTTTTAATGACAATACTTTTAACTCCAACATTACTCGATTTTTCTTTTTGAATAAAAATGAGTACAGTCAAACGATCAGTATTACAAAAATTTTAAAGCAAGAACATGATAGAAGAAAAGTAATGTTATATAGTATAATATTTTTTTACAATCATTTCGACATCTCAAATTATTTTTTCACTTTTATGATATCTTTGCGTTACCAACTATTACAAAAATGTCGGAAAGTCTTTAATTCATTAACATTATTCTTCATAAAATCAGGTTACGATTATACGAAATAATATATTATAATATAATAAATATTATCTCTCTTCAGAATTAAATAAATCATAAAGAAGATTAAAAGTGGAAGATAATATATATATAAGAATAAAAAGAAAACTGTGTGAGGAAAAAGAAGATAAAGTTTTGTTTCGTAAGAAGCAAAAAGAGAGAGTGAGATAGAGAGAGAGAGAACATAAGAGGACCTTCGGAGTTTTCTTTTATTAGAATAATTTTTCGGAAGCGTAAGAGAAGTAGGAGAAAGAGACAGAGAGAGATGGATAAAAAGAGAAAGATAGAGAACGGAAAGTAGAGGTAGTAAAGTTTTAGAGTATACATTGAAAATTTTGAAAGTCTCGACTTATAACGTGGGCGAACTGATAAGCTCCGAAGTTACATCGAAACCTAGTTTATAGGACGATGCCTTGAGCTCTCTTTTTGACCTCGAGAAAAAGGATGAGTCTGTGCAAAAATATTTCTGGAACGGGCTCCTATCTTCTTCGATCTATCTAAGGTCCATTGCAAATATATAATATCGTTGAAATTCACCGTCAATCCACCTCGACTTTTTAATTTGAATTTTGAATTTTATTCTAGAAACGATCTACCTAGATGAAAAAAAAAATATATATATATATATATATATGTAGATTGTTTTTAATGAAATACAAGATATATGTATTAATTTTGTAGTTAGGAAAAATAAAAGAAAACAATAGCATTGTTCTCGGAAAATAATAGAATGTATGTATGTTTAAAGTTTCCAGTATGAAAAGAACACAATTAGTAACGTTACTCGTTATTAAATAATATTTGAAATATTTCTAATACAATATAATAATAGATTGATTGAAAATATCAATATTCTCACAAATGACGTTCTAAACAAATTTATCCATGTTGCAATTTTTTTTATTCTTTCGATTCTTTCATTTTGTTGAACTATTCTTTCATTTTATAAAATGCATTGATAAACTTTTAAAAATCAAACGTAATATAGGCGCGTATATACTATTGTTACAAATATTTCTGTTTAATTGAAATATTTGCATGAGAAACGTCAATTTCGATCAAGCGCGAGTTGTATTCATATAAAAATTGAAAGGGAGATTTTTCCAACGCACGTATCCGTTCGGACGTTTACTCGTTAAATATATACGCGTCGTAGTAACGATTTATCATTCTACGTCGTTATGTCAATGGGGTTATATGAAATCCATAAGCCAAACATGGCTTATATCTTTCGATGCACGTCACGGCTCAACGAAGACGAAGACGAGGAACTAAGACTAAAACTAAGACTAAAATGAAGACGAAAACTAAGACGAAAATGACGTAGACATGAACGTGGACGACGACAGCAATAACTTATCGCAAAGAGCGTGTCTCCCGTATTTTTACGACGAGCTGTCGCCATTGGAAGAGGAGTTGCTTTTTCAAAAATAGTACTAAGCACACGTATCGATTGATTTACACCACGTAGTTGAAGTTTACGTGAATTGTCACAACGAAGTCGACATTCGAAGAAGAACAAGAGTAGTTTTAAACTAAAAATCATTTCTTCTAATCCAGCTACTTGATAATAAATACAATCGTGGTTTGATTTTAAGAAGAATGAAAGATCAAAATCTTCAGAGAAGTTTTAAAAGAATTTTTATGAATATAAATACGCTCATGAACTTTGTCAATGGAGTAATTCGTATTACGTATCAATCGTACTAAAACATTTTCAATTAAATTCATTTATATTAATTTCAATTTGAGAAACAACTGGCAATTCAAGTACTTCGAGTATTTGGTTCTATCACGAGATATATGAGCTTAATAAATTAAAACGATTATCTTCACTTTTAGAATTTTGTTCAATTTCAAAGTCAATATATCTAATTGATCCCTTATTTTTTATATTTAAAATAAATTGTCTTAATAATTAGCTTAATAACATTAATTAATAACAATATTTTGTATGACTGTTGAAAAATAAATGATATGACAATTTATGTAACTTTATCAATTTTCCTTACTTTTTGTCTTATGAAGTTAATAAATTTAGAAAATTAATGGCTCATCTAATAAAACATTATTAGAGCTTTAAAAACACCTAGGAAAATGAACAATTTAATTTTGATAGATTTGCAGTATATTTTTTAAGTATTTATGTCTTAATATTTACTTTATAAAATATATGTATCATAATATATATATTAATCTTGAAAATTGTAAAAATAATAAACCAAAGGATTAAAATAGAACTTAATAAAAATTTAATTAGAAAAGACAAGTTAGTCGAAATTTCAATTTTTCAAAATGTGTAATTGAAGTACTTCTTTCTAGATCATTTTTAGTTTTCTATTAAAGATATGTAAGCACAGTTTTTGTTTCTGAGCAAATATACGAATATGCACATGTGGTACAAATATACGTGTACATATACGAAAGTATGTTAAACAGTTTTGAACCTATTCTTTTTTAAAATTTTTGAAATTGTGCCGAAAAATAAATGAGAATTTAACTGAAAAAAAATGTTTATTAGGCTCAAAATTTTTCATTTCACCCACTTATACATGGTAATTATTAATTATGTGTACTCCACGAACGCGTACTTTTCAATATTCAATATTGTTTCTTCGTCCTTCTATCAAAAATTAAAAAATAACTTTAAACCACATTTTCTTTTTTCCTAACCAAAATAAAAATTTAACTAGAACATGGAATATTTTTCAATGTACGAATTGATCAAGGCAAAAAGATCGTTGTTTTTCGTCGCTTTGTCGTTTATCAGTTGTGGCGTTATGACACGATGGCACGACAGGATGGGAAAAGCTTTACGGCCATTTTGTATTTTATTGGTGTAACACCTAAATGGACGAATATCATCACAAGCGAAACGTTTCCATATCTCTCATTCTTTTTCTCTCTCGTACTTCTTTTTTCCAATTCGTTCTTTCAAAGATTCACATGCACTGGAATTCCCTTTTTTGTCTCTCCTTTTTTACTCTTTTTTTATACGGCCCTCTTTCTCTCTCGCTCGTCCTCTCCCACCCCTCTCCCTTTACTCTCTCACTTCTCTTTCTCTCATTTCCATGCCGGGAACGTGGATAAAATTTTCGACGAACCAACACGTTGTAGTGAGAAATATTGGAAATCGTGCTTTGTCATCGAAGGTCGATGCATAAAGCACTCACAAAATGTAATGCACGTGATATTCACGATTTTTAAAAGAGAACAGGGCTAACGAGAAAGAGAAAAGAATTTTATGTTGAATCATCCTCGATTTATGATGACAATAATAACAACAATAACAATAATTATGATATAACAGTACTCATCTAAAATAAAATAAAAAAAACAATTATTTATCTACGATATATTTTTATGGGAATATATGAAGAATGATGCTTGAAGTAATACTATTTGCAATAATAAGAAGCAATAGTTTGGATAAACGATGAACTTAACTATTACAATTTATCTTAAAAATAAATGATCCTTCAACTCGTTGAATTACTTGTTTTTATTTGCTCTACAGTAAATATATACATATATATATACTCTTTTAGAAATGAGTAGACTACGAATTTAAAAACAAAATGACAAGAGAGAGAGAGAGAGAGAGAGAGAGAGAGAAAGAGAGAGAAGAGTGTCCGTGCGTTTTCGATGCGTCATCGAAGCTTCATCGAACGAATTTATCGCCCTTCGTGTAATCTCGCGCGTTTGCACGCGATAACTTTCCACATATAATATATACATATAGATAGGAATCGGTACGTGTGTACAATAAATCGTGTACATAATTCCAGTGGCGAGTTCATCATGTAAATATAATAATAACAATAGTAACAAAAAAATATTACCTTCATCAGATATTTTTTTATGTATAACATCTAATTTTTTATGCTTCATTAATTACTTTTTATTATTTGTGGTTTTTTTTCTTTTACCTAAATCCAATTCTGTTGCATTTAGGTAAAACGATACGGTCACGGTACATGCAAAAGTATTTTCCAACTATTTATGGATTAAAAAGTCAACGAACGAACTCAGTTTCGAAAGTAAAAAATTTATGAACTATTCACAAAAATGATATTTTTTATTTTCCTTTACCTTGCTATGAATTAGTTGTATCATGATATGTTTTATAAATCTTTCTAAATGTAGTAGATAAGGCAACATATTTGTAAATAGGAGACGAAGAAAAAAAAGAGAGAAAGGAAAACTGATTAAAAAAACAGAGTGACTAAAATATAGAGATACAAATGGTAATTATTAGAAGACGATAAAAATAAAAACGAAAAAAAATCTGAATAGAATTAAAGATGGATAATATAGAAAGAGAAAGAGAATGATAAAATGAGTGAGAAAAATGAAGTAAAAAAGACGACTAAATCTATTCGCGAAAATCTACATCTTGAAAATTAACGAACATAGAGTAGTAGTGGCTCGTTAACGAACAGGAAACTCTTCGTCACTTGCAGTTCGTGCGCTAAAAAAAAGAAAATATCCTGTGCGTCCTCCTGTCTGTCCGGTTCTTCCCTTTCTCGCTACCTTTTTCTCCTCGCCCCACCCTCTCTCTTTATCTATCTTCTCTCTGTTTCTCTTCAACTCGTTGCGTCTCTTTTTTTTTTTCGCGAAGCTTTTTTCGTTTTCTCTTTTTGTAGCTTCCTTTCTTTTTTCATTCACCACGCGTCATTCTCACAAAGCGTGTCGTTAGTACGACTTTTTTTCTGACGCCCGCGGCAGTTCGTCGAATTCACGTGACGATAACGCCAACGTGCTCTAACGCGAAAGGTGAGATGAAGAGCGAAAGAAAAAGAAATAGAGAGAGAGAGAGAGAGAGAGAGAGAGAGAGAGAGAGAAAGGAAGAGGGAGAGAAAGAAAAAAAGATAGAGAAAAAGAAATTAAAAATTGTATGGAATAATAAAACTAAAGATTTTATCTAGAAACTTTGACAAATTAACGTAACAACTCTACATTTACATACATACGTACATACTTGTCATATATTTATTTATTTATTTTAGTTTATAAATATGTATAATGTCGATATTGACCACTCACATGTCAAATCGATTAACTTAAGAAAATAAAAAATAGAGAAAATTGATAAAGAAATATATATATATCGTGGTATCGTTTATTATTAAACAACAGAAATGATTATTTTAGGTTTAAAAGCAATTAAGTGTAATTAATAAAGCAATTTGTTTATCAATATTTATAATTATAATATATCGATTAAGTGTTTTGATAATAAAATTTGAGACAATTTGAAATCTAATCGCTTTGACCTTTAAATGGTTAATGCATACACTTAATAAAATTATTTGAATTTTTATAATGAACGATTCGATGTAATTTTAATGTTACTTATAATACATCAAGAATATAAAAATGTTTCTCAAGAGAAATAAAATATAAAAGAAAAATAATCACCTAGAACATGGTCGGAGGAAAATAACTTTACGAAAGAGTTATAATCTAGGTCCATTCCAATTCCGATTGCACGTACAAACGAGAAAAATATTAGCAATAAAGTGTTCTCTTGCACGTATGAACTTAACAGCCGATAAGTAACCACTCGCCAAGTGATATTTTCATCATTTTCTTTGCGACAACGTGCTCGAGAAAAGAAAGATTAATATCTATGTAGCTTTGGTTGATGGTTATTCTCTCCAACTACATTTAACTATAATATTTACAGTATAGAACTGTAACTCTCTCATTATTCTTTCTATTTTCCAGAAAATATTAGATCGTTCGAAAAGTTTTTTGCTTTTTCTGAAATAAGTTTTACATGCATAACATTTTTTATTTTATGATACTTTACTGATATAAGTTACATACTATTCTATTACCTTTTTTACCAACTTTTGACATAATCTAATATATAAGTATTAAAAATTATTTATTTGTAAATTACAAAATAAAATCATGATCAATACTTGTAATGAATTGTCTTCTTTCTTTTTTTCAGTGGAATCCTGCAACAAGACAGAAAGAATTACGAGGAAGCCATATTGAGTTACCAACGTGCAATTCATTTTCGACCTTCATTAGCACGTAAGTAATTATAGATTTTTATTATTGAAACCTTAATAATCAATCCGATAAAAAATTTTATTATCAAGGGAATTATATAAAAGTATTAAACGTAATTTGAAGAAATTCAGCGAAAAGGAGTTCATACTTACTTTGCTCGTTAACGAACGAAAATTTTCTATCCAAAATTATGTAAAATTTGGTAAAATTTAGAATTTACAAAATTTAAATATATTTTTTTCTTTTCATACAATTTTTCAACTTATCATTTTTTATTTCTTTATTTTTTATATTTGTTAAAATCAAATATTACGTTACAGAAATACAGTAAAATACGATAGATTCATTTCAAATATTAAGCTTGTATTATTGAACATTACTACATTGATATTTTGCAACATGAATTTAGTGATTAAATTACCGACAACGACTTGATATATATATATGATATTTATATACTAATAATGATAATTATAATTAGTACTACTACTAATACTAATTTAAATCCATATGTTTTGAAATAAACACAAAGCTGACTTCAAAAGTGTATAATAAAGACTTTCAATTTAGAGGCGTTATATTTGAAAATAAATTACTGAAATGTTTAGATATTTCGGCATTATTATCGTACGGCATAGAAGAATTAATAATAAAAATAGTAATTTATAGAAAATATTCGTATTAAAAATATTATTATTTATTTAAACGAATGAATAATATCACTGTCGAGCAAATTAGATGAAAAAGATTGATAAGGCATACATTGTCTCAAGATTTATCGAAAAAGTAAACGTTTCTACGTGTCTCTTCGTTGATACGAACCTGGTAATGAGAAAGAAAAAAAAAGATAAATAGACGAAAACGATAAAACGGAGGGAAAGAGTTAGAGAAAACGGAAGCGAAAGTCGAAAGAATGCTACAGGAAATTGGATCGACGTTTCTATATGGGTCAGAACAACGTTCTAATGGAAAGAGAATCGACTTGTGACTTCTTAACGAGGCGTCTCTTGCTGTACCAGAGTCAGAGATAGAAATATAGAGAAAGAAAAAAGATAAATGAAGTAGTAAAAAGGTAGATCTCGAAACGTGTGTCGGATGTTCCTGTGCGAGAAAAATAAAAATAAAAAACAAATATAAATCACGTGAATGAGAGGATAATGTGAGAGATAAAAAATAACAAAACAAAAAAAAAGAAAAAGAAGAAAAGAAAAATACGTCGATTTTGTTTCTCCATTTCCTTTTTTTTTTTGTTTTTGTTTTTTAGTTTAACGTTCTTTTTATCATCCGCTCCAATCTACGAATCCACACGTTCGACGACAACGATTTACTCGAGATCGATGTTAGAAGCAGTTCGTTACCGAAGAAAAACTCAGAGGACATAGTCGGTCTTATACAAGTCTCTTTTACGAAACCGACAAGGCTTTTCTTTTTTCTCTTTGTTTATCTTTTTTTTCTATTTCTCTGTATTTGGAACAGAAAGAAAGTCTCGGCCATCGCACGACCGCCTCCGAGAGAAGAAAATTGAGAACGGCAGTCGAGAGCCATTGGAAATTTATGGACGGTATCGTATCTTGTCGTTTCCCTCTTGAACGTGTGCACACATGGGTCAAGTGGGTGGCTCGGAAAATATTTCTACGAAACCCCCATATATACTACATCTAACTTCCTCTCTCTCTCTCTCTCTCTCTATCCTCACGCTTTTTTCATTCCTCTCTTTCTACCTAAAATATTCTCTGCAGACGTATATACACACGACCTTGATACTCTCTTTCTCTATTTCTATCTCTCTCTTTCTTTCAATCTCTCCTCTCGGTATTTTCTTCGCGAAGCCGAGTTTAATCTCGTTTTCCAAGCAAATAGACTACTATTTTCGAAACGATGCCGAAAGGAGAAAAAGGTAAAAGGAAAAGAGAAATTGATTAAATTGATTTTTCCAAAGTCTGCATTACGATTTAACGCTTTTCCTAATGCCTCTAATGTAATATATATTTTATCTCTAAAAAAGAAAAAGTCTTGAAGTATAATACAGTATCCACGTGATGTATACATTTCAACGAACGATTTATAAAATACGTTTAAAAATATATAGAATTTTATTTAATGTTCCCTGTTAGTTTAGTTTCTACAATGAAATGATCAATGAAGCTAGGAACAACGTCCAATGGTTAATTATATCAACATTTAATTGTAGTTCATTGTTTCGTTTTTCAATAGAACAAAACTTTTTCTTTTGTTTTCATGTAGATATCTATGATCAAAAATACCGAATAGGGAGTAAAGTATGTTTGATATGTATATCTGATAAACGTTTTACGAGTTCAAGGCATAGCTTGCATATTTTCGATCGTAATTTTCTCCGATACCGTCGGTGAATTCAATTACAAAGAGTAATGGTTCGAATCAATGTAAAAAGCATTTGATTTTAATCGACTAACAGTCAGAAGTTCGTCATATTGTATAGGTTTTTTACACATGTACACTTGTAGATGAATATAAGTATACATTTTCTTTTATAGTTAGATTTATATTTGGTAGGGAAATATTCAATAAATGCTTTCTTCTCGAAATATCAAAAGTAAGAAGCTTGTCCAATAATAAAGTTTTCTTTTTAATAAATCAAAATTAATTTTAACAGTTATAAATGACTATCTGGAGAATTTCTAATCAAATTGAATATTGATAAAAAAAAAAATATCGATAATTGCGATATAGCTTATATTCTTATATTTGAATCTTTTAAATTATCGTAATATTAAAATGATTGAAAAAAGATTACAAACATCGAGGAATTAAAGGTACTTGAGCTCTACGAAGAAATATTCATGGAACTTGACTTCAAACTCCGAGAATTTCTTCGCAAAGTTCATGGAGATTTGATTTATCTGCAAAGGGCAATTTTCTTCGACATTCCGCACTTCACATCACGATCTCTACGAAACGAGAATTTACGGAACTTGGCGTTACAATGCTTCCGACAATTTTCCTTCCGAAGAAAAAGAGAGAAAGAGATCTTTGAGAAAGACATGCTTGGTTTCTAAACAACCGCAATCGACATAGTTTTAAGGTTTGCCGATGACGTTAATTCAAGATTACTTGACATCTCTTTAACGGAAGATCATTGAAAATTTTTCATTTTGTTCTGTCAACAACAATTTTTATATTACCATGTTCTTGACATTAATCAGTTTAAACAAAATATTATCAATCTTTATTTCAGATTAGAAGAAAATTCGTTTACTTTTTCTTATTATATTTCAATATCTGTCATCTGTCCTTTGAAAGGAGTAATTGAACAACCCTCTCTCTCTCTCTCTCTCTCTCTCTCTCTCTCTCTCTTTCTATCTCTCACTTTAACAAGCCTTGTAATTATAAAACCTACCTTAATCCCTGCTCGATAATTGAAACAAGTCTCGATTGTCCTTTTTGTATAGTGTAATACATTTCACGTTTATAGCAAAAGTAAATGCACATAAGAGTTTTTATTGTAATAACAGCACTTCAAAAACGACCCGACACTCATTTTGCAATTACAACGTATTAACACTGCTACCGGCTTAAGCTTTGAAGGGAAAATTAAAGGTTAAGAATATTTAAATTTCTTCCTCTTTCGTGGATTAAATAAAGATGAACGTACAATTAACTGAAGATCGTACAGATTGTTGATTGTATTGTACGCAAATTTCTATAACATGGAGTCCTCTGGTGATTGTGATAAGCTGATGATAAGAAAAATAAAAGATTCAATTAAAATAAGAAATAAAACACGTGGTTGAGCCAACAGAAAGTATAATACTTTATTAGCTCGTTAGGGAAAAGCCTTGCGGCATAAAAATCCTGGTTGTATCTCACCTCTTACTCGCTTGCCATTCTTACTAGATACAATAACGGATCTCACCTTTCGCTCATCTATAGAACTGTAAAGAGTGCTTATAGAAACAGTTTTTTTCTTACACTAGATAACATGGCTAAAGCAACTCCTTTGTACTGGACCGCTGCAAAAGCAAATCGTGGTCAGGAAAAACGTTTAACTCTTAGAAAAAATTTACACGCAGGCGCGAGATATAAATTCCTTATCAAGGGTTAAATAATATAAACAAAAATAAAAGTAATACAAGAAAAAAGAGCAAGCATTGTCAATTCATAAGCACAAATCTGCTTCTTCTAAGAGATTTGAGCCAATGCCAATAAGAAAGAAACGAATTGCAATAAAGAATATAAGCCGTAAAAATTTGGAAGTCAAGAAGGTCAGCAAATATAAAAGATATAAAATCTATTTCCATCTCTTTCTCTCCTGTCTACGTTAGCATAATACCGCTACAGAAGCATTTTGCCTAGCGTTGCAAATTTTATACTCTTACAAACGGCACTTGCTACCTCTTGTCATAATATACCACTGTGAATGCAGAGTGAACGTGTCGCGTACTGGCATATAGTTTAATATATTAAAGAACCTTTATTTCGAGTTAAGGTAATGGACGAGAGTTAGAACATGCTCTCCGATTCTATTAAAAAGAGCAACCACGAAAGATTCTGGTTTACATCACAAAGTTATGTATATAATGTCGAGAAAAGACCAGAAATAAAGGGAGAGAGAGAAACATTTATGCTCCTGCTCCACCGATCGACAAAATGAATATATAAAAAGTTGTATCCAAGGATTCTGCCATGTCAGTTGGTCATTTAAACTTTTTAACGGCTTCAGGAGTATCAAAAAAAAAAAAAAAGAAAAAGGAAAAAAATATACTTTTAATGTAAAATATAAGAGCAGCGTGTTTTCAGACTTCAGATAGTATGTAACGTATAATGTATTAATTTTCTGAAATCATTAATATCAAAGTTAATGGGCACTCTTGTTCATTCTTCAAAGAATAGAAATTAAAACAGCTGTGAAAAAATGCTCAATTCGTTTTTATTCCACGATAAAATTTTGTTTTTATTTTTTAACGAAATAAAATAAATAACGATTTTATTGTATATTTTTAATCAATGATCAAACACGCCAATAAAGCCTAGTTAACGTAACAAAACATTTCACCGGAAACTACGTTATGAGGTAATATTAAATAAATATTAAATGAAACTCGTTTGTTGAAACTCTTTCTTTTCCCAATAGCGGTCGAACAAATCTTTTATTTAACTTAATTGTACTATTTTTTACGTCCCTTTTTTTTATATAGACCATTTACTCAAATAGTAGGTATATTTTAAATTCAAATTGCAAATAGACTTTTCAAAATTCGCTTCAAGCATTAAAAACATGTACACATTTACAAATGATATTATAGTAAAAAAACTGAAAATAATTAATGCTTTTATTATGACATACGGTGAACGGAAATCTTCCAAACGTGGTAATAAGTGGAAAATGTAGTTTATTATTTTTGAAAGTTTGTATGTGAGTTATAAGAGTCATTGAGTATATGAGTATATATATATAGTATAAGAGTCATATTGAAAATAATATCATATGTTTATTAATAGGTATTATGACGTGTGAAATAACAATAAAAAGTGTTTGAAAAAAAAGACAAAACTAATATTTAAAAAAATGTTAATTTAAAAAATCATCTAACTTAGTCAGTCATGCTTATTGTCCGATGAATATTCTATATTTATACTTAGAAATCGATATAATATTAACTTCATTACCATATATAGTATCATATATATGTACATTACAAATGGTTAAAAAAGACGCAACAGGGTCAACTAAATTTATTACTAAGTTTAGAAGTTCTAGAAAAAAATGTTTCTTTTTATTTTGGCAAAGTTTGTTCTACCTTCGGTCACTGTGCACCGCCATTGAACAAGTTTCCAATATTAAGTGCATGTAGAATAATATACCGTATATATTCGACGCTCGTACACACAGGTGTCGTCGTGTAGATGTCATATATAATCAACGCTACTAATTAGAAAGTTAAACAAAACATATGAATGATAATTACTTTATCTAAAAATCTTGATTTGAAGATCAAATGAATTTATCGAAAAAGTTCATTTTATAATAAAAAGTTTTCTTAAGAAGGTACGATAAATATTATGAACAATGATAACAAAATATAAAGTAAAAGGGTGGGTTGAGAGAAGGATGAAAGTTTACGAGAAGAATCAACTAATTTCTTGAGGAAAAGTGTCGGAAGTCCATCGTTACGCAATGCTAACATGTTGAAATGAGACCTACGTAGACGTAAAGGGTGAACATTTTCTGCCGACTTTTCTTTGCTAAGAGTAAGTATACAGAGACAGTAGTTCTAGTAGACTAAAACAGCATCAGTAGTAATAGCAGTAGTAGCAGCAGCAGCAGTAGCAGCACAAGTGGCCGTCAGCACGTCTGTTTGCTTCTTCGTTGTCTTGTTTCTCTCTCTCTCGTAACGTTGGTCGCTTTAATTAAGTCGCTTGTCGCTTAAGTCTGTCTCAAGGTGCTCAATGTGGGTACGCGTAGTAGGCAAAAGGTGAGCCGCGTTTAGTATCCGAGACGAGAGCTACGAAAATGTCTGGAAAGTTTCTCCGTGCCAGGAAAGGGATGTTCCGCTCGCTCGAGGCATTTCCGGCTAGTACAACGTGTGCCTCTCTACCTCGCGAGTGGACCCTCCTTAACCCTTAACACGTTGTAATAAATTACCCTCTTTTCACTAAAAACTTGATAATTATACAAAGAAAAGTTATCATTTTAATAATGAATTCGTAAAATGTTGGATTTTATCATTAAACGTATCAATATTATATTACATTCCTTTATCAATTTAATTTATAAATGAGGAAATTAATTAATTAAATAATTTAGTTTCTATGATTTAATAATGTGATAATCGTTTGAAATAATTGTTCGGATGTTATTTTATTATTCGTAAAAAGGATAACTATGACGAGCAAATGAAGAATGGTTAAATATTATATTATTATGATTATCTAACATTGTTACTTATATTTATTAAAATATTTCAACTAGGAAATTTTATCTGTTTTTGAAAGTACAAATATACAAGAGAAAAAGTTCGTTTATCTGTATAACATTGGTAAAAGTTCACATTGAATTTGAATTTAAGAGCGCAAAGAAATATATATACAATGGACGAACAACTATAGAACAATATTGTTTTACTTGAATATACTCGTCGCGTGTTTTACTTTGCGATATTTGTTCTCTTACTAACTTTTTATGTGCCAACGAATCAAGAGATACAACATTATTTCGAAAGTTACAAAGGAAAAAGGATGAAATTTCCTATCGTATTCGAAGTAAAATAAATCACGTTTTCTAATAAAATAATTAAAATGAACGAATCAACGTTTTCAAAGTTTTCGTTAAAAAAGATAAGTAGATTTCTTTTAACTTAACGAATCTTACGCATGACCTCTCAATTTGCATTTCCATTAGTAACGAATCGGTTATCACCTTATCCTCGTTCTTGGATATTCTCAGGAATATTTGCAAATCAAATATTATTTAATTCCTCATAATTTTCGATGACTTTCGAATAAGATCGCATTTAATCATGTCAAAGAAACATTCAAAAGTGTTAATAACGAAATTTAAGCTATGAATTATTAAACGTATTATCGAAATATTTTTTAACGAATTCTTTCGAATATTCTATTCAATAATAATAAAAACACTGCTTTAGCATTTATTCACGACGTATGATTTAAATTATATCACATCAGCAGCTAGGCGTTTTCTATATACCTGTTAAACGTATTACAAATATACATTAATAAAAATGACAATAACAAATAGACATAAATACACGTGTATATAAACGTGCATAATTAAAAATAGGTGTACTTAACGTCAGCAATGTAAAACCAACGGAGACTTTGAATTTAGTTTAAACTCGCTATGCAACACGGTCGAGCGTGAACGCTCAACGTGACTTGGAATTATTTATCCTCGACATTAATTATTACCGCTCGCTACGTTATTCGGTGCTCGCACAATTGAAATTGTTTCATAATTGAATGGACATTGGTGTTAATCCTTGAAGCAAGTTCCACAGTAAACTCGAATCATCAGATGTGTACACGTATGTATATTTGTATGTATATATATATACACGTCATTTATATTAATCGTACTATCTTACAATTTTTGAAATGTATAAAAGACTAAAACATAGTAAATATCACTAATATAAAATTTTCTTCAAACAAATGTAGCTGATTATTATATAATTAAACAAAATTTTCACTTCTTTTAAATATAATTTTTTTCTTCTTTAAGTTCATCTTAAAGTCAAGAAATTAATATTAAATGCTTTGATATTAAAGATGCTTGTAATATCGATATATTTTAAACCATGAAGGTGATGATTAAAAAAATATATTTTTTATTACTCATGCGGGGAAAGTACTATCTTTTCGGTCGCTATTGGGGTCGGAAAGACGCTGTTTACATACTTTACAATAACAACACGCGTTTTGAGTAAAATAAATGTCAATTAGAGTGCGGAAAGTTTACTTGTCGCACCCAAATTTTACTTACCACACGAAAATTGACGATAAAAAGAACACAATCAAAGTGTCAATATTGTCGGCGATAAGATTATTATGTAGTTCCTTCTGTATTTTATTTCTTGTTTAAAAAGGCTATCTTAGACAAAAAGATTAATATTTAGTTCTTCATTTATTTTATTTCCTGTTTGAGTACGGTATCGATCTTGAAAGGAAACTTCACTCGGAAATTGGAGGGAAAAGATATTCCGTTGTTTAAAAAAAACTAAGTTCCGTTATGCAAATAAATTTACTTAAAATTTTTTAACTTTTTCAGTATTGTTTTGTGAGGGGGGGGGCTCCGCCCCAACCCCCGCCAGGCTCTGCCCCTGGACACCGCCGGAGCTTCGCCCCTGAACCTTAATTATGTATCAAATATGTCCCTGCATTCGTAATAAAAAATAGTATATGCTACTAGTGCGCAGTTGTCGATTGCCCAACTTTACGCACTAGTTGCATAATATACTATTAATATAAAAATTCTTAATCTAAAGACCTGTCTATTACCACCAGATTTATTATAATCATGAAAGAAACTGCATTCAATTAATTTCTATTTGATTTTCTATACTAAATTTCTTTTTAAATGACTACGATTTGAAAAAATATTCCTATAATACTAAACTGTTCTTCCTTGTTTACAATCCGGCTGATAGAAACAGATTAAAAGTAGAAAAAATAAATCGTTCAGCTAAAAACAAAATGTAAACATTATAGAAAGCAATGAATAAATTCCAGCAATTCAGTGTAAGCAAAAGGAAATGTTTCTAACTGATAAATAATTAGAAATATAATTCAGTTTACACAAGCGTGATCAACTTGCAATATACTATTCTGTTATTAATAGGCCGATTAAAATCTTTTTTATCTGATATAACTTTAAAAGATGTATAACGTAGCTTATGACGTTCCTTAATAAAATCATTCATCTTGAAAACTTTGAAAAAAAAAAAAGAAATGAAAACAATTTACTATAATCAACGTAAGGGCTCTATTTTAATTACGTTATAGTAGACAAAAGATTGACAATTCGTTCAGTAAAGGCAGAAAGCAGAATATTCTAAAGGTATACATTATTTGACTTATTTTGTATAGAAAACAAATAATAGAGTGAGTGAGAGATAAAAAAAAGAGAAAGACAGTCAAAGAGAGACATGTATATAGGCGTAGAAGCGAGGTGCGAATATATACAGCCAGCTATCCAGCCAGCAGCCAACCGGCAACCATCCACAAATTGGTGGCCGATCGAGCCACTAATTACTCGGACTTGGTCGTGTTTTAAAAGCCATACGATTACGGACGATTTACGATTTTCCTTCGCTTTCTGGAAGGACTGCCAACTCTTTGGAAGGTTCCAACGTTGGATACATGTTTCCCACGTTAGAAAAATGCAATCATCCATTTTTTCCTTATCTTTTGTAACATTACCTAACTTTTTTTGATTCTTTCTACAAGCATATACTATCGTACCTTACGATAATTTTTCAATTTTCTTTGGATAATATTGTAAGAGAGTTTAGAATTTAGAAGATTGTAGGGCATCTTAGATTAACGCTTAAACTTCGAAACTATTATTATAATATTTAGAAATTTGAACATTTGACTTATTGTTAGGGTTTAATAAAGGCTGGGTAATAACCGTATTTTGAACATTTAAAGTAGACGGTACTTGATCGGCGTAACAAGCTGGCTATGTAATATAAATAGATAAGTGATAGATATGGAAATTTTAGATTGTAGCATGGTATAAATTAGAAAGTAGAACATTAAAAAAAAAATTAATTATAATATCTTACTTTGTGCATAAGATAAGCTTTGTGCATACACAAATTTTATATTATATTTTATTATTATTATATTACAATATAATCTTGTTGTATGGCTATTATTTTTTTCTTTTGTCAGTATATTTTACGATGCTTTTTTGATCGACGTTAATATTATCTACCTACGTGTAATATTTAATTTCAATAGCTACATAATTAGCATTATATTAGCATGTTAGTGTACATACGGAAATAATGTTGTATACCTGTACGATCGTATGCAACATGTATATAATCTGAATAAGAACAATAGCTGTTAAAATCATTAACATTATAAAATCATTTATTATTAAAAATAAAAAAGACTTTGATTTCATAGACAGTGTAAATACGAACATCTTATTATATGTAAATTTTATTACACAAAAGATAAAAATACAAATCATGAGATTAAATAACACAGTGCATCTTTTTCATAGAAACGATTTAAACAAAAGATCAATAGTGAAAAAAATAAATGATAGAAGTGTAGCTATTAGTAATACTAAATAACAAGATGACTTCAGTGATGTATTTGGCAGTGAAATACATCGCCATTTGTTTCTTGTACTCCTTCTCTTCGTATATTCTCGTTCATAATCGTTCCAAATGGCAACGACGAATCAGGTGGAGACTGTCAACATAACCGAGACTACTATACGTATATACTTACATATATATACATGTGTATGGATAAGAGAAAGGATAAAGAGAATCACAAGAATAGAACGGGAATAGTGTACAAGTATAAGAGAGACGAAAGCTAGGAGAGTAGGATGGGGTCATTGAAGTATGGGCAGACGGAAACTGCTGTTTCATCTCCGACTCCGCCAACTTGGCAAGACCACCGCTCTGTTTGCTTCCTAATTACGAAAGAGAGAGAATAAGACGCGAGAGGAGACAAAGAAGGAGAAAGAGTGAAAGAGAGAGGGAGAGAGAGAGAGAACAACGAAATGAGTAAATTCAACTTTGGCCCTTTCCGCAGAATTAAGATTCCATCGCTGAATCGAGTTTTGTGTGTGTCTTGCAATTTTCTGGTTAACCTGACTCGACCTTTAAATCCTTCGCTCGATCGAGCCACTTCGTAAACGAACCGCATGATCGGTAGAATATTCTAATTCAGACTAGATTCTTATCTTCTCTTCTACTTTATTCCACAATCATATTGGACAAATCTTAAAAGATTATATTTTTTTCTTATTCTCACTTTCTTTCTATTATCGTTGTCTCTTGTTTAATTTGAATTTAATATTTTTTAGTTCGAACATATGCAATGATTTATCTTATAAAGAGAATTTATGAAAATGTATAAAATAGACATATCGATCATGTAACGTTCGATGTATTTAATTAAATTATTAGCATAAAATTTAATATATTAATTGAACTGCAAATTCAGAGAAATTCTATTGGCACAATGCGTTTATATAATGTTCAAGAATTAAAACTGTTTGGTTCTATCTACTTTAAAAAATTCGATTATTATTTTATAATTATATCATTTTTATTATTTTAACAAAACATTTCTTTCCATTACCAAATTTTATTATGAATCACATATCTATATAATTGATATATTATATAATATATTATATTACAAATTACGTATGTAAATACATAGATACACAAAATATACTTTAACGAGTCCCTGGTAAAATATCAAACTCAAATACAGAAATGCTATGGACGCGGAAACCCTTTAGCGTATTATTGCCTTCCTTGTTTTCATTTTTACGTTTGCAGTTATCTCCTCCTCTTTCATATTTATTCCTACCAGCAATTTAATTAGCGCTTTTCAATCCACGCTGGATACGTGAAAATAAACTCGAAAAAAGAATCGGCTTCAATATTTGAAAAAGTGTATCTGTTGTTAGTTCCATTGTAAGCTACGTTATTAGTAATAATTTATTACTAATTTTGATGCATGTGTACGCTTGCATATATTTCTTCTATGAACTACGTGAGTGATATATATATATATATATATATATATATATCTTCTTTTTAAATATTTATTTTTCTTTCTACAAACAATCGATTTGAATTAAACACAAGCCGTTGTAATAAAAAAATGTCTGCATACTACTATCTATTTTACATGTTAATGCATACTCATTAAATATTCTTATAATTAATCGAACTCCTAAAAACAAATTTAAATATTCGAATGAGCTTATTCTATGTTAACGTAAATTTATATAAACGTTACGATCTCAAATACAATTTTTAATCAACTACATAGATCGTGCGCGTAAAGTAAACGAAGAATATAAAAAAGGAAAATACGAATGTTCTATTTAGATCATCTATATAAGTGGAGCATTTTAATAATAGTCATATCAAGAGTCTTTAGTTCGTTGCTTTTCAAATATTTTTCGAAAAAAAATACAAAGAAAAATTGCAATATAATGTATGTATTTAATATTTTACTGAAAATGTTTATGGGAAAATTCAAATTTATATTTGATTATGTAAAAAGAAACGAGAAACCTTCGCAATTTTATAAAACTAATTACAAGCGTGATTTTATAAAGAACTCATTACAGCATTGAAACTCCGACAAATCAAAATAATATACATGGTTATATTAAAACATGTTAAATTATTATTAAAAGGTTATATTAAAGATTAAATTTCTTAAATAATCAATTACAATATTGAAACCCAAAGAAATTAAAATAAAATGCATATAAAAAAAAGTTAAGTTAAAAGAGTAAGAGAACGAGAAAGAAGTTATTGAGTTAAAGAAATGAGTTAAGAGAAAAAGAAAAAAAGAGAGAGAGACATATAAATAAAAAGAAAGAGAGAGAAAGAAAGAGAGGAAGTATAGTGGCAAAAGTGGTAGGAGAAATCTCTCGAGTTTCCTCGATCCCTCGTCATTAGCCTCTCCGGTGGGTCCAGCTACGCAATTTTCAAACTCCGACGTGCAAGACCACGAGATGTAATCGCATTACAGGACCACCGACGTCATCGACTAGTAGCACACGTACAGAGTGGTAGTGGTTCTTGTACATATTCCATGTATACACACGAGATACACGAACGTGTAGAACTCGCAACTAAATTCCAACACAACTTAGCCGCGGCATCGTGCATCACTATCCAACCAGTGGCTGTGCGGAGGTTGCTACTCTAATTCCATAGAGTATCCCGAGAGACCGCGGCGAGGAAAATGGATTGCCTGACTCACGGCTCGTTCCTTATTCAAAATAATGCGAAACATAGGTAGCGACCCCTATACTACTCTTCTAACCCCACAAATTCATGAACCGGGAACGATACGATGAGAGAAAGGGAAAGATAAAGAAAGAAAGAAAGAAAGAAAGACTCGAGCTACGTAGAAAATTGCCATTCCTACTCGTTTCAGTTTCGCCTTAACAGGGACTTTTTGTTAATTAAAGTCAGGAAAGGGTGATGCTGGTAGTAGTAGTGGTAGAGTCAATGATAGTGGTGGTAAGAAGGGTGTACTCGAAGAGGACGGGAACTGTGAAACGTGTCTAGAAAGTTCACTGAACGAATGGCAAGCAGCGTACGCCGAATGAGAAAGACGAAAGAAGAAAGATAGAAAGAGGGAGAGAGAGAGAAAGAGAGAATGAAAAGGAGAAAGAAAAGGAGAGAAAGAAATCTCGGACTTTACCGAACAACACCGAGCGATCTTACGAACGCCTTTCTAATACTCTTCGATGTGCTACAGATTGAAAGGGATAATGGCGAGCTCTTCTTGGAAAGTGTACTTTCAAAGTTCTCAACTAATCTCTCACGCCTTAGCTTCGCCAATTTCTTCCCGTAGTTTAGCGAGATTTTCCAAATTACCAGCAAGATCTTCTTAATTAAGCTTATACGTTACTCCTTTTGGACGAATTACGTATTCGAAAATTCCAGTTAAGGTATTAATGCCTTCGAAATTCACTTCCAATAATGTTCATTCGATTAAATAGGTCAATGTCGATTATCGAACATCGATTTCGAATGTTTATATGACATGTATTAATCAATGAATTTCCGAATTTCCTAGATCATCCCATTTTTCGACATAAACTTTCCAATACAGCACACTTTTGCCCTCGACAATTCTATTTTACATTAGTCCAATCGATAATGTCGCGATCCTCGCTATTTGTTAGCAAAACGAATCGATCGTCAGAGCAAATCTTCTCAAAGTTCAAAAAGAACGATAAGTAAAACGTCGAATCGAGCTCTTACGAAGGAATTTAAATCAACTCACAGTTTCCCTCACTTTCTTTCTCTCTCTCTCTCTCTTTTTCTTTCCCTGTCCTTCCAATTTCTCACAAATCTATTCTTCGTCTCATGCTTCATCAATCAAATTCTTTTTAATTTAAAAATTAATACGACTTTGAGAGAAATATTATTTAATCTCTGCGCGAATATTAATGAACGTAAATATTTATTAATTGGAAAGTATTACGATGAAAATTCCCTTATTTGAATATGCCTATATATTTCGCATTAACTTATTATTATACTTTTTGTTTTATTATTTATATCAATGTAATAGAAGAAAAACGATAAATTTTTACTTATCCCACTTTTATAATTATTCTCACTGGCATTCATAATGAATAAGAGACTAATAAAAATTTTGAAAAAAAAAAAAACATTCTAACAAAGCGTAACACTCAATGAATAAGAAAGCGAGATCTTGAATCGGATTTGTGTCGGGAAATGTAGAAACCGATGGGCTTGTCGTAGCTGACAATCCTTATCGTTTATCTTTGCAGAAGCTTACGTGAATCTGGGAGCCGCCCTTCTCTCGGTAGGACGAGACACTGAGGCAGCTGCGGTTTTACGTGCCGGTGCATCCCTGGACGGTTCCGGTCTCAAGGACAAAAGGACTCACGAGGCAGCAAGAGTGCAAGCACTCCTTCAATTAGGAGCGCTCTATGCCGATAAGGGTAGATTACAGAGAGCCTTGTCTGCGTATAGAGAAGCCCTACACGCCTTACCGGATCACTATCCACCTCAGGTTAGTACGTCTTCCTCTTCGTTACTCCATTAAAGGCTGGGGATTGTTACAAAAGACGGCGAAACTATAGGCATTTCCTAGAGAAGAGAGAAGCAAATTCGCTTATTCTCAGCAGGAGAGATATCAACCTTCTAAAGTAGTTATACGTGCCCTGTCACGCTTACGTTTACCTGTTTCTCCTTCTCTCTCTCTCTCTCTCTCTCTCTCTTTCCCTCTCTATTGTTTAGGATGTATGCACGTTAGTACGCATGTCCATACACAAAGCACTATGTAGACAAGTCTGGACCAGAGCTTCTCAACCAAAGCTTCTGAACATAACATTGTTGTATATTAATGATGCATAATAAGGTTTTGTTTACAGTTAACCAAGTTTCTCTATCTTTTTTGACTGTACAAGTAACCACCGAAGAACGCAATTAATTGATTCGTGTTCTGTGAAACCGTGTTGTTCGAGATTACAAAAAACGAGATTCTGTTTCAAGTGTGAAAATAAAAAATATTTTACGTTTTTAATTTTTGTTGTTGTTAAATATAAAGCTAAAAATTTTTATTGTTTGAATTCATATTGATAAACAATTCTAAAAGAAATTTTGTACTACATAATTCAAATTAATTGTGTTATTAGTTTTGAAAAAACGTTTTATCTAAAATTTTTATTGTTAAGATAATATACATTTGTAAGTAATGTTTATATAATCTGTATTTATTTTCATTAAAATGGAATGAAATTTACAAATTATAGACGTGATTTTTCAAATTTTTTGATAAAAGTTTTAATTTCATTATAATTCTGAACAATTTTACTTTTGAACACAACTCTCTATTTTATCGAACAAATGACATATTTGAAAATAACTTTATATCAAATAATATATGTTTTTGATTCTTTTTTTAAAAGAATTACTCGAAAATCGTGTAGTTTGAAACCATATAATATGGGAGGAGGTATCCGTGTTTTTCGAAATTCGTGTTCTTCGGGGGTTACCTGTATGTAGTTTATTTAAAAAAAAAAAAAAAATGATGAAAATAATAAACATCGCAAGAAAAAGCTTAGAGTCTCTAAATAAATGTTAATGGATCACAAAGAAAATACAAAATTTTAATATAAACCAGCGTTTCTCAAACGTTTTTGATCGCGGATCGATAAAATTTTAGGCGACCCTCCATTTTATATTACAAACATATACCATATTATGTAAAGTGCAAATGTTAATTTTGATAAATGGATTAATATAAAATCAGGTTATTTTTTTCAAATAGACTTTATAAAATTCAACAAATTGCATATTTTGATATAAATTTAAATAATTTTATATAATAACAATAATTTAAGTGGTAAAGTTTTTTGTTTTTAATTTTTCCCAGGATCGGCATTCTTTTTCTGCGGACCGGTACTGGGCCGCGAAGAACAGTTTGGAAAATCCTGGTATAAATTAATAAATTTATATATTTACACCTTATACAACTTTTTTGTTTATCGTGATTTAATAATCATGTTCCAATCTTTTATCTACTTGCTTGTGAGCTTACTTGTATTTTCCTTTACAATATATTATGCTAATGGTCCAATATTTTATTAATGACACCATCACAGATCCGTATTTTGAAACTAGAATATGTACGAAGCCAGAATCGATATCACAAATTATATTAAATAATACACATGCAATAAGAAAATCCAATTACAAGAAATATAAAAACCCTATAGCAGTAATTAACGTGAACAAAGTATTAAAAGAAAGGAAAAAATCCGTATTGTTTATTTTTTTTTGTGCTATCTCAATCACTCGTCTATTTATAATATCAATAATGTGTAGGATATAGAGAATGTATCGTACTCATTCTGAATTCTTGTGTTGCTTCTCTAAGATAACTGGACACTTTAGTATAGAAGAAGAGTAGTGTAGCGAGTCGACTATTATCGTAACATCTTCTCACTCAACCAGATGTTTGGTTGGAGTACGACGGAGAGACGTGCATAACGAGTTCGTCAACGAGTGGCAAGCAGTAACTTAGAGAAGTGCCCTTGTATTAAACGAGCCCAAAGTTTGCTCTCATGTTAGAACGTGTGACTTCTTCAATGAAAAGTTTGATCATCAAACTAGGGATGTTAAAGGCTTCTTCGACTAGTAATGATAACAGGGTGGATTGACGACATTTTTAACGAGTTGCTCGATTTTTCTATGATCAAAAAGTGATAGTATAACGAGATATTATTAGCCAGGAATTGGAAATAGTATACACATGATCGTGATTCTAAAACTATTACGATAGAAATAAGTGAACTGAAATCGCGGCTATAGATTTATGTCTAACTAAAATAGTATTAAAAATCTCATAGGATATTCATAGTTGTGCCGATAATTATTATAGTAAATTAAGTCAAAAAATTGAAAAAATTTATTTTTTAATATATATAATTGTAAGATAATAACTATATATGCTACAATTGTAAGAAATAACTAATTTGGAATGAATAATTTCCTGAATGAGCTGATAGCACAATAAATTGCTAAACAAATAAATTGACATCATTAGCTTATCGTATCTACATAAAGAAAATTATTAATGCCCACTGATATTTTAAGCTACAGAAAAATAATCCGAGCGAATAGAAAAAGAAATCCTCACTATAACTAACCAAATTGAATGGCATATAAGTAAAAAAGACTACAATAAACATGAGGCTACGAATCACTGTCCAAGAACACAGATAGAGAGAGCAAAGCTATGATTAGTGCACTATGTAAGGTTACAATGTCTGTTATAAGATAAAGGTAATTAAGCTTCCTCGATGTAAGATTTATGTTAGTCACCGTTACTGTACTGTCATCGAAAGTAAGATATCTCGAAATTCGAACTGTTATTACAAACTGTGTATCGTTGTCGCTGTCTTCACATTATAGGACTAGAGCGCGCGAGATGTTTGAAAATTTTTCCTCAGCGCAACTTTTTTTCCGCGAATAAAAACGCGAACGGAGAGGAGATTCAACGGATTAAATATCGACGGTGTGAGCTGCCGGAAGTTTCACGTAGAAACCCCGGCGTAAAAGAGAAAGATAAAGAGAAAGAGAGAGAAATACTATTTCGAGAATAGTTGTATTATGCGAACGCTTGTAGCACCGGGTAAACTCCGAGTAACATAGTTAAGCGCCGAGTTTCCGACACGCGCGCGAGCCACGATCATTGTAATTCGCTTCGCGAACGCTTGGAAAATCGTTCTCGTGGAATAAATTTCTCATATTCGTCGCGAATAAGAAATCATTTAGCATGTTGAGTATCACCAAAATATCCTTAAAATCAATACATCTAATTGTCTAATTGATCCCTCCTAATATTTCTTATATTTTTACTTTATTTCTCAATAAAAATTCGAAATGAAATTTCAATAATGAAATTAATGAAAGAAAGAATTAGCTTAAAAAAATCAATTTCCTAAAATATTTTATTACATTTCACTAATACTTTTATCTTAATATCTATTGAAAAGAAAAGGAGAACTATATTCTCTTTCTATTTTTTTCTATACTAAAGATTTAATTACTCTGATGGAGAATTTCTCGAAGTTTATTTTTCCTAAAGAATTCTACGAGTAGGAACACTCGATCATCGTTTTCACGTTGTCGATAGCTTCGCTTTCTTTCTCTCCCTCTCTCTTTGTTTTTCTTCTTCTTGTATTCATCATTATTGTCGTCATCGTCGTTGTCATCGTAGTCGTCGTCGTTGAGATAGCCACACATGGAAGAAAAGGAAAAGGAGACCACCAAACATTGATATTTCCGTGCCACCAAACACACGTAGGCAGTAGCGTATTCTCAGCAACCATTGAAGCGTAACTTTTACTCGCCTCAGCAAAATCGTTCTAACACGTTCCACCCCCTCCCCCCTGCCTCCAACCCATTTCTCCTTTCTTTCTTTCTTTCTCTATCTAACGTTTTCACGCGTTTTCTTTCCCCTTTTTCTCTGTTTCACCGATCTTACCTCGTTTCAATGGCACCCAGGCGAAACTTCTAGCGAGTACCTCTCTCTCTTTCTCTCTCTCCTTCTTTTTCTTTCACACACAGACAAACATTCTTTTATACATAGATACACACAGAAACAGCAACTTTCTTTTTCGTTTTCGCAATTCACGTCGAACTTTTTGGACGCGTGGATGTGAAGCGACAACAAGAACGAGAAAGATAGAAAGAGAGAGAAAGAGAGAGGGAAAGCACAGAGGTCTTCAAGCTCACAGCATCGGACGAAGAAAAGAGAAGTTTGCATTTTTACGAGATCTTTCTCGATCTCCTCTCTCTTTCCTCTTCTTGTCCTATTTCTATCTTCTATATCTCTATTTCTTTCGCTCGTTCTTACGACGATACTCCGAGCTGCGTTTTGTTCGGCGCATCGTCCTGGAATTCCTGCCCGACAATTTATACGAAAAGTATTTTTCGCCTTTCCGTAGCTTTCTCTCTTCTTTCTTTATGGAAATATATATAACGGTTGCATATAACGGGTAACATAAGAAATACTCTCAGCCTGACTCTTTGAGAAAATATGCCAGCAGGCGGTATGAAATGCTGCAAAGATAATAAAGGCCTTCTACTAGTGCTCCGCAATAGGAGCCTGGTACGCTTTTTGTTTCATAAGCGGAACGATCCGAACGCTTCGCATCTTTGTAAAACGGATTGCGAAACGTTACAAAGGATTATGATGCGCGAGGTTTCTTGTTAAGTGCGCTTATATTTACCTACGAATATACCCCAGTGATAAGAGTAAGGTTGCACGCTTTTTCATAGAATGATGAAAAACCTTCAAGTATGTTCCTTGTTTTTGCAAACTCTTTAAGTGGATCGAAATAACGTTATCGTAGAAACCTACAAAATGTATTTAAAAATATTCTAAAATGTTTTCATTTTATCTGTATTTAAAGGTTTAGATGTTGTTCGTATGCGATGTTTCAAATCTCATGAAAATTAAAATGTATTTGATCCAACAAAAATATTACCGTTGAAATGTTGAAAAATAATCAAAAATGTTCTAATGGTTTTTTGCCTTCTTTTAGAACAGTTCAAATATTATTCGTCCGAGAGTTTCTACATTTCATGAAAGTTCAAAAGTATATACCTACGTAAGTCTCCAAGTTCAACCAAAGTAATTCGTTTCAATTTCATTTGATCGAAAACGACGTCGCTAATATCTGCGGTTACTTTGCGTGCACTTTGAAAACTCGACAAATCAGTGTTCACAAATCACGTACTTATGGAATCGAGCCGTAAATCAGTCTACTCGGAATGTGCCTCCTCCTCGTAAATCTTCTCTGATAAATTAGCAACCGCGTATGAACCAAGAAGTAGTCCAGAAGTAATAGTAGTAGTAATAGTAATAGTAATAGTAGTAGTAGGAGTAGTACGGAGAGATCGGGAACTTAATCGATTAGATTGATTAAACGCTGCGACGGAATATTCACTTGGAAAATCTCTGACGATAGAATTTCTCGATTTCGTAGTCAAACATTATGTACGTTTGGAACAGACTATGATGATTGTACTTTATGTTTCCCACTTGTGTAAGTATATATCTTACATACAAATATACGATCAAAATTACGCTAACTCATCTTACTTATAAGACTTATAATTTCTTTTTCTATCGGGAAAAGTTTTAACCGATATTCCTATAAAATGATATTTCAAATAAAGTAAGGACTATCGTATTTTTCTGGTAAAAGTATTTCGAAAGTCTTCCAATAACCGGCTCGTGTTTTAACAAAATTAAAATGTATTGGCTTGTAATAAAAATTCGTGTACGGTATCTTTTCTCTTTGCTTTTTATTTAGATTAAATGTTTTATATAGTTGGATAAAACAAGGCAATATCATTAATCGATCTATTAACAAATATTTAATGTAAAAATTATATTTTATTATTGCATCCTTTGCTATATTTGTTTTACTTTTAAACGATTCTTTTCACTTAAAAATTTCGATCGACACTTTAGTTTTTGAAAAATACACAGTACTATAGAAATATACAAATTTTTGTTCTTTACCTTCCACCTTTTTTTTTTTTGTTAATTTGAACGATGTATACAAATAGACAGACATACATTGTATCGATTAACAAAAATCACCGATAAAAATCATAGAAAAAACTTTTCAAAATAAAAAAAAAATATATCCTACCAAATCGGATTTTTCAACGACAAAGCATGCAACGATTTTGTATGTGATATTGTGAACCTTTGTCGTTTCGTGACAAATGCGAACGACTTTTGCCTCGTATAACCGCGAGATGATATTCCCGTGAGCTCTCGCTGATGAGAACGATGAGTGGATCCTCGTTGTAGAGACGACTGAATATCGACCGAGGTTTTCTGGTTAGAGAAGCAAAGGAAAAAAAGAATGAGTGAAAGAGAGAAAGAGGATGAGATAGTGAGGGATAGTCAAGGTAGAAAAAAAAAAAAGAGAAAAAGATGCACTTTCACGAGCGTCGCTGCTAGTATCTATTATGCGCCGTGCACTCGTAATTATGCGTCTCTCTTGTCGAGCTCGTAAAGAATTCGTGGCTGGTAATAGTTGTATTGGTGGTAGAATTATGAAATTTATATACTCTTATATTTTATATGTACATAACATATAAATAAATGTACAATGTTTTTCTACATCTTAATTATAATATATATATATATAATATATTTTTAATGTATATATGTATTAAAATCTTCCGAAACACTAACACACACATTATATTGTAGCGTACTGTCAACGAATACTGAAGAAAATGAATCCACCCCCTATCTCATTTATTCCCTTATTTGAAATTAATAATAATTCCAACGAGAGAAAGAGAATTTATTGTGAATATTTATGTATATGTATAAGGTATTACAAAATATATGGGCATAACTTTAGGGTTCCTTTCCATACGAGAAAATGAGAAAATAAATTTATATAATCATATAATCAATATACCTTGTTTCCATAATCTAGTCGTTTTTATAATACACTCGTTGTTACATGATTTTCACAGATACTGTTAACAACTTTTGGCAAATTAGCAAATTTCCGCACGTACTGTTATCACCAACAGAATGTATCCAAGTGATTAAAAATAGTGTTAACACAGCAGACAAAAAGTTTGTACATGAGATAAGAAGCTTAGCTTAGTTATATGAATAACTCGAAAACAAAAACAGCTAAAATTCGTAAATAAGGTCATATCAGGAATATGATTATATAAACTTTTTTCTCATTTTAGAATTCTGAAACAATTCCTGAAATTATTCCCTCAAGTTTTGAAATACCCTATATATATATTTATATTTTTATTATTATTATATATTTATTTTATTATTATTATTATATATATATTTCTACTTTTTTAATTACGAGTTGAAATCGTATGAGATTTTTTTTTGTTTTTAGTTCTGTTGCGTCTTCAATTGTTATTCGTTACACAAAAATGATATAACTTACGAATTCAGTTACATGGAACATACAATAATATATTGAAATTCATAGACAATAAATTAATCTAATTTAATGTTGGAAGTCTTACAATTAGTAGAAGATACTTGACCATTTCTATTGTATATGTGTATATACGCGCACACACATATGAATATTCATACACATACATTGATACGTAAAAACGTAACGTAAGAAATGAATCGACCAGAATATTTTTCGATATCATTATAACGGTGAGAATTGTACTCAAATATGCAGAGGAAGGATCACAGCGCATTCCTGAACGTTATAAACTGGCAATTCCAAATAAAAGTTTCTCTCGTTACATAGTTTCCATTAACACATCCACTAAAAAACGTTAACCTTCTGCATTGACGGACTATGTGGTGGACTTTCCTGCTACTGGCAGTCAATTTAGGGAAGAGAGACGATCATTTTCTTCTAATAAAAATCCACGAAGTAACATCATCATTATCATTCGATCATCATCATTAGTTAATTCACTCTACAACACAAAGACCAACTATTCGAAATCGCATCAATTTTTGACGACGCAGCAGAACCAGTACCAAGAAAGAAAATGCAAGCATCGTAGAAACAAACCGCATATCTGCAGGCAATATACTCATAAAGCGGAGCATCGTCTGAGCATCATTCAACAATCCAAAACGCAACAACAGTTGATATCACTGCTATAACGGCATTTTAGCAATAAATAAATAACGTAATACCAATCAAGGTAACAGTCGTGCAACATACATTGAATGACACAATGTGGCATTGAAAAATTGCTAAAAAAAAAGAGGTATTAATCGATTTAATAATTGATCGGATAAATAAAATTAACTAACTTTACCAACGATATATAAAATTCTTTTTGTTAAAAGAGACAGTGATAAAACAAAAATTGTAGCTTCTTTAATTTTTTCATTCGATATTAATTTTGATGAAAATAGCATGTAACTTCATCGTTACGGATAAGTAGCAGTGAGGTAAAATTACGAGAAAAGCTCATGAATATTCCCACGGATGAAGCTTAAAAAAGAAAGAATTTATTAATGAGAAACTCTTCTCTAAAGTCGGTTAACACTTTGATCGAAGTAGATACCGATAGAATTCTACACATTTGCGCAATTTTCAAACTAAAGAACTTAAAAAAGATAAAATGCGATAAAAGAATATAACCTTGTTAGCGTTGTTATTATTTTCATCAATGAGGGATTAAAAAAATTGTTTACAAAGATTTTTCACTATTTGTGAACTTCTCGTTAATGTAACCAAACAAGAAAGAACATTAATATTAATATACTGTTATATATGAATATTAAAAACATTAAATTTATTGGATATTATAGACACAAAATTAAAAAGTCTTTTATAATAAATATTTCAAGGCATTACAATAATAATATCGATTTTAAATCTTGCTCGTATTCTACTTTAAACAACGTAAAACGTATGATTAACAAAGAATGAAGAATTATTATTACATCCTCGATAACTTTGTACCGCAAACGAACTTTAATGGACATGCATTCATTTATTTTCAAAATCTAAACAGTATTAAAACAAGATTGTGATTTAAAAAGTTTGACAGATTACGGTCAAAAGATATTTTAATCAATATTCGCGATAGAAATAGCAAAAGCATCTTGTAGTTAAAATCTTCCTTACACTTCCCTTATTACACATTAACGTGTACACTTCCCTGCGAAATAGATATATCCCCTTAAATAAAAAGTTTATTATAACAATTCATTAGTATTAATTAATTCTAATTATATTACTAATGTACAAATTACTATACGTATTGATATAAATATATAAAACAATAAGTAAATAGAACAAATTTATTAATAAGTTAAATTCATAAAATAATCAATATTTTAAAAATGCATAACAAACTATTAAAAAGTTATTCTATCAATTATACTCTCGAAAAAATTGAAACATACAGATATATCCTGAATGATTTTGTTTAAAAAAAAATATAAAAAAAATAAAAATAATCGTTGGAAAATGTCTTCTCGACGATAATCGCAACGATTTCCGAACTAAAGAAAACGCATGTCGGATTAAAGCTCGACTCTTTCGCGTAACAGTTTGACTGTTCCTTTTGTCCGAATAAGAAAAGTGATCCCACGTTTTATACGTCGTTTTAATAACAGCATTCCTTTGTACTGCTGTGTTTGAGTGGCTAATTAGGTGCTTGCAGCCCACCGGTCGGCGTACAATGCTGCTAGAGGTAATTTTGCGGTCCCTTCCTTCTCCGTTTATTCCCTCGTTTTATCTTTCTTTCTCTTTCTTTCTCTCCCTTTTCACATATACAGACACATACACATATGCATTTATGCGCATGGCCGTCTATTGCATATGCTTGTTTCCTATGTTCCTATGGGATAGTAGCATACTAACTTCACTGTACCAGTGTATGCACCAATCTTTGTTTTCTCTTACTTTCTCTTTCTCTATCGCACATACGCGTATACATACTCATATACACACATACTAGCTCGACATTCACTCGGATTCACATTTCGTCGGACCGTCTCACAATTTTAGCGAGGCAGCAGCGATGATCCCTACCCTCTGGCACCTCCATTTTGTCGTAACTCCGTCGAGGGCTCGTAGAGTAGCCTTCAAAATTGTTCCTTTTTTCCTTTTACCTTTTTCCTTTATGATGATATCTCTCTCTTTCTCTCTCTCTCTCTTTCTCTCTCTTTCTCTCACCCCTCTCTTGGAAAGTTACCGGGAGGCTTTGCAACACGACCTTGTCATGTCCTTCCGTTTCTCCCTCGTCGTGTGTTATAGGGTAGAAAAGGGAGAAAGAGATATTTTATGCTTCGTTTAATACGTTACCTCACCTAATAAGTTCGTCCGCGTTATCTTAATGCCCGTTATGCTTGTTATGAATAAATCAAATTCCAGATGTCCAAAATAAGATTTATGGTAATATAGATATATGTTATAAAAGATATTCGCTATGATAGATTGCTTTTAATTTAATATTTGGCAATGCGTATTATTGTCTACAATATATATTGTAACTAGCCTTCAATGGATGAACAATTTTGAAAAATTTTTCATCAATCAAAATATATTAAATTAATTATAAAGATACATTATTTTTAATTATCAAATAAATTCTATTTAAACGGTAAACTTATTTGAAACTCACACACACACACAACCCATTATATATATATATATATATATATATATATATATATATATATATATATATATATATATATATATATATATTTAGAAACGATAAACCCCATAAAAAATAAAATTTAATGTTATCTATATTTCTATTCTATATACTTTTTTATCATCATTACGATTGTCATATTAATTTTATCACAAATATCACCCGACAACCTTGTTATCATCAATGAAAAGCTAAACGTTTGTGGTGAATTTAACTGGGATAATGCGAGTAGGTGAACAGGTTTTTTGAGATCCACCCGGCGGCACCACTGTCAGTACGGGACTTCGAATTCTGTTGAATGTCAAATCCAACTCGTACTCAACTCGACGGGTAGCCATGCTTTGCGTTATCTCACCGCATTCACCGCGTTCGTTTTCTATACCCGCGATTTCGTGATTTTGCAGGATTAAAATCTCCCATGCTTTTTCCCTCTTGTTTCTTTTTCGTTCATCTTCGAAAATCCATTCGTTCGAATATCTACCGAAAACATGAATCAACGCTCGTTGGTTCGTTCGTTCTCGTTAAAATGTTACGAATGAAAGTGCTTTTACTTCTACCTGACACTGACATGTATGTTTTATAAATTTTGTTCAAATTTTTATCATCCACCGTCAAAGAATAAACAAATTAATCAATTGTTTCGAACATCACAAAATAAAACTTTATTCCGGATACAAAATAGAACTTCGATTGTGTCCATGAAAATTTATGACAGATATAGTATAAATCCATTAGCAAGTATGACGTTTTGATCAATTTTATAATGTAATACTTGTTCGAATATTTATCAAATGTTTCTTCTGAAAGATATTTATCACCAATTTATTTCTAAAAGGAAATAAGATGATTTCTGAAGTTTCTTCAAAATACCTAAAGAAATGAATAAAGTTACAAGCAATATCGACACCAATGGTATTAATAGATCAAAATTAAATGATATTAGAATATATATAATTAGTTATTATTCAAGATGACCTAGTAAGGAAAAAAACATGATGCTTTTCAACAGCGGTAACCTCGCTCGGCCTCGGCTAATGCTTTCCCGAGGACCAGCTGAAATACACCGAGACGCTTTTAAATTACAAGCTAGAAACCTCGTTCGCCCACGCCGCCTCCTTCACCGCTCTTCTTCGTTTCTCTTCCTACCGTTCTCCTCTTTCAACGTTTTTGTGTGCAATTTTAATTTTAACACAAGCCATTCCCCGGCACAGCTCGCCACGGTACTGGCGCACTTTAATCTTCCAGAAGAACGTCCATTGTGTATCGTCCTACTCGTATCCATCTCTCTCTTTCTCTCTCTTTCACTTTCTGTTATGCTCCTTTTATCTCTTCTTTCTTCTTCCTATCCCATCTTTTCTCTTTTTTTTCTTTCTCTCTCGCTCACTCGCTCGTTCACATATAGTCTAGTCGCCTATTTCTCACACTCTTAAATTTTACCGTATACCATACACCTTTGTAGAAAAAAAAGAAAACAACTACGTATAGAGAACGAAAGATAGAGAGAAAAAGTCGAAAGTAGCAAATTTTCACAACGACGTTGTTGTTACCAAGCAACGTTCCTATGAATTAAACCATCTTTTTTGTTTTTTTTTCTCTTTTTCTTTTATCTCAACAAAATATACAACACCTCGTCTCTTCCATCTCGTCCTTTTTTCTATCTTACTTTTATTTGAGATATTCAAGTTTCATTTCCAATGTATTCATAAAGATGACCCAAAGAACTAAATTGCTTGTTTATATATGACAACAAAAATTCATTATCAGCTTGACTAAAAATAGCGCTCCGTGAAACTAGATTGGGTCATTTTTTTTTTTTGAAATATTTATCCATTTAATAAGGTCGACATTAGACGGCAAGAATATCGGAAAAAAACGATCCAAAATAAACAATCGTCTATCTCTCTTTTTCTTCCATTCTCTTCCTTTCTTTTTTTTTTATCGTGAATCTCGAATGAAATAAACGAAATGGAGTTAGTACTTTATTTTTCAAATTCTGAGCGTTTTTATATACACCATCGACCGACCTTTCTTGTATATTGTAGTTATAATTGAAGATACTTTCCAATTAAACGAAAAACGGAAAACAAGAAAAAAGAAAATGAAAAAAAAGATTTAACAAAAAAAACAACTTCTAAAAGAAGACCAGAAAAATTCGAAATGATTGAGAGATAAAGACGAAGATAGTAAAGAAAAGAGCTATGTACTAGTTTTATGTAAGAAAGACAAAGGCAAAGGATAGAGATATAAAGAAGACAAAGAATAGAAGAGAAGGTTAGTCGAATCTAGGAGAAATTTAGTTCCCAAAACGAGGGTCTAATCGCCAGCACGATATCTCTCTGGACTTTACGAGATCCCATGTACGACTACACACACACACACACACACACAGAGAAACAACGAGTTACACGAATAGACCAATAGCTACGAGAGACAGAAACATACACGCACTCTAGAAAATACGAATATACCCATATCCCCCCACACACACACACACAATCAAGCACATGTTAAAGTACAAACACAGTTAGTTCGACTCTCGGTTACATACAAAGGCCGTGGGGTAAAACATCGTCGGCAAGATTACACCGGAGTTTCGCCAGTTTCCGATGTTTTATCGAGATGGTCCTTCGCTCCCTCCCTTCTCTTCTTTCTCTCTATCTTTCTCTTACTCCTTTCCTCTTCTAACAGGACAACGAGAATTCCAACTGAAACACACTGCCTCGTGGAAAGCCGGTTTGAAACTCGTGAATAATACCGTGTCCTCGTAGAAGTCCCGACTGAAAGGAATTGGGGTAGTAGCGGTGTTGGGGAGTGGGTAGGGGTAGTTTGTCCGGATGGTATCGAGTAAGGCTCGAATTGGAGAACGTGTCGCATAATCCTTTCAATACGGACAAATCCTTCTACGTGCAAAGGATTTTCCACGCTCCCCGATGAAATAATCGTTGAGTTCGATTGATTCGTTTCATTTCGTTGGATAAAAGAAATAGTGAAAAAACGAATGGGCTAACAAGTAGGCAATGGTCTATCAAAGAATTTCCAATAGGAATAAAGTTCTTTTTTTCATGTTTATACGTAAAAAATATTTTCTATCTTTATTATAATACAAATATAGGATCAATTTTGTCGTATATTATCGATAATCGTTTCTACATCGAGCAAAATTAATTATTTTATTTTGTACATTTTCAAACGAAGAGACGATGACGAAAAAAATATATAATAAATTGTCATTCGTTGTCGAAAACATGTTCCTTTACGGTCAATGAAATTTTTTTAAAGTTTTAATTGTAAAAGAAATTGGAATCTCGACTAACGATAAGACAAGAAAGCGTTAATCGATCAAACGTTTAGTATGGGAATAAGATCCAAGATTTGCGTCGTAGCACAAATAGTCAATATCGAAATAAAGAGGATATAAAGTTATAAAGAGAAAGATATATATTATGGTTCATCGTTGATAACCGATCGTAACGGAAGGAAGTTTTTGGCGCGAGTCTTTTGACATCAAATGGATAAAAGACGCTAGATATGAAATAGGTCTTATCATGTCCAGTAAGTCGATACATTTTTCTTCGAATCGAACGTGTTTAAGGAAGTCGTAAAATTGTTGAAATATAACGATGATGTTAAATGTAAAAATAAAACAAGAGACACAAAGAAAGATAAGTTTCAATTTGAACGAAACTAGATCAATGATCTTTACTGATCAAACTTATATCAATTGTCCTCTATGTATATGCTCACATACATACGCACAGACACACACTCTCTCTCTCTCCCTTTCTTTCCTTCTCTTTTATTTTATCCATTTCTCTTTCTATCTATTTATCTATCTATCTTTCTTTCTACGAGAATATTTTCATAAGACAAGAAAAGATGAAAAATATAATCCGATATCCATCATTATCGAATAACGCAAATTACCTAAGAGAAAAAGATAGTCTCTTAGAAGGCAAGACCAAAACATACTTATGCTCTGCCAATCTCAGATGATTTATCGAGACAACATTTTTCACTTTCGCCGCGTCAGCAAGCTATTATTGATAAAGTAAACTTTTAACACGATTTCTAAGGCACGACCGAAGTCGATTTATCTATATTATGAGCTACTACTACTCTACCTATGGGTAAAGAAGTTCATCTCTTTCTGTATGAAAAAAAAGTAAGAATAGTAAGAATTTTACACGCCTACATAAAATTCATTTATTTTCTTAATTATAATTAAAATGTTCATTCATTTTTATAAGATACTTTAATGATAATACTAATAATATACATCATATATGTGTGAAAAATAATTACCGAAAATCATATTATTCATTATATTTACAAATTTTTTATATTATATCTTTTATTTGAAATAAAATTATACATTTGTTGTGATATTGAAAATTGTAAGAAATACTTATTATTACATGTGCACTTTTAAAACACAAAATTTAATTTATACTCTTTTGAACTATACGTATAATTGCTCATTTATTTTGTATATTTACTGTATACCTTATTATTCTTTTATGTAATTGAACTCTATTTATAGTAGATTTTATATAGGGTATTGAGAGAATGTTGAGTTAGGTAAAACGATTGTTGGAATACCCTAATTCTTTATTATATTTATTTGATGTGATTTTTATTTAATAATAAAACAAACTTCTAAAGTATAATTAATATTTGACAAGTTTTCCGTTCACGCATAATATGAGCTTCGTTTTAATAGTAGGGAAATCGAGTGGGTAAGAAGCTCTTCCGTTTGATTTGATATGCCTTATTTGTGTCCCATCGTTGGTCCTGATGCAACATGAACGGACGGACACTCACATCTAGAATCAAAGCACGAAGGGAGCCTCGCGGCGTCTATCGGATTATACTCAGCGATTAATCCACTAGCCTCACGAGCGTAATCAGTCGCTTGATTGTTCTACTCGAAGGGTTGCCACTGGCTTCGCTCGAATCTTCCCTCTCCCTACTATACTCTTCCCCTACCTGAACTCTCACATCACAAACTCTCCGACGCCACTCGGGGCTATCCGCGAGAACCGATTCGTATTCTGGAAGGTGTCTCTCAGAGACAACGTGCATTTATTACTAAATTAGAGGAGATCTAAGCAGAATGCATGATTTCCCTAATTCTACCTGGGACGACGCCGCGTCCTTTTCTATCTTACGACGAATAGCAAGTTCATTTCCATGAAACGTTCCAAATTATCTCCTCTCTCTGTGTTTCTACTTATTTTATCTATAATTATAACCTTTTCAAAACTTCCTACGTTTAATCTGACTCAAATTTGTAAAGATTTAAATATGATATTAGTAATTTCGTTTTTAAACAAAATTAAATTTCTTATCGATGAAAAATTAATGAGGAATCGATGTAATTCCTTTAAATTAGACATATCGAATATTTATATTTTTTTCGTTCATTATACATTTATTTTTTGATTTAATTACATAAAAATATACGAAGAGTTAGAAGCATTGGGATAGAAAACATATTTATTACAATAATTG
Organism: Polistes dominula; assembly: GCF_049000335.1. Lineage (NCBI taxonomy): Eukaryota > Metazoa > Arthropoda > Insecta > Hymenoptera > Vespidae > Polistes > Polistes dominula. The sequence goes on along the minus strand of NW_028301152.1, from coordinate 4,510,168 downwards.
TTTTTTCTTTTTATATCCATTCACAAAGAACACAAAAAGCTTAGAATTCAGTTTTAAATGTCTTCGTTCCGTATATTTTTCATTTTTTTTTTTCACAAGAATATTCTCCCGATTTAAGTATTGAGACGATGGGAAATAAGAGAAAGATAAAAAGCAAGAAAATTCTTAAGAAAAGAATTTCTTTCTACGATTCTTTGGATGGGAAAAGGTTCAATTTTAGTACGCGTCGAAGTGAAAGAAGAGAAGGCAGTCTAATGATCGTCGTTTAAAAGTAGTAGAGCATCGAAAGATTCAACGAATAATCTTTTCCTATCTGGTATAGACGAATTTAATTCGAATCAGGGACGAAATTATCTGTTCATCGATTGAAATCGCTAAAAGACGATTCGACTAGCAGGTGCGTATTATACTGCAAAACGCTTTAATGCTAGTGTTAAACAAAATTACCATCATCTCATTCTATCCCTCTGTCCTTCTTTATCTATCTTTCTCTTTATATCTCTTTATCTTTAGCATTCTCTCTCTCTCTCTCTCTCTCTCTCTCTCTCTCTCTCTCTCTCTCTCTCCCACATACACTTAGGATTCACTTAAACTTCCTTACGGCTATCTCTTTCTCTTTCTCTCTCTCTATCTTACTTTGTACGTCCTTCGAAAACAATTAACCGTGTAATTTCCTTGCTCGATTTGCGACATTAATTGTTTGCCCTCCAAGTCGAAGGAAGGCGGAGCTTCCTGACAGACGCAAAGTTCTGCGAGAGGAACGATTCACTTACCGGAAAGTGTCGTACCGAAGACCAGGAACTAGTATTACGTTCTGAATCAGCGTGACTTCCTGTGAGACCGTTTTCCATGTATAATAATTGCGCAATTAACCGGACCGCATTCCCATCGTCCATTTCTCTCTATCTCTTTCTTTCTCTTTCTCTCTTTCTCCCTCTCACTACTAAATTTCTTTAACCCAATGATTGTGGTGAAGACGAATTTCTTGAATTAAAACTTTGAAAATAGATCAAAAGTTCCTTCGATATGTTCAAAAAATATTCCTTTTTTATTGGTATATTCGTGTTTGATGTTTTTTACCATTGAATTCAATTCTCGAAAACAAAATTGGAGACAACAAATTTGAATCGAGGGAACGAACGAAAAATTGATTCACGTCGAACCGTGCATGATTAATTAAAACCGATACGTTGATCGTGTTGATTAATTGACGCCGTTGGTACGATCGATACGAAACGAAATTAAATTAATTTACAATTAATTATTCGCACGTGCTTAAACGACGCGATGTATTTCTTTTGTCATTTGAGCGACTCGATTGATGAGAAACTTTCATAAAATCGTATCGTAAAGTAAACTAAATTATTTATATGGAAGAACTTTAATTCTTTTTTGTAATTTGTTTATCACTCATCCGTTAATCCCCGAAGAGCAGAGATTTCGAAGTAAAAAGTAAAAGCTTACGATAAACCATCTCTTTCATAACATTTTAAAACTTTTATTCCGATTTTGTTAAAAAAAAAAGGTTTTTTTTTGCATCAAATATTGGAATGTTTGAATACGTCGACAAAGTACTAAAAATATAAAATAAAAAGTTAAAAATTAGTGTTTGGGCTATCATTCACATAAATGTATATATACACGTAGCACATGAAAGTGAATACAAAGTAATCAATTTTTTTTGTCTGTTAAATCTATCACACACGAACCAAAAACAATCGAATAAAATCGTTTACAATTTATAGTTAAATGTCTGGTTTCGTTTCACGATTTGATAATAAAATTATTGTTTTATATTTTTGTTCAGTTAAAAATGAAATTGAATATCAAAAATAATATAACAAAGGAAAGATCTTTCCACGTGTATTAATCAAAAAGAATGACAAAATTTATATAGTTTTTATATAGTATTTATATAGTTATTTATATAGTTAAATTCTAGTAACGCATAAAGTAGCTTATGAAATGGGTTGAAGGGCCAAGAATCAAAGATGAATATATCTGTTATATCGTCATGGTGGTTGACCCTTTCCACGTTAACTGTGCTTAAGTGAATACGCAAAACGCAGGGTCCCGCGTTAATCGGATTATTCTCAGCGATTAGTCTCCTTGCCTATCGCAGTCATGCTCATGCACATTCGTCTGCGTACGTTTGATCGAGTCTCTTGTGTGGGTAGTATGTGTGCGTACCATTTAAAAAAATATTATTTTATCTATCATCTCACATGGAATAGTTACTTTTTATTAATATATAGGTAGATATGTAATAGTTTGTACGAACAATATTTATTATTATTATTATTATTATTATTATTATTATTATTATTACATATAATAATTATTAAGAAAATAAGATAATATAAATATAAAGATAAAGGGGGCTAATAATAATACTTTCTAAACAAATATACAAATAATCATCATTATTTTTAATACATTGAATCAAGAAACTAATTGTCCCTTGATGTCACGAATTATGCCATTCTTAGCTGTTCGCATGTACATACATCAAACGCGTCTTTGCGGTCGCTTTCGAGCGTACCAACCAGCCGTCTAATTACAACGCTCCCCATTTCGTCGCTCTAATTGTTTATCCTACATCCTTGTACGAAGATACATATTTACGAGAGCAGCTAACTCGTACTTTTCGTACGAATGAACACGTTAAATAATAGTATGTGCGATATATATACATATATATATGTATATATGTATGTATGTTTGTATACATGAATCTACGCTTCATATTATATTATTGATAATGCATAATTCTTGTGTTATAATAATATCCATCAAAATCTCATTAATTATTAACTAAAATATACATTTTTTTGACTTTTTTACATAATAGTTTTATATCTTTTACTTTCATCATTTTTTTTTTTTTATTATTTACTTAAAAACTATTGATAATTTTTCTTTAAAAGATTAATCTTCCATAGTAGAAATATTCTTTTCAATAAAATATTGAAATTCATACGGTATAGATATAATGTTAAATACATATAAATAATAACGATTGAAAATCCATGAACTATATAACAAATATGTGGTAAATTTACAGTAAATATATAGGAAAATAAACGACGATGTAAAATGATTGGTGTGTGAGAATGTGCATTAATTATCTGTTATTACCAAATTAGTGCGAACCCGTCGTCTTGCTCTGCGCGAAATTCATAACGTTGGAACGTTCGCGAGTTAATACGACTAATGACACGTGAGTAACGAACGATCGAGCAGTCGTAGTTGCTAGCCCGGCTTTCATGTCTCGTTGTCGTTGTCGTTGTCGTCGTTGTCGTTGTCGTTGCCGTTGTCGTTGCCGTTGATAACTCCCACGAGAAGATGAGCTAATTATATGTTCGTTGATTCATTCGTTTAGTCGGTGGCGTTCGTAATTACACTGAAAAGTCCTCCGTCGCTAATTCGCGATTGTTAATATCGCCGAGAATAGCGGAAAACGATATAACGTACTTTTTGTTCTTTTTTTGTTTAAATCTCATCATTTATATGTATGTATCTTTCATTTTTTTACGTTATTCACATTTTTTTGTTGGCAAGTATTATTACAAAGGGACCGACATTTCGCGTTATCGTTGTTCATTTTTCAAATATAAAATATATTTTTACAAAGCAACCAAGAAAAAAAAGAGAAAGAGAGATTATCGCGTGTTTACATTTACTAATGAACCCGGTGATGTCCTTTTTATCTTATATATCAAATATGTTATCGTCAAAACGTGAAATCCGTTAATTCATGAAATAGTCAGCTAAACCATGAAATAGCTCTACTTAGGATGAAGGAAAGCAGAATTACATACTTTAACACTGAACCTACCGACACATCATGTAAACCTATTTCTACCGTAAACGGTCAAGTGACCGTTTTAAAAAAAGAATTTATTTTCATATAAAAAAAGGTTTTATCCAATTGGATAGTGAATAATATACCTTTTTTTACTTCGAAATGAATAATGTACATGGTATGCGTTTTTATCGAATTTTTTACAATTAAAAAGGTTGTTACAAATTACCATATTTTTATAAATTACCACATCTTTACAAATTACAGTACGCGGTCATTTGACTGCGCATAGTAAGTTTAGTGTTAACCAAGTAATATACGAATTTACAAGAGGTCAGTAGTTTTAGGTATGAAATTGAAATTTGATCTGTAGATTAGATCCAATATAATAGCACGACTAACAAAACATTGGTTTCAAGGGAGAGGAAGAGATAACAATAGATAACTACGGGCATTGTTGTAGGAAGAAAAGCAGACTTTATAAACGGATCAAATTTCAATCTCATATTTTAACCACTCGACTCTTGTGAATTTATATATAGACATTATATCCTAAAATTAATAATTTAAGTAAATAATAAAATTCTTTTTATATATTTATCATAAGAATGCCTAGTTATTTCGTGCAATACCTAGGGTTATCATGAATTCATTGAATTATACACTTTAACGATATTATATATATATATATATATATAAAATCATAAAATGAAACGAACCGATAATGCGAAAAACACATAGACCTGAACACTTGGTAAACGTTATCCTCGTTTTTCGTTTATTCTGATCGATTCTCGTTCTGTCGCATGCTTTATCGTCCACGCCTTTCATCGATCGTCGTGAAACGATGTCACGAAACACTCGTGTGCGTGTGACTATGTATTTTTTTATAAGGGATACTAGAGTAAGTTTATACGTTTCTTATTTTTTCATTTTTTTGCTTTCTCAAATTAAAAATAAAGGTAAGCAAAACAGAACATAGTAATAAAAAAAGAACATATTCACATACTTAAAAATATCATCCTAATCATGACAAGTGAATGACATAGGCTAGTTATTATGTGCAGCTGTGGGTCTTAGAAATTTGTGTAAAACTTTTTCAATGTCATAAATGTGTGATTTAATATAAAAAGACCAGAGATTATACTACTATATTCAAGTATTAGTTGAACCAATTAATAATAGAGGATTTTTAAAGTATCGGTGTTCTTAAAATTCATAGAGATTCTGTAGATAAGTTCCAATGAGTTAATGTTGAGGGAAACAATATTATTAAAATAAGATTTAAAAAAAAGATCAGCAGAAACAATAATGCCTAAGTCATTAATATAGTCAATAGAGAATAACATAAATGAGCTTATACAATAATTAAACAGAGTTTTTTTACGGTTAAAATGAACTATATAAAAATTAAACAAGTTGAGAGACAATTATATATATGTAAGATATCTTAGAATGATATATTTTTATTACACGAAATACGTTGCTTTTTAATTATTATACGTTGATTATAATATTTATATAAAAGTACAACAATAAAGAGGATGCAATACGTACACAATATTGTTCCTTCAAAAGATGTCGATACGAGAACCGTTATAATTATTTTCCACGACTATAATCAAGATAGAAAAAAAATACAAAGAAAAAAGGAAAACAAGATGAGCTTTCTTCCCTGGAGCACTTCGGTATTCTCGTCGTCGTTATCGATGATTATCGGATGCAACATACGACGATGATGACGAAAACAATGACGACGAGAGGAATAGCTTGAAAAAAGTTTCTAATAAACAATACGAACAATATAGGAATCGATTCTAACGACAACCTCGAGAGGAGATTTAAAAGCAAAAGTAACATTCTGAACATGTTCTCTATGTCGTGTATTTAATACACAATGTGAAAGCAAGAAATAAAAATATAACAATAGGTAGATAAATAGACAGGAAAAAAGAGAGAGAGAAAGAGAAAGAGAGATAGCGTGATATGCTCACAAAACGTATCAGAAAATTTTTCAAATGGCTGGTCATATATGCACATGCGCAGGTACGTACATACATTATCTTCTCTCTTTCTCTCTTGCTCTCTTTCTCTTTCTATCTATCTATCTTTTGCTGCTTCACTCGCACTATACAGAGTACAATAGGTAAGCTGCGATCGATGGTAAACCATTAGCATAATTAACTGCGTGTCAGACACGTGATATATGATGTAACCGCTTTTATCCATCGTTACACACAAATATACGCACGGTCAAGCAAAAAATACCAACACTAGGGAAATAATGAAGCCCCCGAGAAACGGAAATGACGGCAGGTAAATTCGATTTTTTTTTCTTTGAATTATGAATATGATCGAATAGGAACCATCAGCAAAATCAACTCCTCATCGGTTTATCGTCTTGTCGTTTTGTTATTTTCGTTGTACGCACTAATGGTAATATAATGATAGCTAACAATAAGATGACGACGATGATTGAGATAAAGAAAAAGGTGAGAAAGAGAAAAAAAGGAAATAACAAAATCATGACTCTCTTTCGTGAAATAGCGAATAATATGAAAAATCAATAGAAAATGAATATTTATCTGCCATATTATCTATCTACTACTTCTATTCTTCCCAACGGAGTAAATTAAAACTTTCAGAAGTTTACTTTTGATCAACAAATTAAATCGGAGCTTGCATTATCGACGAATATGAATATTCATAAGAATATTTGATCTCTTTTTTTCTTTGAAATTTGAACTAAATATGACAAAAAAAGCAAAAAAGTTTAATCTTTCAAAAAGATTCCTTCTGGATCTTATTCACAGATTTAACGCTGAAAAAGAAAAAGAGAGAAAGAGAGAGAGGATAAAGATAAAGTAATGTCGGATATTGGCGGTAACACGTTCCTTCGATGCAGCAATCTTTGACGAAATAAAAAAAAAAGATAGAACATTTTCAACTAAATGAGACAGGACAAATGGCATGAGACGCAAAATGATAGTGACAACTAGATATCGATTGAGAAAGCGATAATGACGGTGCACTTCTACATTCTAATGACTTGTAAGCCTAAACGCGACCGTGAGTAACATATTCAAAAACTAGTCCAAGTGAATAATCATCAAGAACAATGCGTACGATTACTCTTCTTCTTTTCCTCTCTACATTTCTTTTCTCTCTGACTTACTCAAATTTAGTAACATGAATTGTCTGAAATACACTTTTTCCACTAATTCTTTTCTTTTATCTCATCCTTCAAAAATATATCCTGTAATTTTCAAAAAATTAAAATAAAATAAAAAATTGTTATTTTGCTTAATTTTCCTCTCTCTCTCTCTCTCTCTCTCTCCCCTTTCTTTATTTCTCACTTTGTTCTATAAAAATACCTTTCATTAATATTATCAGTCAAAAGTTTTTATTTTGTTTTAATCTTCCCTAAAATAAATCAAAAGTAATTGGACATATCTATCACAACATAAGGAATGTAAATTCAATTGTTTTAAAAATATTGAATTATTGCGTAAACAAAGAGCGGAATAGAGAGAGAAAATAGATAGATAATTAGAAATTTTTTTTACGTAAATAAACAAAAATTGATCGAACTTATTATGATACGCTCTTCATTACTTACGTGTGATCGACACAGATGATTCCCACGTTAACCTACATAATTAGTCGAGGCGAAACGGAGAAAGGGAAAAATAGAAAGAACCCGCGCGTGTGAGAGAGAGAGAAAAAGAGAGAGAGAGAGAAAAGACCATCGAATCATAGAACAATTGAGTTGGACAAGAACGAGTTCGATAATCGATCTTTCTCGTTTCATCCTTTTTTTTCTTTGACTTGCCATTTGTCTTCTATGTTAGCGAATGTTCGCCCACACGCCTCTCTTCTTCTATTATTTTTTCTCTTTTATTTCTTCCTCCTTCTTATTTTCTTCTTTTTTTCTAACACGTTCAGCGTGAACAAAATCATAAAAGTTTTAGCCTACAAGTTCAAGACGCCAAGATACGCGTTCTACCGGTCTCCCTTTTTGTGTTCTCTTTCGGTCCAATAACAAAGGTAGTTTCAGTGTTAGTTCTCCGTAACGCTACCCCGTACTCTACTTACGAAAACTCCTTTCGATCTCTTCGTGTACGTGAAAGCTGGATCCTTGAGTTTCGTTGGCCATTAGCGGCAGCCGTCGGCCCTGAAAATCAGAAAACTTCTTAACCCGATTTCTACCGACTTCTCCCTCTCTTTTTCTCTCTTTTTCTCCTCTCTCTCTCTCTTTTTCTCTTTCTCTCTCTCTCTCTCTCTTTCTCCCTCTCTCTTGCTAACCTTTTCAGATCAATTACCTTTTTCTCTGTGGATTTATCACACGCATTAAAATATTAGTTCATAAGTTAACTGCTCACAATGTGAACTTTAAAAACTACTCTTGGTGGTCTTTCGATTTTTAAAAGAAATCTTTTTATATTTCTTCTTCTTTTAAAAAGAAATTAATTAAATTTTAATAAAGTTGAAAAAGATGCTTTTTTGAAAAATTGATTTTTTACTATTGGACAGAAAAGTTTTCGGAACTTTTTAAAAATTCTATTTACTATTTCAAATACTTATTCACTATTTATAAAATATATTTGTAATTTGGTAACAACCACCCCATACCACCTCTGCCCTTCTATTCGAGCGTCGTTGAAATGTAATTATTTGGTAGACGTAAAGAAAGATTGACTTGTCGTTTGCAGGGCGTTTACAATCTACTGGGAGAGACATTGTCGAGGCTGCAACAGTATGCCGAGGCCGAGAGGTGGTTCCAAGCGAGTTTGGCCAGCCAGCCTGATCATGTGCCGGCCCACATCACTTACGGGAAACTTCTAGCTCGAAACGTAAGTCGTTACTAGTTTTAAATCGTTTCCACCTTGTCGGATTGCCACAAGTTGAGTTTCCAAGTCGGATTACGATCTGACTCACGTCATCCGTTGAACTTTCAACTTAGTAGCTAGCTATTCCGAAAAAAGAGAAAAAGAAAAGTGGGAGAAGAATAAGAGAAAAAAGAAAATAAAATAAACTAAATGTCCATTCTGTAAAGTTTAAAACGATTTTCTAAAATATACGTTCTGTGTCGATAGTTTCGTTCGAAAGCCTTTAAATGTCGAGTTACAAAACGCATACAATGTCGACCGATCTCTCTCTCTGTATATATATATATATATAATTGTATATTTTTCACGAATCATTGAACAAGAAAGTTAGCTCATCGCCAAAATACGTTTTGAAAAGAAATAGAAAATCGTAGAATCTTTCTTTAGAAAATTGATAAGCTCCACGCGTTTCCTCGTCGATGTTCCTTAGTCCGATCACGTATCGACCTACATCACTTGACAAACCTTGGACTCGACACGTAAGTAGTTAGAGCTATTTCGACCGGACGAATGCGTCAATTGACCAACAGAATCTCTCGCACACGAACGTTGACCCACTCGCCTCAATTCTCTCAACAGGAAGTCTACGGCCAGACAAAGTGATTTCTATGGCACAATTCGTTTACGAGGAAAAACGCAGAGAGAAAGAGAGATTATCTATCGACTTTTTAAGTTTATTTCTTTTTGTTAAAATAAAAAATAAAAAAGAATACAGGTAAACAAAATTAATTTCTCAAGATGTATAAATTCAATTTAATATTTCTTTATTGTTAACCTTTGCTTACCACACCTCCCTGGAGAAACACGCTTACTGAACCCCGGTCCTTTGGACCCAGGCGAGAAAAATTGTTATAAAAAATTAACTATTGCATAGATTTACTTCAACATTTTTTTGAGACTTCTTTAATACTTACTTAAAAAAACTATATAGGTTTTATAGCTTTAAATAAAATTTAAATATGTTTAAAAAATTACCAAAGTTGAAAAATTGAGAAAAATGACTCTTTTTATTAAAAAATTCATAACTACTTTAATTCTCAATACTAAGGCTTAAAGATTTAGCTAAGTCTTCTACTAGTGCACTAGTACAAGAAAAAAAATAGTAGTTCAGTGGATCTTTCAAAAAGTATATTTATTTTGAAGAATGATTGCCGAAAAAAAGATGAAAAAATGAAATTCTCGTTTTCTTCAAAATACTCCATTATATCAGCTGTTGGAGTATTATATTTATCTAAAATCTTATTATTTTATTACATTTATATGAAATTAATATAAAATGAATGAAACATGTATAAAAATAGTATTTTTTTTTATTATATATCACAACAATCGTTGCACATAGCGACAGAATGTTTGTGGCAAGCAGCGCCACGTGTTTATACTCTAACAAAATAGCTTATAACGTGATCGTATATCGTCGCTCCAATAAAAAATTATCGTTATTAAAATGTTATATATTTGATATAAAAAAATTAAACGTTGATAAACATATATTATATACTTTTTTCTTCAATCTAAAGCCAAAATACATAAAAAAAAAATTCATTCCAAAAAATCATTTTCAAACGTACTTACCATACTCGGGTACTTTGGACCCAGACCATTTTTTCAACAGCTGCCAAAAGTATACTAAGGGCTCTAACGTTACGCAAAACGGTCTGAAGGGTGGTTAAACTCTTCAACTTTTGGGAAATGGTGTAGTAGACCGGCTATCATTTGCTTTAAGTACTAAAAATTGAGTTGCAAAAAAGGTCTGAGTCCTTTGGACCAGGTGTGGTAAGCAAAGGTTAATAATAAATATTTCAAATGATGAACCTATTTTACAAAATTCTAACTTAAATCATCAAGTTTAATTTTGAAACATGAATAATAATAGCCAAAAATATATGATTTGTTTTGATATATTATCTTTTTATATACAAATATAGGATATATTGAAAAAAATTTTTCAAATTTCAAAAATAAATGATAAATTAATTTTTTTTAATCCTTTACTAACAATATCTATACGTTTTTTTTCGTCATAATTACTGTAATAATACGTAAACAAAAAAAAACATATAGATATATAATAAACATTGCTACATTTAACATGTTATTGTCAGTACTAAGAAATTCATTTTTTATGCAAGCAATTTCCTCTTCCACTCCCAATTTATCTTCTCGAACTTATTTATTTGATCAAATAGACGTTGAGAAAGTAATCGAGCAAATGTTTTTTTCTTTCGCAATGGACGATTGAACAGCGAGCGCTGAAGCGTTCTTTCTTTTACAGTCAAGTCGCATCCTGGAAGCCGAGAGATGGTTCCTGAGAGCTCGTAGGTTGGCACCCGACGATCCGAGCGTACACCATCATTACGGTAGGTGTAACCGAATACTGCTCTAATTAAAGCTTCCTTAAATCTATCAATGGGAAGCTCCTTTCATCCGTTATTTTAACCAGTTTACGATAATAAGAATGTTCTTAATTCATGGTCTAACTTTTCTTTGTTAGTTTTTTTTTTATTTTGCTTTTTCAATAGGCATTCACGATATAGTTGATGTAGGTTCTTCTTCGTTATTGGAATAATGCAATACTGATCCATCTCTTTTGTATTTTTCTCTCTCTTTCTCTCTTTTCCCTCTTTTCTTCGAAATTGCAAGTCCTCCTTTTTAAAGTGAAAATTTCTCATCTACTGTAACAACAAAATAATTGATTCTTGAGCATCCTACAAAATTGCATACAAAGAGATAGTTAAGAATTTCTTCGATAGGGACAAGACGTCGGAACAAAGTGAATATCCGAGAATCGAGTAGAATCATTTTACAGGAAGCTTAAAGGAACAGATTTGCTATAAATACTATCATAATATTTACGAAAGGAGTTGGTAAATCATGAAAAGAAGATACATATCGAGAGAGAGAGAGAGAGAGAGAGAGAGAGAAAGAGAAAAAAAAGAAAAAAACCATAACAAATCAAAAAAAGAAAATTTAACTAGACACCTACCTATAAAAATTACTATTGAAATTTATTTCTTTTCACAAGTTTTTTCACTTATTCATAGAATAAATAATATTTCTATGTTTACATTACAAATATTATATGCTTCTCTCTCTCTCTCTCTCCCTCTCTCTCTCTTTCTCTCTCTTTCTCTCTCTCTCTCTTTCCTTTTATAAATACGATTTTTGCTATAACGATGTGCGAAAAGCTTATATCATCGTACAATGAATCCAAATTTGATTCATAAAAATTCCTATCTAAATTTGTATTTCTTTTCATGCGTATTCTCGTTAATTTATTGAATCAATATTACATATTTCTGTATACATTTTATATCACAATTATTATATGTTTCTATCTCACTCTTTTTCTCTGTTCTCTTTTAACTTATATATTTACTATAACCCTGGGAATAAAACTCATATAATATCATCGGACATTGAACTCAAGTTCGACACATATCAAAATTCCTGGTTAAATATTTGTTTCCCCCTTTCACGTGTTTTTCGATCATTCATCGAATAAATATCACATTTTTTTACGTTCTACATCATAAATATTACATACTACTTTCTCTCTCTCTCTTTCTCTCTCTCTCTCTCTCTCTCTTTCTCCTTCTTTTCTGTCTTTGTAGAACTTCGAATTTTTTTCTTTTTTTTTTTAACGACGTGCGAGAAACTAACATCATATCACCATGGAAAATAACGACGCGAAAATTTCAAAGAAAATACGTGCCATCGTATATCCTTCGAACAAATGTTTTCCCTATACGCGAAACAATAAAACGCAGCCCCAAGTGCCATGCCCGAAGCTCGTCGTTATTTTTCATCGCTTTCCTCTATCGACGCTCGCGTTCCGCGTTCGCACCATTGTTTTTCTTATCGCTCGTGCATTCATGGAAAAGTTTATTTGGGCGGGGATGAACGATACTCGCTACGCTGATTTACAAGTGGCACGTTACTCTTTTAGGTGATAAACTTTGTTCGGAAATAAATAGCTTTAGATATTCGTTTGAAAAAATCAATGCAAATTCTATCTCTTCATATGAGGTGTTCAAAAAGTAATACAAATATAACTGAATCATGCTTAAATAGTAAATGATAAAAATAGAGAATACTTGAACTATATCTATCTTCGACTTTCAGTTTATTTTTTTCTAATATTTTTTAACAAGATACTCCAGAAACTGTGAAGAACACTTCTTGTAAGAGACTAAGTAATAAGAAACACTTCTAATAGATTGACTACGAATAAGTTATGTTTTGGATTATTACCATCGATGTTTATCAGTTTAAATCTAACAGATGGCTAACTTCTTCAAACTTCATATTATTTTTCATAATAATATCAAGATTTTGTCGTAAACTAAAAATATATTAGATTATCATTATAAAACACATATCATATTGAACTAATAAGATCTTAGTATAATTATTATTAAAAAAATAACTTATATGCTTTAGGGATATTCCTGACGTCACAAGGAAGGTTAGCAGAGGCTGCAGAGGAGCAGTTAAGAGCCGCGGAACTTTCAAGGTCGGACTATGAGCTCTCAGTTGCGGCTGCATCGGCTCTTCGACAGGCGGATCGTCGAGATGAAGCTGAGACTTGGTATAAACATGCAGCAAATTTGAGGCCGCACGAGGCAAGAAGCCACACGAATCTCGGTGCGATCCTTCACCTAAACGGAAAATACAAGCAAGCGGCTGCTGCATATAGAGAAGCACTGAGGTTGCAACCAGGTGACGCCACGACCATAACGAATCTTCATAAATTGGCGGCTCTTTTGGCGTGACCGAACAACAATAATTACCATCTGATTTTTTGGTTAAGTGACGACCACTGTTGTCGTCATCACGAGGATAAAACTCGGCTATGTCGTTGTTGTTGTTGTACGATAAAAAAAAGAACCACTCTATTCAAAACCCATCACCACTTATCGTCAACGTCGATTCCCCGTGGACGCTTCGACTTTACCAAAAATCTATCCCCGATATTCGTTTGTATATCCGTCGGTGTGTCCGACGACGTCACGAAGACGAACAACTAGCTTCCACTTCGATGACGTCGTCACGACACCGAGACTTGTATCTCGCCTGCTATGGTATGTAAAGAATAAAGCTTCAATTATTTTTCTCTAACATAAGACCGGTCTTTTAGCGTCTTTATTTCTACCTAAGATTCCTTTTTCCTGTTCATGAAATTAAAAATAAAAATATAATTTGATCAATATAAGACAGAAATACGAACTGTTATATCTGATTAACGCACAGGTATGCACTCTTCAGCGATACATAGGGATTTTCCTTTTCATGATTCATATGTTATCATACAGAATATTTGGTTTTTCAGATCCGTTGGACTTTTTCTAAGAATATGCGCTAGAATATAAAATACTGTGTCATTATCGTTCGTGATTTAGGGACTTGTAATTAAGCAGTATTCAGGAATTTTTCAAAATATATTTAATATACATTCACCTTTATTAAACACTTTTATAAAATAAAATCTTTCTTTTATTAATATCAAAACTACTGTCATTATTATTTTCACTTTCATCGTTACTTGGTACGTCTGAAGACTAATCTGCCAAAAATTCTAAATACTTTTCAAATTAATACTCCATTTTTTACTAATTATTCGATACTGAATTGAAGTTTACAAAAAAAATTCAAAATCATATATATTTAATTATCATTATTCACAAAATAATGGTTTAAAGCGTAGAAGGTATGAATTTTTGTCTTTAGCACCTTTGAAAAATGCAAGATGTAGACTCATATTTCCCATTTAAAAAATAAAAAACACCGAAAAACGATTCACGTCCTTGTCTTCAACGCTTAAAATATGAAACACGTCAATTCACGTCTCTCGTCCACACTGTGATTCACATAACGGAAATATATTTAGAATTTCGCTTCTATCAATTAAAACCAAATCCCTTGCAGTTGTAAATATAAACGACATATCTTTTTTCGTTAATGAATTCGATGTCATTTAACCACGTAACACGATATTAAATTAGTGCTTGCAACGAAAATCACGCGCTCGTCAATAAAGATTTTTAATTATTCATTATCTTAAACTATTAATATACCTTATAAAAAAAAACTCTATGAGCATACGTTGAAAATAACTTATGAACAAATTAATAAGTTCCATGAAGAAGAAGAAGATCGAAGATTTTACGGTGAGTAGAGAAAGTCATTGCGAGAGACGACAGAAATGCGAGAGGCATCGTTAAATTCAAAGATACGCATCCGGTGAGACGTAAATCAGCAACATAGAACGAAAACGCTTTGGTCCTAATTTCTCCGTGGTAGAGTTTCTCGTGATGGTAATTACCGTGGCTAGGTAAGTTCATCTAAGCGAACTAATATCCGTCCTCTAACCTTTATTCTTCTTCTTCTTTCTCTCTCTATTTCTCTGCTTAGTGAAGTTCTCTTAGAAACTCACGCTACTAAAGCTCCATTAATATCGAATCTATTTGCACGAAGGTACTAACTGGAATATTTAAGTTTACACTTTAAATCACACCCCCGAGCAAGCGTCGGTTGCTTCTTGAAAAAGGGGTAACGAAAGAGAAAGAGATAGAGAGGGAGAAAGAAAGAAATAAAGATGGAGAATAGATAAACGGAATATGGAGCCACCTGTCGCTCCCTACTCAAAGACAGTTTCTGTAAACACTCGAGGAGTGCTACATCGGTTACTTACCTTTACTACGCTAAGAACTCGCTTCGTTATCTTTAAAGCGGAACATCGTCGAGCCAGTCGAACGAAGTATACTTCGTCAAGTCTCTTCAGCGCATGACGAATACCACATCTCGTTCGTTTCTTTACGAACTCTTCCTCTTCCACTATCTTTCCATTCTTGCGTGTTTAACGTATTATCATCTCTTACCTCTCGCCACCATCCTCCTCCCTTCATCTTACTCACCACTCTCTTTCTCGCTTTTTGTCGTCGCCCCGACCTACTTATCATTCGTTTACCTTACCTCCTTTTCTTTCATAAATCTCGAACCATCGCTATCGAAAAGTTCCCCCTTCTGAGATTCGATTTATCTACGAAGAACTAGTCGACTCTGCTTCTTCCTTTCTTCTTTCTATTTCTCTCCTCCACCTTATTCTTTTTCTTCTTCTTCTACTTCTTCTTCTCTTTCGAGTTCCTACAACTTCTTTCACCAACGCGAACTTTCTCGTCTCTCGCTTTCTCTCTCTCTCTCTCTCTCTACTCTCTCTCCCCCATTTGCAGCGGATCCGCCTATCTTGATTTCTATTCTCTTATCCGATCTTCGGGGAGCTATCTCGTCCCTGAATCCCTCGAAGAAATAACTTCTTCTTTCTTTTAAGATCATTTTATATATGCGTTTTGTGAACTCCTATCGGGTAGCAATAAATTTTCATACTTGCTTGCACTACAAGCAAGACTTGTCTTACGATGATGTCGAACTTCGAAGCTTTTAGAAATAAAAGAAAAGGGAAATAAATTTAAAGTTGTTTCACAATGTCTTTCTATTTGTTCAATTTTAAATTGTTGTTAATATTATCTTAAACGAAAATTGAGAAGAAACAAAGCAAAGATTTGTAATGTTCTTTATGCTTGAAAAAAGAAAATCAGATTCTAATCGAAAGATATTGTTTAGTTCATTCTAAGCTCCCTTTCTTTTCATTTTTCCTCTTTTACGTTTCCCCCTTAGCGACTATTCGTATTTATTCCACCTTACTTTCCGTGACCGCTTCGTCTTCTATCTTCTTTTGTATTCCAACCCTATTTTCGTTTCCAACGAAAGAAAAAGGAGAACCTGGAGTACAATAAAAGATGGGCACGCCGGATAGGAGAATGTTTATTATTCTCTAGAAGTCCCTAAGGATCTTGACCTGCCCACTCTGTCGATACAAAGAGCGTGCTACAATGTAAAACAACGAAAGTAGAAAGAGTGAAAAAGAGTGAAAAAGAGTGAGAAAGAAAGAAAGAATGAGAAAGGGAAAGGGAGAGAGATAGAGAGAAAGATACTTTCGTTATTCTTTCAAGATGCGAAAAGCTTTGCTCGCGATACGTTTAATGATAACAGCCGTATAACCGAGAAAGAACAAAGAACTAGACAAATTTATTTTATGTGATATGTAACAGTATGTAGCGTGCTAATATACTTATTTACGAAACAAAAGAATCGGTTTTGGTCAATCGTTCTCATAAAAAAAAAACTTATGCATCATTGCTAAGGTATTTCCAAGTCAAAATGTATTACAAATATATCATATTCAATAGACAGTTAAAATCGATATTTACACTTAAATAATTCGAATTATAGTTTCATTAACTGTCATCTATTTTATTTCATTCTCCAAATCTATAAATTAAAAACGATGATAGATGAATATATAAAAGAACCTTTTGAATAATAACAATTTTCGATTTTGCATGAATTGGAACATAGAAGATAAATTCATTAAAAATAAAAATAACCGAAAAAGCTTCAACGTTTCTTTTCGACACGGTCATACAGGAACTATTTTAATTAAGACTCCGAAAACGGCAGGTGTCTAGACTCGAAAAGTTCGCCGGTCATGAAGGAATTTATAGACGCGCGTGCTTATTACTGAGAGAAACAAGGCTGCTAAAGTTGTAATTATCTTTTCTTTATCGCGCATAAGAAAAAAAAAACATTGAGAGAAAAAGAAAGAGAGATATAAAGAGAGAGAGAGAGAGACGAAGAAGTGCTGTTTAATTCTTGCAAGCTGATTTTATTGCCGGATCGATAACTAATTAAGCGTCGTCTCTTAGCACTTAATAAAATAGGGCAACGAAGATGGAACGCAGAAAAGTAGGAAAAGCAGAGAAAGAGTGAGAAGGAGAGAAAGAGAGAGTGAGAGTGTGAGAGAGAAAAGGAGAAAGATAGATATGAGAAAAAGCATGGATGATAGCTTCAGATGGAAGAGGAACATGACTAAGAGAAAGGAGAGAAATTCTTGGAATCTTTTCGTTCAAGCGAACAAACCCCTTTTCCTTCTCGTCGTTCGCCACACTGATCGTTTCTGAAATGAATCGGTCCATTAACCACCATCCGTCACGATGGAAGGCAAACATCGAACGATCGGAAGGAAAAATAAAGAACAGAGAGAACTAGAAGAAAGCAACCTACGTATCTCGTTGATATCAACGATGATAGCGTGTTGAGTTTTCTTTCGTTCGAGTCGATTGCGTCAAATCAAAGTAAGTAGGTAGGTAGATAGGTAATGTAACTGCTGAAATGCTTTTCTTTGATCCTTTCATCGAGTAACGAGCTTTCCCAACAAGTTCACACAACTTATTCTCAGATATTTTATAAATGATCGTTTACTTCATGCTAATAGTCGTCGCGTCGTCCTGTTCTCGAGATAAAGTCAAATGCATTGCTTTAGTACTTTGCTTTTTCAAAAAAAAAAAACAAATGGAGAAAGTGTTGACCTTCTGTCAATTATTTTTTTCTATTTTCCTTGAAAAGGAAAATCTCAGATATAATATTACTTTCCTTGATCATGAAATTGTCTAGCTCATAGAAAATTGGGTTTTTATTTGTTATTAATCTATGCATTTTTCGGAAGACGAAAATATTTTTGCTTAGCTATAGTTACTATTATAAGTATTCGAATATCATATCACTCGAGAAACTATTTTCTATAACAAATAATTGTTGAGTTATTCATATGACCTGCTTTAAATTCTTTACCCGATATAATTTCTATAAAGTATTGGATTCTCCTCCGTAATCATCAGTCTTAAGTCTAAATAGATTTATGGAATCATATGGATCGTCAAATACGAAAATCACTTATTTAGACGAAAAGGACATTAAAATAACTATTGATCCAGGAAAGATCATGTATCTCATTAGAGTATCTAAACAAAAATTATTTCTAATATACATACCAAAATGTTTGTATTAAATAATTGAATCGTTTATTTTGAAAATGACCTAACAAGAGGAGTGCAATGTCTTGCCCTCACGGAATTTGTTCAAATTTTATAGGATAATAGATTTTGCTTCCCTGTTCACGAATATATATGATTATAGAGGACACTACTTGTTATGGCCTAAATTTCTCAATTAAGAGTCCTCTTGCGATTTTGTATATGCTATGAAGTGGAGAATAAAGGATTAGGTTCAGGTGTAAAATAAAACACGTGATTGAGCCAATAAAAGATGCGAAGCTTTATTGGCTCATCAGAGAAAAGCCTTGTGGCATAAAAACCCTGGATGATATTAGTAGAATACAATGATGAAATCTACCACGTGGCGTCGCCACGCGGGAAACTATATTTCACGAAAAAATTATATATTGGAATGATCTCACCTCTCGCACTCCTCAAGTATAGCGATCACAACCTTAAAGGTTGTGATGTTGAATGGGCTTACTTTCACAAGTCGGAAAGATTATGATGTTCTCTTTGTTGTCCCTGTGAATTCTTAAGTCTTTTGTCCAATATAGCTTTTATAATCCTTAGATGTTGAAGATGTGTCGTCGTAGGCGTTCGGTAGTAGAATAGGAAGAATGATCCTTTGAACTGGCCCAGCAGGGCGTATAGATGGAGGAGGTGCGAGAGGTGGTGGTAACTATCGTAGCGCTTCGTTAGTCGTCGGTAGTGTTCGTTACTCGTAACGAGTATCGATCTAGAATCTTATATTAATCGATAGAATCGAACGCGCGCGATTTTCAAATAACGCTAATTACCGTACTATCATTTCGGATCGTACACTACTCAATAATTTTTTAGATATTTGCCATTAAAGATGATACATAAAGATGCCGTTTAATCCTTAAAGTCATTTCTTAATTCTCAATTCATCAATTCAAAAATAATATTTATATAATATTCAGAAATAATATAAATGTAATATTCAAAAATAATATTTATATAATATTCAAAAATAATATTCATATAATATTCAAAAATATTATTTATATAATATTCAGAAATAATATTTATATAATATTCAGAAATAATATTTATATATTATTCAAAAATAATATTTATATAATATTATTCTGTACTTATAAGAATGATAAGTACAAATAATATTTCTTTCAATACGGCGAAAAATCAGTCCGATTGCCCCCATTATCGGGATCAGTTATTTTTGTTTATAAGCAATTATTAGATAAAATAAAATTTTGAAGGTCTTGGAGACGCATAAACATCCCTTTAACACAGAACCTTCAACATAACAATGATTTCACAATTGAATCTTGAATTGATTGAAAAATTTCTCAGTCTGGGACATCATTTATCCCGTCTGGTGCGAAAGGATTAAATTTCATTATGTATCTTTATATGTAAAAATAGAAAAAAAAAGAAAAAAAATATTATTCTTTGCCCGGAGATTTGAACCTTAACCGTCTCGGCTTATAACGGCACCGAACGCCAAACCATTGTCGCTACGTTAAATCCATTATAGGGAAGGATGGCTATAGAATTGAATTTTAGGAATAAATGGCATCTTTAATTGCAAATATCTAAAAAAATTTTTGAGTAATAGCCTCTATAACCATATATATTCGTAAGCAGGGAAGTAAAATCTATTATCCTACAAAATTTGAGCAAATTCCGTGAGGGCAGGACATTGCACTCCCCTTGTAAGTCCATTTATGTTCGTATCGAAATATTAAAGGGTTTGCATTGGATTAAATTTATAAATATAGATAACAGATATGGCATATTAGAATAATGCTTATCAGTTTCTAAAGATGTCTTTATATCATTCCAATTAACATAATTAAAATTATTTAAGAAATAATATCTTTTTGATGGTTATGATTGGGCTTAGACCACTTTCAAAATAAATGGCTCATATATTTTATATTAAAACTATTTATATAAGAATATATATAAATGAAAAAAAATCTTGTATGAAAATATAAAATAGTAAATGATTTTTAATGATATTAAATATATTTTATGAAATGGTTAAAAAATAACTTAGAATTAAAGAAATGTGATTTAAAACAGCTGGCATAAAATGTGTTAATCAACGATTAAATTTTTCACTTTGCTATTACTTTGAGGTAAATTAAGAAAAAGTCGCGTTATTATGCTCCAATTGAAATATCTTGACACACGGCATTTCTTCCGAGTTTTTCCATTACTTTTTCCTATTTTTTTGTTTCTTTTTTTCTTTTACTTTAATAATATACATCTCGGCCGGGCGTTAAAGTAAGGAATTACAGATACTACCGAAACGTTTTTAAGCTCTACTTTTATATCAAAATACATCGACTCGTTGAAAAGCGTAATACATATTTAAAGCTGTAGTCGTAGTTATAGTTTTTAATAAATTATTTTGCAACCTTACTTAAGAATGGGTCCGCTCGGAGGGTGAACTTATACGATTTTATATAGCACTGAGTTACGAAGCACTTAAAATCACTGTCGTTATAATAGCTGGAAAGGTAAAACACGATGTGAAAAGCTAACGACAACCGAACAAAAATAACAAAAAAAATATAATGGAATGTGAGAGAAAGAGAGAAAGAAACAAGCGAAAATCGTCGTCCCTACTATCACCAGAGCTTCGTCGATCCATCACCATTATATTTTTCCCTTTTTTTCCTGCCGCCGGTGCAGTTTAACCCGTTTCCACTTCGCGGAACACGACGCGAATGTCGAAGAGATTCGTTCATGACGAAAATGACTGTCGTCTATAGTCTTTACCTTCATTTGATCGTAATAACGTTTCTCTTTTGAATTCATTAATACTAATTTTTAACCTAATTTCTTAAAAATGTATTTCATTTTAGCAAGTAAACTAAAGAGTATTTTAAATTTTTTAAATCAAAGCGTACGTTTGTAATATATAATGAATGAAATGTAACGTAGAATATTAAAATAATCCGACTCTAGAGACTTAGTTCAAAATTATGCAATATGAATATAAATATATATACAGAATATATTCAGAAGGGTGATACAACCGAACGAGGGGT
The DNA here is from genome assembly GCF_049000335.1 of Polistes dominula. Classification (NCBI taxonomy): domain Eukaryota; kingdom Metazoa; phylum Arthropoda; class Insecta; order Hymenoptera; family Vespidae; genus Polistes; species Polistes dominula. The sequence goes on along the minus strand of NW_028301152.1, from coordinate 4,488,531 downwards.
TATTTTACATGTAAAAATAAAAAAATAGTGGAAATAAAAGTAAAAATACTTTTATTTAATTCATTTCGTTTATGAGGAAATTCTATTTAAAAATTTTATTGAGTTCATGAACATTGAACTAATAAATTGTATATATATTAAAAGTGTTTCAGAATGTATCAGCATAAATTCAGTGATTATTTTACTACGCTAAAATAAAAATAAAATAGTTCATAGAATTAAAGTTATATTTTTCTTCCAGTAATTCAAATAATAATAATAATAATAATAATAATAATAATAATAATAATAATAATAATAATAATAATAATAACATCAGAATTGATTTAAAGTAAGAAGAATAAACAATATTTCCTAATATAAAATTTTAATAAAAAAATATTAATCGTTATATGCATTTTTACCTCTTATTGTCATAACTATTTTTAATGAAAAACATATGATTTTAAACACTCGTTTTTAAACATTACTAAATTAATAGATTTTTATACTGCAATAATGGACATCGTAAAAATTAAAATTTAAAGCTATGGTAAAAAATGTACAAAAAGATATAAAATAACGCATTGAAAACATGATACAACATATAAAAAAAACCTAGGAAATTTGTATACAAAACTCAAAAAACTTTACCATAACCATGAAAAATGAATATTTATTGAGATAAAAAACGCAAATAAACAAATATTCCCCGATTTTTAACATTTATTCTATATTATATTAATTTTTTTCTACACGTTGGACATGCGAATGACGCATTTGATTCACCACATTTCTCATGAACCCAATAAAAGCAGTGAATAAAATGTATCAATTTGTCTTTTTCTTTTGTTGTCATTTTTATAAGTGCCATCACCAAATAAATATTCGGTATCATCATCAGCTGCGATTTTGATATCCCATATTAGGTACACGTGTATTAAAAAAAAAATACTTCAAGATAGATTTCTTTTAAATACTACAACAAAAATGTTGAACGATGAATCATGCAAAAATATCATTTATAGATTTACTTTTATTGAAAAATTTAAATATTTAATTTTCTCATCGAAAACTTTTGCATGTTGTCAGAAAAGCATAAATATCAAATAAAATCATTTTCTGTGCAAATGAAAAGCAAAATATTGCGAATATTTTTTGATTATTTTCGCTGTTTACTTTTCCAGATATTGAGATGTTTTATGTTATATATTGTTTCATATTAGATAAAGGTACTCTTTAATACAGGGACTCTGAGGTATTTCCGAATAAATGGAGCTAATGTATTCTATGTACGAAAATAAGAAGTATTTTTTCTTTTTTTCGTGCTTGGAACACATTGCCACCATTTGGCCGGAAAAACCCCAGACATTCCATATATTCTGTCTGGTTTTCTTAAAATTATCATGGAATTTTCAAACGGTTCATTGAGAAACCAAAAACTCATACATGAAATATTATACATACATTTTAACCGATGAACTTATTCTGGCTAATCATATTTCAGAACTTAAAGCATCACTATATAAACTTGTTCCAGATTTCGAAGAATTAATATCATATGTTGAAAGAAATAAAATCCCAAAATAAAAAATTTTCGTTCCCGACATAACGTTATTACAAATTAAACGATGGTACACCTGCTACACAAGGATACAATATTCGAAAAAGTAGAAAAACATTCGTGTATTCTACAATAGTATATTCAATATAAAACTTTGCTTTTTGTAATCTCGTGGTTTCTGCATACAACTAATCAGGATTAATTTTCAATCCTTAGTAAACGTTAAGCATTCATGAGAAAACCAACCAACTTTAGAAATAGTGTAGAAAATTAAATGAAAACTTTCTTAGTCCCTGTGGAGACTGTCCGAGTAACGCCTCTCATTTTATCGACAGCCACGGACGCGGAATCCGATAGAGAAAACTCGGAAAAGTTTGAGCAAAAGCAAACGCGGTTGGACGTTAGCGATACTTCAAAGTCAAAGGAGTTTCGTTCACATCGTGACGTTAATCGAATACACTTGATAATAGAAACTATGTGTATGGATGTATATGTATGTATGTCGTTTGTATTGGTTGTGACAGTCCTTAAATTAGCGTAGAAAGAGAAAGAAAGGGAGAAGGAAAGAGAAAGGGATAGAGAGAAAGAGAGGGAAAAGGCCAGCTTGTATTGTACGCTCCGTTTAAACGAGCGGATGTAGCGTCAGAACGGAAGTCCCGTAACATGGTGAATGTCCGCCTAAAATATTCGGGTTTTGGAGACTCCCAGCTAAACCAACATCCACGCCAGTAAAGCGCCTTCAGGATGGTCTTCGTTGAAATAGTCTCTCACTTTCCCTCTCTATCTCTCTCTAGCATATAACACTATACATATACTATTCTCTCCTTTCTATTCGCTGTCACGTACGAATTTATGACAGATTATGTACAAGAGAGAAGGGGACAAAGAGAAAGAGAGAAACAGGAAGGAAGAAAGAGAAAGGGCGATGTAAAGAGCTGACAACCGAGAGAGAAGGGAGGAAGTTATATAATTGTCTTGGATACTTCGCAGTACGTTCAAGCGTAGGTGCTGAGTTTCAACGGAGATTAATGACCAAGACAAACATAATTATTCGCGAAAGCATTTTTCTCTTCTCTCATAGTTTCCTTTACAAGTACGTGCTATGGAATATAAACACATAAACTCGAAACGAGTGGTCGAGCGTCTTATGCGATTACAGTAAGAAAGAGAGAGACAGTAAGGAAGGTGGTGGAGAAGAGAGGGTGCGGAGAGAAACCCGTTCGCTTCGAATTAAACAAATTTATCGAGTGCGAGACTTACGAAACTTCCTCCGCCCAACTTATACCCAACGTAACAATAACAAACGGTCTTTCTAGGTAAGTCCATTAAGTTTTGGACTTATATCCTTGCCACCAAGATAGTACGTTTCCTCTTACATACACACACTCTCTCTCTCCCCCCTCCCCTTCCTCTCGCAGTACAAAATTAGCACGGGTTAAGCATTAAATATGTTACACATTAACATGCCCTTTATATTCGAAGTCGCGATTATTAATTCGAAGAATGTGAAAGATTCATGTCCTTAGAAAAACGCAGAAAACGAAAGTATATCGACCCAGAATGAAAAATGATGTATAGTCACGAAACCCGTAAAGATTAAATATATCCTATAGAAATAGAATAAAAGAACTAAGATCGAAGAAAAAGAAAAATAGTACAAATTCTTATAAAAAAAAAAAAAAAAAAAGAGAAGAAGTATACAGAAAAGGTGAAAATAAATAGAAAATGTGGAAAATGCTCTTAACGCGTTTGGTAATTAAACGTTGGGATTTCGCTAATGAAAACAGTCTCGACTAACACTAACGCATTCTCTCGCTATCGGTCGTTGCTCGGAAGCATCCCATGATTTTGTCGCACCCAAGCCGTTTTTAATTCCTATAAATCATGTCGAGGAAAATTCGAGAGCACGCTGAACGCTATGACGTAACGATGCGGACGACATAAAACGTTAATCAGCAATCCGAAGTCACTTACCTCCCCAAACTGGCTTAGTCGTTTGTTTCAACTTAATGACTTTAACGATCTTCTATTTTTGTTATTCCGTTATATTACAATATCGAATAAATGAAAAAGAGAGAGGGAGTGAGAGAGAGAAAGAGAATGATGAAACTTGTAAACGAGTACGAGTTACCTGACTAAATACAAGTCGTTTGCTCAATCGCATCGTTTTCAAGCGAGTTTTGACAATTTTACTTGCCGGACGATTAACCCTCTGCTTTGCTTCCTCTATTCTTGCCACCTGTCTTTTCGAGACATTTATGAGCTTTACTCCATTATATACGAACGTTTATAATACCTATCTTGGATATAGGTACGTATATATGTATAGTAAAACGAGAAACGTATGACCTGACGTTATAGCTTTGCCAAATTATCCTGAAAGATATGTAAGATGTAATATACGTATGTCTGTTATTTATGAACATAAATAATAGACTCATATAAAATATTTTTATATTTTATTCATAAAATTATTTAATTTATATTTTCTATATTATAATATTATTTATTTTTATCATGAATACCGAATCAAGTGCTATATTGAATTTGTTCAGATTTTTAACTTCAATCACTTTTGTAGTAGTAGAGGTACATATCATTAGTAGTTACATACATATATTATAATAAAATATCTATGAAAAACTTAATAGTAATATTGTAATTATATTATAAATTGCAATATAGGTTTAAATGATATCTTTCCAATTGGTTGATGATATTTCAATACAACGTATTTCCAACATATTATCGAAACTAAATATTTTATAAATATAAAACGCAAATACGTCGTTGTTACTTGGATATTTAATTTAAATAAATTTCGTACGAGATGATAATCGGCTCTGTTCTTGCCACGTCATTTATTTCTGTAAACCGTCCGACGTGTTAATAGTATAATTAATATAATTTTGTGCTCGCATCGTCGCGTCATCCAACCGAATCTCCCACGCTTTTTCGATCACAGCTCGTTGGTAATTCGATGCGTTCTCGCGGATATTATTTCGAAGTTTATCGGCATACTTGATGAACGTACACGAGAACGTGGGCCGATTAATCGGGAAACATATAACAAATTTGCATTCCTTTGACGCATCATCGATCGATTCATGATTAGCAATAACGTTCAAAAACGAAAATGTTCAGCTTTGTGTCATATGATACAAAAATTATATGTATATGTTTTATTATTCACTACATTTTCGACATAATTCATATTTAAGATAAAAAAAAATCAAACGTGGACCTTTAGAAAGTGACAAAAATAGATAAAAATCATTTTTATTCATTGTCCGTTGACGAAAAATCAGATTATTTTTCATTCACAGTTACAAGAGATTATTATAAGAGGATACAAATATAATGAACTTTGGATATATTCAATGAAATTCTTTCAATTATCGATAAATATTGGAAATTTCAGTCAACGATTAGAAAATTTTGAAAAATCATTTACCAACGTATTTGCGGTTTTAGGTTGATTTCATTCAATTCATGGGGACGATCTCGATATATTATCTACGACGATATTCGCTTTTGTTTAGTTGCCACGCCGAGAAAACGACAGCATGAGCGATGAAGTTACTTCGTCCTGGGCCCCTTATCGCCTAGTAGATTGCGACTTTGAAATTGTTTTCTTAGAAAAGTGCGCTTTCTGCCGGATAAAATATAAAATATCGATAAGCTTGCGAATAAAGAAAAATAGAAAGAAAAGAAAAAGAAATAGAAATAGAAATAGAAATAGAAACGGATAGGTATCAAGCACGCTCGAGTGATAAGAAGTGATCGTTTCGCTTGATCTGTACGAGTAAAATCGTGGGATATTATATCAGGTTTGTTCGTGCGAGTGAATTCCATCTGTAATGGTCGAATCGTCACAAAAATAAGTCGGTCGATTCGATACGATGATATTCGATACGATAAAAACTTTCGATAAATCTTCCCAAATTATTTACTAAATGTCATCCACCGTTGATCTATGTTTATTGCGGATATATCTCATTTACGTAGATGAATATAAATCAAACGAAAATTTAACGGTTTTGTCAATTACAGTGAAAACGGATTACATTGGCTCGGCTTTCATGACAAATTTTTAAAAGCAAAAAGCGTATTAGTAATTTATTTCTTTTATTTAACACGAGCTACGGATTTGAGATACAAATTTATGAATGTGCAACGTGCGTTTCTTCACAGAGAAATAGAGAAAGAGAACGAGAGAGAAAGAGAGTGAAAAGAGAGAGATACAATTGCAGGACCACTACATTTACTATCTGATGTAGTAGTAATGGAACATCGATGGTCAGACAGAACACAGTGGTATAGCTCAAGCATTTGCTGTTCACCATCACCTACGGCAAGGTCCAGAACATCGATGGGAAAACTATGTACCATCCCGATATAGTCCCTTCGAATCGAATAAATCGATTATTCAAAATGGAAGGCTTTTCGCATTGAAGGTATAAAATTCTCGACGTAAAATCTTTTCACAGGACAAAACACATAAAATAGTTCTTTTAATGTATCTTTATACGTAAACGAGTGTAACTGAAAAAAGAGACGAAAGTGAAATTTCCTGCTTCTACGAGCACCATCCAGTTTAACCACTCGCCACATAGTGTCATGAAATCTTAAAGACTTAGATAAAATATGAAGGTGCTTTTCAATTTAACTGAAACTTGATATATAAAAAGTTTTGAAATCGTTAACGAATTAAAAGTCAAAATTATAAGAGAATAAAACAATAATTAAATGTAATAAAAACCTATTAATGCCATTTACCCAATGTACAAAATTTTATTACAATTATCGTAAAAACTCGAAGAATCTTCATAGAGAGTTTTTTGATAAACGTTTATACATGTCGAAAAAATTCGGTCAGTAAATTTTCCGTAGTCAAACAATTCTTAAGTTGAAACTTCTTAATGATTTTTAAATGACATTTAGTCATATTTCTTTTTATTTTATTTTCTTCTTTTATCGCACAAAAATAAGCAATAGCATTTGCCAAAGAGAATAATTTCTTTTCTTTCTTTTTTTTCATTCTATTTTCTATTAGCGATTTAGTTTATCCATTATATCGTTTTTCAAGCAATATTATTAGCTCTTTATCTGCATATCACAGAAATTTTTATATACCTACGTATGTATTTTAATTTGATTACAAAATAAAAGTACTAGAAGAAACATTGAACTTAATGAATGAGTCGTATTAGGAAAATGTAAATGTAATTGGTTAATAATACTGAGGAAAAAAAATATTTTGAAAGTTAATTTTTATAACGAATAGATTCTATATTTTTATTCAGTTAACAAAATAATAAAAATATTTCAAAAAAAAAAAAATAAGAAAGTGAAGAAAAGAGATAAATCTTGAAAAAGATTTGATGAACTATATTAAAAAAGAATAATAATATAAAAAAATTGTATAAACGTTGAGAGAATGACCGTTTATACTGGCCGTACTCTCTAAAAAGGGAACATTTCATTTATTTTCGTTTACACTCTACTTGTAAATGCTCCTTCTTGTTTCTTCTTTCAACGAACGCACCGATTGCAATGGAAGCAGCATTTCAACAAGCCGGATATCGAATGGAAATGAAATCCCTTGCGTTAATTCCCACGGTGAGAGGATGGTATCCCTTTGATCTAAACGCAACGCCGGTAACAAGATAGTGGGGGAAAAGGAAAGCCACGGGATGGTAGGGTATTTTCCAATCTCCTACCTGACACTGATTTTTCCACTTTAAAAGATAACGCGGTACCACGATCGAACGCGTTCTCTTTCGACGTAGCCACGCACGCTGTTACAGTAAAATGCATTTGAAAAGCAAGGAAATTAGACAATTTAACAAAACGCTTAGAAACAGACAGAGAAAAATAAAAAGAAAGAGAAACATTAATCGTTATTAAAAAAGAAAAAGAAAAAGAAATCAGACAAAAAATCATGCAATATTATCTTTCTTTTTCTTTGGAAAGATCTTATTCGAGAAAGTATAAAAAAAAAACATGTGTGCAGATCACACGTGCTAAAAGTGAAACCTTCAATAAACTAAGCTTCGAGAGAATGAGATGAATGCAGAACATCAGGTATTTATTGCAGAATATTAGGTAGGAATTGATACCATATAACAGGTCTATATATTAGGTAGGAATTAATACTATATAATAGGTCTATACATTAGGTAGAAATTGATACTATATAATTCATTCATCGTTCATCGTTCATCGTTCATTGTTCATTGTTCATCGTTCATCGTTCATCATTCATGGTTCATGGTTCACGGTTCATCGTTCATCATTCATCATTCATCATTCATCACCCATCATTCATCATTCATCCTCGTTTACGAGCCTCGTTAAAGAGCTTCGTATATGAGCCTCGTGAAAGAGCTTCGTATATGAGCCTCGTGAAAGAACCTCGTAAACGAGCCTCGTAAAAGAGCCTCGTATATGAGCCTCGTGAAAGAGCCTCGTAGAAGAGCCTCGTAAACGAGCCTCACTAAACACAGTTTCTTTGTGTGTATGTGAATTATTCTCCTAGATAAACATTCTACGATTTTTGTGTCTATCTTTGACTATCGCATTTATCAACTTTTATTTCTTAAATTTGGAAAAGTGTAGTTTTTATCAGCTAGTCGACTCCGAGATCATACCGGTGACTTTTGTTATATGGTAATAATATTATAACAAATAAACCCTACAATTATTCTACACCTGATATTCTGCATTCATGTCATTCTCTCGAAACTTAGTTTTTTGAAGGTTTCACTTGTAACACGTGTGATCTGCATACATGTTGTTTATTTTTTTTTCTTCTTATTTAATATTGTGGCCGTTTCATAGACGCCCGGCGCTCTGTTACATCGCTGCCTACTGCTTCGTTACATCGCCACCTACCGCTTCATTACATTTTTTCAAATCATACCCATTCTAAAGAAGTTTTCACTTCAAAAGTAACTGGTCTATCTCAAAAAAGTATGCTTCTCGACTTAATAAAGGATCTGGAAGAATTGCAGTAAGATTCCGGGTAGTCCTCTAGCCGAAAAACTTGTAATATTTCCCATTTCGAAACAAAATTTTTTGCGATAAATAGAAGATAATTTTATATTTTATTCTTTGGGACAAATAGAAGATAATAATATCATAATATAATCATAATATTTTAATGCCTGAAAGAAATAGGATACGAAGACCGCGAATGGAAGGATCGCGCTCAGGGACGGGAAAAATGGCGGGATTTGGTATTTGCGGCAATGAACTTTCGAGTTCCTAATGCCAGTTAATAATAATAATAATATTAATAATATTTTAGTTACATCTTATATTTCTGCTTAAAGCTTCTATCCGTTACGGCGCGCCGACAGTTGGATTTGGGCCTGGCGAGAAACTCAACCGAATCGCGCTTGGCGACGAACATGTTAAGTAAAAGGTGCGAAGGACCTATCATTCTGAAAAAAACATTCTATATTATTGTTATATTAAAATCATAAAATCAAAAAACTTTATATCGCAGTTGCGTCGACTCAGCCTTATACTGAAAAGATTTGATATTAAATTACCAGTATCATCCAGTAAAAAAGGATTGTAAATTATCCTAATGCTGGAGGTTTTTTTACAGTTTTCATGAAATAGTTTTACTTATAAGAAAAATGCGAACATTAGCGGCCAGTCGAAAAACTAACTTCTGTTTTCAAGGTAGTTCTTCTATTGACCACTGTACAGGTTTAGTATCGATATTATATGAGTCCACGCTTCGTAGTATGCAATCGCACACAAACACACACGTATACAAAGCTTAGTAGCCAGAAGTGAGAACTACGAAGCATAGCATAAAGAGGAGACCGAGAATAGGAAATACTGTATAGCTATATTCTGTCTCATTCTCTCGCAGGCTCAATCCTATATGTTTGTCTCTTTAACTCTTCTTACTAAATATCGTGGCCGTTACATAGCCGCCCGCCGCTCCGTTACATCGCCGCCACGTTTCATTTTTTTTTTCAAATCACTCCCTACTCTAAAGAAGTTTTTACTTTAGAAATTGAATAAAAAAACCAGGAAGAAAAAATATGAAAATAATCGTTCAGGAACGCGAGTTATTCTAGTTGATTTTATAATAATCGCATAAAACTTAGAAACTTTCTCGAAACTTGGAATGCACTATTTTCTTCGAAGCAATAAAATATAATAAATGGAAAAATCGTTAAAGTAGTCGTTTTTTTTCTATCGTTTAACTTATAATTGAGAAAGAAATAATAGGTGAAATTATCGTTCTATAAATACGACTGTAAACTAAAAATTCTATCCTCAAATAAATTTAAAAGAAATGCTTTAAATTTCACAGTTTCCGAGATATCCTTGCTTAACGTAAGCAATCCGTTACCCATGCTAGCTCGCTGAATAAAATTGTTTAGATGGCATTGTTGTAAAAAATGAAGAAAGAGGTTAGGTACAAGGAAAAAGAGAGAGGAAGGTAGAAGGCTTTTTCATTAGCTTAATGAAACGAGTGACTTAGGGAAAAGCGAGACTACAAGGGCGAGGTTTGCGAGCTAGCAAAAGGGAGTGGGACAAGGTGGATGAAGAGATTGGTGCAGAGGAAGGGACAGTAGGTCGGTGAGAGGAATGATAGAAGAGAGGAAGGGTGAAGAAGACGAGATATGCCGGTAGATTCCGCCGGCACTTTAATTAGAGAAATTAAATTTTCAAACGAAACACACAGCACATCCTGCCGTGGCCAGTAACGGCCCCTCTCTTTCCTTTACCTTACCTTCTCTAACCTTAACCCTCTCTTCTTTCCTCTTTCTTTCTCTATTTTCCCTTCTCTATTTCTACTTTCTCTCAGTTTTTCTCACGAAGAAGACGTTGTAAACTTCTGGACGATTCATCCGCGAAAGCGGAACACCATGAGGAGAAGTAAAAAGGCAATAAGAGTGAAAAAGAGAAACAAAGACAAAAAAATAGCCGGCCGAGTTCATTACGGTGACTTTTGAATAATTTCGAGGCAACCTCGTTACCAGTGTATAGCGAGCGAGCGAACGAATGAAGCCGACGGACCAACCGACGACGAATTTGATTAAGAACGAGTCAAATCATATTTTATTTTTATTTTTAGTTTATGCCACAGCAACGTAGATTTCTACCAAAAGCGAGCTAAGCAAAACCGAGATACTTCCTTCCTGTTTAATCTATTTTCAGAACACTATTGTATGTATATTTGTAAAGAACGTTTATATAGAATTTATAAAAATCATTATGTATTTTAATGTTTTAATTATTCAATATTAAACAAATAATATCTTAAACATTTTCTACCATCGATTAGAGAACAAAAATAATAATAAAAAGAAACATATTCGATATAAAATCCGAATGTTCGTTAGCTTATCAAACAATTAATAGGATCGTTTTATAATTCGTATAAAACGCGACACTGATTAATGAGCACGAAACGGTCATCAAGAGAAAATGTTGAAAAGCAATTCATATGATAGAAGCAGTAATATTGATTTTCAGTAAAATTATTGCTAAGCTACGAGTTCCTGTTTGGTGATTCTGTCGTTTTTGTTCCGGTGATTACCTTAGGGGTGCATTAAATATGATTACGAATGAAATTGTCTATCACCTCTCTTTTCCTCTTTCCTCTTTCCCCAGCTATCTCTCTTCATCTCTATTTAAATATATAATCACTGATATTACGGACTATACAATATAAAAATATATTGGAATCTATGATTATTACCACCGAACAAGCAGAAATGGAAATAACTGAAAAAGATATGACATTGGTGAGACTGCAAACTTTCCTTCTTAATAAACTTTTCGATGGAATCTGGAGGGTGTAAAACTTCTATGAGAAATAAGAGAAAAAGAAGTGGTAAAATGACATGTTTTCGCAAGAAACGAATCAGATTACTGCTATGAGAAAATCGACAAGATACTTCGAACGAAATGGTCACCACTGAGAGATACGTGAAATCAATTTAACTTGAGATAGAAAAACAGAAAAAAAAGAAAGAAAATAAGAGAGTAGAGGATAGAATTTTCATGAAGCGTGTATTGCCTTCTTTAAATTCTAATCATTTCAATCTTATTTTTTCTTTTTCTTTTTTCTTTTTTCCCTCTCTTCCCAAGTGTGTCTAACGAGCAGACAACTCGTTTTATTCCCTGATCTCGGATACTAAACGGAGTTAGCCTCGGCGTATACTTGGCTCCGAAGGACTTGCTCGGACCCTCGTTCCTTCCGCTTTCCTTTCTTCTTCGAGATCGGAGTATCGATAGTGGGGAGTGCTCTTACATAGCCGTCGAGCAAACTCGAAAAAAAAGAAAAAACATTATAGAGAGAAAGAGAGAAAGAGAGGTGAAGCTCTAGTAAATAGAAGAACGAAACGAGGAAGGAAGAAAGGAAGAAAGGAAGGAAGGAAGGAAGATAGGAAGGAAGGAAGGAAGGAAAGGAAACTAGCCGGGTTCTTTGGTCTTGGATCCCAAGCGGTAACTCGATTTGTCGCTCGTCTTGAGCCGGATGGATCGGAAGTAGACACGAACGGCAGCCGCATCTCAAGCAGGCATATCGAAAGCTTCTATCCTACTCTGTTTCACTTCTTACGCGTTTCGTGTATTTTAGTTTGAATAGGTACAAGGTAAACCCTCTCGGGTCAACAGACGTCTAAGTTCCTTCTTATTCTTCTTTCTTAGCATCATCTTTTTTTTTTATTTTTCTTCATTCTTTTCTTTCTTTTTCTTTCTCTTTTTCGTACGATTCGGTCGAATGAACGCATGGAAATTTTGCGAGTAAGAGGAACGACTAGTTTGTAAGTTCAAATCGAGTTGACCTCCCAACTTGGATCTTCTGGCTTTTTGATCTTTCGACGTTTAGCAAACAACCAAAGACGATAAAGACTGACCAATATGGAGATCGAGCAAGCTGCTGTTCGTCCCCACAAGATCTTAAACCGAGAATGAAGAAGGTTCGAAACTTTGGAACAACTAACGTAACTTCTATACTAGCAAATGATCGTATTCGCTCTATTCAGCCTTCGAACTTATAGCTTGTTTTTCAAAATTTTGCTGTTATTTTCTTACGAATGTTTTTGAAAGAAAAAGAATAGAGAAAGAGAGATTAACTGAAAATGTATTATCTATTCAAGGAGGAGATCAAAGAGGAATCAAGTTGAAAGAAAGAAATATAAAAAAGATTCTTTCTTTTCTCTGCCATCGATAAGCTATTTCGATGATAAATTATTTTCTTACTACCTCCCGTTATTCATTTACACGTTTACCTTTTGTAAAAATGCGAGTAAAGCACCGTATACAATACCGTTATAAATCTCCTCGGCTTATGCAAAACAAGCTAAAATCGTGAAATACTTTTCTTTTGAAATATTTTCAAAGAATATTATCATTTGAAAAATCATCGTTCTTTTCTGTTCTATCTATCGCATCCTACAAGATGAATTACACAAGTTGTTACGATCTGGTATTTCAATAACTTGTTAATATACAATATCTAAGATGAAATATAAATAATTTGTGACCAGATTTGTCATGTAACTTATGATCTAACCCGTACTATATAAAAACAATAATAATTATTTAGTTGATAAATAGTAATTAAAGTCACTTTTTTGTAAGCTTAATTAAAACATAATATTATTGTAATACCGAATTATCGTATCCGAACCCACATATATATGTAGGGAAATCAATCGTTCTGTATCCGGCTAAGGATATCTAATCTCCCCGTGTTGCCGACACTACCTGAGATACAAAAGATATTCTTTATTTTCAAAAGTTATTGTTTATTACAGTTACAATATAATTACGCTTCGCAACTTCTCACACTCACTCAGACCTCACACAGTCACTACTCACTCGCTATTCTTTCACTATTCACTCGCTAATCACGTTCGTATCTAATCGCTCGCTATCGTCGCTCGGTTCTCTCTACGCTTCTCCCGAAAAACCGCTCTTCACGCGTGACCGTCCTCTCCTTATGAGGTTTCTCCCCCACCCTGCATCCCCGAGGGACAAAACATTTTCGAATCGTTCTCGAATTTTCCCAACGTCCAGCTCGGTCCAATAAACAAATCACTGATATCGCTCGAGAACCTTCTAGATCACACCGACTTACATACACAACTTCTTCACTTACAAAGAGCAGTCCAAGCACCGTCTTTCTTTATTTCGATAGTCTTTCGTTGCCTGCCTACTTATCTGTGTTTACTCTTTGATATTCAACACTCCCCACATATATATAAGTGTATTTTTATATATAAAACAAGAAATAGAATTGTACACATTACTACTAGTTTTATTTTTAATTAACTGTCCTTTTACTACATTTTTTTTAATAGATTTATTTATATTTAATAGATTATTATATTGTACCTATAATAAATATATAAGTTGCGTTTAAAATACTTTTAAAGATACACTTATACGAGCCACTCATTTGCCAAATCGATTAACACCATAAAACAAAAAAAAGAAAATATTGATAAAAATACATAGAGTACATTGCTGTATTATTTAATATTCAGTAACCATACTAAATTTAAAACTAGAACTATCACACTAATCAAAATGACTGGTTTTATAATTGCTTTTTTTTTTAATTTTCTTATTCCTGTGTTCCTTCTCTCTCTCTCTCTCTCTTCTCTCTCTCTCTCTCTCTCTTTCTTCCTTTTTTATTACGTAATACTTTTAAAAACCGGCTATTTTGACTGGTTTTAGTAAAAATAAAATTCGTTTTTTTCGGTAATACTAGTATTAATGGTACTCAACTCATTATTAGGGAAATTTATTTTAAATATGAAAAATCAAGCATCAAAGAGGTAGACTTTAATAAAGTAGAAGTAAAATTGTTTAAATAGTGTTAATTGTCTAGGCCTATAGACCGCTTAAATATAACATTTATAAATGTATCTAATATTATAATCTATAAATTATAATTTATTATTAACGAATCATCTTTGAAAACTAGTTAAACAGTTTATACATACACACGTTTTCTATTTGTAGTTACAGTCACGGATGAATCAAGAATCGATTACTTTTGGCTCGTTTACCGAGAGAGTTCGAGTTTAACATCGAAAGAGACGTAACTTTGTTCCAGCAAGAGAAAAGGAGAATATCTCGTTGTAGCATGTTACAGGGTACACGCTATACTCGAGTCGAGTGTCTGCCAGAAGGGATAAGTAGTAAACTTCGAAACAATTACTCCCTGAATATCCGACGTCGCGTTTGTTATAGGATTTGACTTCTATCTATCTAATTTATTCGTTGAAAAAAACGACCAGGAAAGTAAAGTCCAATGAACCCTAAACGATTACACAAGAATAATGTTCGGTCCTTTATTTTCCCTCTTTTACCCATTCCACTACGATTTACCGAAATGAAATTACTCCGATCTAATTTCATCTAGCTCAGTACTTTGGAGATTCACAGATGGTTTCGAATTCTTTGACAAAAAAGAAAAAGACAGAGAGATAAAAAGAAAGAGTTATGAGTTTGGAAAAGCAGCTTTTCAGTCAACGTCTTTATAATGTGAAATAGAAGAAGAAGTAGGACAGAAAGGGACAGAGGAAGAGAGAAGTATGACATTGTATTCATCATAATTTATGTACTGTGTTGCTAGTGACTTTAATCTAAAACAAAAATACACAACAAAGAAAGATAAAAAAAACAAGAGAGAACGTAGCTCAATATATATGTAAAAAAGTATTATATAAATGAAACATAGTAGTGATGCAATCTAATAATAAAATATCAAAAAATAAGAGTTATTCAGTAAAAAATAAAAATAAAATATTAGTCTAACGATGAAAATACATTTATACAATGGTAATTAACCTGTTAACTTTGTTTAACGAGTCTATCGTTGTTAAAGATATAATGACTTTTTCTGCTTTTCCGAATATACTCAAACTCCTAAAAAAAGCAATTAGTTTTCTTGTTATATAAATTAAACATTTTAGTTAAAAGTAAAAAAAATATTTATCAATTTAAAAATATTGACTAATGGTCTAACAAGATATTAAAAAATAAATTTAATCAAAGATACACAAAACACTGTATAGCCAAAAAAATATTTACGAAATATCTAGTAAAATAAGCACAAGCAAATGCATCAGTTTTTGTATGTTTTGGGTTTAATAAAAAATAACCTTTACTGAAACAACAACCTGTGCAATTTCAATCACCAAACTATCGTTTAAAGTAATATCGGCTTAAATCTCTAACTTATATCATTTTTTCTCTGCTACTAAAACTGATATTTACAAAAAATATAATATTACTTTTATTTAATATTTTTCTTTTGAAATTAAAATCATTTATTACTAACAAGGATAAGTAGTAATTTATATGCCATGGTTATTGCAAACAACTCTTTGAACGATACAAATTCAAAAATAGGAGTATATCTCATACTCACAATTATTTGATAAAAATATTTGAAAGATTACTTTTATGAAAACTTTGTTATAAAATAAAATTAAAAATAACATTCACACAAAAGACGTTAAGATAAAAATTTTAAACATTATTTAAAAACAAGTTGACCAAACATAAATAATGCAAAAATACACATAGTTAAAAATACATAAATTTTCTCTAATGTAAATCTAAACGTGAGCTAAAAGTTTTCTGGAAAGTTTTATAGATTAAGGTTCTCTAATTTTCAGATATTTTAATACTTTTATGTTAGCAGAGTATCATATAATTCAAAATAAATAAAAAAAGGATATTCTAAGTTTTATGTCTATATATCAATTTTAACATATGTCAAAAAACGATATTAGTTTCCCATGTAAAATAAAAGATTTCTTAGCATTAAATGATTTTTTATTCTGGTCAAAGTAATCGAGAAAATTAATATTCGATTTCATCAATATTAATGCGAAAATAGAACAAAGATAAAAAGAAAATGCAATAATAAACTGCACTAGTTACTACATGAATTTAACCGATAAAACAAAAAGACACTATATCCAGAACTAATAAAACAAACAATAGAATATACAATTTACATGAGTAACTCCTAAAAAATAAATTACTCATGAAAATCACGTGTTTCTTCTTCTTAGATGAATTTTTCTAGCTTTTGTATCGTATTTCTAATGACAAAACTGTCTTAATTCCGAAGTTTCAATACATTGGTGTCCCTCACATTAATCGACACTACCCCATGATCGCGCTATCCGTTTTTATATATTGCCCAGGTAATTTTTCCATTACGGTTCAATCAAGCAATGTTTCTAGTGCAGTTAAAGCGTTTTTCAAATGGAGTTTTCACCCTGCTATTAATTTTCTTGTTACATCTGTGCCAATAGGTACGTTCATAGATCTACTCTTTACGCTTATGTTCGATAAAATTATCTTTTGCTGTCGGAGCTCATCGATCTATACATCATGATTTATAGTAAGCACAGTACCACAAATTATGTTCTTATTTATGACAGAAAAATAAAACGTGTATTTATAATCTAACCTTTTCATACGATTCAAAAAAATATCATGAATCTCACAATTTAACTTTACGTCGCCGAACAATGAATGCGCAATTTATTGTTTGTCGTTTGTTGCATCACTGTTCTATGTGATTAACAATGTGACGATATAATCTCCTAAAATAAACGACTGAAAATACTCTGTTTATAGCAATGTTATATAGCATTATTGATTTTACTCTTGCGTATGTTTACTCAAGCTTGTACATAATTCACTTTAATAATTTTAACCTCTCTCTCTCATCGCGGTTTAGTAATATTATACTCGACGTTGTCAAACTAATAAGGAATCAGAATATTCATATAATTTGTCATCTTAGTGGACTAATGTCAACAGAATATCGAAACACTTGGAAGCATAATTTTGTATTCAAAACTTTCTAATTTCATACTATTTGTAGGACGTAAACATAAGAGAGAGAGCGAGAGAGAAGGAGAGAGAAAAAGAAAGAGAAAGAGAGAGATACAGTGAATTCTACGCAACAAAAAAATTTGTATCAATTAGCAAAATTTTATTAAAGATTAATTTGTTGAAATCCAGCATCATAATAGTATTTCCAACTCCGCGGTTAGATGTTAGATATTAAATTCACACATGCGATCAAATAATAATCTATTTTGGTAAGAAGAAGAGCTTTTTCTGAAGTCGAGAAAGCAATATTGCAACGACTTAGCAAACCGAGTTACCACACCACTAACTTGGTCCTACTTCTTGATACATCTAACTTTCATAACACGGTTAGAATCCTCTAGAAGAAGATTCGGCTTCTGTAATTTTTCGCATTTTCCAAAATGAAATCAGGTCGGCCGAAGTTATCTCAAAGAAAGAGAAAAGCGAATGCGATGCCATGAGATCCAATGTAGCCTGAGCCAATGAGAGTATCAAGAGAATGTGTTAGAAATGAAAAGAAAGAAAAGTAAAGAAGAAAGGTAGTCAAACAACCAGTCGAATCAAGCTATCAAAATAATGTTAGTAAAAATATCCGAACATGAAATCCGATACGATTATTCGAGCTTAAAAATAGATCTCTCACTTCTTATCTCACGCAACCAAGGGAAACTCATTACGATCGACAGCGATAAACGATTCAACTTTCTTATCTACGTTTATATTCCACCCTCTACGTTCTATCTTCATAACGTTCACTCCTTTTCTTTCTCAGTCGTTTTAGGATAACTGAACGAAGGCTTCTTGTAGATGCTACAGATCGAGCTCGGTAACCAGTAGGTAATAGCATGAGAAAAAAGGTAGTAGAGTAGAAAGAAAAAAAGAAGATAGAAGAGTGACGATTGAGCTAGAACGAAGAAATAAAATGAGAGATATAGATATAGACCTATGTGTATGTATAATACGTATATACTCAAGTAGCAAAATATACGGAGGCGGAAGGATAAAGGATAGATAGATAGTTAGAGAAAGAAGGAAACATGTTAAAGATGAGAAGGAAATGTGTAATTAGATAGAAAGAGATAAGATGATCTAGAGTGAACGAACGAACGAGAAAGAGGATGAGAAAGAGAAAAGGAGAGTGAGAAATAGAAGGGTAAGTTAACGATGGAAGGGCTGTAGCTGCGGCGAACCGAATGGGTGGTAGGACTCTAGCTCGTAGCCTTTGCCTGTGGTACTGGTGGTGAGTGTAGGATGGGTTGGTAGGGTGCGGGTATCACGGCCAAAGAGTGCCGAGGTTGCCATTAGCGGGGTGTGTTTTGCACCCGGGTCGCGCGATCAACTGCGAGGCACTCTGCTACTGCTGCTGCTGCAAGGTGAGGAGCAGAGGGTGTTCAGAGGAATGAGGAGCTTTCTATTGTTACCGCTTTACCCAGCTTGCATATTTAACGCCCCTGATCTCGCTTTCGCTCTATCTCTTTCTATTTTCCTCTCTGTCTTTCCCTTCCTTCTTCTCTCGGTCTCTCTCTCTCTTTCTCTAGCTCTATGTCTTTTTCTATCTCTCTTTCTAGCCCAGCCATGTTCCACGCTGTTATCTATCGTGCTTTAATTTCCGAAGCTCCAAAAGCACACGCATATACAGCGGAACGAGTTGGAATAAAGGTCGCATTCAAGCGGCTCGTAGAAACGGTGGTGCCGAAGATCCGAGCAAATATTAGAGAGGCAAGCTCGAATCTTCGAAGCTTACTCGAGCTAGTGCTTTAGTGAAACCACTACTGATCTGTGTCTCGGCTAACAGGGAACACGATACTGGATGTGTACGATAAATCACTGAGATCATTTGAGGAAGAAGAGTCGTTAGCAATCCAGTATTTATCTAAATACATATATATTCAGTTAAATATACCACACACACGGCTTATTTAAATTATGTATTATATATATGTAAGATTATAAATTAATAACGTAATGTTCTTTAACTCTGTTTAATAAATGCGAGTAATATTTATTAAAAGACACATATGTTATAAGGATGTAGAAAAACTGATGTATATATTCGAATTACCTTCTCACATATCTAACACAATATTATGAATATAATTTACACTCGTAAAATAAAATTCATTCATATAGAACGAAGTATTGCATGGAAATCGGTTCATTAGATCGTATTTACGGAAGGTAATGGATATATTAATAGAAAACAAAAGTCAAAGTTGAATTAATTGATTTAAACTAAAGAGCAGGAAATACAACATATACTTTATCCACAATTTTTCGTAAAATCATGAGGTATAGGATTATACCTACTTAGATGTAGGAAGTCCCAACATTGCTTCTACACGTCAGCGTCCTACAAGTAGAAGGTAAGTAGTAGAGGTACTATTTCATCGATCTACGCATTATTGAGATTCCAAGAGATCCTTAGTTTCGATGCATCGATGCATTATTGCTCTCCTCCTCTATAGTTCAACACGACGCTTATTCCGGATCTGTAAAGCTTATTACGATCAGCTCGTTTGGAGCTTATGTATCCCGAGAATAGGTATACCAGAACTTCATGCAGATACCATACTTGGAGATATGTCACAGCGAATAGATCTAGAATTCTCCTTGAAATATCTACGTCTCTCCCCCCCCTTTTCTCTCTCTCTCTCTCTCTCTCTCTCTCTCTCTCTCTTGTCTGTCTCTCTCTATATCTTTGTTCACAATACTATTCCAAAGCACGATATTACAGCCACGATTTTTATTGCTCTCGAGTATAACCAATTTTTCTTATTGGTTCTCGGTCTTGACGCGATTGATGTTCTTTCTATAAGATATATCCGCATCAATAAAGCTGACTGTGTTCTAACAAAAATATATTTCTTTAATAAAAAATATAAAATAAAGAAAGTACTTTTTTTTGAGATCTTATATTTTGTAATTTAGACATATGTATGTATTTATTTAGAGTGAAGGTTAAAAAAGTATTCTTACATTTATTAATATTTTCTAAAAATGTAGTTTATACTTTATTATATCGTACATATCCGTTTTAATTATAAAGTAATGCCTCTTTCATCAAATAAATATTTTATTTAAATATACCTATGATCAAGTAATTAGTATAATTCACATACTTTAATCATTCAAATGTTTATTTTAAAAGCTCTAATGTATGTGAATATTTTAAAAGCATTTATTTTTAAAAATATAAGAAATTACTTTATATTTTCCTATAAACTATAATTCACTTTATATTATTTCTTTAATCGCGCTTAATAAGTAATTGTAAGATATACCAGAATTACAACAAGAAATATAAATTTATTACTATGTAACAAAATATTCGATAGAACTAGAAAAATAAATATTAATGGAAAAATAAAATAAATGTAAAAATACTTTATATCTATTATATATATATATATATATCATCATATAGATATCATAAAATGACTCTCTCTCTCTTTCTCTCTCTCGTTTCAGTAATTAATTAGTTAAATGCAACAAATGTGTAACTTTCTTATTATACAGCACGACGAAACAAGAAATATTTAAATGAAGATAGTATTTATAAGTTTTATTAAAAACTGTCTCTCATGTGTTATATTATTTATATATATAACAACAAAAATATACGAAATAATTACAGGCTTTTAATTAACTGTTATTATAATATATTGTTTTAATATTCCACGTAGAATCGATGTTAGAAAGATCTCATTCTTTCTTTTTTCCTCCATTTTCTGTACTTGTCTATTTTGTTCTCTTTGTAGCATGTAATAATAAAAAAACGTTTCGTAACAATGCTGGTACGCGATTACATAGGCAGGTAAACAATCCAATGGCAGGGCAAAATGTTTTATCGTACCGCACGATTCTATGCACGCAAGAGCTAACGTTCAATATCCGATGGCTAACCGATGCTCACTTTGATTACGTTGTACATAATATTACTATAAATAAAAATGTAAATATAAATTTAATTTACTAATGACAAGAATAATAATATTTTTTTTAAACTTTTAACGATGAATACTTTTGTACATAACTCTAATATATTATATAATAAAATATATATATATATACATATATATATTATATTAAACGATCAAATCGATTAATGTAATTTATTTCAGTTTAAACAAGTACAAAAATATTGGATGTCTTAAAAATCATATCATTATTGAAACACTAGGCAAACAGACTAATTACCGAATAATATGAAGATCTAAAAGTATCTACATTGCTATCAATAAATTATATTCTATTTGAAATAAATTCTCTAACATTCTCTAGCAACAAAAAAGAATGGGACAAAAGTATTTTTTAGCTCTCCTATAATAGAAAATGCAATGGAAGCTTTATTACAAAGTACTACAATACTGTTACCGTGGTAAACAATATACCTACCGACATTAAAAGGTCACCGACCATACGCCATGATATTATTATTCGATGAACCGTAAAAAGGCTCGAAAGAAAAAGTGTTGTTATCGACGTTCACCGGAGAAGAAAAATGATTAAAATAAATTGTTTTTTCCTGTCTCTCTCTTTCTCACTAGTTTTTTCTTTTCTTTTACAACACGATTGATCGAGGCGGATGCGAGTCGACGTTTTTCCGTAAACTAGACTCTCGTAATAATTTCCGCGCGAAAGAAACCAGTGGCAGACGAGAAAAAAAGAGAGAGAGAGAGAAAAAAAAGATCTTTACAAAAAGATTAACTTTACGTTTCGTTTCTCCGAATTTCATCCCGCGAGAGAACCCATTATCCACGATTAAAAGGCTGCAATATTCCTGACGGAGAGTATGTAGCGGATTTTGATTACATGAAAGAGACGCGAAATGTTCGAAAGAAAAAAAAGGAAACGTCGTAGTGTAGAAAAAAATCTGCTTCACCGATCCGAACCTAATTCCTTTGTATATTCCCTCGGGGGTGGTAGGAGCATGAGAGCGGCTGTTTTAACGAGACAGCTCGGATTCGCGAACAATTTTTTTGAAAGGGTGCTCTCGATGGTGTTCGTTCTATAAAATACGTCCTTTCCATACGAGCACGAATATATGCGGATATATTGTGAGATAAAAAGAGAGAGAAAGAGAGATAGAAAGAGAGAAGGAAACAGACTACGTATCGATATAACCGGAAACACGAACGTGCAGACATATCGTCCTTCGTGCATCTATGAACGCGTTAACACGCGATCCGAGCTCCACAACGCTGTATCAATTTTTGTACGGGCATTAACTTCCGGTATCGTTGTTGATGCAACGTAGTTTTACGCGGAGATGCTTTTCCCTTTTTGTTTCTCCTACCTCACCTACTATGTCCATTCATCTCAACGGTACATCCGCTATAAACTAGCGAGTTATTAATTCGACGTGAAATCCTACGAAAAATAACAGGAAATGAAATTGAACGGGCGTCCTGGAGAGACATTAAAACGTTTTCACGTATGTACATCGAGAGAACAACGATCATTTATCTAACGATGAGTCTCGTCTGTTATGAAAGTTCCATTTTACATGGATTCTTTTATGCCGTCAAATTTCCATAATTATCGACAAATATTATTTCTAGTTTACTAAAAGTATCTCATAGTATGGTTAAATAAGAGAAAATTATGATGATAAGAAAGAAGTATTACTCAAATTACTCGAAAAAGATTATAACAATAAAATCACAAGATTAAAACAAACTCTTAAGAACATTAAAATAATCTTTTAATACGTTTATCACAAAAAATAAAAATCTTATTCGTCTTTTACAAACAATTACTATCACGTAATAAAATATTATCGGTATGATACTCAATGTATTTCACCTCTGCTCTAATTGTGCAAATAATCATGATTCTGTGTGAGAAAAAGAAGAAAAGCTGGAACAGCGGTTAAGTAGAACCTATGGTTCGTGTGAGTATGTGTAAGAGAGAGAGAGAGAGAGAGAGAGAGGTTAGATCGGTCACAGCCATCATTATCACCGTCATCAACGCGTTAGCAGCAGGTTGGCAGCTGCGTTGACATTAATTATGCTTCCCGTTAGAGATGGCGAGAGGCGAGGTATTGGTGCTTTGTGCTTACACACCGAGATCGACGCAAAGGCGTACTATTTTTGATTATCGTTTCATTGCAGTGTAACGAGCCGCGTAACGCGTGCAGAGCATTCGTCGTTAACGACGATGGTCACGCGTATACCCTCATGTTACGCTCTCACGCTCCGCATACATCGTCTATCCTTCTGCGTTACCGTTCATCACGTCGCTGTTATAATGTGTTATAGCGTTCTCCCACTATTGATCATTTTCTTCCTTTCTCTCTCTTTCTCACTCTCTCTGTCTCTCTATTTGTATCTGCTCTCTTTTTCTTTGCCACCCTTTGCACGCACATAATCATCCCTCCCATCCAACGTTAACTCCATTATTTCACGTTATTATTTATTCACGAAAGTACTTGCGTGCTTATGATTTATCTCAACTTTTAACTGAGAAAATTATATGTCTAGGAGTAGGCAAACTTTGTGACATTACAATAAACGTACAGTATGTCATGTTAAAAATTGAATTGTATTTTATTTTATATACCTGTGTATCATTTATGTATATGCTATGTTAGTAATTATAAAAAGATTATACATTAGAAAATTTAATTTATCGCTTGTTTTATATTATATCGATATACGACACAATAAATATGGATTCATTAATAAAATATAATATAAATATAATATAAAATTCAGTCCACTTTGGTAATTACTATTTCATTTTAATTTTATTCATCATATTTGAAAAATAAGAAAATTATAATATATTATCAATAACAATTTAACGAACTCGCCTATGAACAATATGAACAAA
Source organism: Polistes dominula (assembly GCF_049000335.1). Taxonomy (NCBI): domain Eukaryota; kingdom Metazoa; phylum Arthropoda; class Insecta; order Hymenoptera; family Vespidae; genus Polistes; species Polistes dominula. The sequence continues at coordinate 4,464,260 of NW_028301152.1, read as the reverse complement.
ACACAATTTTCTTATGCACTTTAATAAAGAACGATCAACCGATAAAGAAAATAGGAGGAAAAAAATGTAAAAGTACAAGAAGATAGGCACAAGCTACTTTGCGAAGAGGTAAAAAGTACTTTAGTCTAGTTGTCAGTTATGGAAAGCGTCCAGCATGTCAAAGGCTATTCACACGTGTGCACGCATACGTGCATGAAGGAACATACTGGGAATTCGAAAAGAAAATGAAAAGATACTACGCAGAGTTTCTCTCTGAAAAAGTATCGAAAAGTCGTAGCTCTCTTACTTTTGTCCACTCTTCTTTTCATCCTTACGTACATGTCCTTTTCATCCCCACGTGACGTGCCATTTACTATAGTTTTAGGTGCGACCAACGGAACTAAACTTTTAACGAATGTCTACGCATTACTTTTGCTGGCCCCGTCGAGAGTCGGCAAATGTCGATAGAGAGAAAAATAGAGAGAGAGAGAGAGAGAGAGAGAGAGAGAGAGAGAGAGTGAGTGAGTGAAAGAAAAAGAGGTCTTGAAAAGAGAGTTTCTTATGCCTCAGAAGTAAACCTTCGATGGCAGAGAGCCAGGATCGTGGAAACGTGTAAGTCTTGGTTGGATAGATATTCCATACACGATCTATGGAATAATAAAATGTATGTCCTCTCTTCTAATGATCGATTTCTATATTTAAAATATGTATCTTTAAGTTAAAATGTCATTGAAATTTGTCTAATTTTTCTTTCAATTTTATTTTTTTTTTTTTAAATATTAAATAAAACAGAAATTTACGTTTTATCAGTTTGAATTGAAGTTATGAACATTAAATGTAATTTTCGAACAATCGATCAAATTAAGTACATCATTTCTCATTTGATACGTTCCCTTTGTGCAAGTAACGCGTTCTTTCATTTAACAACTCTTCAAATATTCTGTAATTACACGCCGTTCGATTTTATTTGATCGAAAAATCAATTCGCCAGGGCGAACTTTGGCAAATATAGTTTTTTTATCTGTTTAAGCCAGTAACTATCCTTCATTGTGAACAAAACGAAAGAATAAGTTATGAAACAATATAACGCTGTTAATGAAATATCCTTAACAAGCTCGTAATTAATAAGTTTTAGAAGGGTATGACTCATTATAACTAAATGAAAAGACATTCACAGGAACTTCTGCATTCTCTAATAGATAAGCTCGAGTGAACTTTGTTGAAAATGACAAATAAATATAAAATGATTAAATACAAAAAAAAAGAAAAAAGAAACTAATGCAACAAAGTGACATCCAATGTAAAATAGAATATAAAGTTAAGAGGATGACGAAAGACTTCCTTTCCTTTCGAATAAAATTACTCTGCATAACGAGCTCCAAATTTCAAGCTAAATTGCTTAAGAATATTGATTCGATGCTAAAGAAACTTACCGCCTCAGAATAATTTCATAGCGAATCTCGGTCGTTCTAGGAATATAAATCACCAACAAAACGTCGAGTAATCAGCACACTGACACACCATGCTGTTTCTAAGTCAAACAAAGAAAACATCTATAATAATCTTTTTTTAAATTAAACATAGAATTTGATTTAAATGATTACCCAGTTTTATAAAAAGAAAAATAAATAACGAAAAATAAATTCTGGAATTAAAAAATAATTAATGATAACCATTATAAAATCATTTTTAAAATTAACGAAGAAGGATGAATATATTAACATTGCGAGACCGGAGAAATGTAACTTGTTCTTGTTTAAAATTATCAGTGGTTATGTCGAATGTCCCATACTACAGCATGTTAAATTCAATGCTAGCTCACAACTCTCACGTCACACTTCCCTCTTCCGTGTTGGCTTTTATTATAGTAATCTCAGATTTACTGACCCCATTACAAGAATATGCAATTATGCAAACTCAGTATCAGACAAAATTGATCTTTTTGCTGGACCCCAATATACATTTAAACAATCGGTGTTACGCTTACGCTTTAACTCCTAATGACAATGAACTTTTAAACTACTACTGACTTAATTACTTATGTAAATACTATCTATATATCCCCCGTTCATCTTTATACATTATACTTTATATTATTTTATTTTATATTATTTATATTTTAATAAAGTATTACTATATTTTGTATTATCTTATATAAATTTATCTTAATTTTTCTGCAATAATTTTATAAACAGAAAGCTTAAGCCCGTATATCTACAAATTAATTATTCAAGAAGAAAATAAAACAGCTTTTAAAATTATCTACGGAAATAAACGAATAAATTAAAGAAGGATATTGGAAAATGATACAACACACCTGTCTCCAATTTCAATGTCTTATCTACGTAATATATTAAATCGTATTCGTGCCGATTCTCGATGAGGTATGGTTTATAGATGCATAGAATTACTAGCCAACTTTCCTAAAAATAGATGAAACTTTTGTCGTTGGTCAGTTTGAAGTCGGTCACAGAGCGCGAAATATACTAGCTCCAGGAAAATTCACGATGGAAATTAATGGAAGCAGAAGTTCATAGTGTACACTTTGCAGTTGTCGAGTACGTTTCAAACTTCCCACGTGACCCGCGTTAATTCAAAACTTTATGGATATGTTATTGTATTATCGTGAAAGGTATTACACTAAAATTAATAACCATAATATCTTTTTCAAATAAACAGCTATCGAAAGCAATCGTGAAATGCCTTTAACGAGACCATTTAACAAAATTCTTCATTTTTCTTAAAAACTACATCTCGGTAAAACACGCGTTTAATGAAGCCTCGACTAAAGTTGATCATTAACTCCAAGAAAAAGTATTACGTTCGTCTTTCCTGTTCATGGCAAAGGTCATAATTACGATTAAGATTAAACTCCTGGCAACTTTGATATTTTTCTCCTTTACCTACACCGAGAAAGAAGCGGTGTAAAATGAAGAGCATAGGTGAAAGAAAGGAAGAAAGAAATAAAGAAAGAAAGGAACAGAGAGAGAGAGAGAAATCTTCGATCCGATCCGAGTCGTTAATTACGGAAACACGATCCGGAAACGCTTCTAACGATCCGTGAGCTCTGGAAAAATGAGAGTAAACGTTGCCAGTTAGGAACGTCAGAGTTTAGAACGCGACAAATTGCGATATACACACTATAGAAAGACAGAAGATATTTTATATAGAAAGAACTTTTTACCTTTCTGAACAACCCGACAAAATTATTTCGCGCCAAGAATACTTTTTCCTTTTATAAAATCGAAACACATAGAGATCGCCCTCAGCCAACATTTCGTATGTAATAATACTTAAATGTAATCAAATTCTTTTTGCTTTAACTTCTTCTCTCCATCTCAGTTTGATCTTGTCATTCAAGCTGTTGTAACCATTCCTTAACCCATCCCTCTAAATATTTTCTTATTAAAGAGCACAGACGCAATCGTCTACGCCTTCTATTTCCAGAATCTTTATTATTACCTCATTTGCAATGACCCTACTCTTTGTTCTATAATTTCAAGATTTTCTCGAGTATTTCTTTCTTCATCCTAATGTATAAAACGTGAGAGAGAAATCTTATCGTCTTCACTGTTGTTGTTGCTTCGATTCAGGACGGTACAAAAAAAAATCTATTCTGTCTCATCTTAACATTTAACTTGCAAATAAAATCTGATACAAAACGACAAAGTAACAAGTTTCTTTTATTGCAACTTTTATATTCAGCATACAATTAAGTCATTCTTATAGAGATCCTTCTTACTGTCTCTAATATTCAGAACATAGTATAAAAATCTTTTGAAAAAATCGATATCTTTTTGTTTCTCTCTCCCTTTCTCTTTACTTATTTTCGTAAATAAATCTCTTTTGCAGATTTTTTCTTAATATAAATATTTTTTTTTGTCTATATTCTTTGCAAAAAGTCAATGAATACCAGAGCTGAATCGTTCGAAATTCACTTCCAACATAGTCTCACCTTAATCGGATCTTCAATTAGATTTTAAAATGTGTGCCGAGCCACGAGAATAACCGGCTTTGTCGGTGGCACGCGCAGAGGTAAATTACTTTCGGCGGCGATTACCTGACACGTCGATTAAAGCGACCGTCCTTTATAACTCCCTCTTTTCCTCTCACAGTTATATTCTCTTTCTCTTTCTCATGTACACACATTTACTACGAAATTCACGTACACGTACATATACATAAAAGAAGAAATGTATCTACGCACACTAATGTGCCTACAGAAACACAGACACAACTTATGCACGTACGAACTTTGCTATTCCTCTTATTCTACAGTCCTTGCAACTCTTCCCCTCTTTTCCCTCCCACCTATTCTCGTTTTCTCTCTCTCTCTCCCTCTCCCTCTCTCTCTCTCTCTCTTTCTCTTTTTCTCTCTTCCTCGTCGACGAGAACCCTTCACGAGCGCACGCGATTACCAGAGAGGTTCACCGTGGAAGCACTGGAATTGCGCGTTTCCTGAAAGCCCGAGAACGACCGCATTTCGGACGAAACAATGTGTCACGGCTCGTTCGCTCCGAGTCCAAGAGAGTGAACAACGAGAAGAGAAAGAAGAGAGACAAAAAATCCGATCGATGCAAAAGAGAAAGATGCAAGAAGTTAGAGAAGCACGTTTTAACTGTAACATCGTTGGATTCTTTGATTAAAAAACACTATTTTCTTTCTCGAGATCATAAATAAGCGTCTTGTTTAGAAGTTTACTTATTGATATAAAATTTATTATAATTGTTAGAAAATATACGTAATCCTTTTTATTTTAACTTGTAAACAAATATTATTAAGTGGCTTTCATCGTTTTTGAGAAAAATGGCTTCAAAGTTTATTGATCATTCTAAAGAATAAATATATTTTTTGAATACAATTTAAATACATAGATATTGTAATGTAATAACACAATATAATATACAATTTATGTATGCACAAATTATATTTTGCACAAAGCAAGATAATATAATTAATTTTTTCAATGCTCTACTTTCCAATCAACGCTTACCACAATCTAAAATCTCTATCTGTACCGATTATATATTTATATTGCACATCAGTATAATCTTCTTTAAATTTTCAAAATACAATTACTGTTTACCTTTAAATAAGTCTTAACAATGAACCAAAACAAACATTAATTCAGGATTGAAATATGAAATATGAATAGAAAAATGAATAATGAGCCCCATTAATTATTACAATTGTGATAATAATTCACACAACACACTATAATCTCCAAAAACTAGTTTAAAGTACTTTTTAATATACTCTCGGTAATCTCTCTACAGTTACACAAGTACTCTCTCGTCTCTCGTTTGTCTAACACTACTTTTCCATCATCTATAAACTCACTTGCCGATACATTCTTTTCTTTCTTTTCCAAACGCAAAGTATTATGAGTATTCAGATGTACCATTATGCGTCATAAAAATTTACTATGTTATAAGCTTGTCTAAAATTTAAAAAAATGTTACTTGTACTTCTTTCCTTTTCAGACAACTCAATTATACTCGTATGTAATGCATATTAAAATATGAAGTATCAATTAATAGATCTTATAATTAATAATAACTTAAAATTGGAAAAAACAAATAACCGTGATTTAATCATGAATAAAGTTAACGATCATGGTAGCTAGTTTGAGAAAGCGTTTACATTGGGAAAACTAACGATAAGATAAAGAGTCGTTCGCTTCTCGAACGATTATCACAGCATTACGAGTCATCGCGATTCTTCTCCGGTGATGCTGGTACTGGTACTAGTGCTGCTGCTACTGCTGCTATAGAAGCGATATGAGAGTCGAGCTGAATCCGCGAGAAAGTTCGTTGAGTGTAAACTCGATGAAAAGCAGGAGAGATTCTACGTCCCTTAAAATCCTTCGCTTCTCTCTGCTGCTCGAATATCGTTGATCTCACAGTTAATTCTCCGATTCTCTTTCACATATATAGACACATATACAGAAGCTTCTATGTTCTATAAAACGTCCTCGAGAAATTTTCTCACGCTTCATTTCAATAAAGTACCTCGGGTTGTTTTCTCTAAAGCTTCTCGGTTGGGTCGTACCAACTTCGCGAATTAATATCTTTATGAAATGTGAGAGAAAGCGCGAAGATAATAATGAAAATACGAAGGGATCGCATGATTAGCTGTTCTTCAATGCTCCACTATAAAAGAAAGGGAAAGTTATGATCTTTTATTTATACCATCGAATATGACTTCTTTTTTTATCTTTTTAAAAAGCTTTCCTTTGCTTTATTCGAGAAAAAAAACTCAAGTATTTTTTTTAAAGTTATCATTTATGAGAAGCTTCATTTATAAGAATCGCATAAAATAATATATCACTATTCTGTTTTACATTTATAACGTTTTAAATATTTTGTGAGACTTACTTTACTAGGGATTTACTCCATTATTTTACTTTAAGGATAAATAGTATTATTTGCATCCATAATATGTACTTTATTTAAGATATTAGGACTGTGTAAAGGTCTGCCAAAGGAATGTTCGAAATGCATATTAGAACAGAAATAGAAAAAGAATTCAATAAAACGAAAACGAGAGATAATTAATAAAGTTATATACAGGGTGATCTGTAACTGGTGGTACAAGCGAACAGGAGGTGACTCTAAATAAAAAAATAAATCGAAAATATAGAATAAAAATTTTTCGTTTATTGCCCTTGATCATGTTTTGTTATAACGGACATACGAACTTTTCATATAAGAATAACCTATATACATATATAGAGTATTTCCGAAAAGTTCGTAGGTTATTTCCGATAAGTTCGTAGGTTATTTCCGATAAGTTGGTAGGGTATTTCCGAAAAGTTTGTAGGGTTTTTTCGAAAAGTTCGTAGGTCCGTTATAACGAGACTTGATCAAGGGCATGCGTACTTTGCGAAAAATCAAAGTCAATTTTCTCGAAAAGAAAGTCTCAAACGAAAAATATTTATTCTATATTTTCGATTTATTTTTTCACTTTTTGTGGATTAATAATACCACATTAACAAACGTTTTTGTAGCGGCACTACTTCTAATAGATTTTTTGAACGTTTAAGACAACAAAGTGAAGTTTTTCCGACTTGTTTACAAATCATTAATGAAATAAGGTTCAATAACTTGGTGACCAATTATGACACACAAGACATTCAATCTACATCGGTGTTGAAAGTCTGTTTCACTCATCCAGTGAGAATTTTCTCTATCTCAATAGTGTATATGAAATAATAATTACAAAATCACGTTGAAGTAGCAATGCAATGCCAAATAACTTATTTATGAATATCTTGGCAATTATTCATTTTAAATCCTGCATAGTATAATAATTTTTTATGAAGAATTTGATTCTTTATCAGAATCCAGACAAAAAATTAGGTATTCCATTTAAAAAAAAAATCGATTTCCTTGATATCTCATAAAAAATGACCTGCAAAAAAAATTTTGTTTACCATTACATGTGCTTCCTTATATAGTTTAACTATGTAGGAAGAATTTGTTCATACAATGTATATTTTACGAGTTATTTTGAAACGTCACGTTCCGTGACTCATCCTGTATATATATATTCCTTTATCTCTTTTAGTTCCAAACAGAACTTTGAAAGTCTATAAAAGTTTTTGAAGCTAACCAAACCGACGGATGAGAAAGCAACGGTTGTTCATTTCGCGATGAAAATCAACATAGCGGGACAAGGGGTGGACAGACGAATGCGCAAAGGTAAATATCATTCTGAACCTCGACTGCTCTCATTTAAATTTCTTTTCTTTTTTGTTGTCGAATTTTTTTATTCTCGTAAATTCGCACCTCTCGTAGAATGGCTTTTATTAAAAGTACTACTTGTTCAAAAAAAAGACAATGTTTGCGAAAAGAAAGACAGAGAGATTATAAGAGAAAAAAATATAAAGACCAAAAAAAAAGAGAAGAGAGCAAAGTTAAGATCGACCTCGAAAAGCTTCCCTTTTTTCATGATGGACGTCGTCCACAAGTCTACTTTAGGGCGTCTATTAAGTGGCCGCACTTATCGCGAGAGATTAGCACTCTGAAATTAAGACTGCCTTTCGCTCGGGTTCGTTCACATCTAAAGAAAACGAGGTTACGAGAAAAGAGTCACCTGAGAATAGACTTACAGATGGAAAATTTTCCCTTGGACTTCGAATTACTCTTCTGATTCAACTAACTATTCTGTAATTTTACGTAAACTTAAATATCGTATTGCACCAAAAAAATTTATGTATTATTTATTATATCGTCTATATACAATCAAAAGCCATTGACCACATTTTCACCTGTCTTCATTTGAAAATTACTTATTTACTAGCTATTACTTCATGAAGAACATCCAAACGTTTTTTACCTTTATAAAATTGTTTAAAATAAAATACATGTTTCTTAAATTAAGGTTATATTACATATAAATACAACGTTAAAATAAGAAAATGATTATCTTAAATTCTATTTACTGCAAATATTATTTTCGCAATACATATTCAGTCTTCAGAAAGTCATATACACAACAATCAAGTCAAAAATTTTAATTAACTTTCGTAGAAAACAATGAACCAGTCTTAGGGATAGATTTCGAAAAGGACGGTATACTGGATTTATTCTCTGTACTTCTGAAGTATTATATACATTTCCTTCGATTAATTATCGATCAATTAAATTAAATCAAACACAGTATTGTACTCTACTAACATTTTGAATTGTTTAAATTGAAATACATATCTTTTAACGTTCCTAGCCATTAATAATTTTGAGTTGAAAACTTATAAAACAAATGCACTGTTATTTAACCATTTCTTTATTATACTCGCGTATTGTAACACTTTTACATCAGGCTATGTTTCCTAAACTTTCAAATTATATAAAGATATTTCAACATATACATATGTATTGAAACTATGATAATTATTGACGCGACCCAAATTCTAGGAACATTTCTTTGTTCTTTTCGAAAAAAAAATATGTGTATCATTGTTGTTTACTAAATTGAAATGAAAACATAAAATCCAGCAACTTGATCAAGGTAATTTTTGGAATTCGTAAAATTGATTGTGTAAATAGAAAGGAGTTTGAGAAAGGAAAGATATCCTTTTTTCTGAGCTTACGATTACGCATTGCAATCGGAGCCATCTGCTTTGCACGCGCTTTAGTCCTTTTAATCCGTGAAATGAGATCTTGAAAACCGAAGAGTCTGGAGATTGAGACGAAAGAAGAAAAAAAAGTGCTAGTAGTAGAATGGAAAACGTACACAGTGAAGGAAAAAGAAAGAAGAAAAAAAAGAAAGAAAGAAATAAAGGATTGAAAGACAGAAGTAAAAAAATAAAAAAAGAGAGACAGCGACAGAGAGAAGTGGATCTTGCAGATCGACGACGAGGACGAGGTAATAAATCTCTAGAAGACCGTCGACCGATTTCCAAGCTTTGTACAAAACGTCATGTCCGACGTTTACCGTACGATAGAAAGAATCGACCTAACAATCGCTACAACGATACAAACAAAAAAACTACCTCCTATTTCTTTCTTTCTTCTTTTCAACTTTCATCCTATCTTGTTTTATATACTCTTCGTAAATAGAAGATATATATATATATATATAAATAAATGAACAATTAATTCAGAGAGTAAAAAAATTCTCATTATTTTTCCTTTCATCATCTATAGATATTTTTTAATTACTGCATAAATTTACTATCATGTAATTAACATTATTTCATCATAATTCTACTAAATATTAAGAGACGAAAGACATTGAGATGATATTTATTGTTATACTTTCCGTTAATATTTTATAAATGAATGGGCGATTAATTATGAGAAAAATTAACAATTCTTATTAACTAATTTTTTTCTTAATTAATTACTTTCTTTATTATAAAATAAATTTATGATTTAATAGTTCATATGACTTCGTTCAAGATATTCCGAACATCATCGACCAAGAGATATTAAAGCTAACGGTGGACACGTTATTCACTTTCGAATTATGCTCGCGGAGTGTCCAGAATTTCACATCAGTGAAGATTACTTTCACGACGATAAGCCGGAGAAATTAATACGAAGGTCGCCAGGGAATTTCTAATGAATCTGAGCTGGAACATTCCATCCGATGATATATATATATATATATATATATATATAAGTATACGTATATATACACAAATACATTTACAAATTACATCACTATTTTCTCAAATATAAAACTATGTTTATAGTTTATTAGGCTATATAAATTTTTTGTTTTAATATGCAGGAATTAAATCTTTTAAAAAAGAAATAAATTACAAATTATTGACAAACAGTATATTTATAATCAATAAATTTATATATATTAATTAACGATTCAATATTTGGAAAAGCATCAAAATATATAACGTCCAATCGATAATATTTGCATTACATTTTTTTCTTATTATACACATTGCAAGTAATGCTGATTAATTAGGTATAACCAAATGTCGGTTACTGTGCACGTAAAATTATTAAATTATTGACTATGTGTGAAATGCAGGATTTTCTAGTTTTAAAAACAATGCTTATCTATCCTACATATACAATAAAATTATACTTTCTTTATATATCTCAAATTACTTTACGAAATTTTAATTTTATATTCATTATAGATTCAATTTATACACTTACTGCAAAAAAAATTGATATATGTTAGCATTAATCCTACGATAAATTTGAGCATATTAAATTCTAAGATGTATATCTAAAAGTTAGTATCATATGCATTTCCTAAAAATTTGAAAAATAGAAATTATCAAAAAAATACGGAATTTATTTTGCAGAATTGCATTCATTATTGTTATCTCTTTATCTTTATAAAAAAGAGTAACTTTATCTATAGCTTTACTTATAATTATAATGATGTTCTGGAAAAATACAAAAATTAAACATAATCATTATCATCTGTATCAAAATAAAAAACCACAAACTTATTAATTCAAAAATACACTAATTTAAACTTTTTTTTATGACACAAAATGATACAGTATTCTGCACTGATCCTATTTTCTTTTTAACGAAATTTTATTTAATTAGCCTAATTAGCTCTAAAACTAAAATACATTACAAACATTAACTCTGAGCTCGCTAAACTAAACATTATTTTTTCAAAGTAATTAAATTAAAAAAAATTATTGTAAATGAGGTAAAAAATATTATGGAAACGTATTCCAGAAAGTAGAAAATTGTAATGTTCTAAAATTATTATTATTCATGTACAAATAAATCAAGATGCTATTTTCGAAATACTAGTTTTACCAGAATGTAAAAGAATTTTAATAATTTTTTATTCATTAATGTGCTATCTAATATATTTTATATATATATATACACACACACCTTTATTACGATAAAAGTTAATATAGAACAAAAAATATTCAGCGATGTAAAATATTAAGTATAGGAAAGTACAGCGATGTTGCAGTTTGAAAATATTGTATTACAATGAAGAACGCTGTTTCATCTTCCCCCGATGAACGTGAACCCTTAACTATGTTTTGTTTATGTTGCTGGAAGGAATTTCCTGAAACTTCAATCAAAATAACACAACGAAAGTTCTTCCAGATACTGTTCAATAACTATCTCTATATTAAACTTGGCTTTGAAGTTCTTAATTAAACGAACTTTCCTGTATTTAGAATGTAAAACACTATTATGAATAATGAAATATGATTACACTTTATTTTGAAAATTTGTAAAAGTCGCCTATAATTACCTGTATTAAAATGCATCCGCTATTATTAAACGATTAATTATATAATTTAATCTGCTTTGATGAAATTATAGTATTTTCTTTCAAGTAGAAAAATAGAAAATTTACTTTTCCTTTCTTTCTCAATAGAGAAAGAGGATTCGTCTGCCAACGAAATATTGCGAATACGTACACGAGCCATGAAAAAATTCATAAATGATAAACAGCGACAGGTGTTCATCGATCCTGGCCAAAAAGCGAGAAAAGAAACGAAAGAGGAGAAAGAAAAATTTACGAGGCAAATATTTTTATTTAAACACCGATACTTGTTGAATCCACTCTTCCCGCGCGATATATTCTTGTTTTATTTTTTCTTCTCTTTCTCTTTCTCTCTCTCTCTCTCTCTTGTTCTCTCTGCATCGACTGGATATCGATAACTAAACGAGAAAATAAAACGGCGCTTTATTTCCCTCATAGTTCGTATTTTATAACCATTTCAATTTTATTGCGCAAAGCGCATCATACAAACGCGTTGAATAATAATGCGTAAACGTAATGCTCGTTCATGTCTAACAATCGAAAGAAAGAAAAGAGGCCGCATCTGCCAAGGAGATCAAATCAGCGTTCAACTCTCAAACGTGACGCATTAGGAAAAGACTTTCATAGAAGAAGATAATTTGTCTTTTTTTCTTTTCAGTAATATAACGAAGAAAAATTTCTTTCGTTTGTTCCATATGTTTCTAGCAAATTGGCGACAGATGCGTCGTATTTGAGAAAAGGTCTCCCGCTATACAGAATTGACTGTGAGAGGGAAAGAGAAACGGGGAAAAAAAAGAAAAGAAAAAAGGTATTGAAAAAATTGTACGATAAAAAAGAAAATGACAAGAACCTTATAGGTACTATCTTCTTTGAATCCTTATCTATTCTTATAAATTAATATCGAAAACAGACAACTCTAACTGAATTAACTAAAGTATAGTACTGAACTACTGTTGAAAGTATAAAACTGATTGAATAATACGAAATGATTTTACACACACGCGCACTCTTTCATATAACAAAACTCAGTATCTTGATCTATGTTCGAATAAGTGGAAGTGATTCGTCGAAATTCGAGATTTCAGAGAGAAGAAAAGATAAAATAAAAGAAAAAAGAGAAAGAGATAGAATGAGATGAAATCGTTTGCAGGAAAACGACGAGGAGGACGCAATAAATCTCGAAGAGAGCGTCGAACGATACGCGATTCGTAGGAGACCGGCGCGCATCCGGCATTTACCGCAGAATAGAAAAGAGAGGATACCGGTTAAACGAGTGCACTAGACTCGCTCGCTATCTTTGTCCCTTTTTCACAGGGCAACAAGTCGCGTCTTCGTCGGACTTATGGAGTCAACGTTATCAGCCGTCTTCGTCGAGCTTCGACCGTCCGGAAATAACGAGGGGACCAGTGCCAGAGACTGCTATGTATCTTTACAAATTGAATGCAGTCGTAACCCACATCGAGACGCAAGCACCAGAGAGAAGAGATATAGATGGATGCATACGAAATATATACACTGAGAGACGGCAACACACACACGCATTGAGAACCAAATACAGATAAACATATATATTTCTCTATACACAGATAGAAAACTGTACACCTACCTACCTATCTACCTACGTACCTACCTAGGTATATCTATCTATCTATATATATATATATATATATATATATATATATATATATATATATATATTCTAGATACGTAAAAGGGAATATAGAGTATGAGAGAGGGTGGTAGACACGAGGGAGAATGCAATCTGTTTCGAGGTCTGAGAGAAAACGCGAAATCCGTGGAACTCGACGTTTCCTGGCTCGAACGCGCGCGGGCCCTCCGGCTGTAGTACATTGTCGAGAGACATTACGCGCGCTGCGGAAACCAATATCGCCCCGAGAGAAATTTCTCTACTACCTACCCCCGTGTGAGCCACGAAAGGGCGACGGAATAACGTTTCTCCGAAAAGGCGGCCTCTTCTCCTCACGAACGAGACGAAACGGAACTAGACGAGAGAAAGAGAGTTAGAGAGAGAAAGAGAGAGAGAAAAAGAGAAAGAGAAAAAAAGAGAGAAAGAGAAACGATGCGATGCGATGCGATGCGATGCATACGTAACCCTGGATATCTTTGGGTACGACGACGACGACGACGACGACGATGATGATCTTCAGTGACGCGAACTTTTCCTTACTACGTCTATCCTTCGATATCCTTTGCTCGATCCAACGAAAATCCTCTCTCCTATTCGTCGTTTTCCTCTCTTCTCGATGGAAATAGAAAGCGTCGATAAATGATCGAACGCGGGAAAATTGAATTTCTTCTTCCGTATCCAACCCTCTCTCTACTTCCCACGTCTCCCTCTTTCTCTCTCTCTCTCTCTTCCTATTTTTTTTTTACATATTCCTTTCGGTGAATTTTGTATCGATTATATTATATTAGGATAGATGGAGGATTAGAAATTTGCCGCAAAATTTATTTACTTTGACGTAGTTATGATAGAAAAAAAAATGTATAAATTGCATAAATAAATGTAATTATATAATATCGCGTTACAAATATTGCAAAAATAAAATATCGAGTTAAGTAGTATAATTCCATTAATATTAAAGAGTAAAATGAATATAATTAGCTTTCATTTAAATAACTTTAGTATAGGTAATAAAATAAATATAATTATACAAAGATATAACGAAAGGAACGATAAAATAAATAGAAATAAGTTTGTTCCATGACTAAGTTTCGATGTTTAAGAGGAAACTTGAAAATATCTTCTCGATATTTTTCACTCGATAAGAAGTTAAAGTTTCCTCGATGTGCCGTTTGTAAAAGAACTATCCGAAAGGTGAACGACTCGAATGCATTTCTCCCCTACGATGCTTCGTTATAAACGTTTTGCTTTAATCACTGTCATAACGAAAACGAGATAAGACGATAAAAAGAGAGGTTGGAGAGAGTGGACGATGAGTAACACGAACTTCCCTTTAATGAAAATGGAAACTCGGCAACGCGTGGAAAGCTCCTTGCGATACGGGAAAATATGGCGATAATGCGCGAAGATAATTCCAACTCGGAGTCCATTCAATTTTCTTTTCATCCCTTTTCGGGCCCATTTTTATCTTTCTTTTTTTGTTTTAATCTTTTGCTATCTTATACTGGGGTACCATTCGTGTCTCTGATCTCTTTGGTAATTCAAACAATGCTCCGAATAAAAGAATGGTATTTTCGTACGAACTTTGTTAATGAGTTTTTCGAAAGTAATTATTATAAAGTATATAGATATATTTTATCTTTTTTACACAAACTTTTACTGACATTGAAATAAATATTAAAAGTTTATATTATTAGTGAATTATTTCGTTTATTGTATATAAAAAATATTTCTTGTTTATACTAATAATTTATTATAAATTATTATATTGATTGTTTAATTATCAATGTCTCGGTTGCCTAAATTTAATTTTTTTAGCGATCAGAGAAATACTTAATCTGCTGACAGTATAAATATATCTGCGTATTAATATAATCAATCAAATGATTAAACTTTTAATGAAATTTATGCAAATAAAAGTTAATTTGATTTGTAAGTCAAAAACTAAATAAGACAATTATCAAATTATAAGAAAATAATTTGTATAATTATAAACTACCATAAAATAGAATAACACGATTAATAACACTAAGAATAGAATTTTGATAAAAAGAAAAATTTTAAGCCAGTAATATGACAGTTCGAAGTATGCTTTAATCTTGAGACTAAGAAAATATTATTCTTTCGGAAAAGAGAATGGAGGAGGTTAAATTTTTCGTGAGAACGTCGAAAAAGAACCGAAAGGTAGTAGGCTTGT
Organism: Polistes dominula; assembly: GCF_049000335.1. NCBI lineage: Eukaryota > Metazoa > Arthropoda > Insecta > Hymenoptera > Vespidae > Polistes > Polistes dominula. Next base: position 4,448,712 of record NW_028301152.1, on the reverse strand, counting down.
TGCTCGAAACGAGTAAAAAAGAAAGAATGTAAAAGAAAGGGACGAGGTAGTGATGTAGAATAGTGGGAGAAAAGATGGGAAAAGGGGATAGGTCGTAAGAGAGGGAAAGGGAGTAAACCCGTGGGTATGTAAGCACCGTATAACCGACTCGAATAAGAGCCAATATTTGCTCGCTCGCGTCGCAAGGTAATCTTGCTCGCTTCTCGCATACGCGAGGAATACACGAAACGACGACGACTAGAAGAAGGGAAAGGAGGAGAAGAAGGAGAATAAAAAGAAAGGAATAAAGTAAGGGGTGAAACTTCATGCTCGATACGTTCCTAGTAGCTAGCCAAGAGATCTGTTTTACCTTCGACATCCTGTTATCGTTCTTCCTTCCTCCGAAAAACCAAAAATTCCATCTATCATATTGAAATCTGTTTTCCTCCACATTTTTCCCCCTTCTACTCTCACATGAATTTTGATATTTTTTCCGGGGAATTTTCCTTTCATCAAAAGGTATTCCTATAACTGAAGTCATACTCCAACGTAAATACGAAGTTAACCTTTTTATCAAAGTCTATTAATTTTTTCTATCATATACGTATATCTTGTACATGTTTTTTGTTGTGATTTAAATTTTGTCAACAAATTTGTTATGAATATTATGAAATCGGGGGGAAAAAATACAAAACCTAAGTACACATGTAAAATACAATTTTATTTTTACAAAATGCAAATGAACGTACTCATTGAAATTTGTATAAGTTTCTTTCTATTTCTAGCCATGTAACTTCCTACGGATTTAAAATTGATTATACATATAGGTGAACAATCTTAATTATTAAATATGGCAGAAAGGAAAGTTGTGTTACCATTTTTATATATGTATGTATAATATATTATATTCTTCATCGAGGGTCGTGAAAGTACTTGTATTCACTTAACCTGACTAATCTTAGTAGGACGTGGTCTTTGATCCTCATCGGTGAGACAGTTTTTATTCTGTGAGAGAAAAAACTTTTACCTCTCCCTCTCGAAAGCCCTCTCGAAAAAAGAATAAAAATTTATATATATTGAATACCAAGAATGTTTTGATCAATCTACAATTTGTGCTTTAGATTGCTGTGTTTTAAATACAGAAAACGTACAGTCATAAAATGATTATCACATTCAGTACTATAAACGCACACGTGCCCATGCTTTCAAAACTACCTGACTAGAAAAACTCAATCTTCAAAGATTCCACATTGTAAGGACAAAAAAAGATAATAATTGTCATAGTTTATATGTTCTGCAACAAGAAAATGACGTCATCGCTCCCCCACATCAAATCCCTTGCCTCACATCTCGTTTGTTTGGAGCAAAATACTCCTTTCATTCTGACAAAAACCCTGACGCAGCCTTGACAAAACATGAGGAAAGGAACGTTTACTGTAGCACATTTGAAAGATTAACCGAAATTTGTTAAGGAATCTTTTTAAATTCCCATGGTTTGTTCACTTACAAGAGCTTAAGATCACTTCGCTCTCTTCCCCTCATGCCCTAAACATATTCAACTAAAACATATACTCTAGATTGACCAAAACCCTCTGGACATTTTATAAATTGACCGGACAATGTACGAAAAACATGCTCATTGTCCAATCTTAATGGACATTCAATACGTAGAACAAATATTCATACTATGCCCCGGGCAATCTGTGCTATGCCTGGATTCTGTACATTAACCTTAACATATATATAACACAATGAGGTCAAAAAATATCTTTCAGATATCCCTATACAGAATATAAATAATTTCATTTTATTGCCATTGTTGTCAACAAAAAGTATAAACGATTTTGTCAAAGAAAATAATAGTAAAGGAGTTTTACAAATAAAATTATATCTTCGTTAATAGAAAATAACATATGGTAACTAATTAATTAAGTATTAAGAAACGAAACCTCATAGCTGTTGTAATAATAATAATAATAAAGTTTTCGCTTATAGGCATTTAAAGTTTTTACGATTTAAGAGTTCGATAAAGGTAATACATCGGGAACATCTGCGGTCTGCGATAAGTAGTATCGATACAATAACCACTTTGAAAGGTGCAAAGTACAACCGTACGAAAGCTTCGGCACAGTACACTACTTGCTAGAATGGGGAGGCACGTTCAAGCAATAACGGTGATCGTTCTCGATAAATATCGTGTTTCTTCGATACGCACACTAGAAAGTGGATTACTTTTTTATTTACACAACCTTTGAGGAAGTTTCACGTATCTCCATCAGACGTCTTTTACAACGTGATCATTTAAAAAAAAAAAAAGAGGAAAATAAAGAGATATAAGGGAATTAGAATATCGTCGTTAGAGATAGTTCAATTTATTTCATATACATGATTGAAATTTACGCGATTCATACTATTAAAATGAATTATTGAAGATCTGTCCAAAAAGGAAATAATTAAAATAGGCACGTTATTAATTACCTTCGGTAGTAAGGGAAATTCAATGAAAAGCATGTTGCTGTAACATTTTGAACGAGATCGACCAAGATATTATCTTTGTACCTTGACCAACAGGTATTCCATAATTAACAATATCATTACGAGAATCGAAGTCTATCGAGAAATCATGATGAGCTATGCGATGGTTTTAATTTAACGTTTTATTAGAAAAAGTTTGGTTTCAGAAGTAAATGCAAGATAGAAAGAGGGAAAGAAATAGAAGATAAATATTACACGGTTTGAATAACATCGTGAATGCACCGTCAAAGCGCCACTAACGAGCTAATTATTGCTTTTCCTCGTCTTCTTCCTCTTCATCTTTATTCACATCTTCCATTTTCCCTTTCCAATCCCAATGTTTCTAAGTATAAAGTCGTTCAAAGGACGACGCACGTGCGAGGACACACATTCGCAACTGTGCTCCTATTAAAGACGCATTAGTGATCGCTCCGTCAACTATGAAAACACCGTTGGTTATAACTCCCATTTTAATTTTATAATAATTTCCTCCGCTCGTTAGTTATCCACCCGGATCAGTCTACTCTTTCCTTTTAAGCAATCGTCTAGGTGTTAAGTGTATTGATTAATATACATTAGATATATTACTAAATTTTAAATAAATATTAAAAATCTGAAATATATTTCTTATCGTTTCTTTCTTCTTTTTTTCTTTCTGAAAATCAAATTTCAATGACGTTTAATTGTTTAAATATCCGACCCGAAACGTATGTACAAACTCAGTTTTACTTTATTAACGTGTCTCTCCGTTAAGTGGACTACAATGTGATCCGTAGCATGAGTAATCGATACCTTTAGCTTTTTCCAAACGTGAACACAAAATGAAAAATTAAACGAGTTGTTCTATCTAAATCTCATTTGTCCTATTCGCTCGGAAAGTTCCTCGTTACCTTAGCCAAATGGGTCAAATAAAGTTTTAATTTTCTGGTAGAATGAGAAAGGACGAGAGTTTTTACATTGACGATAAAAAATTATACGTTATTTCTATTTGTAAATGAAATTTATTTCTGCGCTTTAAAATTAAATACATTAAGTGATGATGTAAAATTTAATGTAGTATTTAATTCTTCGACAAGTGTATAGGTATATAACAAAATGTTGAAAGAAAGCATCGTTTATATCATAAAAAAATATTAATTGTAAGAAAATTTCGAAAGTCTGATAAATGATTTTTTTATTCTGTTACATCTTACTTGAAAGGAAAACTTAATGACACATAAAATAATACTTTATTAATATTCCTAAATGATAACAAGTGGGGGTATCCTGTGCCAGAAATAACAATTGCAAATGAATTAAATAAACGATCGATAAAATCAATTTCTAGCATCGTTTTGAGAGTAAAATTGAAGCGATAGATCGCTCATCGTTATAATGTCATTGACATAAATGAAGCAGAAACGTAATACGATCTCCATGCATACGACCAACTATGACCCTTTCGTTTGGCTCGAATGATGAATCTCACGACCTTTGGCAGCGTGCAAACGACATAGTCGATAATACTCGGACGCGCGCTCGCGCACGCGCACGTGCACTTAAACAAGCAAACCAAACGGGTCGTCGATCGCTTTACCGAAAATTTAATGCTGCCGGCCTCGTTTCTGCTCGTTACCGAGCTGCAAATCGCAGAGTATTTGAAACACGACGTTTTCCGATTAATTCGCCACGATCGACAAAGAGAATGAGGGAAAGAGATAGATCTCGTAAAGCGAATTTGTCGTTTACTTCAATTACCCTTCAGAGAATTCCACTTGCTACTTATCACATAACTGCAGAAAGAGGTAATTAGTAAGTAAAATTTTAGATCTAGAGAGATACAAAAGTTTATTTTTCTTTCTTCTATTTATTTCTTTCCCTTTTAATTTGGTATCTTAATTTTTTTATAATATCATATTATTCAAAAAGAAAGAGAGAAAAAGTTTTGATAATTTTTATAAATTTGTACGATATATATCAACAAATTTAATAATACTTCCTAACGCTAATGAAAAAAATGACAAAAAAAAATAGTAATGAAAGCACGTAAAGAAATATTATCTTTAATAAATTTACAAACAATCGAAAAAATCGACATAATTCATGAAAACTTATCTATTCCACCAAAAACAAGTATTCTATCATAAAAGAAAAAGGATTGAATTTAGAGGCAATCCTATTGGCTGACGAGCAGGCGTAACAGGTTTGATCATGGAAGGTGCTAGCAGCTATGAAATTCGTTTTGTAAGAGCGATGAAGCGGCGACGACTACTACTATGGAGAGAAATACGTAGACATTCGTGTTAAAAGGGAAGAAAAAGTAGATACAGAAGAAGAATAAGAAGAAGAAAGAAAGTAAAAAACACGAAAACGACGACCAAGAACATGCGTTATTACGTCTATCAGAAAAAGAAAGAAAGATAGAGAAAAAGAACGAGCAATATGTCCCGAAATTGTTTCACTCTCCGTGCTGAGGCAAAAGAGGAGATATAAAAATGTTCCTCCCGCCATTCGTGCGTCGCGCTGCGCTTCCTGACCCGATAGAAAGAGAAGAAAAGATACATAGATAGGTAGATAGATAGATAGATAGATAGATAGATAGATAGATAGATAGATAGATAGATAGATAGATAGATAAAAAGAGAAAGAAAAAGAGAGAGAGAAAAAAAGGAGAGAAAGAGGGTGTACGCCGCGAAGTAACTTTTGCGGGATGTGATGTGGAAAATTGGATTCAAGTTTGGTAGGATGGTGTGTAGAAGGGAAGAAGGGACAGGCTAAAGGGGGAGGGAACGATAGGGAACAGCTCCTCTCCCCTGGTGTGGTACGGTGAGGTCGTGTGCGGCTTTCTGCTTGTTGAGAAGAGATGAACAAGAAGAAGAAGAAGGAAAATAAGCTAAAAAGAGATAGCGAATGTGTCAGAGTAAGAGAGAAAAAGAAAAGAGAAAGAGAGACAACATAAAGTCGAAGAAGCCACCGAACATGAAAGAAAGAAAGAGAAGAAGAAGAAGACTGAACTATCCAGGAGGGTGGAAAGAAGGTATACGGAGGTTTCTAAGGGTAGAAAGAGAGGGTAAAGACACGAGGAAGAAGTTAGCTTGGGAGCAAGGACACGCTCTTTTTATTCTTTTTTCTCTTCCTCTCTCTCTCTTTCTTTCTTTCATCAAGTTCCTGTATTCGTCGTCCTTCTTTCTCTAAAGCAACTAATGCCGACGCTGTTCCCACAACTTTGCCTTCTTCGCTTTACTTGTCTACCTTTACATCGACTTCTCTCTCTCTCTCTCTTTCTCTCTTTCTCTCTCTCACTTTTCCGTACTCAACAACGTTGCTGGCAATAGTAGTAGTAATGCGCGCGCGCGCGCGCAAAGAAGGACACAGGAGTCGGGACACATCGTCGTTCGATTCGACCTTACTCTTAGTGTCCCGTCTACGATTTTCAACTCGACGAAGCGGTTCGACCGAGTAATTCCCTGGTGGCCGGAAGCAGAATTTCCTCCACTTCTCCCTTCCTCCCTTTCCCCACCGTACATTTCCTTTCCTTCTCTTAATTCTCCTTTTTTTTTCTTCTTTCTCTCTTCTCGAGCTTTCATCCAACCCATCTTTTTTCTCTCAGATCGTTTCTACGACGCGAAAAGCACGCTTTCTTCCTTTATTTTCACGAAATAAAGGAAAAGCTGGAACCGTAATCGGTCCACCAGCACTTTTTATATTCATTGCGTTTGCGAAAGAGTGAGGAGAGTGAGAGAAAGAAAGAGAGAGAGAGTTCTATGCAAGCTGCTTCGCGATTACTTTATCAAGCATGGAAGAACGTTCAGCATTTTCTACTCCCTCATCTCGTCCTATAAGGATTCAAAGGTTCTCCTTGCTAACTCTTCCTCCCTTCCTCTCACTTCAACCACTTCTCTACGGATCCTAATTGGATGTATTCGAATCAGGGATGCAAAACGTTGCTTTCCCCCGATATCGAAAACGATCCACCGAATAATTTCAATTCGATTCCTCGCTCCAATTCTTTGTACTTGTTAAGTAATGCTAACAAAAAAAAATTTTGTTAAAAGAATATAATGTTATCATCGAAGTTTCTTTCAACAACATTGAATTTATCACAAAACATTCAGAAAAATGAACAAATGCAAATGACGTATTTTTCTTTTCTGATATATGTTTAAAATATTAAATTTTATGTTTACTGCTAAAGGAATAACATGTTCTACATATGCAACATGTATATAGACATATGCATTATTAAAACAGAAAAAATGATTGAATTACGATATATTTGATAGATCACTATTTTGTCTCTTCGTGTTTTTGTTTTTTCCTGTTTATTTTGATGTCTTTGTTCACAAAGAGAATCCCATTGAACGCAATTTCCTTGGATATATCGCGGAATATTAGACTCTCGTCTTGCAAAAGTCGACTAGAGGATGAGAAGAATTCCATTGCTGGTTTTGGAATATGGAAATGCAATCGGACGGCGAAATTTCAACGTTGAAATTGCGGGCATAACTTTCGAAATTCAAGGATGCAAAACGTTGTTATTCTTTTTCTTTCCCTTTTTCGATTATTGTGATACCTCACATAAAGCATTACTAGGCGTAGTAAGAAATCTAAAATACGTAGGAAAGCATATGAATTTCATTTCTGCCACATTAGTTATCTAACATAAATAATTATATTTTTAATACATTTAAAAATATTCAGATATACTTATTTGAAAGGCTTAGGTACAGGCTTCTATCGAAGTAAATAGATAATAGAAATATTGTGTAATAAATCTATAATAAAATCAAAATTATATACGTGTGGACATATATATTTCATAAATTGTAGATATGATTTACGAAATAATTACATTAATGAAGCTATAAATTATTTTAATATTTGCAAGCCCAGCTTTAGATAAATTATGTAATATTTGAACATTTAAAAAATATAGATATATTAAAATGTTTTGTGGAAAGGAAGTAAAAAATAATAAAAATATTGATATTATTTTCATTTTTGAAAAAAAGAAATGAAATTATTCATTTCACTTAACTAAAAGATTACTTATCGTGAACATTATATTTTTTCTCTCTTATAATCTACATATATATAATTGTATTTAATAATTTAAATAAAAAGTAAAAAAATATTGAACTTAAATTGAAAGAAATAATTATCATCTATTAATGATTACTAAAAAAATTTGTAGTTAGAATACAATACGAAATACGAGATATAGTATAACATGATCTATTTTGCAATGTGTTAACGTATCGCTATTTTTTTGGTTACAAAAGGCTGTATCAATGATACTATGGATACGATAGAAACAGAAGAAAGTATCTCCGCTAGAGGTATTCTCTCGATTCACACGAATCGCAATATATTTCTATGCATTCAAGCGGATCAACGAGTCGCTTGATCGTTTCGAGAGGAAATCGTTTAAACGTTGGGCAAATAACACAGCCAGCGTGTCGTGTTACAGCGTGCCGGACTTGTTGGTGTAGTAGAACCGAATAACACAATTTTCATGGGCACATGGGACTCGAGCGATTCTTGAAAAACATTGCAAACTAATTATTTTATAAAAGCTTGTTTTACATCGTTACGTTATTGCATCGTTTGTTGAAAGGGCTTAGTTGACGTACGTTAAAAGTCTCTTTCTATCTCGTTCCCGTAAAAGAGGCCCACCCCCACCCTCTCACCCTTCCATTCTACATCTCTTTCACTTTTTAAAGAAAAAGAAAAAATGAGCGAAGTACCGGTGATGTTTCGGTCGAGCCTCTGAAATGAAAAAAGTAATTATTCCACGGAAGGTAGGCCAGTATGCGCTAGGGCGGCTGGTTGACATTTAATTAATTCAAACGACGCGCGATTCTTCTCATTCTAGATGGAAAGAAAGGCGTAATGCTTAATTTCTAGTGTCGCCTTCGTGATACGGAATGCAAGCTCATTTCGTTTAAATGGAATTCGAGCGAAAGGAAAGATAAGGGCTAAGAGAAATAGAAAAATTAAATTAGATTAGATAAGATTGCATCATTAATTAATGTTCATAATTATGTTGAGATGGGACAAAGAATGAAAGAAAAATATAAAGAACAAAGCTCGAAGTTGGTAAAGAAAAACAATGCTTTTATTAGGATAGAATAGAATAGAATAGAAGAAAATTGTAATATGACAATTAAATATATAGATAAACTGCATTGAAATTAAACGAAAAGTGCTCATGTCTATTCGAACGTCAATCATCGAAAAACGATTGCTTGACATGACATTCGTCGAAATAGAAATGTCGTCATCATACACCTCCTCGTCGTCACTCTAACGGACCACGTTCATGGCACTTACTCAAAATCCTTGCGGAATCAGCGTTATTTCGAGGATTTACCATTCATTCGTTCATACGATAGATATGTATGTATCTATCTCCGCGTACATACAAATATAGGTATATAAATATATATATATATATATATATATATATATATATATATATATATATATATATATATATATATATATTTATAGTGGATACTAGAACAAGTACTATGCTTCGTCGATGAAATATTTCGATGCAACGCTCGATACGAAAACAGAATATTTTATTTAAAGCGTATCTACCTTTGCATCCGAGAGTATTGGTAGCTACCGACAGTAGTGGTTACTCCGCACTGACCAGCCAACAAAGTTTGAGTTATCGAGAAACGTCGAACGATATAATATACTGACGTTATTCTCGAAAAAGAAAGAGAAAGAGAGAGAGAGAGAGAGAGAGAGAGAAAAGAGGAATTTACCCGACGATCTAATAAAACACCGATACGTTCGCTTCGTCTCACAGATGGAACGTGCGACAAGGGACTTCGAGAAGATCGATGGACAGTGAGATTTTTCGAGGCACCCTTAATCTTTTCTCTCTTGTGCCGATACCTTGATGATAGAGAATTTCGAATTTGAGTTCTTTTTACGATTATTTTACGAGCTTTTCGAGGTAAACGAAGATCGAGCTGATTTTCGTACGTCCTTTTTTCTCCTTTTTTTATACATTTCTTTTTATTTTTCTTTCTTTTCTTCTTGATATTATGATTATATATATATACATTGAATCGATGAAGAAAACACGAAGAAAAATTACGCGATAGACGACAATGACGACGACGACGACGACGACGACGATACTTTGGTCCGCGTTAGATGGGACGTGCGACGGAACGATCTCGCAGGATCAATGAAGCGTTAAATTTTCGTTAAGTCCTTTGCGATCGATTCCAATGCTTTTTGCTTTTTGTTATCAAACCATGTCGGAGTAAATCGATTGATAAATAACTCGAAGGATACATAATCCTTCTGTTATCTTGTAGACAAAAAGAATAATAATAATATTTCACTCAGCTTACAAGATTATTATTTTCTTTGGCCTATTAACGAAGAACACACCCAGGAACCTCGATAATTCTATCTCGAAATACCACGAATAATATCATGGTGAACTCGACGGAGCATCCCGTCCTCGTAAAACTAAGAGCAAACGTTTTATGAACGTGGCCAAGATTCATAGGAGAAAAAAAAAGAAAAAGAGGAAGACGAAGAAGAAGAAAAAAAGAGAAAAAAAAGTAGAGTAGAGAAAATGCAGTGTAGCTTCGTTGCCGGAAACGAAGACGACACAACGACGACAACTTTATCTACTCGACCCTGCGAACGAGAAGATAGTGGTCGTTTCGCGCGAGAAGTCTAAGACTGAGATGGTAGAAAGAAAAAGAAAGGAAGAAAGAGAGAAAGAGAATGAGAGAGAGGGAGAAAGAAAAATAGAAAGAAGGAGAATAAAAGAAAACGAAGAAAAAGGAACGGTACTCTTTCGACGGCAATCTGTAACTTTGCCATTCGACGTTAACAAGTTGGCAGCAGAGGAGAAGGTCTGTGGTTCTTCACTGTCTGACTCGAAACTCCATCTCTACTGCTTCCTCCAGTAGCACTCTGTGCCGTTCATGGCAAAGTACCTCCTCCTCCTCCTTCTCCTCTATCTCTCATCTCTCTCTCCTCTTTTTCTCTTTCTCTCTCTCTCTCTCTTTGCTTGTCCTCGTTCCAAAGTACCGTTCTTCGAATAAACAGTCTCGACTGGCGCGTTGGAAAGCTGGAGAGGGTCGACTAAGTAGGTGGAGGAGAAAGAGGAAGTGGTGTAGGAGGAAAAGGTGGAGGAGGAGGAAGAGAAAACGACCAAGCGGTTTCCAGGAGTCGGCAAGAGTAGCAACGAGTGACGTGTGGTCCGGCCAGTCTGATTCGTTCAACCACGAACAAATTCCTTGATGACGTTGAGACCCTTTACTCTCTCTCCTTTTCTATTTCTTTCTCTTTTCCTCTCTTTGTGTTTATATCGGGTTTGAAGTTTCTTGGAAATTTTGAAGTACAAAAAAAGACCAGCTGTGATAATGTTATTTTATAATTTATTATATAAAGCAATCATATTTCCATAATGTATTAAAAGAATATAAAAAGAAAACGAAAGATAACACGAATAAGTCGAAAAAAGTATTTATACTAAATATATATCTCCTAATAAAAGTAAAGTTTTATATGAAAAGTGTGATAAAATCAATTCTTTTGTATTCTTTATCTAAATAAAGTTATAATAAGAGATTATTAGATGAGATAATCGATTTATTTAAGATTTCTTTAGTAATATCAACTTTTTATAAATAATTTTAGAGAAAAATTTTTATAGAAAAATATTATATTATCTTTTAAGCAAATATTAAGGTAAATTTAACGAGAAAGTTAAATTGCTTCTTTTTTAAAATGAAATTTAATGAAAAACTAAATAATTAAACATCATTTGACATTGGGAATTTCAATATATTATTAGATTGTCAAAAAAGACTAAATTCACACACACACACACACAAACGCACTTTTATTTCCGATAAACTTTATTCAATCAAATATGTGTCGTTTTGATCGACAACCTTTTTCCATTTTTCAGATAAAATATTTATTGCCTTACTATAGGACTCCTGGGATATTTTGCGGAAAAATTGCAACAAGTGATTTTCATAGGCCTCTTTTGAAGTCAACTTTACACCATTAAAAGAGTTCTGAAAAAAAAACTGAAACAAATAGTTATCTGATAGTGTAAAATCAAGACTACTTCCCAACCAAGTTCTTTTAATTTTTGCAGAGCCATCCAAGATGCAAGTGGTCTAGCGTTATCATAATGGAAAACAACGCTTTTGCTATTGATCAATTCTGACCGCTTTTTTGTTGTTTTTTTTTTTTGTTTTTTTTTCTTGTTGTAATCTTTTTAATTGCTAATAGTAAAGATCAGAATCAATTGCTTGACCAGGTGCTAGCAACTCATAACATACAATGCCTTTCCAATCCCACCAAACACAAGGCATCACCTTCTCTGCTATCAATCCTAGCTTTGCCATCGTCCGTGGAACTTAACCTTGCTTCTACTACAATTATTTTCATAAATTTTTGTCGTAAATGATTAATTTTGTATCACTTGTTATTAGACGTTTTATATATTCCGTAATTTTTCTATTTAGATGCATTTGAAAATTACAATTTGAAATAATCATTATCCAGAGCATACAAAAATATTCGTAATTTCTTTTAGAAAAATGATTTCTTTTTATCGATAAGATTGTGCTACTGTAATATTTTTAAGGTGATTATTAAAAAAGAATCATGTCGACATATATTAATTTATAATGTTGATGGAAGGGCTCAAGCATAACTGTCGATATAATAAAGACGAATTTCTCTTATGTACATAGATCTATTTTAAAGCGAACAGATCGGATGTATACCACTATATACAAATGTATATGTGAAGGATGACGAAAGAATTATGTTTCTAGTGGTGCTCGAGTTCACAGGCTGGCTGGCTGACAGTAACGAACGATATCGAGAGGACGACGGTTACAAAACGACTCTATTATTTATATTGGATTCTCGAATGACACGAGTCTACATGCATCTACAAAAAGTAAAGAAAATAATATATATAGAAAATATAAATATGCTCTACGACGATGGTCGTGATATTTTTATTCTCAATTATCCTTACTTACTATTCCTATCCCGCATTTTGTTCGAAAGTTGATCCTTTTCATCTTCGATCTTTCGTCTTTTCATTGTAACAACTTTAATAAAATTTCTGCGGTCGTAGATATATTCTTTTTATACCATCCATCTCTTTTTCCCTCTCTTTTTCTATCCGAGTTTTACATTTGCGAAGTTTAACGAGATCGAGAAAGTGTTGAAAGCGTCGAAAAGCGGAAAACTGGTCTTCTTCTATCTTTCTCTTTCTCGCTCCTTATAATATCCTACGAAGTCGAGCTTCTGCTCACTTGAAACTACTTCAACTACCAGAAACTATACACTACCACAACGCAAAAGAATATCCGTCTATCTTTTAATATTTAAGAAGACTTAAGAAAGACTTAAAGAGTTTATATATCCAACTCCGACTTATTCCGATTGTGGGAGAGCAATTAAAAGAAAATTCTAGAAGATTTTATAGTCCTACAAATTTATCCGTGACCATTAATATGAAATATAAAAAAAGCTAATTAAAATGAATACATAATGAAATTATAATAATATGAAAACATAATAATAATATCGCAGGTAAAATTTCGATGATAAAAATTCGATTAAATGCTGCGAAAGCATTATAATAGAGAAAAGAAACTCATATGTGTAAAAAAGAAAAGGAGAAAAAGAAGACGGAAGAAATAAATAGAGAAAGAGAGAAGAAAGAATGGAAGAGGGTAAAGAAAGCAGGTGGGAACCGACTAAACGATTCATCGCGGAGAGGATATTCTCTTTCGTCAGAAAGCACCTGTTGCCCTTTCCCCGGCTAATCCAAACGACGACCTTTCGCACGACGTTTCTCGCAAAACGATCTGAGTATTTCTTCCTTCTTCATATCGCACGTTAAATGATCGTCAGATACTCCATACTAATTAGAAGAGGGCTTAGATGAAAGGGTTGCTTGTAGAGATTTAAATCGATCACCTGTTGCCTCTTTCTCATAGCCAGTGAGAAATTGAAATGAGTATATCGTTGAAAATATACGTTTTCATCGATTCATTGCAATTAATACCGAAAAAAATGATATTTGTTCTTGAATGTAGATGATCGCTGTAGCAAAGATTGGATATGTGGTCGAAATTGCACTGCAAGGCCATCTCTGGGTAACTTTAAGTAAACGAGCCTCATGGGTAGCTTACTGAGATCTTTGGGTATTTCATGAGACGAAGGATTCGAAAAATTTTTTATTAATATATTATATGCATATTTTATTCCTTATTGATCTCTTAAAGACTAAGACTATTATGTCAGAGTCAAAAGTATCAATTTGTATATAATACAAAATACGAATAAAGAAAAATTTAGTTTAAATATTAATGAAATTTTAATGAGAGAATTTGGTGAAAAAAGAAAATGGTGTTAAAGAAGATTATACTATATTAATAAGATATAATCGATTGAAATGTAAACATGGAAAATTTCCTGACCCCAATATAATGCGTTCAAGTTTGGTCCTTTTTCTCCCTTTCTATAAAAGTTTTTTGCTCATCTTTCACGTCGGTGTTATCACTAGTATTTCGAGAAAGATGATATGTTCGAAAGTTCAATAGATGCCTAGAAACGATAGAAAGTCGGAAGTAAATGGAACGACTATAAAAAGGAAATCGTAAAAGAGAAAAATACGGGTCTATTCAAATGCAAGCTGTATCGTTAATATTTTCTAAATGCCAGTGAGATTTATAATTCAAAGCAACTTGCAAAAAGCCAAACGACGAGTCGAAAAAAAGAAATGTTAAAAACCCAAATAGAGTTCTGTACGTTAAATGAAATCACGTATGAACATTACTATAATATAAGATTTTAATTAATTCGACGGTCATCGTGCATTAATTTTATGAATATAAATAGCGAAAAATACTTGCCTAATTTAGTCTAAAACTGCTATTTAATTATAACTGTCTTTTAATCGTATTTATTCCGTCGCGTTTCATTTTATACGGATACCAGGAATCTTTTAATTATGTCTAACGCTCTTTTTCTCCTTCGTCGAACTGTTTATCGTTTAATTTTTTACGAACTCTCTTTGAATATCTGGCAGCTTAATTGACTTTATTGAATGCTCTCATTTATTTTCTCTGCAGCTGAATTTTCCCTTTCTCTCTCTCTCTCTCTCTCTCTCTCTCTCTCTCTCTCTCTATTTTTTCTTGTTATAAAAAGAAATTAGCAAAAAAGTAAGCATCGATAAAATATTTCTTCGATAATCTTTATCTTTAATAAACATAAAAGTAAATTTTAATTTCGTTATTCGAACGATCCATCAATCAGAACAAAAATAATCGCAACATGAGCAATATCATTGATACGTTTTATTCATTATATTTATTTTGGTGCTAAAATATTATTATCATATAACAATTAACCTATTTCTTAGATAGTATATTTTGTTGCAAAATAACAAAGCATAAAAATTAATTCATTACATCCTCTCTTTCTCTTTCTCTCTCTTTTTTTCTTGTTTCGGTATTATCCGTGTATCTCCTTTACGAGGCTTTAACACAAACAACCGTTCACAATGGAATTATCTCAAGCATATAATCATTAAATAGATTTTTATACTACTCGTGTCTACTTTTTCATGCAAGAAAAATTACAAATTATTACGTGACGCAAAGGATTATTTAATTGTTATTTTCGACAGTTGAATGAAAGTTGGCCTAGTTTCTCTCGCCCTGATTTCTTTTTCTACATTCAAAAAATTTCATTTTAATGGGTCTTTCAATTCGACGTGGTCTTTCCAATCGAAACAAGCAATATGAATGGAAGTAATGTGCATACATAAGCTCAGCCAGTGGTTAAATCCCAGGCCAGTTTGATCACCCTCTTTGGACCATCACCCAACGCCCAAGGGGTAGGAACGAATACGAGCAGTACGAGGGTAAACCGCGTTCATGATTCAATCAACGAAGTTAAAGCGAGCGCAAAATAGTACCATGTATCCTCGTGACAACCCCTCTACATTTGTTCGAAAACGTTGCCAATCACGCTCTCTCGTTCACCACCATGATACCACGTTACTTCTCTCGTATAATTTTTCAAACCACTGTATGAACTCGTATCGGTGAATCTAAATTTCCATGCGTCGGATAATAATACAAAAAATACAAATCTCCTGAAAAATAAAAAGGAAAAATTGGAAAGAAACATTACGAGATGAGCAATAACAAAAAAATATGTGTATCTTACTCACAAAATACTCAAACAATTCGATCGATTTTAATTAATAGCAATAAATTACTATGACCTGTTTCGTACCTCATCAAATGTCTTTTAAACAAATTATAGTTGTTGATTTATTGAATTTTACCAGTTCACAGATAGATAAAACGAGGATATAGAAAAGAGTAAATATACTATATATATATATGTATATATAACACATGTAGGAACATATTTATTCTATTGACAATTTAAACAGTACCGGCAGAATCACGTTTTATATTCGAATGTAATAAACATTATATTTACAATACAAATGATATCTAGACCAAAGAGAATTTATCAAACGATATATTTCATCCGTGATCGATGAGGGTAGAATATTTTTCTTTATCTCTAAAATAAAATGAAAAAATTCCATCATAAAAACTAACACTCAAGAGTTTTTTGATAACGATAACAACATGAAATAGTCAAATCGTATATTTTATTTCATTTCGATCGATACACAAAATATTGTCAAGAGACGAGCAACCAGCATCTAAATCTTATTCAGCCTCTCGGTCACTTTTCCTTCTCTCTCTCTTTATTTTTCTCTCGAAAAGAGAGAAAAAACGAAACCATCACAAAATTCACTATTCTCGGAGTTTAGATATTTACGAGACACCGCGTCGCGTTTCTCACGACTCGGGAGGAAATGTTGCGTGGGAAGCTGAATATGATCGATGAGATGAACGGTAGGTACCGAATAAAGATACGACATAGCTTGAGAAAGTGAAGAAGAGAGAAAGAGAGAAAGAGAAAAAAGGAAAACTAGAAAAGCCAAACTCGAGCAGAAAGTGCCGCGCCGGCGCCACTGTATCGAGACTCACGGAATTGCGTTTAATCTCGCAAAGCTTGACGCAATCCATCTTTCTTGTCCTTTCAAGTAACCAAAAAAAAAGAAGAAAAACATGCGTCGCCATCTTTAAAGTCTCCGGCTTTTTTCCTTTAATCTCTTTTTCTTTTTCCCAACTGCGGTCGTTATCGTCTTTCGTAACGAACCAAGTTGTCTTTACCTACCTACGCCACTGCAAATACAGTTGTTGAAAATGTTTGCAACAGTCTCGGATCTCGCGCCACCGAGCTCCTTGTTATTGTTGCTTCTGCAACTGAGTAAAAGGCTGCACCTCTCGAAGCAGCCGGAAACTCGGCCACCTGGGAAATACCTCGTAATGCCCATAAAGCTGGCTCTCTCTCTCATACTTCTATCTTTCTCTATATCTTTTAGCTTCTTTTTCTCACCTATCTTCCCCCTTACAACTTCAATCTTACCCTCTCCCTCTCTCTCTCCTTTTCTTTTATCTTTCTTCATCCGTTCTGCCCGTTTTCACACTTTATCTCTTTCTATACTACTTTTCTTTGGTTTCTCTCTCTCTCTCTCTCTCTCTCTCTCTCTTTCTACCTCATTTTCTTTTTATACTTTTCTACGTTTTTTTCATGCTTTTTCCATTTCTTTTTCGCTATCTTTCGACCACTGGCGAATACGAGTACTCACTTGAAACAATAGTGATGTGCATAGAACGAAAAAAAAGTCTCCATCTTGGCTCGTCAAACAATGCATTGGGTACGGTCTCTCATACAGTCAGAGCACAACAATTTAGGTCTTTTATGCGATCGGTAGAGAATTATTAGAAAAGTATCTACGTTTACTTGGAAATGAATGTACATTTTAAAAAGTGGTTTGTTGTAAATATATTTATTTTACATATTTATTTCCATAAAGACTTAATGAGTTATGAACGTTCTTTAAATATATATGTATATGTATATATATATATACATAAATTGTTATAATGTATACATGTCAAATAGATTTAAAAAAAAAATTTTACGAAGTCTTTAATTTGTTTTAATCTCTTTTTTTCCATTTTTTATTATCAAAGACATGTTCCGTCTTCGTGCTCGTTCTTTTAATAAAAAACTTGATCAGTCGATAAATAACGTAGAATATGAGTAAAAAGAGAAGGATCAAAAATAAAATGACGTCTAGAAGGTGACGTTGATACCACGGTTGTTCCGCTGCATCGCTTCGAATATATGCTAAACCATTTCCTCTACCGACATATTCGATCCACCATACTGCTGTCTCCAATGGACTCGATGGTCGATCTCTGAAAGCCTTTGAAAGCTTTTTCACATTATCCCTATACCTGAAACCAAACCAGAACATAAAAGATTAGCATTCCTTTAATGGAAAACGTTAATACATGTTTAATCGATTAAATAACAAATAAACAAAATAGATGATATCATTCGATGAGATTACATTTTCTTTTTACATTATTTTTATTATCATTTATCACGGTTAAATATGTTAAATAACATTTTTGTGATGTAAATATTTCTTCTAAAAAAATCTAATAATGTTGAAATTAATTCTACGTATAAACGTGAGAGAAAGAGAAAGAAAAAGAAAGAAAAAGGGAGATAAAGAGTTCGTGATGTTCGGAAAATCGATGTTTAAACGTTCTACGTGTTCGTTCTCTCTCTCTTTCTCTTTCTAATTTCAGGTTCTTCTACCAACCATTTTCTACACGACTCACGTTTGCTTGTCTGACCATTACGCATACTTTTACTACTGTTCCGTAAAACTTGCTTCACAACGATGTCCTTCAGTGGACGCAACCAAATAACGGCACTCTGTTTCACGCTCGTCCTTTCATGAATGTTACATTTGTGAAAACGCGAGCAATCGTTGTTACAACAATTCGTGCCTTGCTCGCGTGCTATGCGAGTAAAATGACATTTTAAAAAGGAATTAGAACGAAAGAACATATGGAAAGGTTATATTCTATTTATTAATGCTCTAACATAAATATATGAAAAAAATATACGAAATATAACAAAATATTAATATCAAAATTATATATAAAACATAAATTATAAATGCGAATTATTTTACATATTAAACGAATTTCATAGAAGATAAAAAGTAAAAAAAAAAAAACAATAAAAATAAATAAATAAATAAGTACTTATATTTATATTTCACAATTTCACGCTTTACGAAATACATATATATATATATATATATATATATTTGTATTTACATGTTATAGTATTCACTATAATAAAAAATTCGTATGTATTGTTTATATTTAATACCTCTATACAAATAAAATATTTACATCTGTATCATTCATCGAATTTCTCTCATATTACTAAAGAAAACTCAGTTTAGCAACTAAACACATAGTTTACTCTTTAAGATCAAAGTATGAGCCTGGAACACCTCAAACGAAACCAAATATCATCTCTCCTATATATGACAGGTATTAATGAAAGCAAGGGGGTTGATTTCCGACGAGCGAGAAGATTGACGTATAGAGAGAGAAAGAGAAAGAAGCAGAGAGGAAGAGAGAGAGAGATATCCAGTAGAAGCTATAGAATAAAAGAAGAGAAACGTCTATTTGTATCTCTCTCTCTCTTCACTCTCCCTCTCTCTCTCTCTCTCTCTGTCTGTCTCTATGTCTCTCTCTGTCTCTCTACCTCTTTCTCTTGTCCAAACACACTTACACACACCAGAACTCGCTCACTCGGATGAATCGGGATACACAATTTACCAATCGGTACTCTCCATTATTCGTGTTTACAGCTGCAGTCCGCGAATCAACCTGGTAGCCGTTATTTGCTTCGGTCAAATTCAGTCGCAACCCTGCGGCGGTTTTGAATTAACCATCAATTTTAAGCGCGTCGGACACCCCGTACGTTGCACCCCCTGTACCACCCTTAACTCTCGACGATCCCTCGCCACGGAGATATCGATGTTTTCATGTTATCGAATGAAGCTATAGGCCGAGGAAATTAATTCGTTACTCTCGTGATCGCCTTTCTATTTTTCTCTTTCTCTCTTTCTCTCTTTCTCTCTTCTTCTCTTTTCTCTTTCAGGTTACATATCAATAAAAAAGATATCCCGTTTTAAATAAATCGGCTTCATTTTGGAACCATTCTTTACATTTTCAACGTAATATTTGACACTTGAAACACGAAAAAAAACGTCAGAGATGTTAGAACGAGCAAACGTAATTTACTTGAGATTCTCTTTCAAAAGGGCTAATCAACTCGAGAACCAAGCTCGTTAACTTTGCCACGATAATGGAAATGTTTCGGATAAGGGTTCCAGCAGTAGGCGGATAAGTATAGTAGGTATGTACTTTAGTTTTCTTTGAGAACAACTTCCGTGACTCGTTCGTCCATTTCAAGTTGAAATTTTCCACGAAAGTATTACTGCGATGATTGTTGAATTAATTTAAAACAATGTACGATAATGTTACTGCATTTACGTGACCCTATTTATGTAAATGAACAATTATTTTAATCAAAACTATTAATTTTTAGGATTGTAAAGAATTATTTAAAATTTTTTATCGATATCGTCAATATAAAAAAGATAGGCTCGATTTAAATATCTTTAAATATCAAAAATCAAATCGATTGATTCAAAAAGAAAAAACGACGTTATAAATAATCATAAATATACCTATATCACTATTATTATTATTTACGTTATATGGTACGATTACTATCATACTTTTTCGAAATTTTTAGATTTGTTTGCTTTTTTCCTGGAAAACCATTAGACAAATTCGTTTGAACTATCAAGCTGGCACAACACAAAAAAATGCAATAGACGAATTCATGGAATAAACACAACGAGTTACGAGTAATTATACAAACAAATTCCAAGGAAACTTGTTACTTTTGAAAATCGACCAGTCCGTTCGTAATAGAAAAAAAATATAGATCAGGAAAAAGAGTTGTAGGTTGGAACGAATAGCGTAGAGTCTGCTTTTATGTCGTGAACGGCAACTATTACTACTACTACTACTACTACTACTGCTATTACTACCATCAACTACTACTATTACTACTACCATGATGACGAGAGAAGAGAAAACTCGAGAGTAGTGAAAAAGTAATAGCGGTTGCTCTCATTTGCCCGAAGCATCAAGTTTTTAAAAAGTTATATAGGCCGGTGAAGCTCACGCTCTTTTTGTGCTCCCGTGCACTTTTATGACAATTTTCGAAGCGCGGATTTGTATTAAATGCAACCTAATTACTCCTCCGACAGCACTGCTATTTAATCCGTATATTAATTAAAGTAAATACCGCGCACAGTTAAGAAAGTACAAAATGAAAAATCAATATTATTTATCTATTAAAAATATATTTAACACTAAATACAATATACCAGATCAGTCATTTTGACTGGTCGGGCCAATTTAATTCAAAATTTATACTTCATGTAACATTTGAGTTCTGTAAATAATTAAGCGTTTTGTTATTTAAAAATATCTATAAATCCATATATCTATTAAAATTATTATTGTTAAACATTTTTGGTTATTTTTTTAAAGTAAATAAAGACTAGAAGCCTCAAGAAGCATTTTTTTATACACCAGTCATTTTGACTAGTATAGTAGAAATAAGTATATTTAAAATGGTGGTATATCTAGTATTAATAAAATAACCACGCAACGCGGTCATCCTATCGATAAATGTGTCAATTTATTTTTTTCAAAAATGAAGAAACGAAAAACTTTAAAGAGTCAAATAAGCTTTTAAAATATGTATAACATTTGTATAGGACAAAATGAGAGAAAAAGAGAGAGAGAGAGAGAGGGAGAGAGAGAGAGAGAGATAGATAACATACTATTTGTCTTGAAACATAACTGAGAGAAACGCCGCTAAGGTTATCAAGAAAACTATCTAGAGGTATTATTATAGGAACACATAGTGGTAATAGTCGAAAGTCGAATGTAATGGCTCCGATTATCTCTCTCTCTCTCTCTCTCTCTCTCTCCTTCTCTATTTTCCTAGACCTCTCTTCGAAAAGAAAAAGAAGAATAGATGATTCATCGGAAATAAATTTGGCAGATAAGAGAAGAACGTGACATGAAAGAGAGAGAGAGAGAGAGAGAAAGAGAGAAATAGAGAACGAGAAGTAGAGAACTGACCGATCTTCGTTGTTCGATGTAATTGGATGAGCTAACATAGAATAAGAGAATGTTCTTCTAACTAGTTTCTTCTTTTTTCTTCTTATTGTTAGCAAGAGAGAAGGGCAAAGAGGCTAAACGTTGCCAGGATAGTTCGAAGGAAGTAACGTTATCGGAAGTTGTCTGAATTATTTAGTCACGAAAGTCAGAAGGCAGATGTCGCGAAAGTTACGGTAGAGAACCATTTCTAGTCCCATTTCGGAGGCCGGATCGTATCTCCAGGGGATCATAATTCCCACGATATCTTGAATCGTTGTCGCTCGGCTCGAGCTTTCTCTGTCTCTATCTTTCTCTGGCACGTTACAAACTTACTTTCCCCAACTTCCGACTTGTAACGTTATTACTGAGCCGCGGAACCCTTACCATCTCCCTTTCCGCCCATTCTACACTCCTTATTCTTATTCTGTGATTCGACACCACGAACGATTCATTTCTCCCTCATGTCTCTTATTTTTCTCTCTCTCTCTTTCTCATTCTTGAATTTAAATAACATAATATACCATCTCTGTTAGTAATGGCTGTAATTTGGAATTCCTATAAATTTATTATTCCTAAAGTTAAAAGCATTTAAAACATAATTAGATAATAAATGTATATATTATTGAATTAAATTTTCTTTTAAAAAAGAATCTACTCTCTCGTAGCTCGATAAAAATAGATTATAAACGTTTTCAACACGTTTCTAACGCCTATCCTTGTTCGTGTTTCAACGCCGTAAAGAGCTTGGAATGGGTCACAAAAATGATTATATACACTTTTCAATCGACCGATTTTATTTTGATTACGTGCAAAGTGTCACGAGATAGCAAGTAGATCGAAAAGAACTACTTGTGTGTTCCACGTGAATTTATGAAAAATCTTTATTGATTCCTGCAAACATAAACTTAACTCTTATTTTCATTATATTATTCCATATTTAACAATAGAATTTGAGTATAATTCAAAGAACAAGTTCATATTTTTATCTAAAAGTATAAGATCATTTTTGTAAGTAATTCAAGAAACTTCTTTCGCCATAAAATAATAATAATTTCGATATATCCCTTGAATTTAATTATCGAATTGAATGTGACGATTATTATGCTCGAGGGAGACATAATTCGCATGATATCTCCGCTCGTCGCTCTGCCAACAACCCTACGTTATAAACTTTGAGACTTGTAACGTTATCATGGAGATGCAATGGGACCTTTCTCTCTTCTCTAACACATACACACACACTCTCTTTCTCTTTCTCTCTCTAACTGTCTCTAATAATTGATATATGCCGTAACTCGTGCGTACTACTCACGTGTTTTCAACGAAAAAGTTGACATGACACACGCATACAGCGTTGAATTTCAGCTAGCGCGATCGTTTAAACCTAAAATTCTGACAAGCTTTTCATCGAATATATTTCCTCTTCGCGAACGATCCTGTCGTGTTTTATATTTGAAATTTTGTCGTTTCGAAAAAGGAAACGATTTGACAATCGAAGCATTCGTATCAAAATGGATGTTACTAAATGTTACAATTCCAAAGTTCAAAAAGTAAATCAAATACGAAAACCCGATTTTAACAGTTAGTCAATCGTTCAAAACTGGTCATCAAGCTAAACGAATTACTTTTCATATATCGTAATGATAAATAGAATGAATTTATATATCTATATATATAAATATATATATTTCATTTAACGAACTGTTTTACGACAGTCTACAATTTTCTCTTTTCTCACTGAAAATAATTATGAATATCAAAATTTTATTATGAATCAAAATTCGTGCGATCCATAAATTAAAGGCCATTTAACTTTTAACAAAACTGGTAAATTCACGTTGTTAATTCAGTATTTCCAGATAATACATTTCCCACTCATCGATCGACGATATCTAATTGCTATAGTGAGAAATTAAATTCTATGGGAACCGAAAAGTAATTCATTATTTTGTAGTGCAACATTTAACATTAAAAAAAACAACCTATTACTCTAAAACACAAAATATAATTTCCATTATTTTTGACCACCTCTTTCCTTTTATTTCGTAGATTTTCAATTGCCATTTTGTAAAAACTTTGTGGTTATGAGTTAAAATATTATATAAGGTGACTTTCAACACCGTTCACATTTTAAAATGTTTTTTTTTCTCTAGAAGTACTCCACAAAATAAAAAAATAATAGTCTGACGCAGAAAAATCGAGTAAATACAGTGAGTATAGTATATGTATGTTTGTATTGTCGTGAACTATACTCCTCACTTCTGTATTGTAAACGCACTCATAAACGTGCTTTTTCATTCCGGTTGGTATAGGAATACAATCCTTTTCGATTTCCACGTTATAAAGAAGGAAGAAATTGATTCCAGAAAAACACGCTTCAATTAGCAATGATTGAAGATATATTCTGGTGTTGTTTACACTGCAAATAAGCACTGATGCTCAGCTCTTGTTACGATTATCTGCTCTGCTTTCTTTATTTCTTACTGAATTACTTCAACTGATATACTAACTGAGAAGTATATCAAAGGTATCGGATGAATTGTACCAAGTAATTGTAACCATTGAATTATACTAACAAGCTATAACGACTGAATTATATAAACTAGCCGTAACTCTCAATTGTAACGATTTCTCTATCAACTCACTTATAGCGATCTTCATCCACTACTTATTAGTTTTTTCCCTCCAAAAGTGGAGCGGTACAATTTTGGTGAAGGTGTAGTAGTGGAAAATTACCACTTTCCAAAATTCTTGGAAGCAGAGATGGAATTTGGAAAGTGATGACCATAAAAATACCGAGAAAACCATTGGAAGCTTTATTAAAGGAATTATTGAATTTTGTAAAATGAGTAAATATAATTTACCCTATTTCGTAAAAATCTAACCCTTTGGTATTTTTATAGCTCATCCGCAATAAAATGACCATCACTGTCAAGAATTATTCGGTGCAATAAATTTCTCAGCTTATACCGATTTTAGACACAACAGTATAACCTCCCTATTCAACTCTTGGATTTTTATGCGGGTCATTATTGATGTGTGAGGGCGTGCGGATCTTCGGTTGACTAAATACGGACGTTTTTCTTTCAACTTCAATTAAAGTTACCTCAATTTCCGATAATAAACTTCTGATGTTATATTGCTAGATTTCAATAATTAAAAGTGAATGATCGCTCAAATATTCCATTATATGTATAAAAAAAAAACCTCGCGTAACGTTAATCTTGATTTCGGAGTCGGAATAGGTGTTCGATACTGGAAATTCATTGTTTGTTTTTTTCGATGAACATTATCGTATACTATCTATTTTTAATCTGTTGACATCTGTTGACTTTTAGAGCTTCTTCATAAATTTTTTTAATGGCTTTCGTAGCCTTGGTTACATTTAATTTTTCATCGAAAGAAAGTAAACGAAAGGTTGGTTGTTTATTTCAGACTTAGAAATATTACTCTTAAGAAAAAAAGAACTTTATTCGTTCGAAACATAAATTCAACAAATAATTTAAAAAAAAATTGCTCGCAAAAATTTTTATTCCACCGCGTATGAATAGAGACTGATTAAAATTATATCATCTAAATATAATGGTTTTCTTTTCGGTCCTATTAGTGCAATTATTAAAAATGAATAGAAAATAACGTTATTTCGATGTAGAAAAACAACAAATTGGAAATATCTATATAAGATTATCTCAAAATAATATAATATTATACGACAAGTTATGCAAGTATGATATGATATGATTATAAAAGTGCACTGATCGATACTAAAATTCTATAATTCTTTAGTTTCTCGAGATAACGAACCTCTCCATCGACATTTGAAAAAATAAAAAACCAGATCTCGTTAAAATTATTCGTTACGTATACATATTTATGTATTATTACGTTATGTATGTATATATACACATACACATACATAAATGTTTACAATTTATGAAGTTTTAAAATTCGTATCGCCTATGGGATAATCGCTGCAATGTTACGCGTTGATCGTTTAGCAAACTAACTAAGCTTACAGCCTCGAGGCTTTTATTAATTGGATCGAAAATAGAACAGTTCTTTGCTCTTATATACCTTTAAATATAATATAGAAGTATACCGAATGTTTTACCTAATACGAACATTAGAAATATTTCTGTTCATTCTGTTGATATAAAAATATGTTGAAAAAAGAAATCTAACTAATAATCAAATTTTTGTCAGATTCTTTTTGTCAAGATGTAAAAATTATCATTTTTATTTATTTTGATTACCATAGTATTGTTATGCATACAAAAAGAATGAATTTCAAGATCTAAATTTGAAACTCTTCTTATAAATTTAAACAAAAAGATTTAATACTGAATTACTTCAATATGAAATATTTATTTAATTTATATAGCTTAAAATAATTTTGTCAAATTCGATACTTTTATGAGAATTTTTCTAATATCCTTATAACTAAATGAATTCTATATCTAAGAAATTTATTTCTTCAAAAAATTTTACTTTTAACATACAATTAAAGAAATTCTATTAAAAGATATCCATCGTAAAGTACCAATTTGTTACATGTGACTGAACCAACAATAAAGTGGTCGCATAATAATTCTCGAGATTATTAAATCGATTTCTACGTCGAATCGACCGC
Organism: Polistes dominula; assembly: GCF_049000335.1. Classification (NCBI taxonomy): domain Eukaryota; kingdom Metazoa; phylum Arthropoda; class Insecta; order Hymenoptera; family Vespidae; genus Polistes; species Polistes dominula. The sequence goes on along the minus strand of NW_028301152.1, from coordinate 4,422,357 downwards.
GAACTAAATCATTAACTGGTTGAATGGTAAGGTACGTAATAATAAAAATGAATAATAATAGCATCAGTCAGCTAGTCGAAGCGTCTAATAACTTCGAATGCGGTTTGATTCGAAGTATGTAAGAAAGAGAGAGAGAGAAAGAAAGAAAGAAAGAGAGAGGTAGACATAAACCTATATAGATATATAATACATACATAAGGGAATAGAAGAAGAAGAAAGTAAGTAGGGAAAAAGAGGCCGAAGATTTAATCCGAGATTAATGAAATGCAGCCGATGGGTGCAGCGAGAGAAAACGAAGAAAAGATAAAAGTAAAAGAAATGGTCGAGCGAGCTTCCGTCGAGAGGGAGAAGAAGAAGAAGAAGTAGAGGAAGAAGAGGAAGAAGAAGGTGGAGAAATGAAGGGGAGAAAAGAGTGCGACGAAGTTAAGGAGCCGCGACGGATTTACACCGTCTACGTCCTTTTGAAATCCTTCCAGCGGCAGTCTAGTGGTGCACAGAGAAACGTACGTCCATGACAGAAAAAGAGAGAGAGAGAAAGAAAGTGAGAGAAAGGAAGAGAGGAGAAAGTAAAATGTATGAAGAAAGTGGTAGGGAGGGAAAGAGAGAAGACGAGTACGGCGAAATGGCCCTCAGGCCCCGAGCTCCGATCCAATTAGATTTTTAATAAAAGTTTACCCATCCCGCCGTTCTCTATTCTGGCTCGGTCTATTCCGCGAGTCACGTACCGGTCCGCGTCCCTACGGGCTGAGAAAAAGATTAACCGGTTCCCAGGGAAACCAGCCTTTTGACACCGACCTCTCGCATGGCCCTTCGTCGGTGTCGGATTAAGAACTTCTCAGGCCAAGTGTTACCACCACTATCATCTTCCCCGTGAAGGGAACTTCACCACTACCAACATCTTACTTGCTTCAACAATTTCCGGCCACGAATCCAGAAAACTATCGTCGAACGATGATACTCGTAATACTTACTGGACTGGAGTATATTCCCTGAGCGATTTTCTAAATTAATTGCTCAGGTATTTTTACAAAATGTTTTATAAGGCTTTTCTCACCTCAAAGATAATAAAAAGATAAGTAAAAATAAATTACCCGAGAATTTTATGATCCAGCTAATGTGTTCCTTTTTTTTTGTTCTTTATAATTGTTTTTCTTTTTTTAGACCCAAAAAATAGTTTGATTTTATCATAATTCTTGTCCCAATTGTAAAAATGTAAAAAATTATAATAATATTAAACGATGATACTCGTGATACTTGCTGCATCAGAATATAATCTTAAAATGATATTATAAACAAATTGTTCGCGCGCACTATATGTTATGCTGACGCAAATCCGTTTTCAAACTAGCGTACCGTTTTTAAGATGCAATTATACGCGAGTTGCACGGAAAGTCTCACGACGGTAAACTAATACAGTGTGAGTGGTTTTGTAGTATACTAAAGGCAGTTCTTCAGTCAACAATGATTTATTAACTTAAGTCTTTGGCGACTATGTTACAATTGTTTAATGTGGACTGTATAGATGTATGATGTGTAAAATGTATAACACAAAAATGTATAATGAGCGAAGAGAGTATGTATTACGAAGAGAGAGCGTATGTATTACGAACAGAACGTATGCATTACGAACAGTGAGTCTTACTTGATTTCACATGTTTTTATACCTGAATTATTTACACCCCTTTGGAAAGGGAAGGGGTTGAATGCAATTGATTAACCAATAGTAGGAGGGTCCACCTACTAGGATCTCCCGAAGGAAAATCTTATGTTTTGGGAAAGGGAAACAATGCATAGAGAAACGTGATCTAGGATGTTATTTCCTTTTATGATATCGTACATGCTTAGATATGAATCATAAACCTTCAAAGGGCCCGACACGATTTAACGGGTTTTTATCGCACCATATGTTTCTTTGATTATTGAGATAGTTTGGGAATTTATGCCCCTTTGGAATTTCTTAATGTTTTAGGTAAACAGTACCTTATACCTGCTGCCTATTGTATTTTATGATATTTGCTACCATAAACTTATGGTATGGTTTTCTTCAAATGAAATTGAATATATAAGAAAAAATAACTAAATATAAGTTATCGTCTGCCAATGATTTGGTACCGAACATAAATCAAAGACGTAATCTTTCCTAAATGTTTTATAAACATTTTTTCCCATTTAAGTCGATGATATTAAAAAGATAAATGAGAGAATATAAACAGGAATTTTATAATCTCATTTAAGTTTTCCTAAGACCTAATTTTTTTTCTTTTTCTTTTCTTTTTAGAAAAGACGAGACGTAGGAGAATATTGTCGGCGATTTTAAACGAGAAAACGAACGTATATTGTTATAAACGTTTGAAGATAATCTTCTAGTCTTGCTGTTTGTACGGCTACCTAGTAAAACCTCGTGCGGTGTTAATTTTCCATAAAGGTGTAACGCCGTGTATGCGATAGAGTGAGTGAGGAAAAGAGAAGAGGGGACTAGATGATGGTAGAGAAAAATAATCGTTTATTATGCATTATTATGAGCAATATAGTCCGAGGTGCGAACGAAGGAACGAGCACGTGGCTTTCATAGAAGATACTTTGCTGGTACACAAGTAAAATGTTCTTCGTGTGGTATATAAACGTTTGATTTAGATTGCACCGACAATGTGCACGCAGTACTTTAACCATAATGCTTCATTTTACCTCTCTTTCTCTTTCTATCTCTCTCTCTCTCACACACTCTCTCTTTCCTTCATTTTCTACTACAACTTATGGTTTGTAATGTTTTATTTTTGCAATTATAAAAACATTCTAATCGACTGAACTTACTTCCATGTTAAACAACACTTTAAAAGTAACGATAACTTATTTTTATTATTTATTTCCGATGTTAAAATAAAATTTTAGTTTCAAGTTTATCATCATCTTATGTTGAATTGTTTATAATATTTTTCTATCCTTCGTGTTTTAATACCGATGTACGTATAACTATTTATTTTATTAATGTATAAAACTTTTCTCTTTCTTTTTCTAACAATTAATCAAGGTTCTAAAAAGGATTGTGGTTTAGCTCGTTATAAGGTTTTTGCTTAAGATTTGGTATAATATTTAGTTCTTATATATCTACTTAATTATTTTATGTATAAAGCAGGATATTTAGAACAGGTCAACTAAAAAATTCTTTATTTTTAGTTTTATAAAAATTATCCTCAGTAGGATACAATAATGCATTCTTATATGCGTTTGAGAAAAAAATGTGATCATAAAAATGCAATCCATCTTAAACCTTTATTTATTTCTATTTTAGATTAAAAAAAAAAATTTGACTTTTTCTAGAGAAATAATGCTGGACATATTTTTTAAATATTTAACGTATAAATTATTTTTCTATATTTTAATTTAATACTTTTTTATTTAGAATAGTATGAGAAATCAATTAATATAAATTATTACATTTTTAAAATAACCGATAACCTTAAGATATAAAAAAATGATTCAAAGGAAAAATTATTTCTACCATCACATGTGTTTTTAAAATTAGCATAACTCTGTCTTGAGTACTTTCCCCATAAAACCAAAAATAACACAATGATTTAAGCGACCTATTTGAAATAATGCCTTATGTAAAAAAATCTACTCGATAAAATATATTTCGGGATACATTTTCTTGTTTCCTAATAAACTTCGGTTAAATCAAATTTGTCGCATTTGCCAAGAACCAGCAAATGGAAGTACATTTACGGTCGTTGCCATTACAAGGACGAATAGTTGAAGAGGTAAGGATAAGATAGCGAGAAAGAAATAAGAAGAGAGAAAGAGAGAGAAAGAAGAGTATTGGAGAACTCTATCGAGGTGATCTTTCATGCGAATCTGTTGTGGTCGCCGCAAGACGATCTGCATTTGGAATCTTAAAGGCTCCACCATAGACCGTACGAATCTTTATGGTCGATTTGTTCTTGGAGACGGCCGGTCTACGCTTCTCCAAATAAGTATTTCGAGTTGGAGAATGGGCGGGATCCTTGGCAACGGCTGCCGATGCATATAGATCGGCTACCCTGTCCCTGACACCAATTCTAAATTATCGCATACCGTAAAGGCAGAGAGACATAAAATCTACGTACACAGAAGCGAATGGCACACCGGGTGTCCGAACAATCCTCGATCGTTCTCCTTCGAAACGAGAAAAAGATTTTTCGAGAATGCTTTTACACTCCGTTGGAATTCACATTTTTTTCTTTCCCTTTTTACTCTTTTCCCTATTCGTTTACTTGGATTTGAAGTTTGATTAAATCCTACGACGAGAGTTCAATCAACATTTCTAACCGATAACCATTCGTAATATCTTATAATTACACGTAAATACATGATTCTTTCAAATAGATTTCTAATTCGTGATAAAAGAATGACATATATAGAAGGGATTAACAAAGCGTAAAAGTCTAACCAGACGATAGGAGAATTCCGTTAACAGTTGATAACAAGAAATCGATTCGTTTCGATATCGGGCAATAACTGGTATAAATCGGATAGCAAAGTGCCATATCGGTTATCGATCTTGGCAACTATCGTTTCAGAGAGATAGTGGAAACTATGGATAATCGATAAACTCGTTGCCAACTATATGTAAGACATGATGTAATACATAGCTATCGAACATAACTATTCAACTGAGTATTTAATATCGAATATTTAATTGTATTATTTATAAATTTACTTTAAAGGTATTCAAATCATTCGGTTTATTGATGTTATATTGTGTAAAGTAATTCATACACATGTAAAACGCACAATGCATATATTACATATTATTTATATCATATATTGTATTCTCTTTATGCAAACTGATTACATGCACATGCGTACACACGCACATATGCAAATACAATTCATATGTTATATAATGTATTCTCTTTACGTAGGCTTATTACATAGACACGTATGCACATATACACATACACACACATAATTCATATATTACACAATATATATATTATATCTTGTATTTTCTGTACACAAACTCATTACATATACACACATGCATACGCAGGAGATATATACAAAGATAGAAAGCCGATCTAGTTCCCAGGAGGTTTCTCTCCTTCGTCGTGTACTAGACGGTTACGGTGGTCTGGAAGATCCAATCGCTTTTCGACGCTATACGTCTTTGTAACTCGATAAGTCGCCCGAGTAATATCAAGGAAAGGTAAGAAGAAAGAAAAAAAATAGAAAGAGAGTGAAAGAGAATAAAGCAAAGTAGGAAGAAAATATCGTTATCCAGCAAGGACGAAAATAGAACCTCGAAGATTCTCAAGGATGCGGCGAAGCGATATCGAAATTCGAAAATCTGACTCTCCTTGTAAAATATTGGAACGTAGACTTCTCTCAAGTTCAGGTGGCGTTACGATTTGGAGGAACGTTTCAACGAAGAAAGACGAATGTTCCCTTGAAATTTTCTCTTTCAAACTTGCGAACTCGTGAAGAGATTCATAAACACAGAAAACATTTTTATTTAATTTTGACTGACAGTTTTTTTTAGAATTTCATTATTTTTTCATTAGTACCATACTTTTTTTCAAATTATCTTTATAAACTAATGTCGTGAACATTTTTAACGAAATATTAACGTATGAAGGCTACTTTTGATTGATGTAAATATACATATAATAATTAATATATCATAAATTTAATAGTTTCTTAATATAATTTAATTTATATTAATCATTTATTTAATACATGAGAAATTGCATAATTTGCTGTCTTTTATACTGGAGACTATAATATTTGAAATATTAATTACAAGTTTAAAATATTGTAAATGTGCTTTCTAAAATTAACATTTGTTGCATAATAAACTAAAAACTTTTCAAACTCGTTGATATGTTTAGATTTTGTAAACTTTTCGAATAAGTAGTTGATATAACTTGACTGAGCGTTTTAGTAATATCAAAGGTTAGAGAAGAATTCAAGAAATCGAAAGAAAGGTCTAGTAAAAAGAGGAAGGAACGTATGACAACAGTTTTAGAGATATAACCGAACGAGATAAGAATCCTGATATCTTATCCTACCTCGGAAATTTCAGTGAGTCTCTTTGGAAACACGTGGTGTGACGATTTAAAACGGAGGAACTTTTCTTCGTGACTTAAAAGAAGTTTTCATGTTCGATTCTTTAGGACCACATTTGAAAAAAAAAGTTCTTTATACATTTCTCGAATCCACTTTGCTGAACAAACAATCAATTCGTACTCATTATTCATCGTTAAATTCCATTATCGTATATTTAATTGTACAAATCATTTTGATCTACTTAAACTGTGATACATTCATAATTTTAATTGAAATTATTCTATAAATATCGGCTTAAATTTTATATTTACATTAAAAGTGGATAATAGAAAAAAGTAAAATTATCAATCATAGAAAAAATTATTAACATATGAAATAATATAATCTCATTCCTTTTAGAAATACGAAGCGAATCAGGTTTTTATTCAATTATACGTATAATGGAATTACATAAATTCGTACTTTTCATTTTAATGAAAGAACACAATTTCTATCACATATTTAAACATAGAAAAGTATTAATTGAAATATTGGTTATAAAAAAATTCATCTATAAAAAGCTTTGTATGGGTTATCTTACATATATGTGAGAGTGAGAGAAAGACGAAGAGTGCGAGTGTATGGTGTGCGTGAAAACAATTGATGAATGTGAAAGATGTGTAAGAGTGTGCAGCGATATCGGTATAAGTGTGAGTGCATGCAGCAGTATGAATATGAGTGTGTCCAGTAAGAAAGAAAAGCGAGCGTGCACCCCGAAGTCTCTCGAATATTCCCGAACCGGAAATCAGGAAAAGGTCTTTTGTTTAATCGGTCGGGAATAGTCTGGAGATTTCGAGAATGATTGACGGAAGTGATTGGGACCATTGGTGGGGTGAATGTGTATATAAGCGCGGCGAAGAATGCGGTCTTCGCCTTCTTGATTCGGTGCTACTATCTGTGAGTGAAAGAAGTGTAATTCGAGTGTGTCAACTATTATTACTTGCTTTTCTTATCTTTTCTATCTCTTTATTATTATATTAAACATTTGTTCTATTATAATAAATACTTATATTTTTAAATTTAAATAAATCTTACATATAAATCCATATTAGAAAATTCAATCTTTATAATTTCACTTTATAGTATATGTATATATATCAATAGATTTCAATTTGATTTTATATCAAGCCTCCAATATGTTTTTAGGCGACAAAGAGAAGGCGACTCCGTATGTGAAAAGTTTTTATTTTGTATGTTTCCAAAAAACAAGCTGAACGAGTTTTGCAAAAATACGTTCGTCCAGTATGCTCTTGTTTTCTCTTTCTATCTCGCAGGTTACCAACGGATGTGTTTCAGGACGGGTATATGCAATCCTGTATGTTTTGTTTGTTACCAAAACACGAGACCGGCAATTAACGTATCATTACGTATACATATTTTGGACCGTTACACGGCCGAATGGGAAATAAGTGGAACGAGCATAGAACGTGAATGAAAAAAACATAGAACATAACTATTCCATCTGACTATAGGACGCTTTAATATTTTTCATTATAGCTGACCATTTTTATTACCACACCTTTATTTCCTTTTCCCAAATTAATTGGCTTGGAATTTCACAAAAGATTTATCCAACCCTGCTAGAAAAGCATGGTGAACGAAAGCTAACTCATATGTTATTTCAAATTCTGCTCATTTTTCTATTTTGCTCATTTTCGGAATGTCTTTGTTTGTTTATACGTTTAATCATACACGCGCGTATGAATCTAATGATAAGAGAGAGATACTTTATATTTTATTTTAATATTTGCCTATAATATTAAATAGTTTCAAACAAGATCAATCAACAATAGAAACGTTACATTAATTTTATAATTATTATTAAAGATACTACATACAAAATGAGAATATGTTAAAAATCTGATATATAATAATATATCAAAGATTTAATCGAAAAAAGATTTACACGATTTCCTACTTCCCATCTTTATTCTACAGAAATATTGATGAATTAAAAAATGTTGATTTTGATCCAAATTATGCCAAATCTTTTTCTAATATAGATACATATATTTAAATAAAAATAAAATAGATTTTAAAAATGCTACAACAACATATATATGCATATGTATTATAGTATCCAGTATGTTTCCAACGATATTCACTCTGCTACGACTTTGCTACAATTTTGCAAGTATACTTTATAAGTAAACAAAACATATGAGAATAGGGAAGATAAAAAAACAGCAATTAAATTACTACGTGACCATTAACTATAAACGTTTATATAAATATTTTTCAATAATCAGAATAAAAGGAGAATAAATAGATATAAGCATTCGATCATCGTTAAAATGACAAGAAAATATAATAGTCTTTGATATAACGCAACGTATCCGAGTCTCGATTTGTGGCATAGCAATTTTCGATGAAGAAAACCGAGGAGGACTCGTTAGTTCGCGAAGAAATCAACGATTCTTGAAAGAAATAAAGAGAAACAGAAAAAGGAGGTCGTCGTTGTCGCCGCTTGCGCGTCGTTACGCGGCAATGCTCTTTCCGTTCTTCCACCGTATTTCTCCCTTTTTTTCTACCACTACTTTTGCCCCCTCTCACCCTGCTTTGAACCATTACATCCCTTACGGGCGAGCAGGTGCGTCGAAGTACTCGGAGCTTCCACAGTTCTCCTACTCATCCGTACAAAAGGGCACAGTCTCGTCCTCCCTATTCCACCCATATACTGTCCTCGCCCTTTCTCCTCTCGTATCAGACAAGAAATAAGAGTCTGAAGCACATTTTACCTCTCGAATAAATCCGACCGGTTGTGAGAGAGATAAGAAGAAATAGAGAGAGATAAAGAAAGAGAATAACGTAGGGAGAACAAAGATGCTCCAATGTTAGGTCCATGAACGGAAGGGGTGGAAACGTTCACTTGTGAAACTGGTTATTCTGTGAAAGGGTTATAAAAGAGAAAGAGAAAGAGAGAGAAAGACAGACATAATATACATATATATATATATAAAGGAACAGATGGAAAACAAGAGAAAGAGAGAGAGAAAGCGAGAAAGAGCAAGGATGAGAACAACAGGGCAATAAAGAAGACAAGGCTCACCTCGTCTGCCACGAAATAGAGAGAGAAGGATGAACGTGAGAACACAAAAGAGAAAGAGAGAGAATAGTCGGTGTCGAGCTAACTCGGCGACGAAGCCGCACTACGTTATCCCTCGAGCGTAACCGAAGAAGAAGAGCAGAAGCGAGGGCGTGTCTGGTACCTCCTTACAAACTGCCGAAACTTTGACTACGTCCCTCCCTCTCTTTCTCTTTTCTCTCTCTCTCTCTCTCTCTCTCTCTCTTTTATCTTTTCTCAATATTCCCTTTTACTTTTCACGTAAATCCTTATAAATATCCGCTAATTATTGGTTGATTTTTAGACCAGTTTAAAAGATTCACACACACCATTATTTTTTGGCTCCAGTAATCGAAGCATTGAAATAAATAAAAAATGAAACAAAAAATTTATTTTATGATATATTCTTTTTTAATATGAATAATTGTAATATAAAATATGTTTTATTTAATTGTTTACTTAATTTTTGTCAATTGTTTGATTCACAATCTCCAGTGTTATAATTACGGATATGTTTTCTCTTCTCTTTTTAAGATCCAACTATGGGAAGAGAATGAGCAGAAATTTTAAGCGAAGAAAATGTTTCTTTAAAGGGGGAGTAATAAACGAATCGGGATTAATTTTATGAAAACACGTGCCGTAGAGTTTTAACAGTCGGTGTTAAGGTGCTACGAGACCTACGTGATTCGAAAATCGAAACTGCTTTGCTCGTTAATGGGACAGAAGCAGAAATAAAAAAAGAAAGAATCGTCTTTTATGCCTCGCAAACTGAAACTTTTCGAAAAGAGAAGGAGAAGTAACGTTGGTAACACCTGTTCGACATAAAATGAGGAATATGTTACAATCGTGGGCAACGAATCGTAGAAATTTAACTTCCAATTTGAAAACAAATTCAATATTTATGATCTCATTTCGTTATCAAGTTTTATGGTATATGAATAACCAAAATCGATTTATAACAAATGAGTAAAGTAAATTAGTTGAATGGAATAATATCGTAATTATAAAGAACGAAATCATTTATGATAGCAAAATTTACACAAAGCTTAAAAAGAGGTTATTACTTTGACATTTTCATCGTACTTATTATGGTATGGTTTCGTATAAGAAAACTACTAACTATAAAACTTTGAGCTAATATAAGGTACTACATGCTGGCTAAAGCTAATTGTTAAAACTTTTTAATTGCATTATACATCTATATACTTAACTCTGCCAGCAAAGAATCGTAGATATAAAAAATACATTATTACCATAATAACATATTTATAAACTGATAAAAGAATTACGGAACATTTTCGAAACAATCGAGACCATTATTTGGCGAATAAAATTAAAATAACGATCCTTTTAATCCAATAATGATAAAAAAGAATTAAAAAATAATCGATTTAATGGTCCACAGAAAATCCTCCCATAGAAGAGAGTTTTGAGAGAAAGGAGGGGGCAGATTTGATTTTAATCTCTTAAAAACGACATTAAGTAAAATTATTTCTACTAGAGGTGTTCACGATCGAACGCAAAAGTCTGTTCCGTGCAAAGCATTAAGAGAATGACCGCAATAAAATCACATGAAGGGTTTGTAGTTGGTGGGAGGATGTTCAAACGCGAACCGCATCGCTAGAATGAGAAAAAAGAAGACTTAAAAGTTGGCTTGCGAGTGCAATCGCGTTCGAAGATCTTGTGAGAGAGAATCTCTCTCTATCTTTCTTTCTCTTCCATTCTCTGCTTTCCTTGCCTTTACTATCCAATTCGCAGGAAAAAGGACGTAAAGAATTGACTAACATAGATGCACGATTACTGGCACGGGTCACGGCTTTCGTGCGAGAGGTCGTAAACCGTGTTCGACCATATTACTTTAAAACCATTTCCGGATGGCGGTAGCTATATTTATCATTTATCGATACGAAGAGGATCTACGCCAAAGTGTTCTCCCTTATACGTTGATGCTCCTACCATTATTGGACGATTTCTGTGGAACGAAGAACGTTAACTGTTACTACTATTCTGCAAATTCCTAAGTACATTTCTCCTCGTGGACGATAGCGAAAAAACTTTTTCCTTTAATTTTACAATCAGTACTTTAGCCAGTAACTTTTCAATAAAGTACAGATAAAATTTAATATACAGTATTATATATTTCTATGAGAGAAAAAAAATTAGAAACTAAACGATGTATAACAATAAATTTCTATAAAAATTATATGATCAGATGCTCCGGTATTTATAATTACTTTCACCTTTTTATTATAAAATATATCTTTATTTATCGTACGTAATTCTAAAGTGTATCTACCGTATAATAAAATACCATTTTACATAGATTAATACTTATTAGCCATTTGAATCCTAAGTAGTTTAATTACATTGTTTAGATATTTTCCTATCAAAATTGCTACATAATTAAAACGCTATGTGCGATTGATTCATAGTTGCATCCTTTGGCAATTATTAATTAATTTCTTTAATAATTCCTGAAACTGAACAGTTAAGTATTAAATAAATTCTCTAAATTATCTTTTTCTCTAGAAAATAATAAAAAAAATAACGAATATCTATCATCTACCAACGTTATACAGACAACATACATCAAGACACTAAAATCAAAATCGCTATTGGAATTCTTATTCAATTTATAATCTCCAATAAGGATAACGATATCAATATCGTAGACAACCCAGTGAATGCGTATTTTAAAATTGAAGACTCTTCAGTGAAAAAACTGTAGGAATATATATGTACTGTAGATACATATATGCATTTGTATAATACATTTGAATATATATATATATATATATATATATATATATATATATTGCAGCGTGCATACGTGCATATGTATATGTGTGTGTGAAATTACACCCAAGAGAAGAAGGAAAAGTAAATAGGAAGAATAGAAAAGCAACCCCATGGTAGGAAAGATCGAAGCAATTTAAGCAGCCGCATAAATAAATAAAAGCTATCGTTACCTAGCCATGAGATATCCGTTCGTAGGTAATCCAAGAACAATTAAATAGGTAAGTCGTAAGAGAAATATCGAGAGAACATGCGGATTGGTAAAATCGATAGCTATGGAGAACGTAATAGCATCTAAAATTCAAAGCCACCCTCGTAAATCCACGAGACTGCTAATTACGCTCGCTCGGAAGGACGCGGACAGCGTAGCACAACTCGGCTAATCGCAATATTTTCATATATCCTTGTATGATTTATGAGATTCGTTCGTATTTCCCTCTTCTCTCGACTTTTGTTCGCGCGGAGAATCCAACGAGCGCATTTTCTCGATACAACGTCGAAAGAGGATATTGCGCTCGGCGTAGCAAATTTATTTCTTGTATTTTTTGAAAAAAGAAAAAACAAGCAGAAGGAGTAAAGAAAAATAATAAAAAAATGAGAAAAGAGGGGAAAAGTGATAGTGAGAGAAACAGAGAGAGGGAGAGGGAGAACTAGAACGGTCCCTATGTCGTGGGCACACTGCAAATCACTTTTAATTAGATTCGGAAGTGTTTCGCCATTCCCCGTAGAAAAGGCAAAGAAAACGAGAAACCCAAAAGGGAATCTGCGACGTCGTTAAAAATATTACCCTGTGTAATTAAATACGGGAATATCCCTTTCGTTATACGCTGTTTTTAGCGCCCGAAATTCGCGTTTGTCGAAAAAATATATAAAAGGAAAAGAAAGGAGAGAAAAGAGGTATGAGAAAAATGTTTTAAAGCATGACCTACATTCTTTAAAGGGAATGGAAGAGAAAGAGAGAGAAAGAGAGAGAAAGAGTCTACATAATTCTAAACACCTCTTAGAGAAGATGTACGTTTAGTTAGGCTAAAACATTTAACGAACAAGTTATTTCTAGAACAGCTGTGCGTACGACATTCCTCTAACGCTTTCAATTCATTTCGTCAAAAATTCAAGATACTCGATCGTAAATTCGTACTGTACTAATTACAGTTCGTCGAAATTTGCTATATTCGTTAAAAGAACAAAAAAAAAAGATCGGAAGGGAGGAAGAGAAATGTCACGTTGCGAAGAAACGTTCCAATCGATACTAATATTTTCATGTCAACTTTCGTTATTTATGAAATATTTCATTATTTGATATCGAAACACTCAAATAAAATGTTTGATATCGACGAAAAAGTCTTTGGGTAATTTCAGATATTAAAAATAATATGGTAAGAAAGATATTATTCTTTTATATATATTGGAAATATATCAATATCATTTTTGATCGTATAATAGATAATCAATATAACATTGAACAAATAGACGGCTACATTAAATGAATTAACTCAGAAAAAAAATCGGTTATCGCCAATTACTAATGTACAAGTTATTTTAAATTATCAGTTATGAGATCGAAGTTATAATATTTTTATATTCATGATCAATTCCTTCAAATTAATTTTAACAAATTCAAATAGAAATTTTTCTTCTATCAATACAGACAAGAAAAATTGTAAGGCACGAACACAAAAAAAAACATCAAAACAAACATACATAATTCTCATTCGAATCTTATTTGTATTTGAGACAGCACGTTAGCCAAATCCAGAGAGCTCTTTTACATTATTCGTTAGCCTTAATTCTTTTTCAAGGAGAAAGAACACGTCTAATCAAGTGCCATGCTATGCTAACGTCCCTTGCAAAAAAGCAAAGCTCGTTCCATCTCCCTTTCTCTCTCGTTTTCTCCTCCTTCTTCCCCTTTTTCTTTATCTTCCCCTTCTATCTCATTATTTCTCAGATTTGTTAATTAGCCTCGACACGATTACACGACACCAACGTTAAAATGTATGCAGGTGCGATCTTAGTAGAAGGAACGTATCTTCATTATTTGGATGTTAAGGAGAAACTCAAATGGAGTAAGCAGAATTTCGCATGATTGTCGTCGAAGCACGGCTAGCAGCAACGACCAACCGGGATCGGTAACAGGTGCAAACGAAATTTGTTTAGAAATAAAATTAATATTTAACGTGCATGCACACAGATAGCTATACATGCAGATATAGTTACGCGGGACGCCGGTTTAACGAGGGTATTATCTCGACCGGTAGTCGCGGAACGTTAGTCGAGTACGCTTAAAATACAAGGACGGCCCTCGTAAATCGCCCTGCTAATTAGCGCGATACGGATCAGCCTCTCGTACGACGACGTAGAAACGAGAGAGTCGCGTCTGCAAACGGTGTATATTGTACATTTCGCTCTTTATCTCATTCCTTTTCTCTTTTTCACTCATTCATTCTCTTTTTCTTTATCCTATTATTACCCTGTCAAAGGACCACCCCTCTCCCTCTCTACCACCACGTTATCACGTGGCGTACACGTATGAGCTTGCATTTTCTACTTTCATCGTTAATTCAGGAATAAACTCAACGAAAAGTGCCAAGTAAAAATTTCAGATTTACTTAACAATTTAGGCTGTTTCCTGATTAAACAGATTCCATGCGAAAGATTATTAGAGATAAACGATGAAAGATAATTATTCGATTTCTCATTTTCCAAATAAATGTCAATTAATTTGGGAATGAAAAGATGAACCTTGATTTTTAAAATAAAGTCATCAAAGCTTTTATCGATTGCGGTTTATTAAACGAGCGTTCACAGTTTTTGTCATAATCAACAATGGGTTATACACATTTAATAACATTCATAGATGATTCATAGTTCCTTTCAAAATGAATTTAACTTATTAATAACTTTTGCATTTGCTTCTGAAGTTTCAAAAACGAAACATCCGTCTTTATTTAATCGGCTTAATTTTATTCATTATTAATCTTAATCCGTTCGCATGTATATATGCGAACGTTGAAAAAATGAATTTTTAATAAATCTGATAATTGAGTTACGCGTTCCACTTATTTTTCTCTCGTCAAATCGATGCACGAAAATGGCTTAGCGAGTTTGTCGTGGTTTTGCGTGGATTATCGTCGACGATGTTGGTCGGAGGAAAGACAGGAGTCAGAAACCACGCGGAAACTCGACCGCTGCCGCGTCGACAGAGTGAGAGAGTAAAAGAGAAAGAGAGAGAGAGAGAGAGGTATGGGTTGGTCGACAAGTTATTCGCGGTTCACCATTGAATAATTTAACGTTTAATTTCACGTTGGTTCCTCGTCGTCATCGGCATACCGCGGTACCGTTGATTCGTACCGTGAAACATTTAGCACACGCCAAATTTCCCATGCGACTCGCCGGATAATACCCACCATACACATAGCTCTCTACATAGGGATAAAGGGACTTGTACTTGCGCATGCGCGCACACGTGCGTAAGCTTGAGAAGCGTGTTTCGAATTCCGTAACTCTTCCCCCCCGTCATTCCCCCTCACCCCATTCTCACATCTAGTATTCACCGATCCGAGAATGATCGCTATTGCTTAATCGATATAACCGTAAACGTTTACTTAAAAATTTTATTAGACTTTGCCAAGAAATTTTACGACACCGTTGTTATATTAGTCGTTATCAAATAGAAATGAAAAGTGGAGATTGATGGATAAACTTTAGTGCTTGATTCAACGTAATTTTCTGTTTTAAAGTTACACGCAAAGTGATTGAACTCATTGAAAAACAACACAACAACAACAAAATCGTGAAAAATGTAATACCTCGATAATTACGAGACTCGTAAATGGAAACAGAGTATCATGTAACCATTCAAACATTTTCCTCTATTCCGGTAATCCGATCGTAAAAATTTTCAAACGAAACTCGTGATTTTTTTTTTTTTTTACTAGATTACTTTTCATTGTTTCGTTCCACTCCACGATCCTCTCTTTCAACTCTGTTTTTAAATAAAATTATTGTTACCACTGGCACTTATATTATTATCGCTATTATTACTGTTTATTACTATTAATCTATAAATTGTGATATTTTCGTTATATTTTCGTACTATTATACTCACTCACTATTATATTATTGTTACGACGAAATACATTGTGTATATAAAACTGAATTACCCCCGTGTACCACGTTCAACTGTTAAATCACATCTACGACTAAATCAACTAACAAAAACAGCCCTTCTAACTCACCAAATAATCATCTCTTCCTCTTCTCCTACGTATCGACAATTTTTTCCCTACATACATTTAACAAATTGTTTACCGGCAATTTTTTAAAGAATTTATCTCATGTCATCAGCTATTACTTTGTAATTGGATTGAAAAGTAATTTTGAATAAATTTCACTTATTATTAAACTTTTAATATTTCTTTTTTGTATGCTAAACAAGTGTAACAATAGTACACATCAACTTTTACTAATGTAATATATATTTTCGCAGCGTTTTCCTTATAGTGTGATGCGAAAACAAGCGCCTCACGAGTATACTCGTGATCTGTCAACAAAGTGTTAAAATACAATTTTTTCTTAAAAAAACAAGCAAAAATAATAAAAATAATCTATTTCTAAAAAGGAAATATCTATCAATCTATTCGATCACACGATTATCAAGTGAAATATAATTTTCATAATCGTTAATTTTTCAATATCTTTTCTGCGATCGAATAAACGTCATTCTAATTAAAATCGTAATTCTACGCATATTAAGAGTTTTATCGAGTCTAACAATAAGTATGGTACCGATATTATTATTCGTAATTCCCGCTTGACAGGTTAGAAGTTGGTAAAAAGTTGACGAGATGAAAAGAAAGAAAACATTGTTAAGGAGAAAGAGAAAAAAGAGAGAGAGAGAGAAAAAAGGGATGGAGAAAACGTAGCGTCAAAAAACGAGTGAGCTAAAAGAAAGGGTGGAGGCAGCAGTGAACCGCGTTACGGATTAACAGTGCGCCGGTACGGCAACGACGATGCACTTCCCGCATATCCTAGCGTCCGGACAGCTCGTGAGATATTCAACGGAGCGAATATCCGGCCAGATTATACGATTTTCCTCTCTTTCCCCGTCGTCTTTTTTTTTCTTTTTCTTTCTAAACCCCGTGCTGTGATGCTCGGGAAAAAGAGAAAGAGAGAGACAGAGACAGAAGATCGAATAGAGTGGATAGCAACGCAAAACTCCAACTTCGTGCTGATATCTTTTAGAGGGTGGGGGCGGGGAAAAAAACGGAAAAAGAGAAAGGGAAAATTGGCGAATGAACGATACGCCGGTCGTGGTTGAAAGGGATGGGGGGGACTTCCTGGATAACGTACCTAGTGTTATTGAAAATCTCATCCAAAGCGTCCCTGAAAATTTTCTCGTTTAGTTCTTCGTATTCGAGTAATATAGCTGCACCTCTGTGTACTGCAGCTGCAGCATTTCTATACTGATCACCGTACATTGGTATAAGAATCATTGGGACTTCTGCGTGCACGGCCTCTGTCAAGCCCAATAAACCAGCATGGCCCACGTAAGCTTTTATATTCGGATGATCTGTAACAAACATATGCAAAATTATTATTCAAATTCAATTATTCGATATACAATAAAAAATCTACCGAAAGTTCTGTTTTTATTTGTTAAGTGATGAAAAATAATGCATCTCTTGGCTGTTTATTAATATTTCGTTAACAATATCTCATATTAGTCAATATGAGAAACTTCTTTCTGTCTTGATAAAAGCTTTTGAATGTTCTTACAATAAAATGGCTCATCCTTGGAAAATAAACTCTCATACAGTACAGAAAGAATTTTTCAATAAATTTAATAATTAAATCCATATGATTATATTTATATTACAATCCTACTCAATAAATATTGCCGGTAAGCGTAGTGTTTTATATTTTCTTATTTAAAGATCAATATTGATAAGATCGTTTGCTTTTTTTCCAATTTAAAATTAAAAAAGAAAATTATTAACAATAAAATTATATTGAAAAATGTTAATTCTCATAAAAACTATAGACTAGAGAAAAGAAATATTTCATTAAAAAAAAATGATAGGTCTCCGTAAAAAAACTGTCATTTTGATTTTAAAATAATTGATGGAAACGTCCATCAAACAATAAACGAATAATGTTTTTACGTTAACTCGTTAAAATCAAACAAATATTATTTAGAACTATCTTTCGAAAAAAAAGCACACACGATACATGGTGTATTTCGTTATCAAGATAATACCTAAGTGTCCCAGTTTAACAAATAAAATAAAACTCATCTTATATTGAAAAATACTTTTCAATTTTTTTCTCATGGAAATCGTTCCAATCGATTCTCACGGAAAGCAGAAAAAATAATTCGAAGTCGATCGAGCAAGAACGATGTAAAGACAGACGAAGCGTAAAGTCTAGGAAAGAAACATAAACTGATAAAATTCGTTCGTGATATCAAAGCGAGGAAGACGATCGAAGTAC
Source organism: Polistes dominula (assembly GCF_049000335.1). Lineage (NCBI taxonomy): Eukaryota > Metazoa > Arthropoda > Insecta > Hymenoptera > Vespidae > Polistes > Polistes dominula. Next base: position 4,403,924 of record NW_028301152.1, on the reverse strand, counting down.
TGCATATATATAGAAAAAAAGAAAGGGAGAAATAGATGAGAGAGTAAAAGAAAAAGAAAAAGAAAAAAGAGAAAGAGAAAGAAAGGAAAAATCTGAAAACGTTTCGAAAGCGAGTTGCAATGTGAAATCGAATGACACATTAGAAGCCTTCTTCTAGGCGAGAAGCAAAGCGCATCATGTAATCGCAAAATTCGACGGAAGAATCGTTGTCGAGTCTCTTATCGTCGACGACAGTACCATCTTATTCTTTCTTTCGATCTTCCTCACTCATTCTCTAACACACACACACACACACACACACACATACAAACACACATACTTCTTGAAGCGTTAACGGTAAGGAAGGATAGACGACACACCCTCCTATTCGACACAGAATACCACCTCCAGAGTCGATCCTAATGTCAAATTCCATTACCGCGGCCCGGCAGCCCTTCCTTGTTCCCTTTCCACCATCTTACCAACAAGCTTAAACCTCCACCATATTACCCTAAAGATAGAAACGTATAAACTGGTATGCATTAAATCCCTTCCCCCTTTTGCTCTATCTATTTATTCGTCTATATATTTTAAGTAATATGTGTATGTGTGCGACTATGTTAAAAACTTTTAGGAACGATAATGAAGCTGATTATGAAACAACTTTCATCTAGGATCCCGTGTCCAGAAACATTTCCTTTAGGAATTACAGTTCGTGATGTATGTATTAACCGACTCAGTTCTCATTACAAGTAGTAATTCAAACCGTCTTATACTAACATTAATACCTAGTATTACAGCGTCATGAAATCAACTGGCACAGTCATTAGAAGATGTCCGAATATCATAAGCAATTATATTACTTGCTATTAGGTTTTCATCTAATTCGCTTAATGTATCATAAATCAAAGCTTCCAGAAAAGCCAACACGAAAAAATGAATTTTATTTAAAGTCAAATGAATATCAAAGTCTACATAAAGGCAAACCAATGATTTATCATGATTCTTTAGAAAAAAACAATCTAGCTAAAGAGAACATTCTGACAACACACATCACGTTTCTAATGTCCAAACAAAACTTTCTCAGACACAAGTTCTTGTATAAAAGCTGCCCATAATATCCTTTTTATCATCCTTAAAACATATATAACATGCGTACGGAATAATTCTATATATATATTTATAATATATAAATATATATAAATAAATAAATACATGACAAGTAAACGTTCAGAATAAATCATAATTAAAACATTATTTGATTCTTCACTATCATAAATTGTTTTGAAAAAAAGTGAAAAATATTTGATTTTTTGACTACGAAAGGTGTATTCCTGGTGAGACATAAGGAGTAAGACAGCTAAATATTATTGTAGAACTGAAAGATACATCAAAATTAGAATTAGCTTTTTTCCGACTCACATGAAAAAAGAAACTAACACGTGTTATGTTATGGTATTTACCATATTCGTCTTGAAATTCTCCTACAAATAGACATAAAAAAATTATATGTTTATTTGTAAAAAATTTAAAGTATCCTTGATCGAAAATCGACAACAAATTTACCATAATCACGTTGAAGCTCTCTTTGAATTATGCTGTACTGTAATAGAAACATTTTTAATCGGACTTCTAATTACAGAATAATCTCTATTTATCACGACTCGTGTTTCACGTATATTACGTTTTCTGTATATTTACGTATTCATACATAAATATTTCTATAATAAAAAAACATCGAAAGCATCTTTTCTAAGGTTTTTCGTTCACGATAGATACGCTATGTCGTCGTTTCTCTCACCGATCGCATATACATATTGAAAAGAAAGATATAGGGAGGGGGAGGGGGAGGGGAGAGAGAGAGAGAGACAGACAGACAGACAGAGGAGGATAGAATACGAATGGGAGATATCCATCTATCCATCCAGGATTCAGCGATCAGTCTGAATTTTTGCCGACGAGTCGATGGCAGCGAGGCGAGAAGACGAAAAATCGGGCATACATATATACCACTCGCACGATTTGAGCGAGATTTCACGCTCTGACATCGTAGTCGCGTGCTTTCCTCTCACGGCACGAACCCTCGACACGTTCGATTTTTTCCCATTTTGCTTCGTCTTCTTCTCCTCCTCATCCTCTCACCCCTCTTCTGGCTCTCTCTCTCTCTCTTTTTTTTCAATTTTTGTTATCTCTGCTCCCGACGCGATTATTTTTACCATCGACGGATTCCAATATTTTCCGAGAAAAAAATCGTTAGTAAAAAAAAATTGAGATTTTTATGGCACGTCAATCAAAGTAAAAATAAAGATTGAATTTATAGAAGTATAATTGCAATGTAATTAAATAAATATAATTAAAAGATGTTTATTTCAGTAATTGTATACTTATTTATTAATCTATCTTAAATTTACTTCGAAATTTGAAATATTTATTTACCTACTTCATCAAATGAGCAATAATTATATTATACATCTATATATATGTGTATATACAAAAAATGACAAAAGAACTGTTACGTCCCAGGCAATTTTCTTTTTCTTTTACATGCTACACTCAATATTTTTTTGAAAGGAATATTATCCTTGTTACTCATAATTATCTATAAACCGGTATTTCTGTTTTAATTAGTAAGTCTGTATTAGTTCGATATTAAATTAGCACTCAGTTTAAATAATAATTCCGTATTTAGTTTCAATAATAAATCTAATTTCTAGTTTCGTTTATAAGTCTGTAACCAGCATTAATTAATAAGTCTGTATTTTGTTCAGTAAAATCAGTGAAACATGTTTATAAGATTCTAACGGAGAAGAAGAAATTAAAAAATAAATGAATTTGAGAGTTAGTAGAGTATTATTATTATCCGCGACTAGAAATATTTTATTTTTGTTGAAAAAAATAGAGCTAAAGGTCTGTCTCACCGGCAGCAGAAAAAAAGTAAATATTTTATTTTAATTCTTAATGGTTTATCTACACTGTACTAGAATTCCAATAGATTTTATAATTTAACTACCCTCTTCCCTTCTCCAGTTCTCATATCCAAATCTCATCACTCTCCAAGTAATCCATAATTCCTTAGGTCATTTCCTGAGAAAGGCTTAACTGTTTGACCAAAAATTGACCACACCTTTTATTACTTCACAGGACGTAACAGAAAAAAAAGAAAGAAAATAGTATGAAGGCTAAATAAGAAGTGATAATATAAATAAAAACATTCAAATTATAGACAAGGTAATAGAAGAAATAGGAACGTTATACTAATATAATTGGTTAAGATAAAGGTGACTACAACAAACAAGAAGTTACGGTTAAAAAAAACTGCAATGTCAGATGGGAGTAGTTATCGTTTTAGAATAGCTATATTTTTTTCTGACAATTAATTTTAATAATATCTGTATTTTCTTATCTCTCTTTTCGTTACAAATTATACATTTTTTATCTTATTTATAATTTATAAGTTGTAAAGTTACGATAGTTGAAAATGTTGTTATCACCCAAAGAATTAACTTTTATACCATCGGTTCTACAAATTTATTTGAAAGGAATATAATTAATAGTTCGCATCGTTATTTTTGTGAAATCGTTGAAAACTTTGTTGCACTTTACTCGTCGTAAGATTTTTACGAGAATTGAGAATATATTCGTCGATTCTTCGTTATGTCGTCCGAGCTTCCATCTTATCAGTTACATTGCTCGAGAAAAGTTAGGAGACACGCGGAAGCAGAAACGGATACGCTTGAAAATTCTATCGCTCTTCGCGATAGACATTTCAGACTACAGCATCGACAATATTTTCGCTCCATTCCCAATAGAGGCAACTCGAAGTCGAAGCGATCGAGACTCGTAAAGCGATTACCGTCTCTGCATCGACTCCACTTAAATGTTTCTTCGTGTTTAGAAGCATCGAGAGCTTCCAAAACTCAAGTCGACGTTGCTTTCTCATTGAAAATTAAATTTACTTTTTTCTAACTTTGTATACTCTCATTCTCTTCCTACTTACCTATACGTTTGTATAAATATAACAATGTTTATAAAAGAAAACAAAAGAAATAGAAATAGAAAAATTATCAGAAGTTAAAATTATTTCTAACTTTTCTGCTCAAAACATAACTTAATTGATAAAACAAAATTGTCAATTAACCATTTACCAATTAAATGAATTATGATATTTGTATATTCATGATAAATAATGATTATATAAGAAACTTCATATTAAAAAAAAAAACTTGTACTGAAATGTGTATTACATATAATGCACAAAATATATACACATTGTTAAAAGGTGTAATTTCTATGATAAAAATAGTTTTAAATCGTTTGATTGAATTTAAGAATAATCAAACTGCAAAAAGAATGAAATTTCTTATCAGAATAATAGTACCGCTGCGTTTAACCGTAGCCCATCGAAAGATATCGGCCTTCATTTGATATTCGAAACAGCCTCTGGCGAGATAAGTATGCGGTCTATCTAAAAAAAGAAGGGTGGATCACCATTCTTAAAACGATGGAGGGTGCGGTCTGTTTCCGATAAGACTATACTCAGCGATCGATCGAATGTGCATCTGTGTGAACAAATCTGATAGGTACAATTTGTAAGAAAACACAAGGGGGAAAAAACAAAGAATCATAGAATAACAAAAAAACAAAGAGATAAATAAGGCGCAACGTTAAAAGTTATTTATATTCTACAACATAAATATTATAAAACAAACGAGAATTCTCTTATGCCATTAGTCGTTTCGATATGAAAATTTACGTTCCTGGTCAGAGAAAGTACCGCGACAAACGTTCTGAAAATACATTCCGGCAAATGGTAGATTTTATGGGGAACAATTTCCATTTATTCGTCCACTCTTTTAAACTTCATTTTGTCTTCTTCTACATTACCGATATCGCATTATCGTTTTTACCTTCTACGTCGACCACTCTCCAAACGGTTTTATAATAACAATCATCGTAAAGACAATCGATCGATAAGAATAATTGTTAGGATAAATGAAAAACAGAAAAAAGAAACACAAACAAATAGGTAGATTAAAAACCGATACCTGTGTATAAAACATATGAAATACTTGTTTTATCTTATATAATAATCCACTGTCATTCTCGTCGTAGGCAACGATATAATTGGACTCGCGTTTCTCGATCGCCTTGTTACACGTTCGCATAACGATGTTCTATTAATTGGAATTTCTGATAATAAATCGACGACCAAATCGATCGATACAAGGAAAATTGATAATCGCGTATGTGACCGTCCGTCGAGTCTCCTGAACGTTTCATAGCAACAAGAAAGAGAAAGAAAGAGAGAGAGAGAGAGAAAAGTATTAAGCTACCGGACGAAGATAAATCAAGAGAGAGGGGGCAGGAAGGTAGAGGGAAACGGATGTAGATGTTTCGTTGGAAAAGTAATTTGCAAGGAAAATAGAAGGCGAACCGAACTTCGAGGAAAAGGAGGAAAAGCGTAGACTCCCTCGCTCGACCGATATTAAATCTTTCACGTTGCGGTTTTCAAAGAAAAACGACTGTGAGCTCGAGTAGTCGGAACTTGGAAGACATCGAAACACTTACTAGTTACAATATTTTTTCATTTCGACGATTCATCGCAAATTAATGAACTTCTTACGATTACTTAGCGTATTAATAATTTGAGTACTTAATTATTATCGAACGTGTTTTCTTTTTTGTCAAAACGCAAATCACGTCTAACACATGATGTAAATAATTTAAATTTATACATTAGGAAAGAATAGAGGAATTATTATTTCCAAGTATCGTGCTCATAATACGAGTGCAATCAAATAAATTTTGATCAATTATTATTCACGTTGCAATCAAATAACACATTTATAGATTGCTTTTATAAAATTTATTTAGCTTATTCTCCGTTAGAACTATAGTTTTCTATAATTTATATATAACTATCATAGTATACAGGGTTCTTCATTTAACCATTTGACCTACACGCTAACTTCACGATGGCTGTGCCTAGCACTACGCTTCAACCTGCGCTACACTGTCCCATTCTCACACTTCGCTTCGCTTTGAAACGCTTCGGTAAAACTAAGATTTTTACATGTTTAAAATCTGTTTTTGCTTCGAGACCAAGTGCATATTGTTTTTAGACATCTAAAGTACACTTTAAGCTAAAAAAAAAATCGATTTTTTGAAAATTCTCGAGTTTGTTTGGGATTTTATTGCCCTCCATAGTTTTATGTTTATTATATTATATTATATTATTATATATTATTTTTAATCTCTGAATGGAATTTTTTCTTTCTCTAAGATCGATAGCGGATTCAAACAAAAAAAATAAAAAATAAAAAAAAATAAGAAAAAAATAAATAAATGTAAGATTCGTGAAAAAAAACTGGACCGCTGGACTGACTACTGGACCGGGACTCGAACCACGGGTCTTTCCCTTTCCGGGCGACTGCTCTTTAACCAATTGAGCTATCCAGGGCCCACCGACCAGTTCCCTTCCACGAATGCTTATCAAGTTTGGCATGGAGGCGTTCGTCCCACATAAATAAAATATAAAAAACTGAATATATGGCTAATTGTCTAAATATTATGCGACATCATGCACTCTGGAACTATAGCTTGAGAAATAAACAACCTGGTTTTTAAGCGACGTATACTATACGTCGCTTTTAATTTTGGAACAGAAGCGCCTCGACATACGGTATACGTCGCTCTAAGTTTTGGGACAGAAACATTACAACGTATGGTATACGTCATAATAGGTCAAATGGTTAAGTAAGGTTACCAAAATACTTCTTCTATTGTGATGGAAAAAATATTTTTTACATAATATGCATGGTGTCAAAGGATCATTATCTGGCAAGAATATTTTGTTCTCAAAGTCATTTTTATCAGGGTTATCAAAGTTCATCGGTATTTCTTGATGTATAACTAAATTGTTTTTTCTTATTTCATCATGTAGCTGATCAAAAAATACATTTAAATAATTATAATAATATACCCTTGGAATATCCTTGATCTTCGAAAATAAAAGTCTTATGTAAATGACATGCATATATTCAACCTCCTTAATAAAATAGATCTAACTAATGAAACATTCTCTATATTTACTCATCGAAAACGGCATGCTTAACGCGTCCTAAATATCTCCTAATGTTCTACATTTGAAATCTTCCTATATATGCGACAATTCGCGATCTCAACGTGCCACTGGTTGCGATAGGATGCTAAACGCGCTGTTCATGCATGCTTTGGTGCGTGCTAGCTTTGCACCCAAATCGATTTTCGAAGTCCAAACACGTAAATGCTCAAGTGTATTACGAGACAAAGAAAAAAAAATGAGGAGAAAATGAAGAAATGTGTAAATAAATAAAAGGGTCGTATATCGCAAAGAGTCAAAAAAAATATGTTGAAGAAAAAGTTAGAAAAGTGAGAGAGACAAAAAAAAGAAAAAAAGAAAGAGAGAGCGAGCAAGGGAGAGGAAAAGCTTCGTCGTTGGGAAGGTTTAACGGTGATTTATGTTGCCAGCGGGTCGTTAGCGAGTTGCCTAATTAAAGTCGTTTCACTCGACAGAGGCCGAGCTGCAAAACTGCTTACGCGAAAATTCTCGCGGTCTCTCGGCCTCCTTCTTTACCTTCACCTTCTCCTACTTCTCCGCCTCCTTTTCCTTTTCTCTATCTTTTTTTTCTTCTTCTCTCTAGAGCCACCATTCCGTTTTTGTGAGAAACTGCCGAAGTACTCGAAACGCGTTGCTATCGAACGAAAAGAGTCGAGTGTAAAAGATAAAAAGAAAAAAGATAATCTAGATGAAGAAAGAGAGAAAAATAAAGAGGAAGAGAGAGAGAAAGTGAGAGAGAGAGAAGTGTAAGAAAAAAGATAGACGAAGAGAGAAAGGTCGAGTTCAGTAAAGAACCGTTCTTCGAGAGTCTCGATAAAAAGAAATGGATCTTTTGAGTCGTTTTTACATATTCGAGGAGGTCTGATCTGTCGACTCTTGGGAGATGATCCTGATGATGAGTAAGAAAGAAAGAGTGAGAAGGAGAAACGATTCACTATACCAATTCCCTTAACGAATTCGATTCCCCTCTGAATAGTACCTAATCGTCTTTCTAATCTCCTTTATGATAAAAGTTAACCTTGTATATAAATCACTTTATCTTCTTATCTGAAAAACACTTATTTCATATGAAATTTGAAATATAATGTATACTTTTATACTTCACAAGTGTATTAAATTTCAAGTATTAGATAAAAATTATCAATTGAATGATAAAATAAAAACTTATAAAATAAATATATTTAATTACGCAAATGAAGCTATAAAAAGTTATTAGAAGAGGTTTGCTTAATGATAATTCGTACAAATAAAGACATTTTAATATCATTTGTTCAAAAATGTAAAGTACATTGGACCCTTACGTAATGTGTACATACATATATGTGTACACATTACATACAGCATACATGCTGGCAAGATTAGAAGCGGTAAACCAAAATACTGCTTCCAAAGGGCGTTACTTTCAGGATAGAAACCACTGCAACGCTTGTGGTATTGCCATTAAAATTACTCGTTGCGTTTGTCCTATTCACGAAAAATAGAAATGTTAGTAAATGAGCATCCGCACTCGATTTGTCATTCAAAAAAAGTTTTCCATGTTTTGAACTATGATCATTAAATTCAAACATCACCTGAATCTACTAAACATATTCTGTTTACTCTATTTTCTTTGCATATTTATTTACGTAACTTTTTTGGCTCAAATAGAATAGTATGAATGATTAAAAAAGTAATAATGTTATTTAATTAATGATTATTTGCTAGAGAGTTCAACAAAATGTTAACAAATAATTAAAAAGGAAACAGAAAAGCGAAATAAGAGAGAGATAGAGAGAATTCATAAACAGCACACGAACCTTCTACACGTAAGCTAATATTAGCATGACCTTAAATTACTCTGAAAAGAACACGCACGTAAACAAAGATATTCTAAAAATAGTAAACATAGAAACGGTTATGCTTACGAAAATTACAATAATTATAACTAACAATAAGAGGAAACGCAGTTTATTACCTCTCATTATTTTTATTTTATTTATTCAACAAATTTCTACTTACTCATTGATTCATAAATAAATTTTTTATAATATATAGTAATGTTTATTTTAATACGTGTCGTCATACATACAAAAATTTATAAATAAGTTAACAATGAATCTTTGTTATACTAACAAAAATATTTTCGTAAATTTTTCCAATCTAAATCCCATTACGATTTTATCTCATTCAAATTGTTTATTGAACGATACTCGAATGATCTATACACGTTCAATTGGATAACCTTTTTCAATGAATAATTCACCTCTATTGGCAATAGCTAGTCTAAACGAATAAAAGAACCAACACGATACTTACAATTAAACAATTACGCAAAAGAGATCGAATAACTAGGCGATCATTTAGCAATATAACATACATATGTATGCAAATGTATGTATTTACATATATATATATATATATATATATATATATATATTCAATGGTGATAGTATAAGGCTATTTAAAAAAAAAAAAAAAAAAAAAAAAAAACAAATAGCCGATATTCGGCAATCGAATAATTTCTCGTATTAATACGAACGTGATAATTGATTTGTTTATCGAAACATCCCTCTCTCTCTCTCTCTCTCTCAATTCGATATTCGATTGGCAAATATTGTTCGAATTTCCAACAAAGCGTAGGACCGTTGATCGTGCGATCGTTGCTTTTACACGAAGAATAATTATTTTTTAAGAACAAACAACGATACAACGATCGATATGCCTCTTTACGTCAAATCGTTGAATTCATTCGCTGAAATGGTTTCAAAGCTTTCAAAGCTTCCCGCCCACGCAAGCCGCTTTTGAAGCTTCAACACTATTTGCTACTTGCAGAAAGGCCTGATTGAATAGCGAATATCGAAGTTTCCAAATCAATCTCAATTGAAAAGCGGCTCTCGATATTTCATAGCAATTTACCAACTCGCTATGTAAATTAATCCCATCGAAGATATTATTTTAGCGTTTCGTCGGTAACGTGCTTCCTTAAACTTTAAAGTGAGCTAGCTTAATCTTAAGACAGATAGAAAAAAGGGATATGTTTCCTCTAAAGAAAATTGCTAATATAACATTAAAGAAACTATAATGTTAAAGAACAGTAATCGATATATTACCCTGAGATAAAAACTTATTAACAAAGTATACAGAAGCTAATTGACGAAGCAGGTTCTTTGTGCTTAAACATTAGCGTGCATAATGTTATAATCATTATCAATATCTTTACATCAACGTTAATCCTTTGAACATAAAAGGCAAGAAATTAAAAGCGTTGGATAACGTTAGGGCCACTCACGACAAGGTGAGTCCAAAACTTAATTTTTAAAGATTTTATTTAAAATATGAGTAAAATAATAAAAGAACAAAATATTAAAGATAAAAAATCTAATGTGATAATAAATTCTCTTATAATATACTGCACAAAGTTATAAAGGTTATTATTAGATAAGTCTATCGATTTATCACACACAAAAATTGGTACGGTAGCGAGTATTAAACGTTAGAGTAATATTTTTATTACCATAATTATCCGTCTTAACTGTAAAAAAAATTGTAAGTGCCCTCTAAAGTTATTATCTATGTATAAAACTAATTGTTTTGAAAACTCGTAGGCCCCGATTAACTTTATTAGAATTAGATAAAACTGGAATGTTATATAACTCTTGACAAGTATATGAAATTATATAAAATGTATTAGCGTAAAAATATATTTCTACAAAAATAATCACATTAATGATTAGATAATTATCAAATACGATAACATGATTACAAACACGATACGATGATTAAAGCATAAAATAAGTCATTCTATGTGTTTTATATAAGTTTTTTTCTTTCAAATCTACTAACACGATCAGTCTAACTGGACTTCATACAATGATTCTTCTTCTTTAAATAATTTAGCGTACACTAATTAGCCTCAGCATGCTGACTCGATCGTAAGTTAGTGACGATGTTGGAAGGATCGCTTTACTCTGATGGCAAAAGAGCAAAGTCAACTAATTGGAAAGCTCGAAAAGCAATTAACCTAAGAGCTCAAAGATAAACATTACTTCGATAATTATCTCAAGAGAATCGTATCGAATGTCTGAACTGTCCAATACGATTACATAATCGATTATGTACTCGATAAAATACTGACTATGTACATATATACATGTCTATATACATATATACGATCTGCTTGTCATTACTTATTCACGTATTCACTCTCGAGTGATTTTTAACGATTTCTAAAGCAGTATTCTCCAATGCTTTTCAAACTCCAAATTAAACCAAGGCAATATTACGAATCCTATTACTCAGCAATCTTCGATATATTTTTAAGATAACATTGTAAAAATAACGACATTTCTTAATTCTAAAAATAAAAATATAAGATTGAATAATAAAATTGAAATTCATATGACTTTAACAACTTACTAATAGCTATTAGTGACGAAAATTACTTTCAATCTTAGATAACCTCTGAAAAGTAATAAACACATCTTATATAAGCACTTTGAAGGTAAATATGACAGATCTATTCAAGCCAATGCTCATAGTCACAGCAAATCGGTTACTATATACTTATATATAGTACATAATATTTACATTATATATATAGTACATAATACATACTATATTACTTGTATTCCATATATTATATATATATACATATAGTATATTAACATAAAATATACTGACAAAGTTTGAACATTATAACCTGGGACACCTTGTATATGTATATAATACTTTTCTTCAAATTTATTTCTCTCTCCAATTTTTCGCATTAATATACAATTTACAACTAAGCGAACATACAACAAAAAGCTCTCCCACCCTTTATCCCTTACTCTTTCTCCACTCTTCCAGCCCTTTCATCCACTTTTACCCTTACACATTTCCCTCCAGAATCCAACAAATTCTCTTCCCTATACTCTTCTCTTCCTTTTTCACTCTTGTACACTAATCCAGCACGTGCTGCCACAATTATACTTTATGCCCACACGTCCTATACAGTCTTTCCTGCTCATCCATCCAGTACCTACACTTACTCATACCTTTACCTATCTTAAAACTCGTCACCCTGTTCCATTTGCACTCCTTTTTTGTCCTACTCATTATCAGATATTCTTGCTACCCTTAACCACCCTATACCAACTGTTGTACCATAATTCCACTATCTTCTCCCACCTACTTGCACTCAGTCTAGTTTCCCATTTTCTCTCTCTGCCTCCTGCCAATCGCTTTCCACCTCTCGCAATTCACATTCATTCCTCATTCGCCTCTTACTCTCTTCCCACCTCGACCCTTCCGTGTTTCCCCCTTTTTTTCTGCCTATAATCTTTCGCAAGCAAGTCTGCGTTATGTAATTTCCTTCTTCTTTCTTTAGTTTCACTTTGAACTTCCATGCTCTCTTCACTTGCATCACCATCAATTTTTCTCCTTCCAACTATTTCCTTAGTATACATATATCCCCGATAGCAACAGTTAACCCTCCAATCACTCAACTAAGAAATCTTTTCTGCGGGCTTTCGACTTTCTTCCATTCCTTCTACTCTCCATACTTCCACTCCATAATACAGCACGACCCACACCAAAATATCAAACATCCATACTCTCATTTTCCAGTCATTCTAGAATCTCTTATTTCCTATTTCCCAATTTTACTGCATAACCTTCCTCGCCTTCTCTTTCACTCTCCTCACCTGTAATCCGTTCCCTCCGCCTGTACCAAACCAAAAATCCAGGTTGCAGTACTCATTCACCCGCTTTACCCTTTCCTTATTTATCCTCCATTCATACTTTGATTTACTCTTCCTCTTTTTAAACACTACTATTTTCGTTCTACATTCACCATTAAATCTTTCTCTTGTACATATTCTTCTCATTAACATTTTTATCCCTCTTTCATCCTCCTCTTATAGAACCATATCATTCGCATATGCTAATGACCACACTATGCCACTTCATTTTCCCTTTCTCTGCAACTTTTTCTCCATATTCACCAACAGCAGATCGAACAGTAGGGGTCTCAACAGGCAGCCTTACCTGAGTCTCTTTCCTGTCTAAAATCTTTTTCGTCCTCGTATTCTCATTCTGACCCAGTCAGTGAAATATTCCTCTATCCTTCCGATCAAGGGCCTCTTTCCTCTTCTTCAGCACTTGCCACAGTACCATCCTGCTCATCAAATTGAATCCATCTAAAAGCAGAACGACTAACTTCCTATTCCTCTTACCCAATTATCTGTTCACTAAGAAATTAAGTATGTATAAGTTTGTCCACTGTGCCTATGCCCTTTCTGAAATCTATTTAATTATGAAGGATACATTTCCCTTCCTCGATCTCCGTCTCCAGACTCCTCCTCAGGATTTTTGTGTAGATCTTATATCCTGCCGACATTAGCATTATCCCTCTGTACCCCTCCACTTTTCTCCCTTCTTTTTTCTCACCAACGGAACCATCAACCTCTTCCTTCACTCTTCCGAACACCCTTCTCCTCTCTGTATCTTATCGCATATCTTCCACATGGCCTTCCTTAACCTTTTTCCTCCGAACTTTATTACCTCGTTCTCTATTCCATCTTCCACTGTTGCTTTCCCTCTTTTCAAATTTGTTACTAACTGGTAAACCTTCTCTTTATTTAATCAATTCGCTCGCTCTCAATCTCCCTGCCCTTCTTTCAATTTTCAATCACATATTTTAAAATAAAAAATTTAAATCATCTACAATGATTATTAGATATCCAAAGGAATTCTTTAAAAGAGGGTAAAGTCTAAGGTGGTAGTATACCGATTATAACAACTGTTATCGCTTTCATATGATTTAATGTTAATTCTATTTATTTAAAAAATATAATGATTTATTTATAGAATATAAATATAAATTATATTATCTGTTTGAATTAATTATGATTTTCTTATCAAAAAATTGATTCTTAATATGAACTTTGATCAAATTAAAAAAAAAAAAGAGAAATAAAATAATCAAAGACGAAGATAACATGTAAGAGAAGAAAAACAAGATATAGAAAAGAAATAGAAATAGAAAAAGAGATAGAAAAGCAAAAACGAAAAAAGTCGATATGCATGCACGGCAGGTGCGATCGTCGATCATCGAACGCGTCGTATGGCAATAAAGATCGTCAGACGTCTTGGAAAAGTCTCGATCAGATTTTCACGAAAGATTTTCGTGGATCGAAATCGAAGGTATGTGGGGAAAAAGAAGAGAGAAGAAAATATCTCAGAGCATCGACATTTCGAATCCACAAGAAGTCTCGAGTTATTGAAACGAGTGTCAGAGGCCGAACGTCTATCTATCCTGCTCTTTTCTTTTTCCTCCTTCGTCATTCCCTCTTACTCCTCTCAATAATTCGAAGAAAATATAGATCACGTGTTTGCAAAGAAACATACACGTGCTTTCGATCGATTACAACATACGACTTCATCTGAATACATTAAAAGTTTCATAGTAAATTGTAGTTTCATATAGTATAATAGTATTTAATATTAATTCCATGTATTTAAGGAAACTAATTTATTTAATTATTATATAATAAAGTGGGACACGAGTTTAGAATATATGTATGCGTTAAGGCAACGCTAGATATGCTGAAGAAAGGAACGGAAAAACAAACCAGCAGTTTAAAAGAACGTCGTATGAGTAACATATGTGTCTGTGAGCGAGCGGTTTTATATAAGCAAAGCAATGATTAACAAGTTTATATTTCATAAGCAGTATAAATCTATTAGGATGTCGTATGTGTGTGTATATATTCCTTACTCATATATCTGTTCCAGAAAGAAAAAAAGAATATATCGACGAGTGAGTTTGAATGAACGAATGGAACAGTGTTAGATAAACGAGCGACAAGAGAATAGCCGTGAGTTGAGTGATTACAAAAAATATATCAAGTTATGTGTATATATAATTAGAGTGTATTTTAAAATAGTTATTAGGAGATTATAGTAAGTTATGTACATTATTGCCAGGATTGCACTAATTTGTAAAATTTATTATTCATTTTTTAATAAATCTAATCCTAAAACGATGATAATTTAATGCATAACTTTTTAAAATTTTGTTTACGCATGCACAACAAAAATTATATTATCATTGATAATGTATAAAATAAATAATAAAACAAGAATGTTGTGGCTCTAAGTTTAAGAAAAATATTTATTCCACTGTTCAAACTAAAAAGTGTATATATGTATCTGAACGAAGTGATATACATGAAAGTATAAAGCTTTTCAAATTATCGTCTGGGTTACCGCCCACATATGTGTACGTGATATAGAGAAGATTAGTGTACAATGTAACATGTGCAACAATTTAGTTTTTCATTAAATTTCGTAGCACAAATTATTATTATTAGTTTTATATTAGAGAAAGTTCAACTTTAATATTTACTTAAAGTAATCATTTTTTAATATTCATTTATGTAAATATATTCATTCTTGATTCGTTTTTTATGTAAAAGACAAATATAAATACTCGTGTTACTACTCACGATAAATTTATGTGTTTATCGACAATATTCGTAGATCAATTCGACAACATCTCTATGGTAATGAGTTTTAAAATGAGCTATTTATTTTTAAAACATTCGTATAAGCCACGTGTCTAATTTAAGAGTATAGGAATGCACAATGTGAAATAGTACGCTGACGTAATGTCGACGTAACATCTTAACGTCTCATTTCTTATTAAACGTGACTTGCATATTATTACACGAAATAAAGAAAACTAATAAATATTTAATGATATAAACAAAATTATGTTATATTATTCCCGGAAATTTGCATGGAATTATTTGAATTAGTGAATATTAATTATAAAATGATTAATATGCAAAAGTTATATAATAACGAATGGGCTATATTTTTCAATACGTTTTTCACACTTTGTCGCTAATAAATATTTCATTCCTTCTTTATATTCCTTCCTTTCGGTTAACATTTGCTCTCCCGTTCTCTCTATCTTTCTCTCTTATCTTCTCATTGTAGTTAAACTAATTTTCACATTTCATATGATGTTCATATACGTTTCGAATTCCTTTCAAATTCTTATACTCCCACACTCGTACAATTCTAAATACTTCATCTTATAATTATTATTATTATACAGAGCGAGATACCTAATTGTATCACCTAAATATCTTCTTGTTTATAATCGTATTAAAAAACTTCAAAGAAAATAGTTGTACTATTATAGGAGTAGGAAAAGGAGGGATTTTTTATCAAAGTCATTTTTTTTTACAAGATTTGAAGGTTAACTTTGTTTTTTTTTTATATGGAATTATATACTTTCTTTTAAATATTTTTCTAAAGCATGAAAAAATAAATGAAAATGATTTATATAATTTTTAACGAATGATGATTTGAATTTTGTATTCTCAAGATATTTATATGTAAAGACAATTGTTCTGTCTATTCTAAGTATCTCTATTATTACTGTGACGATAAAGTATGTCAATGGACAATAAAATGCGTACGTTTTTCAGCGATATGAAAAATGCTAATAATATAAAGCATGATTCACTAACTCTTGCTCTCTAAATAGCTTCGAAAGTATGATAATAGCAGTTATTTAATTATTTAGTAGCAGTTTATTAAGAATAAGTTGCATAAAAAACTAAGGACTATAATATGACGTTAGTTTTTCTTTTTGCTAGGTTGAATTTTTTTCAAGATTCATAGATCAACTTTCTTTTTTTTAACACTTTTTTTAATATTTATTTTCTGATAGCAGCTGTCAAAATGAAATGATGTGCAACATTAATATTTTTGAAGGTCAACTAAGGTCAAGTCTGGCGAATAAGCCGGCCACAATATAGCTCCTCCGCGTCATAGTCACGTAAGGGTTGCATCATGCTTTAGTTGTTCCAACAAAGGACGGAACAGATGTTTTGCGAATAGTTTTTATTGGTCATTGTCAGGTTATATATTTAATATTGCACATCATTGGATTCGTCTTGACAGCCGCTATTAGAAAATTAGTATTATTATGTTATATAGCATTGTATTAAAAAAAAACTGTACATATAAATCTCGAAAAAGACTCAATCTAGCAAAAAAAATTAACATCATATTATAATCATAGATTTTTCATTCAACTTTTGTTTAATAAAAATTTCTACTGCTATCACACATATTTTCGGAGTTATTTAGGTGGACAGAGTTAGTGAATCATCCTGTATATTATAATCAATTTGAATATCGCTGAAAAAATTACACGTTTTAATGACCATTGACATGCTTATTCGTCACAGTAATAACAGACATACTCAAGGTGGACAGAATAATTGTCTTTAACACTAGATTTACCAGCATTATCAATATACCTATTTCTACCAAACCAATCAGAATGACTGGTTTATACAAAAAAATGCTTATTGAGGCTTCCAGTCTTTAGTCACTTTTAAAAAATAACAAAAAAAGTTAAACAATGTTAATTGTAATAGATAAATGGATTTATAGACATTGTCAAATGACTAAGCGTTTAATTTTTTACAGTTTGTCGGTTTTAATTTCTACCTATGTTGATTTTGTTATGAGCACACTTTCCGCATACACTTTTTTTGCATATATTACAAATAATTGTAATCTTAGTATAAGTACTTTTTTATCTAGTTACTTTTTCTATTGAGTTAATTTAAAGATCAAATGAAGAAAATAATAAAAGTCTAATAAACACTACGAAAATATCCAAACTTTTAATTTCGTTTAGCACAACCAGGATTTCTTTGTAGTCGGTATTTCAAGGAAGAAATTTATGGTTGAACGTGATACGTAATATCGCCGTTACGAAAATATCGAATCATGTGATGTTCTACAGGAGGATTTCTATTGATCGTTTCTACGTCAAAGCCATTCGAAAAATCTTTTTACCTGTCTTACTTACACCGAAATGAAAAATTGACGAAAATGATTATTCGAGATAACTGAGAATCATTAATTTTCCATCTAAAGCATTAAGGAGAAAAATGATTTGATTTTTTATTTCCTGGTATCATAATAGGAATTATTAACATTTCAAATTTAACATTGAAAACAAGATAATAATTCAATGAACCAAAGTCTTCTGATTCAATTTTCAATTTTGTAATCTAATCTTCAACCTTCTAATCTTCTATCTCCTTTCTTATCTTATTATACAACTTTATACTTTTCAAACGTTTATTATATGAGTATAATCAGATCAATACATTTAAATTACATTAAAGTCAGATATTATTTCACTTTAAATATTTAATTAATTAATTAATATTTTAAATAATATGAATAATATTTATGCTATTATTAATTAAGTATAGTACCTTAATATTATACCTGACCGTGTATGCTTTTTTATTCCGATTTAGAATCTTTCTATTTATTGCGAACAAAATTATTGTATATGCGAGCAAAATAAAAATCTTATAGTATCTGTATACCAAAATTAATCTCTGTGTATGTAATATTATTAAAAAAAATGTTAATAAGCTGTATGTATAAATCAAATAGCTATTATAAAAATGTAATGGATGATTGCCTATTTAAATATATACTTATAAATATACGATACTTATAAATACTCATTTTATTTGAGAAATTAGTCTTATCAGTTTACAGAGTACAAAGAAATACAAAACGTGAACTGAAAGATTAGTCAGTTTGAGAAATCAAAATAGACAACAATGAGTACTCGACTCGTCTGTTCTAATACTAAATTGATCAAATTACTCGATTTATTTTCTACTTACGTAATATGTCATATTGTGGTAACCATCTGCTGATGTAAACGTTATCTGGTTTCGCAGTAAAATTAGTATCTTCCCATTTCCATATAATCTTTCTTGGTATAGACCTAAGGACATTAATAATAGCTTGAAGCCTTGCTGGAGGCATAGTTGTTGCTTTAATCATGGATCCAAGACAAAAGTACAGTACACCTTCTTTTGCTTCATCGAGAAACTTAGCAAGATCTTGTGGTAGTGGTTTAACTGATGACGGTAGGTGTACTCCACCAATTTCAATGATATTTGGAAGTAGTGGTCTAGAACCATGAAGAGACCAATGTGTGTTTGTCAATAAAAGTGATTGATGTTTAGCAATGTCTGCGAATCTTGGTAAATCGGATCCAAAAAGTTTTTCAGCTGGGCCACGATGATAATAATCGTACCATAAATCGTATATAATATTTTGTATGTGAACCCATAACAGATTTGCAGTTCTATCGAAAAAATTCATCGGCGTCTTAAAATGTGTAAATACATTAGGTATGTTAGCTTCGTCATCGGGATTTCCAATATGATTATTTGTCCAGCTCATGATCTGACAAGTTGATATTCCCACGAAAGGCACCTTGTACTTATGTACAAAACTCAAAAAGCAATCGGTATTGAAATTCTCTATAAATATTAAGTCAATTTTTTTGTTCGAATGAAGAAATTCGAGAACCCCAGGATTGGTCAGTCCATTTTCACAACTTCCTTTACCACGTGTGCTAAGGAAAAACACTTCTTTTAACAAAGTAACGACCGGAAGGTGACTTATTTTGCCTAAATTTACCGAATCCTCGGCAGCTACATAATTCTCATTAACCAAACTGATATCCTTATAATTTGGTAACGGTTCTTTTACTTTGCTACTGTTTGTTCTTGGGAAATACGAGATCACTGTAACTTCATGTCCGCGTCTAGCTAATTCTTCTACTATAGGCTGAATAACGAAGAAATGACTTTTTCCGTGATGTGGAAAAAGGCCAAGAATCTTTAATTTCTTTTCAGGTGATTTATCAAGAAACTCACTTTTCGTCTCGTGGCAAATGAAACACAACACAATGTAAACGTAAAAGCACAAATTCATCCAACGTAAATACATTTTCGCAGAACTCTCAAACGAACCGTCCGCACGTACATTCGAACTCGTATTGACTGAGATCTTTCCGACCTCTGCCAGATAGTATATAGACAGTATTGTATTAGTGTTAGTCACTACGAAGAATTGTAAACTATTTTTTCAATAAATCTTATCAATCATGGTTTCTATGATACTCAAAACTTTTATCGCTGTTACATATTTATAAGAATGTTTAATTAAGTCTATATTTAAATACGATATCTACTTGGCAATCTAATCACATTGAATAAAGTATTTCCAAATTCTTTCAAATAATATAAATTTAGTTTTATATATTATTATTACTCTTAAGATTAATTCTGAAGCAGCTTTCCTTATTATTTAAATAATCATATTTTTTCTAATTATATAAGAACTTTGATTGACAATATAGATCAATTGACTTTTTAATAACGCTTAATTAGTAAGATTTGTGTTTAGTTAGTTTTCCTAACAAACTATATTCGATACGACTGTGAAGTTATTTAAACTTATCGATTTTAGATTTCTAATCAGAAAATAAATATTAAAATTTGTTTAAATACCACTTTTTAAATAAAGATTACTGATATTAGTAAAGTAATATATTAATTATAAATAAATAAATTTATAAATTATAAATAAATAAATAAATATTATATTTATAAATAAACTAACGAAAAGTAAAACTGAAATAGATTTTGTACCTATATTATACGCCCCTGACAATATGCTCATCCCTTCTCTTCTCGAATTGGCACAAATTAGATTGGTTATTCTCGGCCGTTGATCTGTTCATCTCACTCTTTCTTTCTGTCTCTCTCTCTCTCTCTCTCTCTCTCTCTCTCTCTCTATCTATCTATCTATCTATCTATCTATCTATCTATCTATCTATCTCTCTATTTCTCACGTTCTATCTCTCCTTCCCTTCTTGCCTTCTTTTCTTCATGCTACTTAAATTTCGTTACGCTATGTACGATAGAAACATGAACGTAGCTGATTGCAATGAAATCTTCTTCACGTTAAAGGAGGCCTCGAGAATTTCTCTCGTTTCACAAGCGGCTCGTAACCGATCGGTAGTACGTAGATATGCTGCAGATCGGACTCGAAAACCGTGAAGAAGAGCTTCGAGCTAATCTCGAACATGTAACGAACTCTCGTTAGAATGAAAATTACGCTTCCTTGATGCGAAACTTCACGGGTTGCTGGATAATCTAAAAGTGAGCGAGCGTATTCGATGTTCAGTAAGAAGAAAACTGATATTAAAAGAAACAAACAATTTTAGAATTTTCGCATTAATTTATTATTATGACGTTAAATCAAATAAATATTTTGCATGCGGAAATCACACTTTTTATTCATATAAAAATATGAAATTCATAATGTTAAACTAACATATCTTGAATCTTGATAAAATTTTGAGTTGATTGATTTTAAAACTCGCCGAAGTAATTAATCATTCGGCAAATCGGATAGAAAAATTAATAAAAAAGAAAGTAAGAGAGTAAAAAAGACGATGAACGTGAATGGAAAGGTATTCTTGACTGGTTAAATGTGTGTCCATTTATTCGTTTAGAATAGTTACATGTAACTCATATATGAACACTGACCACTAAATTTAGTTCGAGTATCATACAGTATAGGCTGTGCGGGCAAAATAAAAAAATGTTTTTTACAACAAAATTTAAGTGAATAAACAATTAAACGTATTTAATGTGTTATCCATGACTCAAACTTCGAGACACGAGTTGTATTTTAAATTTGCAGGTCATCTATTTGATACAATTGGTCCTAGAATATACTTGAACTATTTTATGTGAAATCCCTTGTATGAAGTGACAGCATTGAATTATGATTATGAAATAAATATTTCATAAGTAAACTTATAGGACGAATGTTTTTAAATTTTCTTAAATTTATAAGCCGGCTTATATACGAAATTTTGTTAAGCTGAGTATTCATAGAGGATGTCTAAAATCCCAAATAAACAATAAGCTCTTATATTTAGACCCTTTATCTTGTCTATGAAATCTATTCAACTAACTTTTAACGAATTCTCAAGGGTGACCATTTCGTATAACAATACAAAACTTTTAACAAGCGTGCATGTACACTGTAATAAAATCTTTACAAATCAAGCATTCGAATATCTTCATCTTTGCTATTCTCCATTTCTCGTTTTCCTTTACCTTCTCAATTTTATCTTATTAACCGGATATCCAAGGAGAAAATACAATTAGGAAGGATCCATTTGGTTCGTATCGAAGTGAAATCGAGTATTAGATATGGTTATATTTCTTAGCAAAAGGAGCAACAGTAACCGCAAAACGACGATTTCAACGTTCACGAATATTCCCAAGGGTTAACAATGTCCTTAATGACGTAACATAATTACGAGAAAGCTTTCCCTCACGATGTACGTCACCGGGAAACGCGGTAGCTTAATTGTAAAGCCCGGAAGATCGAGGCTAAGCGGCTAAACGAGCACGATCGTCCTTGACGAAGGACTCTGAAGTAAAGCTCCTAATCTGAACTTTTCCTTCCCTTCCTCTTCAAGCTGTTTCTTTACGTCGTACTCGTCTACC
This sequence comes from Polistes dominula, assembly GCF_049000335.1. NCBI lineage: Eukaryota > Metazoa > Arthropoda > Insecta > Hymenoptera > Vespidae > Polistes > Polistes dominula. Next base: position 4,381,442 of record NW_028301152.1, on the reverse strand, counting down.
GTTTTCGTCGATATAGGAACATCAAGAGATAAACCACAATGTCATCCAGAGCTACCATTAGAGTAATCGCTTTAAAAATAGCCTCTTCTTTCTATTTTATCATTATCTTAGTAGATTTACACAAATCCCTTCACAAAAGACCTATTTAACACGTACGATTATGTATATAATACGTGTAAAATGATATATTAAAATGTTCTTTTTTAAATATATATATTAATAAATATATTAATAAAAGATAAATTCATTAAAACCAATATTACAAGAATTTGAAATTTATAAAATTCAAGGCTATTCTAAGATAACGACTGAACTTCAAAATCGTCAGTAAATATTTGTATTCGACTTATTACTAGAGTTTATTTATGGTTGGGCAATAACCGTATTTTCAAAATTTAAAGTAAACGATATTCGATTAGTCTCGGCTAGACAATATATAAATAGACAAGCGATGAAGATAGGGAATACATTCTAATATGGTGTCGATTGGAAAGTAGAGCATTATCAAAAAAAATAGTAGTAATTTTTTGCTTTGTACGAAAAGATGAGCTTTGTGCAATACATAAAACTGTATATTATATTAAAATAATATTATTATATTATACAACTAATAAAAACCTTCTTCGATCGACTTTTTGTTACCAAGGTTCATTCTTATGCAAATTCAAAAGTTGCAATTACTACAACAGCCACAGTCATCAAATTACTTCACATAAATACCGATGAAAGCAGATGCAAACAATAGGGAATCGTTTAAATGAAATATTACAATATATGCAATAACATCCTTATTTAAAAATCATATTTACCTCGTACTCCTACGTAGAGTAAAATTAAAATAAACCGATGCAAAAAATGTTTACCTACGTAGAGATACGTTATTTTTGCATTTGAATTATATATTCTTAGAAAGTTTCAAATAAACGAGTTACCATGATCACATCATTTTTCGTCCATGACACTAGCCAATAACATTTTACTTTTTTTCTGTAACTGGCATGAAAACTGTTATTCTTTATGTTTTCGGGTGTGCTGATAACGAAGATTTTTATGACATTACAAAATTAGCTCTCGTTTTGAAGTTATGATAACTTTACTTTGTTGCCTATACAAGCATATTCATGTATTTATCTTGGTGTTATCCCTCGGAGGAAGTTCACTGAAGGTGCAATCGCTTTACCAAGCGTTTGTAGTTTTTTGCTGGTGATTCCCTGATTATTATTCAGCAGCAATCGGCTAATATTGATGCACTCCATTTTTTCTGGTATCTCATTTCTATGTTCGAAATGTGCTGGTGGAAGTGTTCCCCGTGTTCATCGGTTATAGCACAACCAATTATCAGGAAAGAAGTTCAAGTAGGAATCTAGGAAATGTAACTTTATGAACATGTGGCACCCCAATCTATTGTAGTAGTGCAGAAGATTTGCCATAAGATCCTTATAGTTTCCTGCTTTTTTATTTCCTAGAAAATTTATTGACACTTGAACAAAGGCATCTTAAACTAACTTTTTATCACCTGTCAGGATGGTGTTGAAATGCTCATCTTTGTACAGTTTGCGTATCTGGAGACCCACGAAAATCCCTACTTTTATTTTCGCATCACTAAACGTGGAAATTTCTTGAACAAATAGAGAAATGCTTCACCAGTTTGGTTCATGGCCTTAATGAAGTTTTTCATTAGGCCTAATTTTATATGTGATATTTTTCACAAATTGAAATTCTTTTATTTTATAAGAAGAAAAAAAGGAAAAAAGGATAAAGAGCCTTTTGCTCAGAAAAGGGTGCCTTGAAGGATAGCTCAGGAGATTCAAGAACGAAGAACATTGCGTATCTTCAAATGGACCAATGCTTCTAGTGGGTCGTACATAATTGGTCAGATACCATCGTTCTCTATTTTGTTTCCTCTATTTTTCCCTTTCTTGAATTCCCCCATGAGTAAAAGGAAGTAGTATTCGCACATCTTTAACGCGTTTCCTCACATGCAGTAGAAACCACAAACAAAATAGCTTATAGATGTGGAGTTAGCTCACGTTGTTTAATTCATGAATTGGTGCTAGAATACAATGTTCCTGTAGAAAGATCGCCTACGAATTAGTTTGAAGGTAGAAGAAGCCCAAAGGACCAAGAAAGCCTGTGGCGAAACTCGACGATAGAAAATGAAGATATACTTCCCTTTTGCCACGGCCGCAAAAATTTCCACGAGAGATTTATGTGCAAACGCTAAGAAAGAAACTTCATCGTTCCAAGAGAAAAACGAACGCGATATTTGCACGTAAATATCTGTGAAATTTACGTAGTCGACTATGGCCGACCGAAGTTTTGTGAAATAAAACTTTTTCAATGGAATTTTGCATCCATTTCTTCCCATATTTTTTCCCCCCTTTTTTCTTTATTTTTTCTTTCTTTTGATAATATTATCAGCGGACTGTGGATATTTATGCACTTAAAATACGTTAAAATATGCAAATAATATATGTAAAATATAAAAATACAGTAAATATATAAATATATGCAGTAATCTAACAAAAGATATACAAAAATATTTGATAGATGTAATAAATACATTTAAAAACATACTATAATAATGATAACTTTAATGTTTACTAATGATCGTTAAAAACAAAGCTTGTTGAATCTACTCTAGTTCAATTTGTTAATTTTGCCTTTTTCAATTTTAGCGATTTATAATATAATTTCAGAAGTTTCCTTTCAAAACTACATTACATTTCAAAATAATTAAAAATAAGATATGCATTTAGATATATCATTAAGTTATCACACATTTTTAGATTCAAAAACATCTTAATTATATTTGTTGTCATTTTCTAAAGATTATTTAATATCGAGATTTTGATTTAACTTGCAACATATTGATCCGAAACTTCAGTGAATAATTTAGGATTTTAAAAATAAATATGGCAAAAACTAAAATATACTTTCTCACGAAAACTTAAAAAAATATATGTAAAATATAAAATATGCAACATAAATAGTGTATATACAAAAACTAACAATATCTTATTTACGTTTCAAATTATTATTACTTTCCAAAAAAAATATTCATTTATGTGAAGAAAATTGGCAATCTAATTACCAAACTACTGTAATTTCTTACGTTTTTGCTCAGGTCACGTTTCGATAGCTTCTTTTTTCTCTCTCTCTCTCCCCCTCTTCCTTTTTTTCTTTCTTTTACTCTCTTTTTATTTTATTATGAGTCTACGCTTTTTACGAAATTATACTTTCGTCTTTTAAAGAGCACGCGCCATTCCTATTAAAAGCATTACATTTAATTATTCCTGTCCATGTCCCACGCATTTATTTTCTTCTTTTTTTTTTTGTCTTTTACTTTTTTAATGCGAGTCAAGTTTAATATGAAATGTGCTACAGTTTCTGTCGAAAAATAATCAAAGATATATATTTGAAACCTTCAAAAGAACTTTTTAAAGGACGGTAAAAGTAATAGATACAAATATTGATAAAAACATTTTAAATTTGATCAAACGTTTGATATTTTTGGCATATAAATTTTTCCACAATCTGTTAATTGCTTATTCGTTTTTAATATATAATTTAAAACAAATGAACGTCTCTCTCTATCGTAACGTTTATGTAAATTAATTAAAAAAAAACTCAAGCTAAACTTAAATGTTTTCTTTCTTCCTTTTTTTCTTTTAAAGTGAATAAATCTGAGAAATGTTCACTAGTAAATCTATCCCAAGGGATAAACAACAGTAAACTTCGTTCGTGAATACGTCTGATGAGAAAATTTGTATCTATTATAAAACGGTATGACGCGACCCAATTAGAAATAAATTTTCCCTTTTTAAAACGATATTCGCTTACACTCGATAAATTGCACAACGTTACCAATGATACATATACGTATATATATATATATAGTTATGTAGTACATATAGCGAAACGCGCAAAAAAAAAAATTCTTTCATCTGGTATCATTTACGTTGATGCAATTAGCGAAGCACACCTGGCCCAATGGATTCGAGTAAACAAAAAAAAATGTCGATAAAATGTATTTCTTCGGGAAAACTATTCGTACAGATTTTTCACGTTCGAATGAAATCAAAGCACAAATAATACAAAAAAAAAAGAAACTAAAAATAAATTAAAACCATATCGATACAATTAAGCGTAACGATCCTAAAACAACCCCTCGCAAAATTCTCACGATATTATAAAAATACGAATACCTACCACAAGAAAGTATTTTTCAAGAATTTCAAGAAGTTCATAAGTATCTTAAAAATTATAGAGCCACATCGTCAATGATTTTACGAGTAAAGCAGCTCGAATTGGTCCGACTCGAATAGAAGAATCCCTCCGAAATTTTTTGAAGACACTCGGATCTCTTGGGGTCTAGATAAAAAAAGTAAAAGAAAACGAATGATATAAAAAAAGAAAAAGAAAAAATGAGAAAAAAAGGAAATGAGAGAGGGAAAGAGAGAGAGAAAAACGAGTATACCATAGCATTCGCAACTTTTTTACCTCTCGACGATCGCCCCTCATAAAAGTTAATAAGCCGACGGGACTGAGTTTGTTGATCCTGAGGAAATTGCAGGAGACCAACGCGCTCCTAACAGTACCCTCCTACCCAACGTTTTATGTTCCTGTTCTATTCGATGTTACGAGCAAAGTACTCCTTCTTCGTACCTTTTAGCCCGACTCTCTTCGTATACCCCCACTGTTCCACCCCTTCTTCACCCTCTGTCATCTCTTCGCTTGTCTATATATGAGAATACCCCTTCGTACGTCTTCCTTCTGCTCTCTTTCTCTTCCATTCTCTCATTTTCTCTATCTCACTCTTCTTCTTCTTCTTCTCCTTCTTCTTCTTCTTCTAGATAGCTCACGAACCACTCAGGACGTATATTTCTCGCAACGTCGCATGATTATGCTCGTGTGTTTCGAAAGAGAAGAGCCGCGTAAAACGACGCGAGAGCACCGTTAGAAGGGCCGAGTGCCGTATCTTCTTCTCTTATTGTTAGGAGCACCAGAAGAAGAGACATACCTATATCTACTATATACGTACGCGTTAGACTCGTGATGGCAAGTAGATACGTAAACGAACGAAGTTAATGCGCTTCCCTGGTAAGTATACTTCCTTCCTAGGACGACGTTAATACGCGCCAAGCTTTCTCACCAAGACAAGAAATGGGTATCACCGTTCTCTCCTTACTGCCTATCCTAAACGCGAAATGTGATATCTCAAAAACATCAAAGAGCTTTACAATTAACGAGCCTATCTCTTCGTTTATCTTATTTTTTTATTAGATCGATAATGTATGTTTAATGAAATTATCATATTATAGATAATCCCAACACACACATATTATATATATATACATATATATATATATATATATATATATATATATATATATATATATATATATATATTTGTTTCTATCTATGGCTATCGCATTCGGCATTCTATCTTAATTGATAGAATTTGGAAAGTGATAGTTTTTGTCAGCTACTCCCATCCCAAGATCATACCGGTTCCCTTTGATATATATGGTAACAATATTATAATAAAAAAATCCTACAATTATCTTACTCTTGATACACTGCATTCGTCTCATTCTCTCGAAACTTGGTTTTTTTAAGGTTTCACTTTTAACACGTGTGATTTGCACACATGATTTTTTTATTTTTATTTCAAATAAAATATTAAATATTATTCTAAAAATTTGCATAAATTAATTACAATATTAGAGTTCAATTTTTATAGTTATTTATAAAAATATTTTATTTGCAAACATTTTTTAAAATGTTTTATTATTTACTTTCTTTGTAACTAATAAAAAAATGCGCGCCTGTATGAATGCAACCCTCCAGACCACTTTGAAAATGTTTCTTGCGAGCGCCATCTGTCGGAACGGAATTTAGTACGAAAGATAGGCAACCCGTCATACATATGTGTATTAATAGTTTTGACTGCAAAAAAATTCCGTCCCAGTAGATGGCGCTCACAAGCAACACTTTCAAAGCGTGTTTGGAGGGTTGCATTCATACAGGCACACATGCACATTTTTATAATTAAATTAATAATTAAATAAATAATTACAAATTAAAAGTACAAAAAATATAATAATATTGTATAATAAATTATCCTCGAAACTTGTTTATTTAAAGGTTTCACTTCTAACTTATGTGATATACATACATGTTTTTTTTTATTGGATCGATAATGTATGTTTAATAAAGTTATCATATTATTAAAAGAAACGAGCTATAACAATATGTGATTATTGATGAGAATAACGAATATCTCAAATATTAATGATAGTGAAATATAATTTGTATTTCGTCGATACTTACATTTACGAAAATTGTTTATCAATAAATTTAAAAAGATGTGGATATAGTTTATGGTGACAGCATAAAAAAATGTTTTATAGATAAGAAAATTAAAAACAATTTCTACAAACAAAGACAATAATACACTGCATGTATAATATATATACATTAAATACATACTATGGATATGAAACAAAACATATATATAGACACAATAAACCTACATGACTAATCGATGAACATCATATTAGTCAGAAAATCTATTATAGCTCCTTAAAAATCTAGCTCATTATCCACGTCTTTCATTAACATTTTAATGTAAGGAAAAAAAAATATAATTAAGCGATAGATACTTAACATTAGAAAATAGAAACATTACGAACAATTAGTACTAGGTATTATTCTTATAAATATACCGCAAAGTCGGTATTTTCAAATCTGCGAATCAGATATCCAGGTTACTAAACTTTTTAATTTTCTCAAGGGTCAGTGCTGTCAATAACTCTTACAAAATACTTACAAGGACAATACGGACGATTATAATTAAAATAATATGTGTCGAGGACGTTACTTTTTCTATTTTCCTGTCACAAAATCTTATATTGATTTGTCGATTCCATTGAAGATGCAATTCTATTAATATTTGATGGAAAACATATTAAAATTAATTAACTTTACGAAAAGAGTTGGAATACACAGTAATATTCATTACCTTTATGGATTTTGCGAGATAAAAAAGCGGAAACGTGGAATATCGAGGAATGGAAAAAGATAATCTTTTTCCCTATAGGATCATTCTAAATGTTGGAACACTTTCCGATGCAACCTCTCGCGTAGTCATTTCTTCCATCGCGACACGAGTTTTGCATTTTCCTTCTCTCCTACCTTTTTAATCCCCACAAGTTTTAATCCCCTTTGAGAAGGAACTCGACGCGAAAATGTATCATCGTTTGCATATAAAAAGAAAAGAAAGAAAAGGAAAAAATACCAATCCTTTTACGTGTACCTACCTTAAGAAATGAAAGTAATAAAAACGAGTGGTCGATGGAAAAAAGAAAAAACAAAAAAAAATTAAAAACGATACTTTTGATATCCAAAGTAAATGTGAATCTTTAAAAAATTGTATCCAAAACGGAAATGAAAATCGATCGGTTTAAGCGTTACCCAATTTAAAGATATTTATTCTATCTATTACAGAGAGGAAAAAAGAAGAAATATTTTATGACACGTTAGAGTTTATATTTCTTCAAGTCGTTTTGAGAAAAGCTACTTACAATGGAACACAGAGCGCTGAAGCGCATTACAAGCAAGTACTGTGAAACTCGTTAAATACTAAACTATTTTGGAAGATATACTAGACAAGACGAAGGAGCTGAGCTATACTGTGCCTGTCTGCTTCTTTCTCTCTTCTTAGATATTACTTCTCCGAATTTTCATACTTGACAACCTTCAAAAGAGAAGATATAGTGTATATGTCGTAACAAGTGAAAGGCATGAAACGCGAGGTAGAAAATTCATAAAAACCGACAGCAAAAAATACGCAGCTTCCTAAAATCCTCAACGATTTTTGGATCCCATCGTTTTCGACCTTTTATATACATATGTATGTACATATATACGAACGTATATACATACATATGTATGTACCTCGATTCAAATAGTTCATCCGTTGAAAAAAAAAAGAGAGAGAGAGTAAGTACGTCAGAACAATGAGAAGTTAGAATATAAATAGAATGAAAAAAGTATTTCTCAACTTTATTTCTAGGAAATAGGAGAAAAACCAAACTATTTGAGAGCGATCATGTTCTGCTTGCAATTCAAGAATATTCCCATGTGGAAATTGAGGAATATGAGTCAACGAATTCAATCCATTCGAACAAACGAAAGCACATAGCAACATACTGGTAATATTGAGGCAGTGCCTGGAGACTTGTTAAGACTTAATTGTAAGACACGTACACGTACACATACATTCTAAGAGTTAATTGTATACAAACATACTCGAAGAAATCTTATAACATACAGTACACACACTTATTTGCTTGTGTCTGTCTGAGTATGTTGTGTGTGTACCTTTATAAGAAATAAAAAGAAAAAGATATAGAAAAATAGAACGAAGTAGGAGTAATGTTAGGAGAAGCAACAACGAAGAAGAAAGATCCTGAGGAAGCGAGGAAGCCGTTAGGGAAAGCTCGAAAGCATAAGAGAGAGAAGGTTGCCGAGAGAGTAGAGAGACGCATGACTCCCACGGGAAATTTAGGTGCGACCTCCATGTATCACCGAATCTACTGTAAGTAGCTATGTAACGGACGTACGTATATACCACCTACGGATATTCCGCGTGCGTAGAAACACAAATGTATGCGCGCGAAACACGAACGTCCAACATAATGTCATACGTCTTTCTCTTATCGCTACTGAATACTCTCTATCTTTCTTCTATGGTATATTACTGTTTCGACAATACGAATCTTTGATAATGATATTACTTTAACTAGAATATTATCTCTATAAATATCGTAATCCAATCAAATTCAAATTAACAAATTTATGAAAGAAAAATTAAAACGTAATCAAAGTTATGAAAATATAATATACAAGAGAGAATAATTAATCATCGATAACACCATGAAACTTTCAAATTACATACTCATATACTTATACGTATTTTGTATCTCTTACAATTAGTTTAATTAAAGTTTCCTAAGAGTGTGGCTATAGTTAATATAATGTAGGTGTAGACAGTGTGTCTCTAAATTAATTATTTATTTAAATGAGAGCTAGATAAATCTTTTTAAAATTCCTTTTTATGTATGTTTATTTATGCAGTTTTTAAAATGTTTTTTAAATATATACATTTACAAAATTTTTTTCTTGTTCTATTTTTTACTTACTTTTAAAAACTTAAGAACTTATATTTATTGTAATATGTCATATCGAAAAAATGCAATAAAATGAAACCGAAAAATAATTTACAAAATAATACAAAATATAAACGTAACACGTGTTTTTTTGAACTCAAGATTTGTAATTGTTAAAATATTAAGTAAATTTATTTGCGTCATGTGTACATTTGATATGTACTCCAATGGTTTTCTTTTAGTTAGTTTTTAAGTACTATTTTAAGAATAGAATAAATACGTTTTTCACATATTAAGAGAAAATACGTGATTCTAGAAAATGTAAAAACGACTTTCCTACAAATGTAAATAGATATTCTAAGATAAACGAAGATATTTTTTCTGTTTAGGTAAAAGTATAAGAAATATAATTCTCTGTTACTATGAAGAATGTAAAAGTATGTATCTAAAAAAAGAAGAGAGTATGTGAGTGTTGTGTGAGTATTCATTAGGACATGAGTGATATCAGAAAGGTTGAACAAAAATATTTTGTAATGATGGGTTGAACTAAGGGTGTAAGAATAGAGAATGTAGATGGATATGTTAGAAAGAACGATGTAAATAAAGATATTGAAATAAAGAATCGAAAAATTTAACAGTAATATATTTGTTTTTATATCATAATTGAATAAAAAGATAAAATTATGTTAGTGTTCTTTAAAATTTTTCAACTTCGTTGAAATAAATGAATTATTTATAAGAAAACTATGCTATAAGTTTTAAAAAATATGATTTGTTTTTCCAACAAAAGTCTAAAAAAAATAACAACAGGTTATTTCTAATCGTCGATAATTTTCTTTCCAAACTCATGCGAAACAGAGGTGACTAAAAAAGAAAAAAGAAAAAGAAAAAAGAAAAACACCGATGAAGCCTGATACGATTTCAACGCATAGTGTATGTATTTACGAGTGGTCTTTTAAACTCGAATCAACATAGTCTCTCCAATGCAACTGCAAAAGCTGCTTAACGCGAAAAATAATCAAGCATTTTCGTTTTTAATTACTTTATTATCAAGCTGGAATATTCGATTTGCATTACTATAATCCATGGATTATCCGATAGGTCAAATCCCTACTATTATTATTATTCTTATATTATTATTGTTCTTATTGTTATTATAATTATTATTTTTTTTTATTTATTTACTTATTTACTTAAAAATTTATTTTTTCTCAAAAAAGAAATAAAGAACTGAAAAAATGAAAAAAAAAAGAAACTCGACAAATTCATCGTCAAACCATCATATTTCTATCTATATGCAAATATCATAATTAACGCTAGGATGTAAACAACGTACGACCGTCGAACTCGATTATGATTAACGTTGTAAAAGTGAAAAAAAGAGAGAAAGAGAGAAAGGAAAAAATAATAAATAAAAATATTCGACGCAGCATGTCACGAGAATATTAGCGAAGCGAGTGGCGAGTTACGTTCTTCGTTAAAATGAAAACGATATCAAAATCGATCCGATCGGGAAATCCCCTTGATAGCAATGATTTCGCATTAAACGACGTTCGCTTCGAACGAAGCCTTTCGAAAAATTTGGCCGAACTCGATTACACCTTTTGGAAGCTAATTCGAACTATTATGCTGGTGTAATAAAAAAAAATGAGAGCCGTGAAAAAAGAAAATAAAATAAAATAGACCAAAGTCGAGAGAAAGAATCTCTCTCCAAGTGGAAATATAAAAGTTATTCAAGCTATGTGAAATCTCATCGCTTCTTTTTTTTCCTTCCTCTCTCTCTCTCTCTCTCTTTCTCTCTCTCTCTCTCTCTCTCTTTTACGTTGAGCTCACGGGGTGAGAAAATCAGATAAAGGGGCTGATAGCAATAAAATCGATGCCCCGGATCTGCTTCAGTTTGTAATTGAATCAAATTAATCACCCTCGTCGACCTCCAGTCTGTTCTCTCCCATCTTCTTCGTCGTCGGTGTTACTCTCTCCTTCTCTCTTTCTCTTTCTTTCTCACACTCTCGTCCGTTACCATCCCCAATTAATAGCAGGAGGCTCCACGTTTCGTCGGAACTTTATAAAACGAATCCAGTTACGGGGGACCGTTTGTCAGAAGCTCAAAGCCACTAGAAAGCTTTGCCCTCCTTCGGAAATGACGCTAGCGTGTATTCTTCTTCTTCTTCTTCTTCTTCTTCTTTTTCTTCTTCTATTTTGTTCTTTCTACGATTCGTCTCTTCTTATTGTTCATCTTTCATTATTTTTTTGCCCTATTTTTTGTTACATAATAATATGCATTGCAACGTTTATAAAAATCCAAAATTATATATAGATCGTGTAAGTATTTTTTATTAAATATAATTTCACAACTAAACTAATACTTTAATTTAAGGATTTAATGAAACTTTGTTTAGAAGAGGCTATAAAATAATTTTAAAAATTTTAATTCTATTTGAATTTACAACTGAACAGATAATATTCGTGAATTTGCCAAGCAGGTAATGAACCAAAAATAATATCCTAAACGAAGCCAAATAAGAGTTGTTATTTGTTGATTTTAGAAATCCTTTACTTATATTGTAGAATGGTCATCTCATGCGAAGGACAGCACGTTCATTTATTTAAACACTCTATACAGGAAAACAAGACACACCCGCGATCAATAGGAGAACCTTCTTTTCTCTTCCAAAAAATAGTTTAGAGAAAATTCTTGTCTTTCCCTTTTTTTATTCCTGGTCGATCCTGAGTTTACACGACAAATAATTCAAGTAATAACAATCGGACTACCGATTTATTCACACACGAACCTTTGATTCAGAAGTTCATTCATTCATACAACAACAGATTTCGATCAAGAAACATAACAACTTTTGAACAAGAAACCTATAATTCTTTGACCAAAAAACAACTACAATATACTAATTTAATAAGAATAAAACAATATTTGTATGAACCTTGAAGATCAACCGTTTTGTATTCTTCTTATTGTAAAGAATCTAATGCGTTTACAATAGGTTATGTTTTTATGGTATGACATATATGTGTATTAACGATAAAGCAAACAAAGGTACTTCATACCTTTCGTCGAACAGCTGTACTAACAATCAACCCGATCAGGTAAAATACAAATAAATAGTACAGAATAATTTCCTTATTCTAGCGAGATTTGTCCGTTTTAAAGAGAACCCACCATTACTCATTCCATTAGATCCTAAACGATCTGGAATAGGTATAAGTAACGAGAGAAAATCGTTATCAAGAGCAAATTTCAAGTTAAAATACAAATAAAAAGAATTACTTCTAAGAAACAATCCACCCATAATTAAGGAAAACAGAAAAAGATAGCAAGTACATTTCGTCATTTGTTATTATTATGAGATGATTATCGTTTTACGCATTAGTTATGAATTATAATGATTAGAATTATTGGAAAATTATTGGAGAGTTGTATTGTAGAAAATAAATAAAGCCATATTTTAAGACCACACGTGACTTTACATTATTATTGAAGATCCTTAAGTATTAGACCTAAAGAATTTACGTGTGGATTAGCACGTAACCTTAACACAAATAATAAGATTTTAGATAAGAAAGTGTGATTGGCCATGCGATATCTTATGGAAATTAATTTCCATGTTGAATCATGACATATAGGTCTCTAAAACAAAAGTACATGTGTATGATATGTGCATATACCAATATATAAGAGAAATGTTTAGCAATTCGTATCATAGCAACTACATAAGAAGCCTGTTTTAGTCAAGAATCGATCAATTTAAAGAATACGAAATCTTTAAAAGATTTATTGTCTTAAGCGTATTGTAAATAAACTATTGAAGAAAAAATTTACTGCCAATCACAATTAATTCATTAGGATATTTTCAGATTGGTATATCGTAAGCTTATACATATATTTTACTACGATATTTACTCCTTATAGTAAAAGATTCGTTGTTGAAAATCTATACACCTTAATAATAAATAATTTATAAATCATTCATATGGATCTTAAATTTTAGCATAAATTAATAAAAATTAATAAGATGAATGATAAATAATTGTATTATTTAAAAGATTACAATTATAAATAGAGTAGTTTAGAGAGTTAGCGAGATATTGCAAAACGTATGTATTAAATGTTGCATAATCAACAAAATCAATTCACAATCAAATACGTTTAGGAAGAACAAATAATGATTCCGAATATATCTAAACGTAAGTTAAATATTACTATTTACGTAAATGTTATGTTAATAATATTACGTGTACTAATTATAATATTACGTTGACAGAAAAACTGAATCCACTACTGATAGATGCCATTTTGACCAAGGACGACTTCGAAATAGCTCTTAGCAGATACAGTAAAAGGACATGGTTTATCGCTTGGTTATTTATGCTGTGTTTCACATCGTGTATACTAAATGGTTTCCACGTGATGTCCTACGTCTTCTACAGCGTTTCACCAAAGCACTGGTGCTCGATTCCAACATTGGAGAAAGCGAATTGGACGCCCGAGCAAATACGAGCTGTATCCAGTCTCAGGTGGTTGATAATCCGAACTAATGCCAATAGGATCGAATTAGATATATGTTCTCGTACTGATTCACAATCGGGAAAGAGAGAGAGAGAGAGAGAGAGAGAGAGAGAATGTAGGAAGAGAAGAGAAGAGAGGAATGGACAAAGCAACTCGAGGAACGACGTATTCATTAAACTTGACAAATTGCATCATGATGGCAACGTAGTGGTATCGATCACAATGCCCTGCCCAGTTCTCTTTTATTCTTACCGTCGTTATACGAAATTTTGCGGCATTCATAGGGTGATAAATGATACGTCGTACTACGAACGAACGATCAACGATGTAAAACACAAGATACATCTGGGCATAATTCTATATTCGCTCCACTATAGGCGTAAATAAATTATCACGCGTGTATGAATGATGGAATAACAGTATATATATGTATATATACCTGTATATCGAATAATGCAGAAAGAAATTTACAGCGTGAATTGTCGCGTTAAATCGGTCGAAGTTAATCTTTCTTTCTTTTTAGTCCAGACGAATTATCCAACTGCGAATATTACGATTGGAATTACGAAGAACTAGCAAATATAGGCTATGATGCAGCTTTGCAGAAAGTGAACACCGATCAAAAGCCTAAAACCATCCCTTGCAAAGAATTTTCTTATGAAATAGAATATGAGAAATCATCTTTCGTACCAGAGGTATAATATAAAAATGATAAGATTAAAGATAACGATCATGTTATTTCGTCTATTATAAATTCTTACGAATTATTATCATAATTCACAAGCTACAAATCTTTTCTTATAGTGGGATATCGTATGCGATCGTCTAGTAATGAAAGCTACAGTTCAAACTGCAGTTTCCGTTGGCAAATTCGTCGGCGCCTTCGTTTTTGGAGTGCTAGCTGATAAATATGGTAGGAAAATAACCTACCTCGCTTCTTGTTTGATTTACATAATTAGTGGACCAATTATTGCCGTTACACATAAATATATCATCATGCTGATCTGCAGAGTTGGTCTCGGAGTAGCTGGAATCGGTATCTATCAAGCAGCTTATTCGATACGTAAGTTCACACAAATTATTAGATATAATACATGCAATATAATATATATTATATATAATATCAAGTTTGTCACTGATGATTTAATTGAAATGTGAAATCATGGTATTTTCAATAGATCACAAAAAATACAAATTCAGTGGATATACATTTGAGACTCTTTTTATACGATGAAAGCGTACCGTGTAAAAAAAAACTGTAAAAACATTCGTGAAATTACTGATTTGCTACTAAAAATAAATAAAAAATATGTTAAACTAAAGCAAACAATAAAAAAAAAATAATGTAAAATATCTATATTGCATTAAATAACAACATTTATTGCAACTGCATTTAATAACAATATTTTATTTAATAAACATATAAGAAAAAAGATAAAGTGTATTTAAAAATTAAAAAAAAATCTTTTTTAAATTGACTACTCTATTGATTGACTATCTACTAATTGATTACTCTCCAATATACGAAAACAATTATGTTTTCTTAATACTTGAAGAAAAATCACTTTCACTCGAAATATTTTTAAAAATATGTGAAAATATGGTGTCAAACAAGGAGAAAGCATTAAAAAAATCATGGAAACACGAATAAAAAGTGTTAAAAACTCATTTAAAAATAAATCGTGTAAAAAAAGTCCTAGATATATTATATATGTATATAGTTATATATTATATATCGTTATCAAAAATCAATAATCAATGATCAATAAAATGTATCTTTGTGTTGAAGTTATAGAAATATGTCCACCGCATCTGCGCTCCACTTTAGGAGTGATGTTCAATCAAAGTTATGCATTGGGAATGATACTAATAGCAATAATTGCATACTTTATAAGAGAATGGAGAATATTACAAATTTATATTTCCCTGCCAGCATTCATTCTGATTCTGCATATGTTAGCTATACCGGAGAGTCCTAGATGGCTTTATTATTCAAAACATAAGGCGCGTGCTTGGAGGATGGTAGAAAATTTTGTAACACCCGAGCAACAACAACTGATGTATGTTTTCGAACTTATCGAATTGGTCGTTAAAATACGTTCTATTTCATTTCTTCAACTATATCTCTTCTCATTTTTCTTCTTCGTTAGTGCTGAACGAAGAATGAGTGTCACGATACAGAAAGGAAAAAAATTAACCCGTATTCAAGAATTAAAGAAAAGTCTAGGATACTTAAAAAACAAAGAGATGAGTCTTAGATTAATTCTCAATTGGACCATTTGGTTTTCTACATCTATGAGTTATTACGCATTATTGATTACCGCTAGTCTTTTAAAGATAGACACCTATCTTTACACCGGACTTTCTGGTAAATTAATACTTTTCTTTAAAAATTTTGGCTTCCATTCATAGCTTATAATCGTTTTTTTAGGTGTAGCCGAAGGGCTCAGTTACATCATAGTCATACCTCTATTAAATATAATTGGTAGGCGAGGTACATCATTCTCTTTACTTCTATGTGCATCCGGAGCATTTGCAATTCTTCTCATTGTACCAAGTCACTTGAAAATGATTACAATGTTCACGGCTCTTTTTGGTAAGCTCTGCGTTAGTAGCGTGTACGTTGCTGTGATAATACACTGTAGTGAACTTTTTCCAACTGTTATGAGAAACATAGCAATAGGTACCAGTTCTACATGGGCACACATCGGCAGTACACTTGCACCGTACCTTGTGGATTATTTTGTAAGTTAATAGAAAAGATTTTTTTCAAAATATAATGGATTTTTAAAACTTGAGAAATAAAACAGATAAACGCGCTGTTAAGTTTTTATTAACACAATTAAATATCTACATCGTTTGTATTTTACGGCTGTTTTATTTTATTTCTTTTTTTTTTTTTAAGTATTAATACTAAAGTGTATACTACTACCTATTGAATTTTATTACAGCAAAAGTATTATTAATATATTAAAAAATATTTTTTCCCTGCAAAGCTTTTTTTAACTTCATTAATATGATTTAGAATAGATACAAATATAAAATAGTTAGGAGGTACTTTGGTTTCAAGTATATGACTATAAATAATTTGGCTGATGAAATATTTCGCGTAACGTTGCTTATCGTGGCAGTTGATAAATTAAATTTTGTATGCATACATGCAAAACAGGTTCACATTCATGATTACTATGTACGTACACACACGTACATACAAATGTATTTATTATTATATATACATACTTAGCTTATTTGCTCTTCGTAATTAGTTAAAATATCGAAAATTCGTTAAATAAATTTCCATAATTTATTTTTCAACCTAATTATAAGTTCTAGTAATTGATACCAGTACTACGATTTCCAAATACCATTTCGTGCAGAATAGTAAATGGGACGTAAAATTGTACAATCCCTGAAAAAGCATATTTGGACTTTCCAAAATTCATTGATAATCTTTATTGCATTGTGCTATTATATATACCAATTGCTTTAATTAATCTACCTAAAAATGTTATATATTATAAACGCTGAAATATATTTTGACGTAAAATTATAATCTACTTAATCGTGCAATTGCACAACATATGATATAAATTTTTTTAAAAAGGAATATATATCTCTACTTTATAGTGCAAATGCTTTTTTTATGATTATTGTATTTCTTTCTAAGTAAATATTTTTATCGTAAGATACAATACCATATATAATACACTAAAATCCAAAAGATTTGGACGTTCGAAATAAAGATGTTAAATATAATTTTATTACAATTATAGGTTATTTATGGATGGTGGGTGCCAAATTCAATTTGTGGCTTTACAGCGCTTTTAAGTGCCTTACTAACACAGGTATTACCAGAAACTAAGGACTTAACTTTATATAATACGATGGATGAGTTTATTTCAAGATGTAAAGCCAATCCCGATGAACAATTATCTTTGAAACATAATATAGTATTCACAATACTAAAGAAATTGAAAATTATCAAAAAACCTACACCTAAAATAACCTCTCAAGAACAATGAAAAGCAATTCCACAATACATTTGTCCATCTCATAGAGAATATATGTACATCTTAAAATGTATGAAAATATGCACTATAATGTTTTACAATTCATGAGGAAAAATCATATGGAATGCAAGAATATACAGATGCCTCTTTAACTTCCATACAATAAGGTATTTCTACTTAACGGCCCAACAATAAAATGTGTATGAAGTTAAAGCTTTTCTTGATTTAAATTATCTTTCCTTGTTAATTATAAAGTTATTATAGTGCATATGTCTTAAAAAGGAATTGTATATTCCTTCTATATTAATTTAGGTTTATCTACATATTGCTTTCCATGATGAATAATGGTTGCAAAAGTTCCAGCAACCATAGCACCCCAAAATAACATATAAAGTAAAGCTTCTGTAGTATATCGAGAGGGGAGAATTATGTGTGCAACAAGCATCGATGATGCAATTAGCAAAACAAGTGGGAATGTAGCATATCGCCAATTTCGATCGGATTCCAAAGGACACTGAATCAAAGTACATTCGCCATCTTGCACAATATAGCGACCTAAGAAGAGTTCTAATGAATCCTGTAAAAATATGTAAATTAATATTGAACCATATATTTCAAAGTAAATTACGTACCTGTCGATAACCATCGGCGAAATTATTTTTATAGTATCTTGTTAATGAATTGATACCATCTCTAAAAGCACCCAATTTTGTACGTTTTCCAGTTCGTGTAAAATCAGTTTTTAATGCACCAGTACCAGAATATTGTATGCTTATAACGTCTGCATTATCAGCCCATACCTAAAATAATAAACGAAGTTTTCTCTTTTTCTAATGTATTTATTATATCATATCAATAGATACCTGTTTGAAAAGGTTCTCAAAAGAGGGATGATCTTCGATTTTTCGAAGTACTTCCAGCTTTGCTAATATTTCATTTAAAACTCTTTTTGCTAACATACTTTGAACAACGTTAGTGCGATCAAGACAGTCAATACAATTTGTACGGAAAACACCATCTTGCGCAGAAAGTAATAGTCCATCTCTTGTGAGAAGGAAATAGCCCATTTGCTCTTGATCATGAGCTAATCGGTCCATCAAAATATTTAATCTATCCCATCTTAATCTTCTACATTCTGCGTGAAAATCGAAAGCTTCATACCGTACATTTTGATTATTAATTCTTTGAACTACATCTCGATATGATTTTTCTAATGTAGCTTCTGGCCCATGTTGGTCAATCTAGAAAAAAATATACATTTCTTTAGACAAAAATTATATACATAAATTTAAAATCTCATAACTTACCAAGTTTACTAAAATTTGTTTTCCATAATGGAAAATCTGAGAATCAAAATGTCTGGCACATGCAGTTTGATGATCTTCATGAACACTTAACTGTGGCTTAGGTTTATATTTCAAATTTGGCGCTTGATACCAAAATAAAGGTATAGAACCACGCGTTTGTACAAAAGAACTACGATATCCATTTAGCTCAATTAACTGTTCCGTTTCTACATAATTAGAAACATTTCCAGTAGAATCTATACCACGTGAAAAAAGTCTTGTACCTGCGCGATGAATACTACGCCTTGAAACAATACCCCAATTGAATGCAATATTATTGACAACAACAGCGTTCAGAGATACAACTATAGATATTGAATGTCAAGGAATATATTGATTAAACTAATTTGTTAGATTAATTATAAAAAATAAAACTAATGTGTAAAAAAATTACTGCTACATTTGAAAAATATAACTTTCTTAAAAAGGATACATCCATGTATAATAGGCAAGCAAAATTTGTATAACTCAACCCTTGCCGTTAAATCTTGTAAAAGGTAAGAGTTCCATACAAATCGAGGATCTGCCCTATCATGAAGTGTCATCTAAAGAAAATCATGGACACATTAATACAAATGCTAAATATATAGAGAAAAACTGTTAGAATATCTATATAATACTAACTTGTAAAAATTCGGGTGTGGTGTTATGTAGCCTTTGTGTAGTATGACTAAGGTCGTATGTATAACTAAAGTAAAAGTAAGGTGTATTTAGAACAGATTTAACCATCTCTAAATATGTAGCATTATTCTGTACTTGTTTTTCACTCAAATGTAAAGATGATCTCGAATATGGTATCACATCTGTGGAAACAATTCTATAAATTTGTTGGCCTGCTATTGTTCCAATCATTAGCGCATCTGTAATTACTATAAGATAACGACACGCTAAGAGGCGAATATTTCCTACTATTCCCCATATTTTTCTACGACTCGCTGTAGGTGGTATTAAGCTGGCAGTACCAACTAGAAATGGAAAAAAATTTATCTAGCAACATAATTGTAAATAATAGAATATATAAAATCTAACTTACCTTGAGTATAAACTTGTTGACTTACTCTATCAACTACAAGTAATACCTTAGTACCCACTGGTTCGACATAAAATTTCTCTGGTGTAGCATACCTGAAAGAAATGAAATATAAGATATTGTGTGCACAAGAGTCTCATTCATTTGTTAAATTGATCAACTTCCTAAAACAAAAAGTAAAAAAAATTACTGAAGTTACATACATTATCATATCATTTATTGTTCCACGGTCATATAAAATTTTGTTAATTAATGATATTAAGCTCATTACTAAGAAAATTAATTTTAAATGTAGAAAGTTAAGCATCAATTAAGAGTTCTGCACTAAAATTAAAAAACACTCTAAAAGTAGAAATTTAAATCACTTTGGCCTATGTGTGTGTGTGAATGGCTTATATAAACTTAAAAACTCTAGATATTTCCTACATAAATTTAACAAGTTTAACAACTCATATTAAAATTGAAATACTTACAGATATAAGTTATCATACAAATCCGTACTTAACTTCATATTGCATGAAGTGTATTAGAGCTAAATTATAAATATATGTTGTCTCACAAAAAAATGAGTATTGCAGTTCGTAATCGCTTAGACAAATGAAACTATAAGAATATTAATAGAAATACACTGAAAAAAACGTTATGATAAAATAATGTCAATTTAATGTTAAAATTCGCATTATCTGTCAAAATTACAATAAAGTAATCACTGTAGTTAGGTTACGGTCAACTTTCTTACGTAGCACTATCTTGATACACTGACGTTTTCTATGATTGGCTAATGTTAAAGTACTCGACCAATCCGTGAATTCAAAATAAAATACCTAGTAATAGCAACTTTAGAAAAAAATGTTTGAATAATTAAAAATATTATAATTATAATTATATTATAATAACACAAGTAAACATTATAAATTTACAGAAAGTTATATAATCTTTTAAAATCTTTTTCTATATTTCGAACAAATGTAATTGAAAATTCACATATACAAATTTTTTATAGCCAAATCTATAAATATTCAAAAAAACACTGTAATTGAATATTTATAATACTGTAAAATATCAGAGATAAAATAGATACTAGCTTGACTTTGATAAAGATAGGAATTTAGTTTGCTACCAATCATAAATTGAGACGAAGTTTAATGCATCTATATAAACAAAACTCTAATTATTATAGTTTATTTTTAAGTAGATTTCCTCCTAACTTTTAACAAAACATATTATGTATATTTACTTTATACGTAATATTAAATTGTACTATTTAAAGTAACACGATCTACGTTCTCATTGGTTAAATAGGAGTAGGTTTCCAGCGCTCTTATTAAATCTTCTATCCAGTGAGTGCATCGATGGAAGCATTAAACGTCATTGCCTGATTACATATTTGATAGCATTTTCATCGAACTTTGTTACATTGTTGAATTATCAATTATCAATACTTGTCAAGGATTAAATAAGGTAAACTTTTTGTATCTTTATTGTAATTATTGTTTCAAAAATATAAATATTTTATTTAATACAGCGAAGAACTTTAAGAGAGTAATAACTGTTGTAATGAAACTATCATTCTATTAATGTAACCTACATTTGACCTTCGCTCTTTACAAGATCATTAATATTTCATATGTTATCCTTTTTATAATCCAGTTGTTATCTTAAATAAATATTTTATTGATATTATATATATCATTTTATTTATATTATAAATTCACATGTGTGCCTGCTTTTTTAATAGTTGAATTTGTATAATTAATCTGTATGTTTCCAAAAGTTACATTTTTTTTTATTAAAAAAATAAATTGTTTTTCATGGTTTTAGATGGAGCCGATAAATGTTGTTGTAACTGGGGCTGCTGGCCAAATTGCTTATTCTTTATTGTATCACATTTCATCGGGATCAGTTTTTGGTCCACAACAACCAATTAATCTTAGATTATTAGATATACCACCCATGATGAAAGTTTTAGATGGAGTAATTATGGAACTTGAGGATTTAGCACTTCCTCTTCTTAGAGGTAAATGAATTGAAATTTTATTTTCATTACTATATATTTTTTTATTCAAGTATATAACATCTATATATTCATATCAGAGTTAGGTATATTTCATAGATAAAGGTGACACGTTACGTAACAAAAATCTTATGTAATACTTCAGTATATTGATAATAAACACTTATTTGCTGTTAATATACAAATGAAATATGCGAAAGAAAAGATATATTTGAATTTAATTATACTATGAAAAGTAATTTCTTTCTTGAAAATTACAAAAAATGCAAAGTTAATAAGAAGATAAAATACAATGCTATGAAAAACTTGGTTTACAGAAATTACACCAACAACCGATCCATCTATAGCTTTTAATGATGTAGCAGCTGCTTTCTTAGTTGGCTCTATGCCACGAAAAGAAGGAATGGAACGCAAAGATCTTTTAGCTGCCAATGTTGCGATTTTCAAGGTACAAGGGGAGGCAATAGATAAATTTGCACAAAAAGAAGTAAAAGTCTTGGTTGTTGGAAATCCGGCTAATACAAATGCCCTTATATGCTCACACTATGCACCATCTATTCCAAAAGAAAATTTCTCAGCAATGACAAGATTGGATCAAAATCGAGCTCAATCTGCTTTAGCAAAAAAATTAGGTGTTAAGGTAAACTAAAATTCTTAAAGTGTTAATTTGTAATAAGTTCATTTCAATACTTTTGATTTTTTTTATCTATAGGTTAATGATGTAAAAAATGTTATTATTTGGGGTAATCACAGCTCAACACAATATCCTGATGGAAGGCATGCTACTGTGACTATTAAAAATTCTTTTAAAAGTGTACCAGATGTACTAAATGATAATGATTGGTTAGATAATACTTTTGTAGAAATGATTCAAAAACGCGGAGCTGCTGTAATTGCAGCAAGAAAAATGTCATCTGCCATGTCAGCAGCTAAAGCTGCGGCAGATCATATGAGAGATTGGTGGTTGGGAACCAAACCAGGTCACTGGGTGAGCATGGGTGTTATGTCAGATGGAAGCTATGGTATAGCAAAGGACATTGTTTTCTCTTTTCCTGTTTCCATAGAAAATAAACAATACAAGATTGTTCAAGTACGTATTACTTGTAGAATCCTTAATTATTATAATTGCACCTATTTTAATTGATATAAAAATGATTTATTATTTTGCAGGGACTTGCAATTAACGAGTTTGCTCAAAGTAAACTAGACGTCACAGCCCAGGAATTAGAGGAGGAGCGTAAAGAAGCACAATCTATTCTTAAAGATTGACTAGAATCTGGAAAAGATACTATTTTGGAAAAAGAACTATCTATACCAGCCAAGTTATAAATAATATCTTATATATACATAGACAATATTGAAGGACATATGGGAATAATCATGTTTTCTTAAAGAATAGTAATTTACTTTTTCTTCCCTCCGGGCGAAAAGTATCAACTTTTCTCCCGCTGTGCAAAACGAAGTTGCCGCTTTCCGCCTATGTCGAGCAGAAAAAAAGTATACTCACCATAAGCAGTAAATAAGAAAGCGTCAGAGCACATGTAATTGTTGTCCGAGTTGAAGCCGAGGTCAACAAACATGTGCTCTGAGACATTTCTTACTTTACCGCCCTAGGTGAGTAATATACTATTACGGGAATCAATACTATAAATATCATTAGTAAATTTGAATAATACTTCAAATTCGACTTAATTATTAGTTTGAAATGTTATTTTCTTTATAAATAAACTTTTTCTATGTAATTCAAATTATCAGAATTAATTGAAAATAATAAAATGAAGATATTAATATGTATTACTCAAAATGTTACTATACAATTATATTTAATATTCGAAAGTTAGTAATAGTATTTCACATTAAAAAAAATCACATTTAAAAAATGATTAAGTTATCATTTTGTCTTATTTGCCCATAATTAATAATAGAACCAATGAAAATGTAAATGTTAAACAACACATACACTTTATAACGTTTTTGTTTCTTTTATTCTTCTCCCCAAGATTCAATAATAATTTATATTACAGTAATAGTAACTATTTTTCATGTCCATATTTTCACTCACCTTTTCTGACATTTATATTATTTTTATATCTTTTTTCCTAAGCACTATTATTACAATCATACTGATTTTTGCCTATAAATAGAATTATTTTATGAGCATTAAGTAGCATATTGTACAAAGATGCAGAGTGCTTGGTTTTACAAAGTTTCTATACGCTCGCATTAAAATCAAATTATATACTTTGTTCGCTTTGTTCTGAAAATGTCATTTCTGAAGATACTTAAATTTTAAAGATATAACAACCGCGTAAAGACACTTTGTTAGAAAGACAGATGCTTAAAAGCTGTAGTAATTGGTCTGGATGCTGAAAAACATCACTTTCATAGTGATCAATAATAAATTAGCAGTTTTGTAAACAACAGCACAATGCATTATTATGGCTGAAGTATTTTTATAAAGAAAATATAACTTTTCATTGAAATTGCATCTTATTTGAATTATTTTCCAAGCACAACAATATTTCACATAAAACGGTACGAACATCTGTTCTAAATTTGAGGAACTATAAAGTTCTTGTTCCATAAAGACAGCAAATACACTTGAAAACACTCGCAAATATTACGTTTGTATGGGAAAATACATTCTCTCATGTTGGACAAAGCTTGCAATATGCTGTACGTGAAATGCCTGGAACAGGCTGTAATAAGCTATTGTTCATGTGTAAAATATAAATCTGTTGCTCCTCTTGTAACAATTATAATATAATAAATTAACAGATCCTTTTTATATTATAAATAGAACTTAATCTTATATAATGATTGGTCTATTTAATTGGATAGACATCGTGTAAAATATAATTAGCTTGATAAAATCTTATTATTGAAAATTATGGTACCATAATCAATAACCCAACTAAAAAATATTTGATGTTACTAAATGAGATTGATGAAAGTTAGAGATGTAATATACTCTCTTTATTACACGATCGCGTACATTATCAATGACTAGTGAGCATATAATATAAGCGATAAATCATTAAAAGAGTTAATTTTACTCACTATTCAGTATACGTTAAATATAAGATTTAATTAAATATTTTATTTATATAATATAATTATGTGAGCAAGCCCTCGTATGAATAAATTTAACAGTATCTTATACTGTTAAACATTCAATTCTATATTTCTTAATTTTGTATTCTAATAAGTAAGAATCTTTTTGATATACATATCCATATATATATACATATATGTATATATATATATATAGAATGCTTCCGTTCCAGGCTACGTACATCATTATCACTTACAACTGTATTATTTTTCATTGGACACGGTTTGACGTAATTGTCAAATAACACTTAAAGGCCGTATTGAGTTTTCATATCTAAATTGCACATTTGAATTAGCCAAATAAGTTCAAATCGTGCAGTTAGCGAACAAATATTTCTTTCTGCTATAAAACAATTCCTTGCTTGAGTAAAAATATTTAATTCAAGTGGAATCCTCTTTCTCTGGTAGCAGCCAATAATCGTTCTTTTAAAATTTCTTCTGTAGGATATTCAGGCAATTTTAAATAATGTACGCAAGTATTAACGGAAGGATAACCACCAGACCCAGCATCTACTTTCCGTACAACTGTCAATCTAGGATGTAAATTACATAAACCTCCTGGTGGTAATGCTGAGCATCCTGTAGCAAATTGTAGGAAAGCTTTTCTCTCTGGACCAGTTAGGGATACTAGTACATTGACAAATCGTTGAAAACCAGGACTATAAAGGGAAAAATAAATTAATATCGTATGTCATTTCTTAATACTAGCTATTAATAGATTTTAAAAAATAAAAAATATATTAAAAATTATAAATAAAATATAATTATTTACCTTTCTCTTGTATAACCAAGTTTTGGTTCTGTATAATTAAGCAAATCTTCTTTCGTCCATTGTGGATTTTGTTCACCGCAAAGCATAGCTCTTACTTCTTCTGGACTGAAAGCATGTAATTTTTCCATGGGAAAAACTTTAGAGAAGCCAGATTTAAATGCTTCTAGCTGCCTGCAAATGCCTCTGTCCAAACAATAAGTGGTTGTTAAATCAGCATATTGCTTAGCATTCTCAACAGTTACAGGAATCTCTGATCCCCCTTCTATTAATTCCACCTGATCATGTTGAAAAACTCTCGAACTTGGAGAATATGTCATACTCAAAGCTAAATCCTCGATAGCTACTGACGTTCCAGATGGATGAGTGATACATAGTGATGCTTCTTCATCGGCAGAATTGCGTCCATCGGAAAGTGTCCTATCACGCTTAGCCATTCTATTTAATATTTCTTTTAAGAATTCACCTCTCACTGGATCGACAATAACAAGATCTTCAATATCCAGAAGACTACTATACCATGGAGAAGGTTCTAATGCTGAATAAGCTGCATCAGTTTCACCTTCCTCTGAGATGAAACTACTTGACATACTAGATGACATGCTCTCTTGTGTTACACCAGTTAAACCAATTTTTTCATTTACATTATTTGTAATATCACCACGACACATTAACTTTAAGAAGGGACGAGATAACGGTAGATCAACTAATCTATTATCTTGGAGAACTTTTGCCAAAAATACACCAAGGAACCAAAAATATCTGACAGCACGATCACAAGCTGCAGAATCCTGCGGTAGAGGAGCAGGAAACAACCCACTAGGGCGTACAACATAATATCCAGCTGGACGCACCTGTTCTCCAGATACACATGTTTGCTGATTATCATTTGATTCCTCATCGTCGCATAACCAAAGGCCTAAATCTTTACGTTGTAATTCTGCTGCTACTAATGCAAAAAATTCCAAGGTTGGTCCCAAGCCAGTACCTTCCTCGCCAACAAACTCAACCTCTAATATACTCTTGCGGCTTGCATGTACCTACATTAAATATTAGAAATATATTGTTAAGGAATTATATTAACATAATAATTGTTACAATTTTAATATACTAATACAGGGCATATAAGTTATTATACCTTTAATACTTGTTCAGCCCAGTCTAATAGTTTCTCTCCCCTTGGTACACTGACTCTTTCGTGTTTAAGTCTGCCCACTCGAAATTCGTGACTATCATCGCGTCGTGGACTTAATCCAGGTGCTCTCTGTCTTTCAAGAACAGCATCTCTTTGTGTTTGTAACCAAACAATAGATCGAGACGCACCAAATGCAGTGCAACTAAAGTATAATCGCCTAGTCTCAAAGGGTAATAAAAATGGACAGCTTCTTGCTAATTCTTCACACCAATTTGGTAATGCACCAGCAGCTAAAGCCAATGGGTCCTGAATTTGTTGTACTACTTTGTTTGTTATCTTTTTTGAGGTAAAATCATCTGGATGTACCCAGCACATTGCATCCTCTGATTCTACAATGTCTGATACATTGCTTCTAACATCATCACGAGTAGTACTCAA
Organism: Polistes dominula; assembly: GCF_049000335.1. Taxonomy (NCBI): domain Eukaryota; kingdom Metazoa; phylum Arthropoda; class Insecta; order Hymenoptera; family Vespidae; genus Polistes; species Polistes dominula. Next base: position 4,353,888 of record NW_028301152.1, on the reverse strand, counting down.
AACAAACACGTGTCTTAACAATTGCAAAACATCTTCTACAGTACATGCATTTGTATTTTGTGTAGAATTACGAGAATACAGCGTTACGATTGGGGTCGCTCTACCAGATGATTCTTCTTCTCTGGCTTCTTTATATATTATACTGTAAATAAAAATATTATTAAACTTTCGATAAAACAAAAGATTAAAAAAATTATTTGATAATCTTCATAAGTTATTAGGCACAGACTTCACGAAGCTGCTGGGTACATAATTTTGTATAAAATCTATACTTTCTTCTTCTACTGAGCAAATAAAATATTTAAAAAATAAATATTCATCTTACGTATATGTTGGTTCCCATATTCTTCTTAATTTTTCTTGACGACTGCCTAATTCTGTTAACTGCATCAATTCTTGAACTGCTTGGAAGATACTAGCGTGTGGTTCTAATAACGGCAACTCTACGTCTGGTATTCCTGGAAGTCCTGGACCTTTTAATGTTAATGAAAGTCTTGGCATTGGCAACGATCCGACTCGCGTACTTGTTTGTGTTTCACTACCAGGTGGTGGAACTTCCAAATCTGTTGTCTATTTATAACATCGTCTTATAATATTGCCTAATGTGTCTTATTAAGTATTTAAAAGAATAAAAAAAGATAATTTACTTGATTTATATTAGTTCTACCGGGTCTTGGGTCAAAAGCAGGAATAAGAGCAGAAAATTGACGTTTTAGAACGAATTCATCATCCCATGCTCGCCTTTTACTGTTTTGTGGTGCTTCTTCTTCCATAAACGCTGCTAATAAATTACGACTGACCATAACTTCTTCATACTCTCCTTCACAACCCTCACCTTCTTCTTCATTTTCTTCGTCATCTTCCTATATTAAACATATTACATTAATTTATAATTAATCATAAGATGTATATAAATTAATGACATGTTCGTAATAAATGTCATTAAAAATTTTCTCACTTCTTGATCATTTTCATCGTTATCTTCTTCTTCTTCTAATACACCATCTTCGTCATCTTCTAATTCGGTAAGAAGCGTAGGACCTCCAGTAGTTCTACCGCCACCAGCGCTAGAGCCTGCAACTCCACTGCAAGACTCCAAAAAATCTTCGAGACTAACCTGAAGCCACAACTACTCATTACATTAAGGAGAAAGATGTCATATAATTTATTTTTAGCTCTTTTACATTTTTACAATTATACTACTTTACAATAATAATGATACTTATTCGAAACAGATTAGATCTTACCTGTTCACTATCACTACTTGTGCTTGTAAGTGACATAGTAAGTCCTTGTCCTAATCCTGCTCCAGTTGTTGTTGTAACTCCACTACCAGCAACTTGACTACTGCTAGTCAAACTTGGATAACTCTGAGCTGTGCTAAGCAAACCGCCAGGGAAGTTAGGACTTAGTGCCAATCGAACAAGACTTGAAACTGAGTTGGGTCCGCGCGGATTAGAACCAGTATTAGAATTAGAAGCTATATGCTGTCCACCTGTAGGCCCTGAAACAATTGGTGCTTAAATGATGATAGCATAACTTATTGTAGAGAAATCAATTGTTCTGTATCCGGTTAGGGATATCTAATTTCTCCGTGTTGTGCCGATACCGTCTAAGATACGAAAAGATATATTCTTTATTCAACAATTTACAATTAATTACAATTAATTGTCTCGCAATTCACAATCTCTCACGCTCACTCTGATCTTACAAATACTCACACTAACTCACGAAATACACAAAACCCGCAAATACCCGTAGAGCTCATAATTAATCCCGCAACTCGCAATTGCACCCGAAAACTCGCTATTATTCCCGAAGACTCGTTATTCCCGAAAACTCACCATTTTCGAAGACTCTATTCCATTCTCTCTCGCACGAGTGCTCGCTATATTCTTATATGTTCGCGCCTGCGTCCCCCCTGTATCCCTGCATCTTTGGGAGTTAAACAATTTTCCGCGCCATTCTTGTTGTTTCTCGAAATTTTCTTGCTTCGTCACTATCTTTTTTGCACAAGCGAACACACGCACGCACACAATCATACTAAGCCGAATGTTTCACCCCACATTATTAATCAATTGTTTTTTACAATTAAACAAACTAATGAACGGAATAGTTCATTATCGTTAGTTATAATTTTTGACATGATGTAATTCATGTTTTGTGATACATCAAATACAAAACAAGCATGCTTACACACATTATTATTTATGAACTGACCTAAAGTTCGTCTTCTTGCCATTGCTGCAAACGTTTCCAGTAAGCCGGTAGCGGACGCTGGTTCCAAAGTATTGTTAGTGTCAGAGCAAGCAAGATTGGGCACAGACACAGACATAGGATTCGTAACCACTACAGGACAACCTCCTGTAGTATTTTGGGCAGATGAGCTAGCTTCTTTGTCCCGACTGCATTCTTTACCAGCTAGTTGGAGAATAAAACTGAACTTCATGAGTACTTACAATTTCAAAAGATGAAAACAAGAAAATCGATAATAGATTCTCTTCAGATTATGATTTATCTGGTTACTTAAAATTATATGCTAATGAAATTTCGAAATTTGGACTGTACTGTGTCTGTTGCATATGAAGTAAATATATTTCACTAGGGAAGAATGAAATAAAACATACCATCCGTGATACCAGGATGATGTCTTGGCACAGGTTTAATTCTGAGTGAACCTTCGTCTGTCTCTCCAGACACACTGATTCGAACAGGCACCAAACCAAGCAATTCACCACTCAGGAAGCTGTTTGTATTATTACGTAATCTATCAGCTCCTTCTCTCATACGATCTAGTACTTCTGCAGCTTCCAAACTTAATAATCCTCCACTAGGCTAAAATTTCATAATGTAAATAATAATATTATTTTATATTTTATTGCTATGTATGATCGTAACAATATATAATATTAAGATATAAAATATATATATATTAGGCTTATAATAATAAAGTTATATAAAGTATATAATAATAAATAAATTGTATACCTTATTTCCTCGAACAAATAATGATTTCGAACTACTAGAAGCGCGATTACTATTACTATTCGCTGGACAATCCGTGTTAAGAGCAAGACTTTCAACAATAGTAGCTAAATCACTTGTAACTGTAGTGTCGGGCCTTGGATGTAATACAACAGAAAGCTCCCCTGTTGAATTTGCTCCACCTTCTCCAGTTACAGCTACTACTGCTTCAGCACGAGCAACTGATAATACGCTTTCTGCTATCGATTCAGCTGCTTGCTATTTGCATTAAATAATTCTACTTGTTATCGAATTTTATGTTACCCTTATGAAAAGTTTATTATTTAATTACATATATTTTATCAAAATTATATTATATATTATACCTTAGCTGCAAGATTATCAGCACTTGCTGCTTGATCTGTAGAAGCTACTGAACCACGTATAGCTGTATCAGTACAATCAGGTAAACTAGGAGTACTACTAGATTTTCTTCCTGTTAATACTCCTCCACTACTTTTACCTTTTGCTCCACCATCCACGTCTATACAAGTACCAACTAATCTTAAGTCGTATTTGCCTTCTGCGCCCATTCTATATGAATTAGAGCCGCCATGGTCCCATGTTACATCAATCCAACCATTGTGCAGTTCTCCTGTTACTGTACCTTCACCTGATATTAAAAAGGAATAATTATTAGTTTGTACAGATTTTCTATCAAGGATAACACGCAAAATATAAACCTGGTGGCACACCATCTTGATCCCTCCACTTCCAATCCAATCCTCTAATGACTCTAGCACCTGCGACTAAATGCCTTAGAACCTGTGTCTTAATTAATCTTCTTTGCTTTCTTACACCAGCTTCTGCTTCTTTAGCAGCACGACCGAGATCTTCACATACACCAGTAACTTCGCCATAAACTTCAAATCCAGATACAGATAAATAATGTGTTTGACCAGAAGCATTTTTTCCAATTTGTTGCAATCGTAAATGACGCCATCCTTGTACTTCATCGCTTGGTGGCTCAAGAGTCCACGTTGCCGTACTACCAGGTTCGTTTAAAGAACAGTCATCCACATGAGCATATAGTGTTATCCAAGTGATACCATCTTTCGACGCCTGAATAAAAATTCAATAATTTTATATTATATTATGAATTTTTTCCATAGAGATATCTAGAAATATCTATAATTGTAATAAATTATAAAAAATACTATAAATAATATTTATTATTACCTGGAACACCCAGTTTCTCAATGCACTTCTACCATATCCTCTAGCATGTCTTAAGGTATAAGAACTTGGAATAACCCACACTCCTAAATCTATTGAAAACCAAGCTCTTTTATCATCATTAGTATGACAATTTAACGCCGAAGAATCTCGACTAAGTATATCCTCAAGATGTCCATACGGTAAATTCCGTCCATCGCTTGAAGTAACAACAACTAAACCATATTGGCCCGGATTTACCCACTCTGAACAAGATCTAGAAAAAAATAATAAAAAATAAATCAACAAATCTTTTGATTAAGTTGTTGCATGTGTTTCTTCTTAAGATAAGTGGAGAAAGTTTATTAATTGCTATTTACTTTGCATTGGTTCCAATCCAATATAATACACCATTTTCATCAAAATCATGTTGATATTTAAAAGTTAATCTATTGCCTTCTTTTAATTTTTTTACAAAAGTAAATGTTGATCTATCGTGATCGTGCCATTGTTTCGCTACCATTTTTAATAAATGATTTTCTAATTGCTGTATAGTACTCAATGGTTCCATCTTTAGACTTCTGCCGGATCTATCGATAAGAGAACTTTCTCCTGAAGCTTTTTCTAAGCGAAAACGTAACCTTCTTGTTAAAATCTGTGTAATAGAAAAATTTATGTCAAATATATTTGTTGTATATAAAAATATGAAAGTATAAAAATATTATTAACCTGAAGACCATAACCAGAACCTGGAGTATCGTATAAATAAACTGGTAATTTTTCTATAGATTCTAACACAGAAACAAGCTTATGAACTAAAATTTTTGCAGAATTATGTTCTCTGTTAGCATCTTTCGTTTGAAAGCAGCTTTTGAAAACGGCTATCCTCTGTAACCGCATCTTTGTTGCTTTGAGAGTTGGTGGCTGCGGTCCTGGTGGTGCAGCCAATAAAGATAATAATGTTTGTACCAATCCACTGGAGTGTAGCTCATATGCAGAAACTCTTCCCTCTTCATTCAACAATATTTTAAGCTCTTCTAACGAACTCTGCAATATAGTACGCCACTCGCGATTCCCAGACTGTTGCTTTTGACAAGCTTTCTCTATTTGGTTTACAATAGTTCCGAGTTTGGCAACTACTCCACGTGGCTGTGCTTGTGCAGCTTTAAAGTAATGTTCATAAATATCTTGAGCCTGTACTTTAACTTTTTGCTTTATAGCTTCAATTTTGGATCTTAATCTTTTTCCTCGTTTTCCAGCCCAACCAGCTGCAAATTCTGGACCTAAATAATAATAAGTAAATTAGAAAATATATACATATAATTATACTTAAAAATAGAAACTTTAATATACCTAAACTTGTTTCTGCTGTAAAAGAGTGCTTTGTACCACGATTTGATTCAAAAATAAAACCGGGAAGGTCTTCTTTCAAAATAGTAGCTTGTTGCTGACCATCACTATTGTGTATACATAATTCACTTTCTTTTTTACTAGATAATGCCCAATTTCCTACAACTAATCTAGTAGGACCAGGACGGGATAATACAGGTTGACTTGCAGAATTCGGTTTTACTTGACTACGTGTTCTCTGAAGTTTTTCCAAAAATTCACCGCGATTTTCTGCAATAAACATATAAACATAATTACAATCATTTAAGACCATAAACAAATACTTGATTTCTTATAAAGTAGAATGCATTGAAGAGAAATATTTATAATGTTTCCAGAAAGTGAAATTTTAAGTTGAGGTTGCTAATCTGTATTTGCGGGGTAGGAAATGTAGGCCCAACAAAGAGAGTTCTATATTTATGTACCTACCTTCAGTAGTAAGCGACTCTGTGTTCCTCCCCTTTCCTGTAGGCAGTTAGTAAAACCAGTTATTTACTAAACTAGACCCCTCATAAAAGTTAATCACAAATGAAAAAAATAAAACATAAATTAATGATTTAAGAAAGTGAAATTATATCATTGCGCACTAAGAAGGGAAGAAAGGATAGCTTCAAGAAAAACAGTGATAAAATGAACAAATTATTGGGTGAAACATCATAACATACTGTTTAAAAAATAAGCATCTACTCACCTGATGTATCAGTTCCACCTTCTGGGCTTCCACTAGAATACATCGTTGCTAATTTGCCATCAAGTATAAATCTAAACCATCCATTGCTTCCATTTGATAATTCTAAAGCAGCAGCATCTGACCAAACATATAAACAATCTCGACCTCTACAAATACACCAATCTCTCCAGTGATATGCTCTTCCAACTAACAGTTCTCGAGCATCTTCCATGGTTTGCTCCTGTCCTGATTGATTTTGTTCTGTTTCTGGTTCTGGAGCTGTTTCCTGTGGTCCAGCTAATGAAGCAACTTTAGAAAATACTCCAAGACGAGCAAAGTGTTCCAAAAATTCATCCTTTCCTTTAATCATCAAATCTTGTATCATTTGCAGAACAACTAAATGTCCATCTTCATCTTCCTGTTAAAATGTTAAATTATAAATGATTTATAGTATAAAAATACTATGAATATCTAAATATGAATCGAGCGAGATAGAAACAAGAAATACATTTTATCCTCACTTAACAAACGCAAACACTACACAACTTTTTTAAGCACTAGAGTACCAGCGACCTTTAGTTCTGTTTAGCTAAATCATATGAGACACAAATAATATAAAATAGACATTTTTCGAGCAGGAAGTAAGTGCACTTCTGTGGAGTTTAAGCATATACTTCAACTGCAGGATACAAACAGTCGACAGAAGTGGACAAATAGTTTTATTATTACTACAAAAGTCACTAAAACGAAATAAGTAAGAAATATTTATAAGCCCTTTTTTAGAACATACTGCCAGCTACCCAGTTTATGATCAGCCAATTATTTAAAATTTTTTAATATAGATATATGTAACTGTCCTCTTTTGTCAAATATTGTGCCCAAAAAGAAGTAGGACATCATGTTACTCATTGATGTTAGCACCACCGTATAAAGTCAATATTTTTGCATTTTGTATAACAGTAGATACTATGGTGCTATAAGACATTTTGAAACTTATTGAATATATAAATACATAAATATATATATTCTTTTTCTGAGTAGACGAGCAATACATGCGTAAGTTTGTTAGATCTCACGCTTTAAATAAATTATGATAGGAGCATTATGTTAATAATAAATATAAAGAGAATATTTATGTAGTCATTAATAAACTCAGCAGAAAAACTGAGTATATGAAAAGGATAAAGGAAGACAAAAGGGACGTTGATCTAGTGAGCGGCAGAAATATGGTACAGACGTTACCGTCTTATCAAGAATGTAGTTCTGGGAACTGGCAGACTTGCGTGATGAAATGCAGGGCAATTTGGGGCCAATGATCGGCTTGAGAGGCAGAGGCGGTGGCGATGGCGCCTTTATCTCAACCTCCTGTGAACAATCTTAACTAAATCACTGGCACTCTTTGCTTGTCTGTCTGTCTTTTTGTCTGTTTGTCTATCTATCTGTTGTAACGTGTTCTTGGGCTATTAAAATGATTCAAAGAGTCATACTTTTTAATGGCGTTTGCTATGGAAGTATTAAAGAATATCTAACATATACTTAACGTATAAAAAGAAATTTTATCTTACCTCATTATCTAATACATTTGCAATAACTTCCACAAGCATAGCACCACAGCCACCTGTACTATCTGAACCACACGTTTCAACAAGTAATTCTGATTGGATATAATGTACCATTTTTCTAATTAAACTTAAGCTTGCTTTTCTAACACTGGGGAGCATTGTTGATTGGAAAGTTGTACAAAATACTGGTAAAAGTCTTTTTAAATATACTGGAGCCATTTCGGGATCACCCTTTGGTTCTGTAAATTCTTCAGTTTCTGTTTCTGGTTTTCTATGTTCTTGATTTGGCGGTAACATCCACTCCCCAGGTGATTGTAATATAGCTGCAACTTCTCTATGACCTTCATCCACACGTTCTCTAGCTTTATCTAATGGAGTTTTTCCATCTTCGTCTCTAAGATCAGGATTTGCTCCATGTCTAAGCAAAACTTTTGCAATCGCTGGCCTTCCAAAACAGGCTGCATAATGCAAACTTGACGATCGTTGACCTTTATTAACATCTGCTCCTCTATCACATAAAAATTCAACCATTTCTTGTGTACCAAATGCCGAAGCCCAATTTAATAGTGTTTGTCCAACATCGTCCATAAAGTTAACTTCAATACCTCCAGAATCTATAGCTTCTATCAATGCATCTGTGTCTTTGGATCTTATGCAATCAATTAGTTGCCTATGAGACTTTTCACCTGCACTATCCAAACGCCTTAATCTTGGTAATAATGGTCCTGAAGAGCCTCCTGTAGTGCCACGACCAAGTGCTGATCTACCCTCAAACAATAAAACCAATAAAAGATCAACTAGTCTCATAGAATCGAGAGCACATCTTTCATCTCCTTTCAGGGCCTTTTCTATTGCATCTGGTAATTCTGAGCGTAGAAGATCATGAGTTATTGATGGCGATCCCCTACATAATGTAGATAGAAGACTGATTATAGTGGAAACTGAAGCACAAGACTTTGGTTCTGGAGTAGGAGCAGTTGTTGTAGCAGCAGGTAGTGGAGGTGTCTTTGGATTACTGGGATTTCCTGTGATAGATGTACCAGGCCCTGCAGCGTTTGATAATCTATATGGCAAATTAATTTAGAATATTCATTATAATGTATATAAATATATATATCATAGAAGATTAATTTCATATTTGTTATTAATTTTTACCTATAGAGAAGTTCAGAAACCAATCCATTGCAAGCTAATGGAGCAGGGTCAGTTCCTCTTCTGGAAAATCTATCAGCCAATGATGCAAAGCAACGAAGTGCACCATCCGCCACATGTGCATCCTCATGTCTAAGCAAAGTTGATAATGCTTCTACACAATCAGGCAAAGTTTTATCCTGAGGTTCAACTTTGCCACATAGACGAGTTACTACAGCCATTGCAGAATGTAATGTATCTCGATGAACGCGTGCTCCATGCTCTCTGATGAAACATAATGCACATGGAAGGCCTCCTGCTTCAAAAACAGCACCTGCTTCTCTTGCACAAACGAGTTCTAAAACCTACATATTAATTAAGATATAAATATTATTATATAAAGTAATTATAATTGATTTGACATGATTACAATTGATTTACTAAATGAAAAAGATTCCTTTTCTCCTTATTTATTTATTATACCTTTATGCACTGTTCTGCTAGGTCTCTACTAGCTCTGGAACCTAATCCAGCACCTGACAAACGACCACAAATCGCTTTTACTGCACCTTCCATAGCTACTACTCTGCGCGTACATTCTGCAGAAACGTCTAAATAATATGTTATTGCTCGAGCCGTTACTTCTAAGACACAGTCAGGTGCAAGTTCGTCTAAGAAAATTCTACATAATGCAGGCAAAAATGTGCGTGGTGGACAGCTGAAAAGTTAATAAATATTAAAATAGTCAACTAAAACAACTTAAATGAATAGATAAATCATTATTTCTTATAAACATTACATACCATTCGAAGCAACGATCGACATTATCAGACATAAGTAGTAACATGCATAGTTGTTCTAATGCAATTAATTGCATATCTCTCTCATCTCCCTGGCCCATACTGAGCCATTCTAGTAATGTTTCCGGATCTACGTCTGTCATCTAAATACAGATGTATGGTAAGTATAAAATATCATTATACTTTATGCCAATATAATAAAAGTAGGATGATATTAATGAAAAAACAATAAACTATATTCTCTTATATAAACCAGTTAGCTGTGATTGACGAGTATAATCGCCATAAAAAATAATATTTTATGTTATTGCTTCATTTTAGCTACACAATTTATGTACACTTGTCAAAGAGGTTACCACAGCTAACTAATTAAATAGCAAATGGTAACTATTTTCTCCGCATGACGAATGTATTCGTCAATCACAGTTATCTAGTTAATAATAATAATAATAATAATAATAATAATAATTATTATTATTATTATTATTATTATTATTATATATAAAAATTGAAATAAATAAACACTTTTACTGAACATCAGTCGACAATATTTTAAGCAAAAAACAAAGAAAGATTATTGTCAGTAAGATGTTATAAATAGCACACTTTGTTCTATCGTTATAAGATATATAGAATTTTAAATGCTCACCTTATGTCTTTTATAGCACCAACTAAATGGGTTTCAATCTGACGATCTGAAAATATAATATTACACTATACTATGAAATCAAAAATGACACAGCAAAATTATCTAATATAAAATTGATTTAGAGGTTCTTTTTTTTTCTTCTTTCTTTTTATCTTGAAAAGTAAAAATACGTAAGATAAAAATAATAAAATAATAAGTTAACAAAATAAATCGTATAAATAATCGTTATAAAATCGTATTTCAAAATTAAACATTTAATGTAACGTATCACAAATAAACACAACTGTTTCTTTCACTAGAAGCAGCAGCTCTATATTAAGACTCACTTTGACAGCTTTCTCTCTCCCGTGGTGTATATGGCTTAGGCTGAATGTTATTTTTCTAGAAAGAGGCGAGGAGGATAATTGAACGCTGCACTTGTTAAATGTTAAACGCGCGCTCTGAATAAGACTTGAACAGTTCGATAAATAAAGGCACGTGGCATTAAATGATAGCACGATGTCCTATATATATATATATATACATATATATACATTGGTACTTGCCGTTAGAACACAAAAGGGTTGAAAAAAAATTAAACACGACAATGGCAATCATTAGGAATGTTCTCATTCATCGAAATAACGTCTAAAAGGCAACCTTTGACCGTGTTACGTGCACAATTTTTGAAGACGAATCAAAGACGATTATCGGTGTCATCCAATATGCACACTATCATCTAGAACTTTTTTGCTCGCAAATATAGTTCGCGACAACCAAGATACCTTACCGTTTCGCACAGTATTCCATCCTTCGTAAGGGGTCAGGTCGCCATCCTTTACGAAACGTCTTGTTTCCCGACGAGAAAATGAATGCGACGACGTACTTGCTCCGTACTTTGTACGAACAAATTTATTGGCAAATCACGAACTAATTAAGTGCTCCAAATGAGCAAGAATATATTCTTATTTTCCGACAGAGTATTGTCGTATATGTCTCGCCATTAACATGACGTTCCGAACACTTCGGAATCGCGAACTAACAGCAGCGCTCCCAAGCGTTTTCAATAGCTTTCAACGCAACGATTGCAGTAAGAGAATTTCACTTAGGTGGATTCTCATGTATTTTCTCATTCCCTCTCTACCACTTACCTATACCATCACAGATCTCTTTATCGGTAGCAGACACAATTTCACGCCTCTTCACCATATGATTCACGGTCATATATTAAACGAGTATATATATATATATATATATATATATATAATAATAATATAAAATATTATATATACATATTTATATATATACTACTCGTTATCCTCATCTTACGATTATGTTCTTAGTTAATTTCTATTATATTTCAATATAATTGAAAAAATTCGTTACTTGTGAATAAATGCTATTCGAAATCGTCCAACTGGTAACACGCATTACGTGGAATTTCTATTGTTAATTCATGAATTTTAAAAGTCAAATCGATCCACTTAACTTTTTGCATACAAGGCGCTCCTACAAATCGATATCTGGATGTGGTTAATCGATTAGATTATTCGACTTGCGCGTCTGCTTAAATTACCGTTATCCTCATATGATAAAATTACTCAATCAGCAAGTTTAGGAATATTTCTTTATGCTATACAAAATATTTTTTATATGTAAATGTAATTCTGATATGTGAATGTGATTAATAATAATGAATTCAATCATTGAAAAAATATATAAAAAAAACATTAATTAATGTTTTTTCTTTTTTTCTTTCTATTTACAGGTTTCAATACAAGAACTTTTTTATAATATTTTCTTATAAAAATTTTATATATTTATCAAATAAACTTTTAAATCACTACTATGTTATATTAAACATCAATTTATAACAAAATTAAACTCTTTTCTTTGTCTTTTCTAAAAAAGTAAATAATTATTAAATAAAAAAAAATATATTAAATATTTACAAAATATATAACCCATTGCTTAACAGTTGGCAAGTACCAAATTTGTAGCGAGTTCTATTGATAACTTTGTTATTTTACAAATTTTGTAATTAAAGATCTAGTATATATATATATATATTTCAAAGTTTTGCACCTCCTTCTACTTCCTATTTTTTACGGCCTTTTTTCATCTTTTCTAAAACTAAAAACATTATTTATAATTTTATGATAAATATAAAAATATAGATAACATGATTATACATTAAAGAAAGGAACATACCTTTACGCTCTTTCACAATTTCGGCTCTCTTATTTTTCATATGTATAGGCAAATTGTCCAACATATTTTCAATAAAATTATCTAAAACTAAAGATCTGTTCATAGATGTAACAAAAACTCGACAAATTGGACATTCTCTGCGTTTTTTATTCCATTCGTTAATGCAATGAAGACAAAATGTATGCGTACAATTTAAAGTTGTTGCATTTATAAATAATTCAGAGCATACACTACATGTCAATTGTTCATCCATTATAGTACTAACTTTGTTCATCGCATCTTCGAATGTTATGCTGTTGTCTTCATTAGTTTCTGTTAAATCTATAGTATCTATGATGCGCGTTTTTGAAGTATCCACAACTTCAAGTAATACGCAGCTGTCTTTCATAAACATGCTAGTCCCGGGTTCTTGTAATTTTGGAGAAGAAAAAAAATAAATAAAATAAAATATAAAATAAAATATTAAAAACAAGTAAAAATTATTTAAATATCTATCATATATCTTATTATTAAAAAGAAATACCATTTTCTGATCCTGGAGATTCTGATTTTATTTTTTTATCTTCTAAAGCTTGTGTAGTTTCTTTAAGCTTTTCTTCTAACTGAATTTTTTCAGTTAACAATCGCGCTTGAATGGTTTTTTCTTTTTTTACTCTGTCTTTCATCTTATTCTTCCATTCTGCTTGCACTTCTCTCCATTTTGCAATTCGTTCTTTCATTTTAACTTCCAGCAATTCTTTTTCTTGTTTACTTACATCTAGTGCCTTTTGCCACTTTTGTCTCTCTTCATTTAAACGTGCTTCAAACAAATTTTTTTCATTTTCTAATTTTTGTAGTATTTCAAGATACATATTTTGCAAATGTTTTTCTTGGTTGTTATTGGCTATTATTTTCTTTTCTAATTTTACAATCTGATCCCTTAAACATTCTTTATCATCTGGTACTATATCCGATTGTGTTAACAAATCATTCAATTTTTGTTTTAACTCTAATTGATGGTTTTGCTTATTTTCTAATCTATCTTGCAATTCTTTATTTTGACTTTCTTGATTGTTAACAAATGTTTTTTGTTGCATCAAAACATTGTTAAATAATTCTTCATCAAGTTTCTGCTTTTTAGAACAAGTTTCTTCCGTAAGGTTAAGAGTAAACACATATTTATAATCGCTATTAGTACTAAGCTGAACAATATCTCCAACTGAAAGTTTGCGTTTACTTCCTGATTCAAGAAGAACATCATTAACAAATGTATAACTAGAACTCAAATCCTTGATGGTCCATTCGCCATTCCCTTCATATCTTATAATACAATGTTTTCTGGATATTGATGTATCTAATATAATTTCATCATTATCTTTTCCTCTTCCTATTTTAAACTGTTCAAAGAGATAATTTAAGAATAAATTTCTTAGTAAGAAATTTATTAATAAAATAAGATTATACAAGGACTAATTAATTATAAAATAACCCAAAATAATAAGTTATTACCTCAGATTTATCGATATGAATATCAGGTGTCGTAGACTCATTCTTATTTAATCTCACTAATATCGGTTCCAGAATTTTTACCTCATTATCTGGAATAAGAGTTCTTTTCATGTTTGAATGATCCATTTTTACAAGAAACTTTGTAGACAAATATAATACAAAAACATCGAGTATAGGTTATGTTCTTTCATCAAATTATTATATTTTTCTTGGTTATAATTTATTCACTCGTTGATAATTAATTATAATACATATCATAACTAAATATTTGTATACATGTTATTCGGCGAGAAAAAAGTTAAACTTTCCTAATTACTAACTATATTTAATATGAAAAATTTAAATGGTAGATTATTTTATATTCTGAACAAAAAGTGTTTCTATTTTTTTTAACATCGCGCCATCTGGTAGAAAAAAGTTAAACGACGAGTCTCTCAAAAAACTGCCTTATCATAGAAAGCTAACTTAATCGGTAAACAAAAATTGATTATATCAATATATGTACCTATAAAATTTAACTAAAGAATAGCCTTCAGGCACTATGTTCATTTTGTTATTAACTTCCCAATAATTCACATTCTCAGACTGTTACGCCGGTTTCTCAAAGAGTAATTAGTTTTTCATCGCTCCTCAACGAAAGGGTTAATTTGTCCATAATTAATTAAATTGCTAATGCAGGATCACCCAAGAACCAATGGAAAAAGAAAAGTAAATTTTCCCCTAAAATTGGATTCCAAAAATAAGGAACGTAATTAATTTTCACAACATTAAAAATAATTTCATAAGAATTTCAAATGTTATAACGACTTATATGTCTTTTAATTTCACCCGTTAAATTCAATCCATACAAACTTTGTAACGTAAATTATACGTTACGAATGTATTATTATATTTATGTATTTATATACATATACAGGCAAAAATAAACTCAACATTGTATTACAAGTTCTGAATGATAGCGAAGGTTGTGGTAATTCAGATAATATTTATTTGATAAATATATAATACATTAAATTTGCCAGCACATATGAGAGAAAAAAATACTTCTCTGCGAATAATACTTCCGTTTATCGCTAAGCTACTGCTACCGAATGTAATCTCTGCAGTTTTTCCAAATAGAGCAGATTAGAATCAACTTTGCATCCATTCGATTCTCGTTTCAGCTGGCGTGATTTAAACCGATACACAACTTCGATAGGCTTATACATTTAAATTTATACCGATCTCGTCAAAAATTTCAACGAGTTCGCACCGCTGTTAGTGTATTAGCCTATCGTATCGTATTACGTATAAGCTTATCGAAACTGTAACACGGATAAATCGAACGATAACATAATTATTAGGTTCTTTTTTCTTCCTTTTTCTTTCTTTCATCATGAAAAGATGAACAGCGAATACTGCAATGCACAATCGTTTCAAAGTTATCATCAAGAAGAGTTTTTCTTTTTTTGTAACACAAATCTACTTCAAACCCAACCTTATATTCACCATTCAAATTTAAAAGACCATAAGCGATCCTTTAAAGAAATGGCATTGCGATATTTCGCCGCTCTTTTTAGGCTGCGGCTATAATGAAAATCTGCCATATTAAATGTAAGCGCAGCGAATATTTTTTATCGATGATTTGGGAGGAAGGAAACGGTATATGATGTAATGTTCTCGGCTATATACAATTGTGATAAAAATTAATTAATTTATAAACATCGTTGCCTATTTACAGACTTAATGTAATCGCATTCTTATAAAACGGACATGTGTAAAAGTGACACGAATTAAATAAGTAATGGCCCAGACGACCGAAACGTATTTTCTTCTTATACATGATTAGATAAATCCGTTGACATGTACACATCCTTGGGCCAAAAGTATTAGGCACCTGTATACATTGTAAATAATAGAATGTTTTCTTTGTTTTTTTTTTTTATTAGTGAACGAGTAGATTTTGAAGTAGAAAAGAAAAAAAAGGAAAAATAAACTAGAATGAAAAAATAATATAATATTTTGCAATTAATTACAAGACTCATCAAGGGAAACAAAAATCAAGAAATTCGTTTCATTTATCATTTTATATGTTAATAATTATGAATGTCTAATGGTTTTACACGATACTCTTGTCCATGACACAAATACGCGGTCAACTTTATTTAAAAAAACGAAAAAATAAAAACAAAAAAGGGAAAAGAAAAACCAAAAAAACTTCCTATGAAGTCATAACGAAAACATATAAGAATATAGAAGTATTTGATATTGATGGATATCGAATATCATGTATATATACGTCCACAAACATTCAACTTTAATGTCTGGCTTCGTACGTGTATTTCTCTTCACATCTTCGATAGAAAGATTCTGAAGAAAGAGGGGTGTCAAAAGTATAAAAATGCAACCACGTAAAAGAGAAAAAATACGAAGGGAGACGGGGTCGATAGGCAGGGCAAGCGAAATGCCATCCTTACGGTCTTATGAACAAAAATCTTGGCTAATTTGTGTATTAATTGATGGGTTTTCCCCAAGCAAATTGCATGGGAAGACGAGGTATATCGCTGCTTGTAGAAGATTCGTCCTCGCTGCTGGAAGCAGATGTCTCTTCAGAGATCATGGCTTCGCCGCCAGCTTCCTGAGGTGTCTGGCCAGGGTTGCAATCTTCGGCAGCTGCGGCAGCGGCAGCCGCTGCAGCTACGGCAACTGCAACGACGGGATTGGCTGGAGCTGTTGACGAGGATGAAGTAGTTGATGAGGAAGATGAGGAAGAAGAGGTTGAAGAAGATGACGGGTCGCTCCTGGGCCTTCTTCGTGAGTTAACTGGTGTAGAGGAATATGGCCAGCTCGAATCTTCGGTTCTCGCGGAATCTGTTACGGAGATACTTTTGGATCTGGCTCTCGAATCAATACTAGTTCTTCGTGGCGTGAGCCTCAAAGAGCCTTGTCGAGATACCGACAAGGAACCCTCCGGTGTTAATAGCTTCGGTGGTGCGTTTACAGGTGTTTGTGCTTCGTCCAAGTCAAGCGTCCATGAGACCGAATCGCTTTTCTCAACTAAAAACTTAATCATAGAAGAGGATTGTTGGGTATTCTTGTCGAACGATATCGTATGATCTATGGGTTCAGGACCTAAGGATCTAGACAGTCGTGGCGAGACTAATTGATTCGCCAGGACTGTTACTACCTCGTTTTTTTGACGTAACCTCCATTGTAATTCTTCGTTACGTTGCAAAAGACGTTTATTTTGTTTAGAGACCTGATGGATCGATTCGTGGAGCATTTCGTTGTTATGAGAGATCTGTCTTTCCATTGCCTCCTTGCACTGAAGCTGAGCCTTCAAATCTTCGCATCTCGCTTCAAGCATCTCTACCCGTTGCTGTAATATGTCCTTGTCCTCGATCTCTCGGCGTATGCCGTCCAGTTCCGATCTCAAGGCTGCGTTCTCTTGACTCTTCAATTCCAAGACAGATCTCAAGGACTCGACTTCCGCCGCCAAGGCTGCACCTTGATCGTGTACGACCAATCTTCTTTTGGTTTCTGAATCTTTGCGCATCAATTCGGCCTCATGTTCGGATCGTAGCCTCGCGATCGCTGCTCGGTGCTCCTTTGTCGCTTCGTTCAAACAATCGTTTAGCCTGAACTCGCACTTCTGTCTCTCCTCCTGGAAATTGTTTTCCAAAGATGCCAGCTGTTCCGCGTGCCGGCTCTCCACTGAAAAATATCAAAGAGAGATTCGTTCTTGATAATCATGTCTAAGATGAGAGATTGAAATAAACGAAACTGAGCTGAGAAAAGAACAAAAGCGATAGAAAAGACAAGAACGGATGGATCACACGTTGGCCGAGCGTGCCAACCTATAATTAACTTTTCTTCGATCGACGTTACGAGCTTGTGTTCGTTGGAAAGCAAATAACCCTTTTTAAACTTTGATATCGTCGTTACCATATAGTCCTGTTTTTTTAAAGTTTATTCGAAACCGACCCCGACGACATAGCGGATAAACGTGTGATGTGCGTAGGCATGGCAAACCCGTTCATTTTAATTAACAATTGCTCCAATTCGTCCGCTCACCGCTCACACCGGCATTATGACCATTATGCTTGTTACGATGCGAGCATCATAATGGCATAATGCTATGTGCCATGCGATAAAGAACGATAAAATCGTTCAGAAATTATGAGTCATTCGGCTACTAAGTATAGCGTTTACTCGTCGAGTAATTTATAGTCACGAAACGGACGAATCTATTCTCTAATGATTGTTATTGATAAAATATAAAGAAAATGACAAAATGAATAAGTCAAAAAAAAAAAAAAAAGATTAAATTAAAGGGAGCAACGCCCTCCTCTCTTTCTACTATTTTTTCTTAATTTTTTCCTAATTTTTTCATATTCACTCTGGCTCGACGTCAAATCGAGTTATTCTAAAAATATGTATAGGGCTATAATGTAATATTTTGGAACGACGGAGTTCGCGGTTAGTTCTGGTGTTTGCGAATTGCGTCACGAGAAGTTTTCGCCGTAACGAGCCAGAATACGAACGGAAACACAAATACACTTGGCACAGTCTTACGGTCTTCACGAAGCTGATCCAAGGCTTTACAATGATCTTTCCTTGCTGCGTTCAATCTTTCCTCCATGTTAATATGTCTCGCTCGTAGCTCGTCCACATCCGAGCACGCTGCTAACCATTCGGTCTTCATATTCTCGTAATTTTTCTTCAATTTTGGCGTTGAAAATGCATCCAGCTGAAAGAATGTGAAATCATATATCAACAAGTGTTTATCGAAAAAATTAAAGAGTATTTTTATTGCTCGCTCTCTTAACACGCTTATGAACAACAATATCATTACCGAGATTAGATCTTTACGTTATTAACATTACTAATTACAACAGATATGAATAGCCTCTGAGAAATCAAATAAATAATGTTTAGTAGATACCAATCGTATCCTTATGAAATTGAAAACAATTCTTCATTCTCTTAACCTTTAATAGATTCGTATATAGAAAATAAAAAGAAAGAAAGAAAACGAATTTAATTGTTATAAATAGAAAGTTATGAATTCACTTAGTTAGTTAATTGAAAATTGAATTAGAGACTTCGTTACGCTCCAAATATTAGATTCGATTAAATTCGAATGAAACTTACTTCATATGCCAAATATTGTACGGTGACGGATAAAGCTTGGATGACCTGCTCAGCCCTCTTAACGTGAAAAACATCATAGGGTACGTCTGTTTGAGCGGCCTGATCGCAAGTTTCGATGGTGTTGGTCCTTGATACAGCATAGCCGTTTGTGTTATCTGTAACCAATGTCACCGGTGCCATTACCGACAAAGGTGTTGTTCTCCGACGTTAGAAATCGGTCCTTCGAAAATTTTAAGATTTTCTCGTCTCACGAGCATCTTCCATGATATTTTAGCCCAGAATTTTTAAATTCGTTCATCGAGTTCGTCGAAGAGAAAGTTCATCCAACCGATATCGTCTTCGAACTCGAAGAAGATTTGAATTTTTTAAAATCATCATGACAATCATTTTTTCTCGAAAGAAATCAAATGTTTAAATAAGATAAATCGATTTCAATGAAAATCTATCTATAATTAATCTCGAGAAAATGAAAACGAATAGTTAGACCAGGTTACTTTAATAAAGGGACAAAAACAGCATTGGGCCAACAAATCGATCGACACGCGACGAAGATTTTTGGTCTGTTTACGTCATCGATAGAGCTTCATTCTCTTGAGACGATGACGAACGTGAAAGCATGCACGGTATTATGATCCTCGCACCCCGCTTGCTTCTTCATATTCCCCGATCGCAATTCTTTGCGATCGTGTTGGGGAAAACTGACTTGAAAAAAGTCAGCGCACTTAAAGGTCGGATGATCTTGATCGCTTTACTCGTCCAAGAACGCTCGCCAGTCCCGCCGAAGGCATACACTGGGTTAAGGTCGACTGTCCGATGAGACCAAGAAAGATAGATCGAGAACGAGAGAGAGAGAGGGAAAGAAAGACTCTCGGAATCGTGGAAAGTCTGCGAGGAAACCAAAGACGTCTCTGCGATCACCTTGGCTCGACTATCGGAGATGTTTTGTACATATGTACTTCCTTCCTTCCTACTAAGATTCGATCATTCTCTTTCTCTTTCCCTCTTATTTCTGTCCAAACACCAAAAGCAAAGTATTTTAAGAACAGATATCTACGCACTTTCCGATATTTACAGTTTCTTTTCTATTTATGTAGTCGATCGAGAAAGATTAAAAAAAATCAGTCTCCAATGTGGTCACTATAAAATGAAAATCTATTAGAGTAATATCGATTCTTCACTACACTGCATTCCCTGATGAGTCTTTTTTCATGTCAACGAAAGATAAACACAATTTGTCCAATCCTTTTCTGATTTACAAAAAAGTAAATAACAAGGTTTTCTAGGAAGAAAACTTTTTTTAAATAAAACTTAAGAAAACTATTCAGAAGAAAAAAGAAACCGATACGAAGATGAAGAAAGGTATATTCTAAGGAAACGTCAAAGTGATGACAAAGATAACAGTGTCCTATCGGCGTTTTGAGACGAATTAGAATCGTCACTCGTGGCAATTTGTTGGCCGAGTCCGCGGTTCGACTGAATTAGCACGAGCCGCAAGCTGCCTCGAACAGACGATACATTCTCCCTCCCACCACCACCACCACTATCACTACTACCATCATTACTACTACTACTATTGGTATTACTACTAGTATGTATTACCATCACTAACATCTGCATTAACACTAAGACCACCTTGAAACGAAGTCCAGCATAGAAGACGATGGATAATGATAAGGATGGATGAACGATCTTCAACCGGACACACAATAAGTGTTTATCCATGCGTGTGTGCGCTCGCGCTCGCGCGAAACTGACCACTCCAGGGAAGGCGCGAAATAAAAAGGTCGGAGGCGAGATCATGCACGCGTGCGCGCTCACGATCGCTATAAGTTATTTCAAGGAGTCGTGTTCCGAATAAATTGACTTTTCCATTTGGAATCGGTCACCCTTAGATGGAGCCGTTTGAAAGAAACAATTGATTCAAATAAAGAAAATTATCGATTAGAAATGAGTTTGAAAATTAGTTGGTTTATTCTAATTTACATGATTTTCTTCATTCATCGTTTTCATCAATTTGACTTTTGAGAAGTTAATATTATAGAAGAATAAAATAAATATTATAAGATAAAAAAAATAACCAATCAAATAGTCTAAACTTAATCAACCTAATATATAAAACTAATAATAAAGAACTCTTCGCAATTTGATCTTCTATAAATTATACAAGGTCGCATAGAGATCTAAAAAAGACTACTCCTTCCTTCAGGAACTCGTTAAGGTCATCGAAACTAGCCAACCTCTCGAATCACTGTAGACTCCTTCCTGTCTCGATCGTTTTCATAGCGAGCAAGCACGCATGTTCGAGAACCGTTCATGAATGATTAATGAAAGCGTAAATTAAGGCGATTCTATTGAGAGTACGAAGACGTACGAAAACACGAGTTATAGAAATTCGAGATATCCTCGTAGTAATAGTAGACTTTGAGTTTGCCTGATCGATGAATAGCATTCGATAGAAACCTAGAAGTTTCCTTTTTGCTACAATAAATAAAAAAACCTTTGGAGAACGTTCATTGCTGCGGGCTAAGAAGAGACAAGATTCACAGTGGTATATTGCTAATGTGTGATTCAGTGAAAGCAGAATAACTTTCTTCTTCAAAGTAAAGCCAACAGAATACACAGATAGATCATATGTTATATATATATATATATATATATATATATATATATTTGTGTGTGTTTTAGGTACTTGTTTGCGTAAACCAGCGTGAAAACATGCTCGTACGCAACGCGAAATGACCGTGGGACGTTTTTAGAAAACTTCCACTACTGCTGTTACTATTACTACTATTACTACTACTATACAATCACCACTACCACTTCTATTACTATAGCTAACCGTATCTCGCGGTCAATGAATTGGAAAGTCAACGTGAACACGTTTGTTTCATGCCGCACGAGATAACGTTAAAACGCCGTCCTCTTTCGGAAAAGGCCTTCCGTGAGTTTCTTGTTCTCTCTCTTACTCTTTCTTTTTCTCTCTTTTTCTAGTACTGCATATGGAAATTTACTAACGGCCAGCTTTTGATCGAACTTTTACTGCTTGGACACAAATGAGTATAAAGAATTTTTATTCCAGAATGTGTTTACTGATTTTTCCTACGTGAAAGTTCCTTTCTAGTTTTCAAAGAAAAAGATTTTCTACTATTCAAGAAGAGAGTGAAGAGACTCTACTGATGTAATCTTGCGATCAGCTGGATAATAATCGATGCAATAGAACAAGAATTATATAGATATAAGAATTTCAAAATGAAAATATGAGAAATATCTATTTACTATCTTATTCATTTAAATAACGTAACATTGCGATTAATTAAATTACTAGCGAATACACAGAAATAGAAAATATGTAAATAAAAGAATTACAAAATATTCATCGTTAATATAAATTTGTAATATAAATAAATACGGGATATTATGAGATATTATAAGATTCTTATACATTTTCTCTAAATAATTAAACTTCCATGAGTATCTTCATAAATACATTATTTGATAAAGCAAGGTCAAAAAGATATAAATCGGTAAACAAATCATGTCAATTTCTTTCTATCGACTTTCTACAAGCGTCGAAATTAGCTTGAAAACGAGCCAAACGAAGTACGATGAAAGAAAACTTAAAAAGACCTTTCAATTTATTAGCAATTTCGAACAATACTGCGAGGATTGTAAACTTTGTTTATTGACAGTTAGATGATCGTTAACGAGTCAATACTTATCAAGCCTAACGTGTTCGATCCCGATTTATCTTATGAATCGATTTCGTCATCATTACGTTCTATTTAAACCTCGAAGCTTGCTTCCGCTTCGATTTCGATTACCGGGCGCTCCAAGAAAGATGCTCGAGGAAAAATAGCGAAAGATTTCACAAGCAAGATAAAAAAAAATATTCATTTTTGTTTGTTTATTCTTTTTCAAACGTCCATTATTATCTTCATATCATGTGATAAAACGAAGATATATATATATTATAGATTTTTAATTTATAAATAATTTTATTTAAATATTAGTATTATAGAGATATTAATCCCAAGGATAATATTATATTTTCAAAGAACTATTTTTTCTAATAAATTAATTTTATTCAAAACCTTTATATCTTATCATACCATTTGATTTTGAATGAAAATAAATGTCATACATCAGGTTTACCAGTTAAAAATATTCTCGATCAATAAATACCTTTTTCTATTGGTCTTGTGGCACGTTGCTGTTGCTGCTGTTGTTGTTGCTGTTGTTGTTGTTGTTGTTGTTGCTGTTGCTGCTGCTGTTGCTGTCGTTGCTGTGATGGTTGTTTGGCAGGGACATTGGCCGTTAATCTCCTTGTAATCGGCTGCTTGCGCGACGCCGTCGGGCTCTTTTCTGCAACACAGAAAACTCTACGTTAACGAGAGCATGCCGAACCAACGGCTAACCGGTAGTTGCTACGAGTCGTGTAACGATGATAGCTCCTCCGAGTACCGTAACACCGTGAACCGTTTTATCGCCCGTATAAGATAAAAAGGTACGGGTCTTTGACGCTACACTTTGAGTCGTCACGCCTTTACCTTTCCTTCCTTCTTCTTTATTCCTTTATTTTTCATTTTCATGTACTTCCTCATTCGGAAAATCATTTCGAGAGTTAGTTGATAACGGAAAGAAGAATTTTCAAAGAGTTTTAGCACAAAATCTTGAGACGAATATGCAATGCGACAGCGAGAGTAGTTTGACAGGTTGATCGAGAACGCTACCATTAAACGCGAGCTTAATTGGACGTATAACCGATCGGACGTGTACAAATAATCGAGCCTCTCGATCTTCTTGGGAATCGAATCGATCGATCAAAGGAGAAAGAAAGAATATTTGTTGCACTGTGAATTATGAGAGAATATTATTTGTTTCTTTCTTAATTTCCTTTTCTTTCTTTCACTCTATTATCTCTCTACATATCTCTCTCTATATACACTCTATTTATCTCTCGATTTTCTTCTAACTTTTGTAGATTTTGTATTGTCTAATAATAGCTAATTGTAAGAGGACAAATCTTATGATAATTATTTGAAAATATTCTAAATTGCACGAATTAATTTAAAATCATTTAACATTATTCGTAATTATTCAAAAAGTTAACTTAACAGATTATCATAAATTAGACAAATTCGTAATTACCGAAACTACTGAAAATTCCTCCTGCGACCATGTCTCGAAACTTGCGTACTTCGTAAATATAACTAACCGACTGAAACTAATTCGATCTTTTCTTCGAATCTTTGTTTTACATGGATAAAAGGGTTTACCTATTGAAGGACTCGTAATGTCACGATTTTACCTACCTAACTAATACTTTACTCAAAACATTAATATTTAGTCACTTGACGAGTACAATCAATAATACAGATATGTAAATATCCTATGAACACGTTTTTTGAACACAGACATTATAAGTAACACATGTTACTAACTTTGTTTGTTTACTTGTTAAAATTGACGTGGATAGGAATTATTAAATATTGTAACATTGTATTAATTTGTAACATTGATGTATGAATATTCAATGAATGTGCTCGTTACGGGTAATACATCCTATAAAATTTGTTTGCATGCTTGATAGAATAATCGTGTAAAGTATATTAAAGAAAAGAAAAATGAAAAGAAAATATGCATATACTATAATTCGAAGAATCCAAGTTACGTTTGTTCCGGTCGGCTGTAAGTTGCACTTGGTGCATCGGGCTCGGCAAACTCGATCGCCGCGCGCAAACGTTGCCCACATTCGGAGGTACTTCAATCATTACTAATGCTGATCACGTATCACTGTCACACAAGTCAGCTCACAAATCACGTTCTCACTGCCGTGGAATATTTTGGTTGACTGTTACTCGTTTCCAAAGAACATTTCTCTCTTCACTAAAGTATAGAGAATTCTTTAATCGCGGATACCCGTAGAGTATGCGAGTGTTCACTCGTTCGCAGCTCTCGACGAACTGTTTGCCGGTAGTTCACAAGCAACATGCTACGTTGAATTTACGAATGGGGATAAGGAGAGATGGTTTGGCCTCGTCGAAATGTTGGTGAGGGCTATAACCGTTAAAATTTTACCTGACTTTTGTAAAAAAAAAAGATCCTTATATTTGACATTTTTATCGGACTATTTTAGTAGACGATATCCTATCCTTTCTAAATCCTCGAAAGGTCTGGATATTTTGAGTTGTCAGAAAGTTTTCGACAAAGGATATTTTTAAATTTTTCTTCGTATTTATGAAAAGGGATTAGTATTTAACGAAAATTTATTGTCATTCTTGCTAAATTTAAGCTTAATTTTTCCGAAATATACATAACGATGTTCCTAATTATACTAGATTTCCTTATTATTTCAATACTGACTACGACAAAATATTGACAACGATTAATTCCAAGCTATTTCGATTTAACTTTCATTGTCGTTAAATAATATTTAAAATGCCACATTTAAATAATTATGTTACGAGCAGCTATAAACGACTACTATAAGACGAATTTAATTTTAAATTCAACGCTTGTTGCGATGACATCTTAGTTGGTAATGTTCCTCGAGATAAATTTTACAAGCTTCGTTTAAATATTTTAGAAGCCTTAATAAAAAAATGTCCAAATTTTGTAATAAAAATTCATAAGTTATGAAAATTGATATTAAAAAGGAGAAAGAAAGGACGCTGTTAATGATGCCTGCCATTTAAGTTACAAGCAAACACGTACTAATGGTTGCATAGATTCAGGAGTAAGTTAAGTAAAGAAAAGCCGCTTTGATCGTGTTGGGTCTCCAACCGGAAGTACGCAGCGTTGCCCTCAGCTTTGTGTCTCCGTGCTTCATCGACGAGCATAACGTATATAAATTCGTCGTAAATTCATCAACTCGATTTATCAGCCATCTCGTTTCTCCTCTCTTTCTCTTTCTTCTCTCTTACACACAGGGTACACACACACATAACTAATAAATCTTTTTGTTCTCCTCTACCTCACACTTACCAAGATTGATTGTTGCCACTGAAGAACAATTTTTCTTTTCTCGAAAACTATTGACACGACCCTGTTGACCATTACGACCATTTGCTACAATTCTTCTTGGTGAACTTCCCGACGTCGGTGATCTCTCTGTAATGGTAAATGCGAAATAAGATATCTCATTTCAATCGTTCAATCTTAAGTGTTATAAGTCATGAGCCAAAAGAAATGTGCCCAATTTAAAGAGATTAACCATTTTTCATAACTCTATTTTTGTTTAGTTTAAAAAAATAAAAACATTGTATTCTTTAATTGTACTAAATTTTTAGAAACCAAATATGGTTCGCATTCGAACTAATAATATTACGGTGAAATAAATAAAATAGGATTTAAAAAATATACACACACAGAGTGGTCCATAAGTCAATTGACAGAAATGCATTTCTGTGCGTGTATAAACAGATTTAATTTATAATAAAAATTTGTAATAATACTTATGATAATTATATTTTTATTTTTATGTAAAAGATTTTTAACAACAACAAAAAGTTATCGCAATGCTAATTGAACCAATCATATGCCAAATTAATTAACTCTACAAAACAAGAAGTAGAAAAAATTAATAAAGTAAATAAAACATTATCGTATCATTTATCATTGGAAGATCATAAAAATTGTTCTCATTTAGTAATATTTAATCTAATTATTAAAAAAATTTATTTTAAATATAAAAAGAGTTAATTATTGATCAATTACTTTGATAGTAAAATTTAAAAAATTTTTAAGTTGGAATCAAACAACAGCTAATGTCAATTGACTTATGGGTTATCCTGTATATGAATGTATGATTTTAAAGTTACATGACATTAAAAGAACATGAGGGAAAAAAATATGAAAGAAATTGATTCAATCATGAAGAATCGTATATCATGATTTCTTGAGAAATAGAGGAAAATTGTAATCCAATATCTAATGATCGAATGATCGTGAAACTTATCGAGGTGGAACATTATATCGCTCTCCAATGATTAACACTTTTTCGCGTATCATTGGATCTCGTGGTCGACGAGCAGCTGCAACGAGTAAAGCGAAGTTTACGTCGTTCCGTACGTTGATTACGCTGCTAACGAGAAAAGGAAAAGGTTTATAATATATGTATGTATACCAAGTAACCAGTCGTCAGCGTACCTTCTAAACGAGTACATATAACGGCTCGTCGTTAGAGGTTCGCATACTTTCGTGACACAAAACTTTTTATGGCAACATACATTTTTTCTGTTTCTCGAATATACTACAAACAAAGTTATTATGATCAAAATATATCGGAATATAATACACTTTATAATAAAGTTATATTACGATAATTAATATAATTATTAAGATAATTATATATTATATGATATATCAAAACAAAATTACTAGTATTTTAGAAATAGTTAATTCTTCTTTCATTTATCCAAAATTACTAGAAAGTTTATATACAAGTGAATCACTTTGTATATCATTACGATTTACTATATCATAAGAGTATTTGTACTCGCCTAAGATATAATAAAAATATAATTATTATTTTTGTAAGTAATACTTGGTTAATCTTTCTTGCATCTTATAATGCTTTTGAGATGGACGGGTATATCTTGTGAGGTCAATTTTTTTATCAATTATGTTAAGTTTTACTTTTTTTATAATATAATATTCTTTTGCAATAAAATTTATATTCATTTAAAAGTTCAATAATCTTAAAATATGTTACTGTTTATAAGAATTTTAAAATATTGTATTAGAAGAAAATATTAATTATTTAAAATTGAATACTTCTTAAATTCACTGTATATTAGGAATATAAATAAAATATATATTTATAAATAAAGACGAATATTCCGAGTCACTCAATATATATAACGTGTAAGAAAGTAAAGAGTAAGGTTTGATAAAATAATTGAGACTTTTCTCGTTTGTTCAAAGTCACTAGAAAGTTGATATAAAAACTAACCGTGGCGATAGAAAAAGTGTTATGATAATAGATATATTAAGACGTGTGAAAAGGAGACTAGTGCATTAGAAATAGTTGATTCCTTTCTCATTTATTCAAAGTCACTAGAAAGTCGATTAAAAGGCGAACTATTGTAATAAAAAGATAATAGATAGACGATCTGTTACCAGTTTCACACTTGACGGGAAAAAAAAGAGTCATGCGAGCGTAGTTCTATTATGTCAGGCTAATGAAATTCTTTAGGAGGAGACGACTATGGCAGGAAGACTGCTACTGGGGAACGAATGAACAGGATACACTTGAGCAACGTTCTCACGACATTATTTTGCTACTGGGCTTATATCCTACACTAAGATCTTTCAACATTTTATAACTCTTCATCTCGCGTGGGATCACCATTGATCCTTGAAGAAACAATAATAACGTACACCTCGAGGACTCTCACTTATTTTCTCTTGACTTTTATTTTTATTTTTTTATTTTTTCATCTCGACTGATTCGACTTCCTGTTTATCATTGAAATAGATTAATCAAATGAAGATAAAATGCTTGACGTATAGTTTCATCGTTTGTATAATAAAAGTAATTTGCAAATTATATTTGTTTTTAGAAATTTCTATTAGAAATATATTATTATTGTATTAAATATTAATATAATTAATTTCTAGTTCAATTTATTCTATTTCTCGTCTATTATCGACCAGAATGAATCCATTTAGAGAAGATAACAAAAATATGATGACTAATTGAATTTCATCGTTTAATTCGTTGTATTATTAATTCGATTTTTTAAAAGAAATCTCTGTGAAAAATATATCATTAGACTATATCTCGACATATTCGATTTCTCGCCTGTCATCGACCCAGATGAATCGATCAGACGAAGACAAAAAAGCGTGACATCTAATTAAAGTTCATCCTTTTGAAGTTAAAGTAATTCGCTTTATCATTGAAACAATTTTCTCTAATAAATCTCTATTAGGAATATATTATAATTATTATTATTTCTGAACTAAATCGAACACGTGTTAATTTTTGTTCTCTCTATTCTCAATGTGCCATCCATTTTTCAATTATCCCGATTTAACTGCATCAAGAGGGAAGAGCGTAGAAGAAAAACTCGGTCACCCAGTAAAAGTGGGATACCTTTGATCCTCCCTAAAATACTTTAGTCTCTGGAGAAATCACTTGACCCAAAGTCCAATTCCACGAATATTCGTGCATTGTAGGTAGATCGTCGTGGATATCAAAACTTTCTATGTTAAACGGAGCACGAAGGATCATGAGCAAATATTTTTAAAAATCTTAAAATTTGTATTCAATACAAGATTACTACCTATTTATATTCTCCTATTAGTCTAATTCCTAATATCTGATAATCATTTATTAGCAAGTTAGTAGACATAGTAGATTTTAACCTTATGAATTCTTGAAGATCGTAGAAAATAAAATAGCAGAAAAGAAAAATAAGTAATTGAACAAATTGCATGTGCAAAGATTTTACAGAGTCGTGTAATTAAAATACCTTTGTGGTTTCTTCAATATTAAAAAAAAATATCCGCAAGATAATTCACATGGAATTTGATTAAGAGATTACGCGAATTAATAATTTAGCCTACTTGCGAGTTCTTTAATCGTAAATGTAGAAACTTAATTAAAAGGTGAAAATTAGAGAAAGGTGAAAAGTCCACAAAACGTTTTCTACCTCGCTTAAAGCTGCCTAATCTCATCTTCGTAGAATCCCTCACGAAATCCGTACGAAGTGATGGCCTGCCCTTCGATCCTTGCTGTCCCATCTTGAAGGCACGTATTTTCCCTTCACTGATACTCCATTGTAAAGGAAAACGATCCGAAACTTTCACCTGATCCTCTCTCGAAGGCCGAGCTCAAGGATCGCTTGGAAATTGATCGAACTTTGGAACGCAAATATTTCCGATCGAACGCACAATCTTGCCCGCATTTTTATTTTATCTTTAACTATAGACGGTATAACTGTGTGTGACAATCCTTTTTGTTTTATTTTGTTTTTCCAAAATACACGTGTTTTATTCAAAATGTATCCAATTTATAAATTGATTTCTATCCATTTTCTTCAAAATAAAGAATAATTTTATTCAACGATATTTTTCGTTATTTATTAACAATTTTGTCCAATTGTTTTAAGTCGATTTTATTTCATATTGTTCCAGAGAAATGAATCGATTCCTTTTTGATTTTTAGATCAGTTTTTGTCAACGTTGAAAAGGAACGAAATAATTATCAGCACGGATCGATATCACGTACATATATACATATAATACACATACACACACAGCAATAATCACAATAAGCACATTCTGTTTTTCCAGATCTCTGAAGATATATAATTCCAAAGCGTTCGTTCTCTTTCACTGAACGAATTCGTCGCGCGTCCACCACCCGTCGTTGTAGGTTTAACATCTGATTCTGTTGCGTAAGTAGGTAAGATCGGAGAGTTCCAACGATGGTTGTTAGGTAGTGGTGTTGGTGTCGGTGGTGGTGGCGCAGGACCGCTGCTCGTCGGCCTTGGAAACGCACGTGGTCGTCGGCTGCTATTCGCTGCACCTGCCCGTTCTGCCGGTTGATCGAATGAGAGGGAGAAAGAGAGAGAAAGAAAGGAAAAGAAAGAAATAAAGAAAGAGAGAAAGAGAAAGAGAGAAAGAGAGAGAAAGAGAGATGAAGAAGTAAGACAAGCAAGAGGAGAACAAACGTGCTCCGTTGAAGGAACGTGCCGCACGTACGTAGTATAAGAAGGTAGAAGACGAGGAAAGGCAATGCCGGAAATAAACCAGGAGTGCCGTTGACCCGCGAGTGCTCCTCTTCGAGTACGAATTCTCAAAGTACGAAGAGAATCTTATGATTTCAAAGTTTCTTCTTCAATTTTCTCCGAAATATAATTTCCTTTCCTTTAATTGTCTTTTATTTGACAATAATCTCTTTATCCGAGATGAAAATTTCCCTCCAAGCTAAAATTTTGATCTTCGATTAATCAAGAAGAAGGTTATCTTAAAATGAAGAAAGATTAGATCTCTTCCATTTATCTTTGCCAGATTTGATCTATCTCATTGAAATCAACGATCGTTCTATATTTTATTGTCCACTTGTCGTCATTCTTTTTCTTTTTGTTGTTATTATTGTTGTACTCGTCGTTGTTGAACCTTGAACTTTCAAACAACCATTCCTCCTGAAGACCTTTTCTTCGCGCGCTATTACAGGAAAGGAACTCTCTAGTATGCATTTCACGTTCGGCTCGTCGAAGGTTCCGTTGGTTGCTTCTTCTTGATGATGAGGTAGGTAGTGATGGTGATGGTGATGATGATGATGACGATAGTCAACTAATACACTTATGTTTGTCTTCTTTAACCAATTTGATCTCACTTTTACGACGAAAGGAAATTTCCAAACGCAATAAATACGTTTCTTCTTTTAAGGAAAAGAATTACAAGGATTCGTTCGAGTTATTCCATACATAGAAAATCGATAGAATTTATTCCTTATCATCGCGTCATATCACCGATTTTGGAAGAAATTGGAAGAACGTTTAGATGATTTCGTAGTTTCGATGATTCGAGCAACACCGAGCTCGAATTCTTTACGATCTTTTGTTTCCAACATCGTGACAGTCTCGATGGCATCTTAAAAATGTAAACGAGAATTTGTTCGTCAAAGAAAACTCTCCTTTCGATTAACTCCGAAAGTCTCTCAAGCGTGCCAAGACTCTCTTTTTCTTTTCTTTTCTTTTCTTTCCTTTCTCGCCGACGAAGAGCGCAGCCTCTAAATCGATTTCAAGCGAGAATTTCTCGAGAACAGCGCCGATGATTGTGCGTCGTTGTTGAAAGTCCAAATCAAAGGAAATCTGGTTTTATTATAATATTCGAATAAAAAATATTCAAATAAACCTACGTCGATGTATTTCTATAGAAGTCAAAGGAGAGAAAAAAAGTAACAAAATAACAACGATCAGAAGGAGAAGAAGAAAGAGAAGATGAAGAAGA
The DNA here is from genome assembly GCF_049000335.1 of Polistes dominula. Classification (NCBI taxonomy): domain Eukaryota; kingdom Metazoa; phylum Arthropoda; class Insecta; order Hymenoptera; family Vespidae; genus Polistes; species Polistes dominula. The sequence goes on along the minus strand of NW_028301152.1, from coordinate 4,321,731 downwards.
GGGAACGAGGTCACAACGACGTGCTAACGAACAGCCTCTTTCGAACGCAGCCGCGACTTGACCTGAGCCCTCTCTTGATTACCACCTTAAAGAGAGACGAGAAAATAAGAGAAAGAGAAGAACGTTCTAATCTCGATTTAAACTGCAACAGCAGCACGATATGGCAACCACAAAAATAACACGGATTTAACAGCAGCACGTTATTCTCGTTGATGATGGTTGGATGTCTTTTCTTCTTTCAAACGTTTCGATTAAAGTTCGAACCACTCGGGATTCATTGCTGACTCGAATAGGAGAGATCGGAGAAGAAGAAGAAAGAATGGTCAGAAGGAACGAGGGGGAGATGGAAGGTTGAATGAAAAAAAAGAAGATAGAATGCTCCGGAAGTGCAAAAGAGAGAGACAATAAAGACGCATATATGCAACGTCCGAGCGTGCACGATGCCCGCCGAGTACTGCCGACTGGATGCTGCCTCAGCCTCCTCCATCCGGTGGAACGGCTTCGATGGAAAGCAAACTATCCAATGGCGCCGGAAGAGGGGCGCCCGTCTGTACTTCTCCTCCTCCGGCACCCATAGCACCAACCTCCGTGGCCGAGTTTCGCGAGAGACGCGCCACCAGTCATCGGGTCGATAGAAAACAACCCTCCCATGCATACGCACATGCTCACCCAGCGAAAATTCTGATTCACCACCACCCTCTCTTCTGACGTAAGTACGTACGTTTCTTATACTGGCCGCCGCCCTAAAGAAATCCGAGGTCAAGGGTCTAACCAGAACCAACCTATGTTGATTTTATATTGACATTAGGGGGAGAATTTTATCTTTGAAAGGGATCGTCTGGTAGACGATGGAAATTCTTTCTTTTTTTGCACGATTAACTTTCTCACGTATACGTATACACGAGTGACAAGCAAGATGCTAATTCGACACGTTTTTCTTTATACTTCCAGCACTTTGTCAATGTCTCTTTTTTATAAAAGTAATATTTAAATTTATGTTCTATTGTTAAAGTCACTCATTAATAAAAATCTAATTTCTTCTTGTATATAAAAAAATAGTGAGAGGGTTAAGTGAGACTAACAACTAATAATAAAGACGAAGATTAGAATCTTAGGTCGAAGAACGAAGAAGTTCAAGGACACGACGTACTAGGACGAATTTAAGGTAACAGGGATGGTAAATTATTATTATGGATTTTGTTTAGCCATTCTTAAATAATAATTGCTTTTAATAAAAAATGAATGATTAAATAAAGGAATAACGTGCCAAGTGTTAGCATCGACAAAAAAATAAAAAAGGAAAGGGGTTTAATTTCCCCCTTTTATTTGCTCATTTTACGAACGCTATTCCACGCCCTTTTTCTTATGCTTACAACCGCAGTGCGGTATCGAAGAACTATACGCCGAAATTATGGTCGAAACGGGCATGGTCGTCGGCAACGATGAATACGCGTATTGATGGCTGCTCCGTTCTTTGTCGCGAAAATGTACGCGATAAAGGAACAAAGCGTGACATGCGCAGAAGGTCTTTCTCAATTATGATTCTAATATGTCGACAACATAATCGAGGTTTTATTGTTGCTAACTTGTTCTCTATCAGTATCAAAAAATGTTAACGCATTGTATGCGGACTATTTTTAATTTGGCTGCATTCGAATAAAATTTTCAAATATAATTTATATATACATATTACCTATATATAATATTTTAAATTTTGATAATAATAGTATTATTGATTTTATGATTTAATTTATATAATATAAATAATTGTAAAATATAAATTAAATCTATATAATTTTGTTTACTTAATTACTGACACATTTATTTGATTTCCTACAAAATCGTCGAAATATATTTGCATTACCTAATACGTTAAATTCAAATGAATTAAAATAACCGTAAAATTATTACCACGTACATGAATACTTTCAAAACAGTCAATTTTAATTAATAACGAGCCGATAATAGTTGAAATTAAAGGCTGCAATAAAAGATAGTGCAATAATAATACCAACGATAGACATAGTAACGATATTAATTCTTTTCCATTTAAAAAAATATGAAATGATACAATGTTATTACAGTCGGTAAAGATAATAAAAATGTATGACGTTTGATGATATAACTGTTCTATGTATGTTGAAATGCAATCGCATTTATTCATCTAGAAAAATGACATAAGACTAAAGAAAATGCAAGTCCGAACGTTTGGATCTTGATATTAGAAATAGAAGGTGATCGTAAGGCTATTTTTCATTGTACTTTATCCAACTAGCAGACGTTTGTTCTCCAAGCCTTTCTATCCCGTTTCGTAGCCCGGTTTTCATTCCCCACTATATGAACGGCTGCTATAGGAACACATAAGCTAACACAACCGGCCGACATAACTCTCGTCGCCTTTCTTCAATCCTTCCAAGAACGCGTAAACGTACGTCACGGGCATAGCACATTTTACGAGCAGCACGAAATAGCCTTCTTGCCTCAACGCAGCAGCTTTTTCGATCATTACCGTGTTGCGTTATGGAATTATTAGTTCATATTGGATGGTAATTACTATGCTATAATAATCACTTTATTTCGTTGGATCACTTTCGATTAACTCCGTTGATATATAATAAAATATGAGTAACGTAATTTTCCTCACAATTTATAGAATACATAATTAATTATGTTAAAATGTTAATTTCATTATTATCTATTAATATTGCATATCGATCTTATTAAATAATTTTTAGCAATGTTAAATATTCTCTTATATTTGTAAGCTAACTTACACAACTGTTCGATGAGCTAAATTAAATAATATCTTTTTTTAGATATATCGAATTTGTTTTTTATTTACCTATGAAGAAGTACTAATCCTAACCGTAATATTTTACTGCCTTTTTGAAAGCTCCACGAAGTATAGATATATGAATAAGAATAAATGTTGTTTTGATTAGAAACGACTTCCACTCATAATATCAACAACACTTTAAATTCTTTCAGGATGTTGCACTACGATTAGCACCATCATAATATTCGCTTGTGAATGCTTAACGCGATTTAAATAACGCCTCTGAAATATCCTCTTAGCACGAATTCCATAGACTCATCAGAGAGATTTTTCTCTGCACGCCTAAGTTTTCCCATTACGAACGAGACGGCGCCGCGCGATGAGTTTATTCCCGCAAATAGGATTTGCTAGGTATAAACGAGTCGTTGTGGTAGGAAAAATAGTGTTTCTAGTTACGAGAAAAAGCGAGAAGAGAGGAAAAAACGATGAATTCAATTCGAAAGCAAAACGAATGAATGTTAATTGACTTACTACGAGCTTCTTTACTGGGAGCACTGCTGAGATCGCTCATGGAACTTCGAACCGAGCTTCTAGCTGTCTCTTGCATGGGTGACTTTACTGTTTGTCTTCCACGTGTTCTTCTATAAATCAAATTTAATTTATTTAGTATCAGAATTATTTCTACGTTCATTTTTTTGTAAGTGCTTTTTGTATAACATGTTAATACGTTAACTGCCAAGTCGGATAACAGTAATAAATCGCTTCAAATATTTAAGCGATTAAATCAAAATAAATATTGACAACTAAAAAAATGTTAAACTTTATAGCTGACTTGACGATATTATAAAAAAAAATACACTATTCAACAATGACAAATTTATTGTTAAATATTATATTATTATTCTCTTGTAGCCCTCTAAATGTGTAAATCTGGCATGGCAGTCAACGTGTTAAATATCAAGTGTATTTGGATAAAATTGTCGCTCGTCTCATTTACTTAACTCGTATTACATTTTTTAGAAATGAAATAATACTGAATTGAATTATTGTGTTTAATTAAATACAATTATTACATGCGCTACATATTTATTAGCTTATCTGCCACTAATAACCGCCGCGACGTAAACAAGAAAAATCATATAATGGAAAGTTCAATTATGGTCACCAATAAAATTTAATTAAGATGAAATAAAAAAAAAATATCGATTATAAGTATACGTTAATTAAAACCTATTTGTACCTTTTATCCTTGCTATTGTTATTATCGGCATCAGTAACTTTTTGTAATGTTGCTCCAAGAGTTGGTGATTGCGTTAGGCCTTGTAAAACTCTAGATTTAACTTCCTTTCTTAAGGATCTCGTTCTCTGTTCGTTTTTACCGGCCTCGATCTTACTCATCACCGCATCCCATCGACTTCCTTTTCTTTGAGATCTCTGGGATCGTCTAGCTTCCTTCTCCGCCTCATCCTTAGGGCCGGATTCAATCATCGCTTTAATCTTCGATACAACATTTCTCTTAGGCATCTTGTATTTTTTTAAAGAACTCGATTCTGTTTTATTCGAAGATTTAATTCTAGGCATATCGTTTGCCCTATTAACTTCGATAACCGTAATTTCTGCAGTTTGCAATGTCGTATCCACTTCATTTGACGAATCTACTAAACTGGTTAAAACCTAAAAGAAATAAATTTAGAAGTCACTAATTTTGTAAATATGTATCTATATTTATATTGTATTTAACATAACTTATTAGATGAGGAAAGACTTACTCGTGGACTCATTTGTACGAAATCTAAAAACACATGTGTAACTTCTGGTTTAACAGGAGATGGTTGACTTCTTTGTGAAACTTCGGTATCAACAGTATCGGGCGTGTTATCCTCGTTTTCGTCTAAAGCCTCTCCAGAAACTTGTCGTTCATCTTGCTTTTTATCAAGATCTGAATAAATACCACTGGAGTCCATTTCCTCGCCAGTGAAACTGGGACATCGTCGCCCTCCAGGTGCACAAAATAAAGTTCCATCAATCACTTGTGCTTTTCTATCACCACGTACAATTTCTTCGTGCGCATCGGCATCACTTTCGGTAAAGAAATCCGAATCGGTCATAGGATCTTGTCTACAAGGAGCCGGTAAATTTGGTGGTGGGGCAACTGAAGGTGGATCAGCCCCACGACTAGCTGGCCTTGAGTTTTCACCGTCGCCCTGGTAACCTGCTTCTAAACTTGTGATGCTAGTCACCGAAGTAACGAAGCTTACCGGGACTACGGATCCTCTCACAGGTTCAGCAGGTTTTGGATCTAATGGAAGTTCCTCCGGTGATGGTGTACGCTCGCTTGAACCTTCTTCCGTTGGTTCAGCATCAACTGATGGTCTTGAGGCTGAAGCTCGAGTCAGAGCTAATCTTGAACCTCCGGAACCAGTTAGATTCTCGCAGGATGGTGTCCTGGAGCATTCCAGCGCGACCGTAAAGTCGGTCATCTGGTCAGGCGTCAATATACCAAGACTCTCGTCGTGCTCGAAAGAGTTTTGTTTATTAAGCATCAAATAGTGCGATGGTGTACCGGATGTGTTATCTTTATAGGGACCCAAGCTGGCATCTCTGAGACAGCTGTCGCTTACGTCCTCAATCCTGTTGTTCAACGTGCCAGTGGTTTCGAGCAAGCTGTATCAGAATAAAAACGTGTTATACTTGAAAGGTGATCATAAAACTAATAAGAACCTATAATTTTATTTATTTATGATACAATTTATTTCATTTTCGTTTATTTTTTATGTTTTCGGTCACTTAACAGAAATAATATAGACGTTAATAAGGCAGCGAATTATAAATGGAAAAAGAAAATTATTCGAAATCCAACTTTAAAAATGAATATGTATATATAATCATAATAAAAGCAACAACTTTCGTAAAACACATTAATTAATGTAAAATAATTCCTATCTCTAATTAAATTTAATCTTTTCAGCTATTCACCCAGAAATAAGCAAAACGGAAGATAATATATTTTGAAAAAATGTTATGAAAATTCAACTTATTTTTCCGTGTCAATAAAAAAACCATGATATGACAAGTTTTTTAAGGAAAGCAATTGATGATTTTGTTTCATACCTGAAGAAGTTATTCTTTTCTTCACTTAAATAAACCAACTTTTGCACATCATTTTCTTCGATGTCCCAGACAGGAGATATCGCGAAAATTGCGTTCCCCGTGTTTCCTTAAATGAGAAAAAAATAAAATTTACAAAACGATTAGTATTGTCTTAAAAAAAAAACACGTGTGTTCATTATTGTTACAAAAAATTACATAATTTCGTGTAATTACCTGAAGACAAAGGTGTTGACGTAGCCCGGTTAGGACACTTTAAATTAGGTATTGAAATATCGTCTTCCCCATTCACTGATTGCATACAACTAAGAACAAGAGATCGGCGACGACCAGTACCAATTTTTGTTCCTCCTAAAACCCTTCCTTTGGGAAAAAACGATGGTCGAGCCGCCCGTGGTAGCGGTATGCGGCTTTCCCCTACGTTCTGCAACCAGACAATCGTTTCTGTTAATATATATACAATTTCACGGGGTTTTGCTCAGCGCTTATTGTATATTACTCGATCAATATTTCTAATCAAAAAGGTCATCTATAAAACGGTAAATAAATAAAAATTTTTTTAGGGATTAACGATCGTATAATTTTTTACTTGTATTTTATAATTAAATACTAACTATCTCTTATTAATATGATTTATTTGTTTAATTAGAATGATTAAATTGAATATTTTTTGAGAGCATGTATGAACATATACAAACATATACAAGTCACTTGAGAATAATAAAATTATTAGTGAAACGAAATAGAATAGTCGACCTATTTCCAGAATGCTATGAAAATAAATTGCGTTATTGAAACAGCGGACTATACATGTTTTTCACTAGATGACATCATATAATTTCCCAAAGGTAAGAAACCTTTGAGACCCTTGAAAATCTTTAAAATTTACTATGTTTTTCAAGGGCAATCGTAACAGTTTGACCCGTGGATCATCAGCGTGCAGAGTCCGTTGCCCTTGGCCCATCTCCAAATAAAACCCTCGGTGCCGAGGTGAATCAGAAGTGTCTCCAACACTTGGTTAATTTAATTTTAGTTCTCGTCAACGACATTTCCCACCCCGCCTTCCTCGAAGCATTACTTTTGCCTGTACTACTTCGTTCCCTCTTCCCGAATTTGCTTTCTTTCTTTCTTTCCTGCGTAAGAATGAGCATAACTCGTTTCCTCCTTATCCTTCATAGTTTGTCGTTCACGCGTAAAACAAGCATAATTAACATTGTTAAGACGAAAAGATATTTAAAAGTTTTTCAAACAATGTGTCGGTTCATCTGAAGTATGTAACATAATTTATAAATTTCACAATTTCCTCAAACCGAAAACGAAATAGTTCTGAACTATTCCCGAAATTTTCACTGTGAATAAACTTAACCACCAACATGAATCAAGAAATTTGCTCAAATTAGACTGATACGCGCCATTTGATTCAACTTATCGTAATTATTACGTAGAGAAAGAGAAAAAGAGAAAGAAAGAGTCTTATGAACCAGTCGTCCAGAGGATCGACTTAAATAGATTACATGATTAATCAACATAGTAGGTACCCGAGGATAAATCGCTCACATCGCGACTTGTTCGATCATGGCGTAGCATCTTCGTAATGCAACCGGATACACAAGAAGAAGAAGAAAAGAGAGAGAAAGATAGGATTAGAATAGAAAGATAGAAAGAGAAGATATGTTAAAGGAGTACTAATAATAGTGTTACTGATGCTCTGCCTGAAGCGAAGAAAACTGGGTATATGCGAAGAGTTGAAGGAGAGTTGGAGGAGAGTGCGTTCACCGGCGACGACCCTGTTGGACGACGTTAGATCTGAGAACTGGGTTAGCTGACATAGCTACATTTCAATTCGAAACCCCCTTTAAGACGTGAATTTTGTCTACTCTAGTAATATTATACATCTTTCCTTTTATTTAAACACATGTTCACGATGCCAACATTTTTCCAATAACATTGTCTCTAGCAACGTCCGCCATTTTGGTACCCCTTTTTCCTCATTGAATACAATATTTCCTTACATAGATGACGATGTGAAAAAGTACTTTAAAAATTCTCATCAAAATAGAATAAACTCATTGTGAACATGTATAACTCATTGTCAGTTGAACTCGGTAATGACAGGGTTCTGTTAAGTTCTTCGTTACCAATGTTTCCAACGACTTCAGGTTGTTTGTTTGCAACGCATGTACTATGAATTACGTAATAGCCTTTTTTTCGTCACCGCAGCATCAATGGATGCTACGTTAATTAGGAAGCTAAACAGACTTTGGGTGTGCCATTATTACAACTCTCATATGTTTCCTCGATTAAAATTCGTCAAATTGTCCTTCAGAAAAGGAGAGACCATTGCATTTAAGACATTTAGTACTATTTAAGCAGCCTACTATTCGTTATTATTTAAATGCATTTATGGCATCGTAAGAAAGATATTTTTGACGATGATTGTCTAACTTCTTGAACGTTCTCGCCAATGCCTCTACGACACACCGTGGAGTAACTCGAATTACATAGTTTTTCTTCTTGCTCACGTATTCGCGCAAGCGAGTTACGCCAAGCAATTAAATATACCGTGTGACGTATACCTAGTCGCAGTTCCGCATATGACCTTGAGAACTTTCCCATCGTGTTAATATTACAATTCCTCCATAAATTATTTCTTACTATTAATATTATTATTATACTACTCCGAAAAGTTGATCTTAAGCGTAAACAACCTTTCGTTCGATGACGATATCAATCGATCGATCTATTCAAATGTCATGGCCACCAAAATTATGATTGAATAGATGCATAAATTTTTTTTAAATGATTTTATATCATCTTCTTTTTTCACCGTTGCCATCGTCTTTGTCACTGTCGTCGTCGTCGTTGTCATCGTCGTCTAGCACAGTAGTGCACAAACTATTTTCCTATACAACTCCCCATTTCGTATAAAATTTGATCGCTACCCCTGAATAGACACAGTACACAATGTTTATTTTTATAAAAATTATTTTATCATTTCACTATTTTAATGATACCTGATACTTGTTCAAGAATAAGCTTATATTTTGTATTGTACAAAAAATTTCTATAAATTTGGCAAGAAACTCTTCTAGGGGTCGCGACTCCCGATTTGCGCACCACTGGTCCTAGAGGAAAGAAAACGTGAACGGAATAAAGAGGCGTCGAGCAAAGGCCAGGCCAAGCGTGTAAGTTTATTCCATTAGACCTCAATTCATACCAATTCGAGCCGCCCACCCAGCCGTCGCATCTTCTTCCTAAGAGACAATAAGACCACGATGTTAACCCCTTTGCATTGCTCCTTCTCCTTTGTCGGTCCACATTTGAATAATTTCTTCTTGATACTAGCAATTTTTCTTTTCTTTTTTTATCAACTGTATTCTATGGAAAAAGTGAATTCATATTTGTTATAAATAACAAATCAACCCCTCTTTACTCACCTGCCTCACACCCAACAAAATTATTATTATAAATAGATGTTAAGTCAGTAAATTTAATTATATTCCCTAGTAGCACAAAATATTGAAAAATATTGAATATATGTGTATTCAATATTTTTCAATACTTAGTGTTACTAGGGTTGTTGGTAATTAAAACATATATATGTCCTTTTGAAAATAATTTTAAATAAAAAATTTTGTTCCAATGTTTGCAAAGTTTTTGTTCGAGAAAAAATAAAATTGTATTCTTTGTTGTTAGACAAGCTTGTATGAAATATGTAACCATTATTTTATTTCAAGAAATGACTAACAACTTTTTTTATTATTTTATACCGATCACTTTTTCCAACAATGAATTAATAAATAATTATCTAACGTTTCGATTGACCGCTTTCGAGATCGTTTTTATCGATTATTTATGTTGTGCATTAGATAAATTCACGATATAACGGAATCTCGCTCGACCAATGAATTTAATGAAGAAAAAACAAAATATCGCGAATATTCCATAAGTTTCTTGGTTAGTTTACTTCTTGATAAACTCGGCCTTGCTTAGTGGCGTAGTAAAGAAATTGCGTACATTGTCACCTCGGTTGACCTTATGTCGACTAACGATCGATCTAATTACAATATTCATACTTGATGCTTAACTTATCCCCTTAAACCTGTCTAAACGCCTTAGAAGTTAATAGAAGTTTTAATTAAAAACCTTGACCAAAGTACGAAATACCTGTAGACTCGTTGTAAAGAAAAAACAAAACTTTTTTAAACGAGAAGCATCACGAAAAAAATGAAATTAATCGAATGTCTTTTAGTTTTTGTGCCAAGCGTTTACATTACCTCGTAAATATTTCAAAAGACACAAAAATAAACGATAACAACGTAGATAGGTATACTGTCGTCGAAAGAGAATAATTTTTGCTGACATTATTTTTAACATTTCTGCTGAGTTTATATTTTTTCTGTTAGATATGATATTTTTTGTAATTATGAATACATTCATTTTGAATTCACTTATTAATTCTAGCTATGAATAAATTTATGTTTTTATATAAATTTCAAGTCAATTTATTTAAGTCAATAGTATAATTAATTACTCTTATCTAAATATATATATTTAATAAACGTAAAAATTGAAAAAATAGATTCTTCTATATCTCACAAAATTTCAAAGTTAATTTTATTAGATTTTAATTATAATACACACATAGATACCCTTTAATATTAAATAAAATTGTCTGATAATATCTATTAAACTTTTTGTAATGTCTATACAGCTTTCTTACAATTAATAATTGTGACTAAAAGGCAAATGAAATTAAAATTCTTAAAAAGCGATAAAGTTCAGAAATAATTGGGTATCTTTAAGTTTTGCGTAGTAAATGTCTAAAAAGGAAAAGGCCAAAAGACAAAAATATTATAAAAATATAGACATATTGTCGATTAGGTTTGCTTTTTATTGGGGAGTACACTAAGAGATATTATTTCAAAAAGAATTGTGATGAGAATAAAATATTCGAATACGTAGAACTACTCAGACGAAGAGCACAAACAAAATCTATTATCGTGTTTCGCGGGAGTCGTGCCTAGATCGACGAGAGAGTGCGAAATTTTAGGTCGACCGAGTAGCGGCTTTAGAGAGATACCGCGTTGTATGTATTTATGTATGTATGTCGACGCCACGAAAAAGAGAAAAACGAGAGAGAGAGAGAGAGAAAATATTTCCTATCTTTCTTGATCCAACGCACGTAACACATGCTTTAAGATCATCACAAGTCGCATAACTTCAACTTGTCGTAATTTCAATGGAATTGATTACCACACCTGTACACCATACACCTGGACTGTCATCTCATACCGTATAAATTATATCAATTCGATGAAATTAATTCTCTATGACCTAATTTTGATTCAGATATGAAACAATTATATAATGCGAAATTTATAGTACAGTTTATATAGCTCTGATGTAAGTAATTATTCCATATTAAATATAACTTATACGTTAGTTAATATAAGGTAAGTATTAATGGTTAGACGAATAAATTAAATGACATGCATAAATACATGATTTTAAAGTTACGTAACGTTATGATATGTTAAAGTAAGAATAAACGTATAGATGGAATATCTCTTTGTTGCTTATTTTGATGTCATTTACCGTACTATTCTTATCGATCATCTTCTATCAACTTTAAGCCATCGATAAATAGCCAAGCCTGAAGGCATATCCTGTGCTAAAGTATGTTGTGAAAGCCGTTAATTATGCAACGTTTCTCAAAGAAGAATTAAAAATGCACAAGTTCGAAAAGTAACTTGTATATACGCTCTATTTATGGGCCTTTCGTTTATCCGTTAGCTCTCTATTAGTTTTTTTATTGTTCATCTGTTTTCTTTTTTTTTATTAAAATTTTTATTTTCGTTGTGACACGAGTGCATTGTCATCGTAAAATGCATAGATCGGTATACAAACGATGTTGTAATTGCATTCATGTGTTAATAACGTTATGTAAATTTAATATTCACGACTAAACGGCCTGAAAATTTTCTATTCTTTTTCAAGTATCGGTCAAGAGTTGTAAGTGTCACGTTTGCAAGACGTACGAACGGTAACAACGCAAAATGAATATTTCATAGACGATGGTCCGTTATTATTACTAAAAACATGTCTCGTCGATAGGTTCTGAAAAAAATGACAACACGATCTAAGAGAATCCTCTCTCTCTCTTTCTCTTTACCGAGAAATACTTGAAACGTTTGTAATAAGAAAACGTTGCGATTTCTAAAATCAAACCGAAGCGAAACGAAACGAAACGAAACAAAGTAAAGTCGTTCCGTGAGCTCGATGATCAATGCATTTCTTTACACGCGAAGTAATATCAATTGAAAAAGAAATTAGAAAACTGGATTAGAAATGCATACGCACGTTTTGTTGTTTTATTTTCTACGCATCTGTATAACTTATTTCTTAATTAAAAATGCACGAAGTAAGGTGGGTAGTATAGCACCAATGTGAAAAAAATTCTTGGTCATGCTTCATATCACGTGACATTGACACGTGCAACGTTACTCCTTCTTTTACTCAGGTAATTCATTTCAAGTACACAACGTATCAAAATAAGATGTAACGTTTTAGGATGGTGCATTTACAAGTTCTTCTATATATGTATAAAAGAAATATTTACACATTCTTCGAGATTATACTTATCTCGACAAAGTATTATTCTTATCTTTTCATCATTTTTCAACTAGCTAATTTATTTTTACATACCAATGATTTATTCTTTCCGTAATATTAATTCTTGTTTCTGCTATTAAAATGCTTCTCATTTATATTCCAGGGTTAAACACTTGTCGCACACATAAGCGTGTAATATTTATCGATTAAAAATGTCACTCGAATATTATCATTGCACTTCCTGACACCAATCAAGAAAAATTCAAAATTCCATCTTCTCTTATCTATCCAAAGAAAACAGAAAAATAGATCAAAACATTCCTTACACTCGTCTTTTACGATAATAATTTTTTCATTAACTATACGTCCAAGATATAATAATTTATCTATACACCGATATAAAAAAAAATCAATTATTTGCACAAGCTAGAAATAATTCTAGCAACGACACGATCGATCACTTGCGTAACGAACATAATCGATAAGCAAAACACACGAGGATAAACATATTACGACGAATTCGATAAAACAATAACACTTAGGTAGGTTTATTACTGAAAATAAATATATGTAAAACATGCAGACGATTATGACTGAATTTTCACTAAAAACTTATTCTTCCAGTTGAAAAAATAAGCAAACAAAAATAATCAAAAACGCTTCCTTGAAAATGTACTTTGAACTAATCTATTGAAAGACTCTTTTCATATTTTAGGGATAGTTGATGCCATAAATTAAAAAAAATATCTTCTTACATTAAATCGTAAGCGAAGAATAAACTTTCACACTTAATCTTTGAATAAAAAAAATTTCAATGAAAAATTGGAATCCATTTTTCCTGGTTGTCCTTTAAATTTTAATCACCATTGTAGTCCGTATTTCCTTCGTGCAAATAATGTCCTTAATGGACTCACCAGTAATAGGTGTAGTAAAGAAAGGAAACATAAATCAATGTAAAACCTACCACATTGTATTATCCTGCACGGTAGATTAATTCGAGCCAAAAAGGAAGATTTTCACTTGTCTCTAAATTATTTAACTTTCTTAGAAAAACTTTCCTTCTTCACTGTTGTCTTCGAATTTAAAACTTGTAGTAAAAATGAGATATTAAGAATGAAAGAGTTAAACAGTGTTAAAGAGAGAGACCAATAGACAGACAGAGAGGAAGAAAGATTAAGAGAGAAAGATTAAAAAGGACAGAAAGAAATAAAGAAAGGAAGAAAGGAAGAAAGAAAGAAAAAAAGATAGAAATAGAATCGATAAGAGAACGATAGTGAACAAGGCTCGTACGACAATGAAACGGATTCGCTCGATGATCTCTGGCTTCTCCACCTATATGCCACCACTATGTCCACCCATCCACTATAACACTTTACTATACTCTACTACTATACATATACACATACACACTAATAATGCATCTACGTAAACGGGAATGCTCGTTGCGTACGATACAAGGGAGAATAACGAGAGATTCGTGTACGCACGTATTCTCTATCTTTTTCCATTTCCAGTCCGTCCTGACACTACTCTCCTCGACGGCACCAACGTTATTACTATTCTCCTGAAACGCGCCGTTTCTGCATTCACCGGCCCGTGAATCCGTATGCGAGTCGACGCATATATGCTGTATGTATGTATGAATGTATATACGTGTATAACACACTCTCTACAAAGTCGAGGCTCTGCTACGCTAAGCGTCATCGTTCGCATGAGGAAAGTTCTCTCTCTCTCTCTCTTTTTCTCCTTACTCTCTTGTCTTTTTTCCTTTCTTTCTATCTTTCTTCCTTTCTGTTTGCCTTTGAGATAGGCTACGGCCATGGAAACACCTCTCTTTAATCTTCAAACGATAGGACTTTACGCCTTCAAAATGTTATTTCTACTTATCGAAATAATTTTTACAAAACAAGGGAGAATCGATTTGATTTAATCTTATACAAGGTATATACGTGCATAGAAATGCATTGATTTTTGATGTACGGTACATATATATATGTATATATGTATGTAAAACAGAATGCGAATCGTAATATGTTTCCGCAAGGACGACGAGGTGCATTGTCCATTATCGATCTTGTCAGGGCTCGAAGATATTCTCGAGGTGAGCAATAGAAGCAACCGCCAATGTCAGAATACGGTAAGGTGATATATATCATGATACATCGAATAGAAAATCTTAATATTTCATAATTTATCGCATATGTAGAACAAACTGATAAATACAAGGAATCACATTTTAATCAAAGAAAAATGAATCTTTCATTTTATTTTGGTTAATTTGGCTTCGAAATATTGTCCTTTATACCGTATACAATATACTGTAAAATATAATAAAATACGATTAAAGAAAAATATTATTTGCTATATTGATTTTATAATACTTTTATATCGGTTATAACAAGGCTACAAAATATTAAATGTAAAATATCGAGTTTTAATAAAAAATAAATAACGAAACTTTAGTATTTGTTATTTTAATAACTAAAATACATACAGTTCTTCGTCCAACAGCCATCATCGAGTTAAAGTAATAATTTTGTTCGCGAAAACGTTAACGCGCTCACTTCCGTTAAATCTCGAATCTCTCCCGAGAGAAATTCCAACCTAATAATAATCCACGTGCTCCAACATATTACCCAAACTAATTCCTCCCATCCTGATTATTCGAATTCTCCTAATTGGTCAGCTAGTTGGGTACCATGATTGAATGCGGACGAGCTCGTACCGCGCGCTTAGAGAGCATAATCGATCACTAAACAGGAACGGCAGCTCGAAATATAATGCGAACAAGAGCAATTCAATTACCTACCAACTAATTCACAATTAACAACATTAATTCGTTATCATTCGAATGCGAAAGACTCTTTTTGTTTTCTCTTTTTTTTTGTTGTTGAATTTTACAAGGATATTATTCGCATGAAAGAAATCAGATTAAAAAGTGATTATGATTTAAAGGATGACTCGGAAAAATACATACAAATTTTCTATTGAAATTTCTATTAATCGAAGAAAAAGTGTGAAGGTTTGTGCTTCGTTTATGATTAATTTAAATGCAAGAAGATATTTTCTAAAAATGTATCGTATTTACTACATGAAAAATATGAAAAGAGTCCTTTTATGTCCTTTTTCGTATAACTTTTGGTACAATCTTTTGAAAATTATATGCGTCGAAACGATCGGCAAATTTACAAGCGAATAGGAAAATTCTTTAAATCGATAATATGTTGCAAGTAATATCGAAACTTCGAGTATACTGTTTTTGCCGTCGATCGTTGCTATACCACAAAACGATAAGACTGAACAACACACGCTTGACGTATAAAGCCACGTACGTATATACTAAAAACATGTATCATAGGTCATATGACTACATTCTTTTCTTTATGAAATAATGTATAATACTTATATTTCTTATCACCTAAGAAGATATGGTCGCATCGTATCCGAACGCGACCATAACAATAAACTAAATAGCAATATCAAACTACTACAATAAATAAACAATCGAATGATATGCGAATGCATGAATATGCGATTTTCTAAGCTATTGATAATAACCTAAATTTAAATGATAGCTATATGACATAGCTTAAATAGACATGTTTTAAATGCATGCAATTTGAAAAAAATTACAAAACGTATGAATTTTTTAACAATATGCAATCATGTTGCATTCTCTATACTTAATTTTGACCTTATTTGTAAATTTTAGGGGCCTGTGTGTTGCTTGTTTTATTTTTCTCATAATATACACTTCAAATTTTTGGAAGAATTGTTTTGTTTGAGAAATACTTGATAATAACACCCGAGGTATATATTGTTTAAATTATTATCGATTTATTGTCTTTTCTTTTTCTTTTCGTCTAAAATGAGATAAGATTTTCTGAGGCGCTAAAAATCCACTGTTATCTAGTAAAGATAATATACACTTCTTATCACATACTATACATACATTTAAATTACTGTTACACTTAACGCTATCATTCCTTAAATCGATTTTTATTGATTTACAGTGCTTCTCAATGTAGGTTAATAACGAGGAACTTCGTGTTATTTCAATATAGTTTAACGGATAAAATCATTAAAGAAGATTTTTTGATGTTGTCACCGATCGCCATATAAAACGAGAATTAATGGAAGAAATCTACGTAGCGATATATCTGATACTTCCTTTATCTGTTAATCGTCAATGTCATGGAACAAAACAGTTATTTTAATATAATTACCAGGACGACACGGCGTTACGGTGATTATAATTAAATCACATTAACGCGATAGCATGAGCTAAATGTAATTTCACGAAAGCAAGTATAACGCTCAAGATTAAATAAGCCATGCAATTTTAAGCCTTATTACGAAGGTTACTCCAGTTCCTTCGTAAATAATATTAAGGAGTCCTTCTAGTCATAAATTTTGAACAAGCCAATTATTTTTGTTTATACATATATCAATTATATGTATAATACATACTTTTTAGAATATAATACAAAAGTCCTAATAAGAAATTTTCGTTATTTTCAAGTTGGAATGGAGCCATATCTGAAAACGCTACCATAAATTTCAAATGCGTTTCTTTCGAAACATAAATTTGTCAAGATTAAAAAGTTAAAAATAAAACTACAAAAACGATTGCGCTAAAATTTCTAAGCGTTGTTATGTACACTATTAGCTCTTAAATAAATTAAACTTATAGAAATATTATAACTACCTAATTAATTATCAATTATAAAAAAAAAAGTAGTACATTTCTTATCTCAATTTTGTCAATTTTTACCATTATTTTTTTATGCAATAATGACAATCATATAGAGCATGAATTTTCTCAAATTTTTCTCAAATCGATAAAAATATACAAGAAATCATCTATTCAAATTACTGGGAGTTTTCCAAAGGCGTCCTATTGGAAGCAGCTACTTTTGTTCGATAAAATCCTGTTTTTCTTTTTATAAAATTATTTTTTATAAGTAAAAAATATATAATAATAATAAGGCGTAATAAAATCTCAATATCACGTTTATATTGAACAATATAAATTTACAAAAATACTTTTATTGAATGTGTCGCTTTATTACAATGACACCTTAATAAACAAAAAAAAAAAGAAAAGAAAAAAAACTTCTTACGATCTTCTTAAATTGATGTCATGATAAAAAAAAATGTAAAGATCATTGGTCTCTCTTAAAAGAGTATCTACTTGTCACCGGAACTCCATGAGGAGTTCGTAAATGTCGTTCATGAGTATCGGTCCTCTCGTTCCTTAAATACCGAACTTTTTAATTTATTTTATCGCTTCATCACATTTTTTTTTACTATGACCAACCTCATATCCACGTCACCAGCCGTGAATTTTATTGGCACAACCGAATTTCGAACAGTATTCTCATTTCCGTTCACTTATCCTACAATCCTTCTTGAATGATTTTTAACCCATTACAACCAAATTACGAGAAATATTTCATGTTATATTTCATGTTATACATATTAATTAAAAATTAGTATTATCCGATAATTGATGAAAGAAATGTATATTTTCTGATACTAAATTTAATATTTATAAACTATTTATCCAAATAATCTAAATTTATATTTATATCTATTGAAAATATATAAAATAAAACAATATCTAGTCCACAATTAACAAATAAAATATATAATATTATATAAATATTAAAAACTACCTTTTATTATCATCTCTTTTTCTGTTTTTTTATGACAAAACGATTCTTAATAAATAAAAAACCAGCAAAATCAGGACGTTTGACTGTTTCAACGTGTCCTCAAAAGCACCTACCTAATTCAAACACAATTATATTCTCGTTCACGGGTAGTTTAACTGCGGCCATTATACGAAGGTCGGTTCTGTTTTTTTTTTGGTTCTATTGTGATGTGACACACCTATCGATTTTAGGATCGAATTCGTTTCATTTTGCGGCTACCATTTGACGATATATCATGCCCGGTCCTCTTATATACGTCCCTCAATGTGTAAAAATCCTACGAGAAGACCTTGAGTTACCTCTCCCTATTAGCTTCAACATATATATATATATATATATATATATATACGTATACACATTGTATGTAACTACGAATAAACATCGTATAGCCGCGGATCGGTAACTTCATGTTGAGTAAATACATGCAATGTTTTCTCGTGGGTTTTCTCTTTTTACCCGAGAGATTTATTCCTGAAAATGTCTCTTTTTCATGTATTTTTCATTATTACTGGAATTTTTTACTCAATTTTACGTGTACAGTAAATTTCCGTATAACGCAAATTACTATACTTGCTATATAATAAAATGTAGAAATTGTTCGAATATAAAAATTAACTTTGTTTAAATTAAGTATTAACAAATAACATTGTTGTCTTCATCGCTACCGATTTCTTCAATATATCCTAAATTGTTTCTTTTTCTTTTTTAATTTTTACCACTTTGTTATAAAAAAAAGTACACGATAAATAAGAATTTTACTTAATATTTATACCAAATACACATGTTCCAGTGAACTAATAGTAAATTATTTCATGGAAATAAAATTTCAAATATTATGTTATACGAGAATAATCTTCATGCAACACGATTTTCTACAATTTAAAATTCATATAACGCGTAATCTATTAACCATTTTATACTAAGAGTCTACTTCTTATATATGTATATCAGTTTTTCTATAAACGATCGATCGAATGACCCTTGAATGCTCCGTTTTCCTTTTTTTTTAACCGATCGATTTACCTCGATAACGAATGTTCGTTAAAATCGATTATAATGTTCAAATAACCAGGAATTAGATTATATTTCCGAGAAAAATTTGTTTGAAAAAGAAGAGAGAGCTTTTCTTTTCTTCGCAATCTTTTTTTCTTATTTACAAAATTAATTTGTAATTAGTGATATTTGGAGTAAAAGGACAGCTGAAATTTTACATCAAATGTATTACACGCTTCTACTATTCCACATGATAATATAATAATAATGAAAACGCATAATGGATTTTGCATCGATCCTGAACAAGAATAAAGCCATAAACATTCTTATAACCAACTGTAAAAACTTATCCGGAAACGTTCGATCGCAAATGTCGGACACGGAGGGTGCATTCTACGTTATTGATTTCGTGTCGTGTACATTGAAAACTTCAAACGCTTGTCGTCGTTTTCAAAGAGAAAGAGTGAAAGAGAGAAATATACATATGATTAATATGTTTTCGTTAAATATTTTCAATTGACCTTACTTCTCTTACAATTAGAATTTGTATTTTTTATCTGCATAAATAACGATAAGTTGTGAATATATGATTTACCCATCAACCAATGTACGTCAGAATTAAAATACAAATATATTAATAATATAATCGAAGAAACAATTATTTTTTCATTAATATTGAGTATTAAAAAAATTGTCATCGATTTGAAAATAATCAGACAATGATTTATTCGAAACAAAAAAAGTCTGAATGAAAAATTTATTAATATAAATATATTTAACATTGATTATTTTAAAATTAAAAAAAAAAAAAAAAAATTGAATGACAGAGAAATATTTAAATTAATAAATATTAAAATAAATAATATTTACACACATATAAGAAAGAATGATAAATAACGAAAATATGAATAAGAGATTGCAAATGATCGTTGTTTGTGCAACAAAATACTTGCGGTCCTCGGCTTTTTGAACGTACATCGAAGACCGACTACGTGTTGACTGTACAAAGTATACGTACAACATGCTTATCGATCACAAAAAAGTATGTACGTGGTTGCTACACACAACGTGTATGCAGAATATTTCGTGCATCCTTCTCATATAATATATACATATTAACATACATACATATAATTTATAGATATGGACAACATACGCGACGAAGCAGTTTAAGCGCGTGAAAATAAACTCTTAGAATCATTAAATCTTAATAGAAAAGTGGAAACACGTGATCAAAATATTATATCAGATAGAATCGTTAATCTCTCAAACGGAAATTTACTCGACTGTATATTTAAAAGATAATAACAATATTAATCATTCTCAAAAGCATTCGTGATGATTTCTACGAAAAATTAATAATAATAATAATAATAATAATAATTACTATTATTATCACTAGATATACCAGACCAGTCATTTTGACTGGTCAAGCCATTTCAATTCAAAATTTCAACTTCATGTAACATTTGATTTCTGTAAATAATTAAGCGTTTTGTTATTTAAAAATGTCTATAAGTCCATTTATCTATTAAAATTATTATTGTTAAACATTTTTTGTTACTTTTTAAGAGTAAATAAAGACTGGAAGCCTCAAAAAGCATTTTTTTAGACACCAGTCATTTTGACTGGTACGGTAGAAATAGGTATACTGAAAATGGTGATATATCTAGTATTATTATTATTATTTCATTCAAATTAAAATTATTTAAATCATTATTTCTTTCATAATTCAATAATTAATACCTTAAAAAAATATTTACAAAAAAATAATCGATTTAATTAATAAGTAAGAGACTGGCATTGAAGTGTCATTTTCTCAACACGAAAACAACGGTTCTGATACATCGCATGAGAGGAAAACGCTCGAAGACTCTCCAAATGCTTTTTCCCGCGTTCGAGCGTTGGCCACTTCGATGATCGTTAATAATAGAGCACTCGTTGTTTTTATCGTCGAAAGCAGACCTGCTTCTTGGTACACGTTGCGGGTGAATTAGAAACCTATTACTTTCACGTGTGTCTCAAGATAAAGATAAAAAAAGAAAGAGAGAGAGAATGAAAGTAAGAAAAAGATAAAGAGACTATATTTACAAATAGATCTTAAGAGTTAGTTATTTACATAAGCTTAAATCAAGAGATTAGGTATTTAAAAATGGAGGATGACATCTGCCATTCGTTGTCGAATCCTTTCGCGTCTTGCCAACGAAACACACCCTGTTTACCAATAGGATCTCTAAACGTTCCATAATTAATTGCTTTAGATTTACTATGATCCTTAATCGTTTATTATCCTTGAACGAAAATTTCTACCACATTCCTTTAGTTCCTCTCGAAATGGGTCGATCGAAGTACACCGATACAAAATACATATTCCAAGAACATTCCTAACCCTTCTATCGAATCAATGACGCCCACGCTCGAGTGGAAATCATTAAAAAGAAATAAAGTAAAAAGCTTTTTTCTTCGATCTTTTTATTCGAATGAAAATCAGTTAGAAGTCCAACGCCTTTTACGTGAGTTTTAATAATGCAGTTCTGCACGCCATTATCGGACAAGTGCATTCACAGTTCTATGTCTTCGAAATTTATCCTCATTGAATGGGGGTAATGATTTATGATTTTAATAATATTCAGTTTTTTTTTTATAATAGAAAATCGAGTATAGAAAATATATAGACATTACTTTCTTCTAAAAAGAAGAATTACATGTCGCGTGTTAATAAAATAAATATTTAATCGTTCCTGTCATTTGATATAATTGAAATATGTTTCAAATTTAACCTATTATATAGGTTATATATAGATATTATATATAGATATAAAGTATAACAAAATAAATAACCTCGACGTTATCTACAGCGATTTGATTAAAAACTGATACGAGATACACCTTAACTTTCAAAAACGAGTTATTTCATCGAAGAATATACAAAACTTTCATCAAGATAAAAAGAAGTTATTAATAAATAATAGAAAGTTATAAGATATTATACAATGCTAATGAAATATTAATCACCAGAGTAAAAAATGTATTATTTGCTTGAATTCAAAAAATAACAAAAAAATAAAAAAAACACATAGAACTTTGTGTTGAACTTAATATATGCTACAAATCAATCAGTCCTATTGAAGTCAAAGAAAACTATATAAATGATAAGAGAAAATACATAGATGATAATAAAATAAATATTCCCTAAACTCATGAAAATGCTAATAAGGTCGAGACTTACCTTAGCCATCTCGCGTCCTATTCGTAGGGAAAATTTATCAAAGTGATGCACCACCAGTCAGGCTCCAACTTCCGGTCAGGTGTTGACTCTCTCGAGTGGGCCTCACCGAAACGGAGACTCGCGTTCTGCAAAAGGCGGATGAACGATGATTGATCCTCGAATTCATTCCTCGTATTTAACGGATATTTCGTTAATCTAATATATTATCGCGATTGGTCACGAACGATTTGATCACCAGGTGATCAATTAATTATCAAAAAATTAATTAAAAAAATAAAATGAATAAATAAGAAAAGAGAAATAGAGAGATAGAGATAGAGTAGCTAACGAGAGAAAAACCGAGGAGCCACCCTCTAACGCTCGATCGTGGCGCGTGTGCGCCTGACTTTTCTCCGTGTGTCCTAGTAGACGACGGCGTCGATTCCAAGCAAAATTCACTTCTCTTGCGACTCTGGTCTCGCGCAGCGACGCTTCACCGACGTCGGCGTCGCCGAGAACGACGCTCGTTATTGATCGGGGCCCGTCGTTGAGCGTCGGAGGCGTCGTTGCTCCCCGTTCGAAGCTACTACTAATACTAGAAGTGGGGATAGGGGTGGGAGGTGGGGGTGGAGATGCTGAAAATCCAGGTGGAGGTGGTAATAGCGATGATACTACTCGTGGAAAATCGGACAACGTAGTTTTCTCTTTCTTTCTTTCTCATTCTTTTCTCTACTTTCTCTTCCGAGAGGGTTGGCGCCGTTTCAATGAAGAAGAGAAGAGACCTCGATGGATCTCTTCTCTTTCCGGTCCTAAAAGGCTTCTCTCTTACAAAGATTTTGAAAGATTTTAAGCTAACGGAATGAGAACGAGAAAGTTCATCTTCTTTTTTTTTTAATAACGATTATTTTAATCATTTTTATAAGAATTTAATCTACATAAAAGAAAAATTGTTCATTTATTCTTATAACTATTTTTGTACTTGGGATAAGTTTTATTAACGATTCAATAACCATCCTTTTTTTTCTTTCCTTCTTACTAATTGTAAGTTTCAAAGATTTTTAAAATAATGAAATCTAATTTAAAAAAAATTGGATTTAAAAAAAAAGATATGTATATATATTTAAATGATGTTAATGTTTATAAGAATTACACGTGAGAATTAAAATACAAAGATTTAAAATATTAAGATCAATATAGAAAAATTGTAAAGTCTTTTTAAATGCAACTACTGCGCTGAAGATCCAGCTAAATAATAAATATTATTAAGCAAGATATAAAAACAACTTATATAGCTAATATTTCACGCGATTATCATTTTTTCTTATCGAAGTCCCTAATACTCCCTGTAAAGTATTTTTCTTTCTAAATCTCAGAATTTATTAATTTAAATAAAATTAAATTAAACTATGCAGCAGTAATTGATTGATTGTTCATCATCTATTGTGCGAGTACAAATAAATAATTCCGACTAATGGGACACTCATGCCTATAACTATTATGACTGGAAAGAGTTAAAATTAAACACAGCCTTTGTACGAAATATATACATCACAACTATATATTCTATGTGTCCGGAAATAATTTCGATTCCAGGACAATGGTTCTTTTGTGCGTTTTATATACGCTGCTTCGAGTCTCTCCTAAGAATGAAGATCAAATTTGGATCCAGTGAATACATATGTTTCCCCCTTTCTATGACTCGATAATTTCTTCGATAATATTTACAAGATAATATTTGGTATATCGTTCGTGGAAATAACGATTAAATTATATATTATTGATTTGGTTGTTACGTTGGATATTTGATAATAAAATCTGATAAATATTTCATTGATATTATTGATAAAAATATAATATTATCTACGAAAATATATCAAACAATGATGATGATAACATTACATTGCGATAATATGACACGCAGCTTTTAACCATTGTTTCGGCATTCGAGAAAAAAACATACACAATATATTATTAAAAAAATGTTTTCTTTCACATCACGATACCGTTCCTATTTTTGTTTCGTAAGTGGGATTTACCATTACCTTGCATGTTACTCGTAAGTATATGCGGACGCACGCTCGAATGATTTGAAAAAGTCAAATTGTTAGATACAACGAAAATCGCTAAAATCGTTTTTTTCTTTTTCTTCCTTTTTCCCCCTTTTGGTTGTATGTTTTAAAAAAAAACACGCACGGCACAGTGATCCTGCACGCATTTTCAATCGATTTCGTAATACCGGAATTATTGTGAAAAGATTCGAAGTATTGTTTGAAATACTACACGTATATGCATATACAGTGGATGTAGAAAGTATTCGTACACCAATCAATTTGAAATAAAATCTTGTAAAATTGTTGTTTATTAATTAATCTTTTATAAACAATGAATTTGTACATATTCTTGAAAGTTTCTACAATAGATATAATGAAATAAAAAATAATTTTTTTGAATAAATTAAAAAATAGACAAGGAAAACGAAAAAATCGGCATAAAAATACGAGCTATTATAGTATTCCTACAAGTTTCGAACTATTTACAATAGAGTTTGTATACAAACCATAATGTAAACACAATGTGATTGCTTTCTAATTATAAATGGCCTTGACAGTGTATTTATAACAGATATTTTTTATCTGAATCATAATTAATACTTCGTAGGGTTTCCTTTTGATTTTATAACTGCCGCAACTCTTCTAGGCATTTAATTAACTAATTTTGATGTTAATTAAGGTGGGATCTTGTTCCATTCCTCCATGATAGCTTTTTTAAAGACTTCTTTATAGGAAATATGATATTTTATACCGATGTCATTGCTGACAGCAAGATTGAAAATAAATATTTCGAATATTAACTTATTATCGAAATCATATTGATATAATTTCTTATTTTCGCAAGTGTAGATACGCGTAAGATAAGACAATAATTTACCATAATAACGTTCCATACAATGAAGAGAAAATAAATGAATACATAATTTGAAACACATAGAAGAATAGATTTAAATTTTAATTTTTATAATGCGGAACTTACAATGATATTTTGACAGCTGATGAGAAGATCCACGATATTTATCCACGATATATTCGTTTTCGAAAAAAAAAAACCAATGATCTAATCACTACTAGATGATCCATTTATTCTCATGATAATAACACTGATATTGTGTTCCAAATGAAATTTTGTTCACTCTATCTCTCTTTTTTTAAACTTTTTTGAAAAAAAATACTCATCACACTTTATTCAATACCAAAGAAAAGAGTTACAAAGTAAATAAATGCATAAAATAAAGAAAAAAATAAAATTGCATACCTGCATTGAGCTACCGCGTATCGAGTACTACGAACTTCTCTTTACGGAGGTTCGGTTGATACTGTTGGCGAAATTATTAGGAAGTGGTGACAACTCGGGTAACGTACTCAGGTCACCTTGGTGGCGTCGTTGACGAGCCGCCGGGATGAAAATAATGGCTGGCACAAGAACATATTTTCAATCGTATCATAGGCTTTTCTCGGGTAATACTGAAATTCATTTCAAATTGTTACAACGATGTAATAAATTCTTTATTTTCATTCGCCGGTATTTTATCTTCCCAATAAGTTCATTTACAAACGTATATACCTATTCATGGATTTACACAGTACTTTATTTAAGCGATTTCGCTTTTACATTGTTTTCGAAATAACGATTAAAAAAAACTGTTAAGAATAAACAATTTTGCTTTACACATATTTTTATAAAGTCAATTTTTAATTCCATTTGGTTAATAACAGTAGTATTAAATCTAAAAAGAAGAGTATTAGTTTTTGTATACATTCAGAAACCATTCATGTGAATTTAACGCAGCAAATCTCAGTAAATCTTTAGCAGATAATTGGTGTGTATTGTTATTCTTTTTTTAATCGGAATATTTGTAAACTTTATGTTTATGCATATAGCTTTTTTAGCACTTTTGTAATTAACTTAACACTTTGCCGGCTGTTGTCACGTATACGTTATTTTTTTTGCCAACCGTTATCGGCCGCTGTCACGTACGCGTGACTTTTTTTTCTCCAGCGTGAATCTCGAGAAATATGCGGAAGGTAAAGTGTTAACATTTTATAGATTTTATTGTACAATTCGTAAAAAAAGGATGGACGCTGGACGAATTGGACCAGGACTCGAACCCGAATCTTTCGCTTTCCGAGAGAAAGCTCTCATCTAGTGAGTTATCCAAGGCCTACCGACTTATCCTTCTTCATGAATGCTTAATAAGTTTGGCATGAAGGCGTTCGTCCCACATTCCATCCCCCTACAACAACAAGCCACTATCGGCTAACCCCTTCTTGAAAAACCCTTTATTTTTGTAGGGAGTAAAGCGTAACTCCCTACTTACTCCGACAGATAGCGCAGCAGTCGTCGCTGCCAACCGCTGTAGCAGCAAGATGTACTAGGGGAATTTTATCCGAGTCACTCTTGACAGACTAAATAAATAAGCAGTATAACAACAGAAGTTGAGACGGCAAGATAAATAAAGATACTACTCCTAAACCATGTGTGAAATTCATTTTGTTCATTTCTCCGCACGTAGGATAATACATACATTTTTAATTAATTTTTCTCATGTTGTAAAATTGTAGAATATGTTACAAAACAAACCTCCATCCTGGACGAGCCCCCAATTCGTCCCATATTATTATACAAAAAGAAATTTAAAAGAAAAAACAGGTAAGAAAAGAAGTTCTCTATTTATAAATACAAATAACAATTTTAATCGTCTACGTAATGGAAATAGCAATACATAATGCTAAAAAATATTCCATGAATGAAGCCACAATAAAAATTATAAGAAATAATAAAAATTCTATTAGAAAAAGTGTAGTAACTGGAACTTGTATGAGTATGAACTTCATATATAAGGAATATTACAATTGAAAAAATTAATGATATGGATAAAAGAACAAACTTTGAATTAAATTTAATGAAATATGTAACTGGCTAAATTATGCACATTTTGATTTACACAGTTTTACATATAAAAAAATAACTATTTCGATTTATACAGTATTACAAGAAATCGATCTTCTGTTTAAATAGAAAGACAGGTGTATTTTTATAAACACAAATGGATGTCAACAAGCTTATAGTTACATTTAATATGCATAAAAACATGAATTCGAAAATAGAACATGTGCATATGTTGTTTCGTTTCATTATTTATTTACTATATTTAACATTTGTTCGTTATTGTTACGAAAGTATCTTTTTTTATTTGAATTGTTTGAAATTATTTTACGTCACGTAAATTATCTGATCGAAAAATCGAACAATTCAAAATTTGTAATGATTTAACATATAATGAAGTTTCATATAAAATTTAATAATTCAGGATCGTCATATATATTCTACTTCGTGAATGTAGACATAAAGATTATTTGCATAAAGAAGATATCAATTATTTTATCTACGTACTACGATAAAAGCGCTAAAAATAACAGAGAAATTTTAAAGTATCGAATTGAAAGAGCTCAAATTTTAAACAATTATTTGAAATTTAATCACTTTGACTTTACACCATTTATATTTATATGATTTTGTTTACAAATAGGATTTTTTCTGTTACTTGTGTGCTTATTTATATATACCGGGAATATCTAATTGTAAGAGAGAAATATTTATACGAACGCGAAAATTCAAACAATCGATTTGAAATAATACAAAATGATAACCATCACAAATAAACGTAATTAAAATTATTAAAATTGTCTAATTAACTATGTCATGGTAAAATAAATATTGAATATTTTGTAAGTAGAGAGAGAAAGAGAGAGAGGAATAACGGATGTAAAAAGGTTGGATGTGAACTGTAAAAATAAACGGAACGACATTGTTTCATTACACGTGGATACACATGTATTTACGTACTATTTTTTATTCATACTCGGTAGGCTTCACAACACACTGATTATAAAAAAAAAAAAAAAAAAAAAAAAAGAAAAAAGGAACTACAGACGTAGCGTCACAAACAAGAGTATCTTTGTCACCCGAGCAAATATCATTAATTTAACATTGAAAATCATGTATGTAAATATGATGTACGTTGAATTGTAGTGCATATTTTTCTATACTAAAATCCTAAAAACAGTTTTGTCTTTTAACACATTGTTACATCGTAAATCAACGCGTTTTTGAATCTATGAGATCCCTATTACATTCAGTAAATATTTCACCGATGTTGATTGTTCCATAATCAACGGCTTTAGTATTCCGGAAAACTTGGAGAAAAAACGGAAGAAAAAATATCGTTGGTTTCGTCTCTAAAAATTAAACGTGGAATGGATTCCGAAGGCGTATTGTTACACGAATAAGTATATTTATTTACAATGACTGCGATTAATGAATTACGAACCCGTTTTCAAATCACTTTCTGCATTAATACACTCTTATGTATATATACAGTTATTTATAAATACATCTATATTTTTTTTGAGGCCATCGATATTGTCAAGTTGAAATTGTCATTTTAAGCAACTAAAAACGCTTCAATAAGGCATAATTTGTGTCTCCATGAAAAACTATGCTGTAATTCTTTGTTATATAATGTATGAATTTATATATGATAGAATAAGAAGCATTGTCAAGGCACAAATACGGGCGGCATATATGCTATGCTAATTCTAACACAATAAATAGACAATTTCTTCCACGCATCTTTAATTTACATACTTTCAAATTGTAAGGCTTATTAATATACTTTTATAAGAATAATGCAGATGATTTGTAATCGGGTCTTACAAAAGAATTCAATGTATATATATATAAGTGTTTCAATTGATAAAGTAATTGAGAGAGTTGCAAGAATGTAATTTAAAACTCTTAGTATACAGTATGGTGCGATAATTATACATACATGTTGCGACGAAGCATCGTGTGCTCATTTCAATTGCTTGAAGCTCAATACACATAAACGTATGTTCAAATCTCTTATAATATTTAATCGATATTCTTTATGAATATAATTCATCCTTAAGAACTTCTGTTAGCGTCAAGGCTTAACAGGCAATTGCATGAAAATGTAAGGCAAATAAGATTGTATCTAGTATTGTTGGCGAAAGTATTCTTGTAATTACCGATTATTGTCACGATCTCTTGTATAACTTTCGTTATGAAAATCTTGTATATTTCAGTCTCTCTTATCATTTTTTGTTTCGTTATCTTGGCAAATTTTTTTAATTGTTGATCTCCCGATCGTAATTTGCTAATTTTGGTAGCAAAGAATCACAGCTAGACACATCGGCAAACGAGTGTTATTTAACAAGCGGCAGTGACTTCTGTTTCACGGTCGTACAATATTCTTACTTTAACTCATGTAACATCTGATTTTTCCTAAACTTATAATTAAAAAGTACATTAGAATATACATAAAAGGTAATAGCAGTTCATAAGCCAGAAATACGTTTGAATCTATATCGGAATACAAACATAATTAAGTATATGTCATTCTTAAATGAACCTTAATATTAATCACGTATACCTTGATTAAAAGACATAAAAGGAAATTATTTGTCATTAAACATTTCTATAAAAAAAAATCGCCTATATATATCGACACATTTGTAGCACGACTTTTACATAATGCAAGATATTTCTTAAATATATTCAAAGTTCAAAGTTTTCTATTTCTATTGCACTTTCATTAATTATTCGTACGACATTCCTGGCTCGTTATATAATAATAAATGAAAGGAGCTTATTATAAATATTTAACATTAAAAGATTATTTATTTAAAGTTAGAATTCCCTTTTCTCAAAAAGAAAAGAAGAATGTTGTAAAAATTAATTTCTTTCATTTTATTAATCATAAACTATACTGCATTATTTCAAAAGACACTTTTACTATAACGTTATATTATATTGTTATATCAAGAAATATATTTTATACTTAAAATTTATATAAATACTGCATAATATTAACCCTCTAAGTTCTTCATCGTAAATCATATTGTGGAACCAAACGTCACTATATTGGCTTTCGACCAAGTCACTTTTAAGCTTATCTCTCTTATTATTTTCATTATTTAAAAAGTAATGTGCATTACATAAATAATGGAAAATGTCATTCTTTGCTTTGATAAAAGTTTCTCTCGATAAACATTCTTTTCTAAGAATTTATTTATGTTTATATATACACGATAGAAAATATCGCCGTACTAGCGACGCAGTCTCGTTGTAACTAGAAGGTTAAATTTATATTAAAAAAATTACTAAATAAACATTTAAGGATTAATGAAGTATACAAAAAGTTCTATATGTTTATTACATTCTTCATTACTTTGTAAAGGGAAATCTTACTTTTAAAAATATTATTTAATTCATTATCGAGTTATGGTCAATACATGATCAACATAGCATGGCATACATAAAATGTTAAGGAAGCTTGCACAAAAAGTAATCCTTTAAAGCTGGATTACTTAATTTAAAATATCAAGAGATTATTGGATGCAGTTAACTTTCAAATGTCAACGTGAGATCAGCATCCAGCATTTCATACCGAAGTATCAATTATATTATTATCAGTAATGACAAAAATTAATAATTCTTATTTCATGATTATGATTATAATGATAAGTTTGGATAATCTAATCCTTGTTTAGGTATAAGTTGTAATTTTAAAGCACGCATAATTATACTTCAAAGGACTGGACATTAGAGTATTATATATTTAATGTATAACTTTCGTACGATAGGCACCAATTTTAGAGCCAAATATGAATTTCTGATTTTAATCTCTACTCCTATATTTATACATATATATAGTTATAGGGGTATTTATATATGTATATATCATCTTTCAGAAGGATAAAGTGATGCACGATTGACCCAACTCAGATTTCCCCTTCATTTTGACCCCTCCACCACCCTCCACCACGAATCGTACCAATTTAGTCAATATTCTAAGGAGATTTTTCAATCTATACCTGTTTGGGGAGATCGAGGTAGGAGACAATCTAGTTGTTGTAGTTTGTGATATGATTGCATTGACCCAGACCGATGAAGGCGAAATTTGGCCCAATAGGACTCGAACCGCCATGGAATTCTATACTCCTAATAAATCATGCGGTGACCAAATCAGTCAATTAACGGTTAGTGTTCTTCACAAATGTCTAAGAGATCTCCCTCAAATGAGATAGGAGGCTCAGAGCAACTCAAACGATAGATGAACCAAGTCCTTTTAAGGATAGATTCCACTGGGGCAGCCTTCACAGAGGAAACAGAATTAATCAGACTTGGATCTTTTTTGGCACTAACTCTGTGTAGAAGCGCCACGAAGAACAAAAAACAGATGGTGAATGCCTTTATAAAAAACCAATATAGAAGAAATCTTGCTTCTCTTGCCCAATAGCCCTCAAGCAATCCCTTCTCTCCCCCATGTGTCTCGTCCGTTGTGAAGTAGAACTTAAAAAGAGCTTAAAGACTACGAGTCAGATCTTTACCATCTTAGCTCATGAGTTTGTATTGTCAATAGGTAAAGATTATCATAATTGTTTTGCTCAAAGCTTCTTATCAGCTGCAGTTCTTACCCACACCGCAAAGAATGGTTTAGGTATCCTTCATGCATTGGAAAGTGTTTACTCATGTATATCAATCGCAGGATTCTTCCAGGACCAACTGACGGTAGATATCATGAAATATAATTACAACTGGGCAAGGATTATCTATCATAGATATTTGAGAGGACTTTTTCAGAAGAAAACTCGTTTCTAGCGACTGTATTTGCAGCAATGGTAGAGCAAGTTCAGAGAGTTAGGGTGTGGGATGCCGAATGGGTAAAGATGTGTGCAGATTCACCGGACACGAAGATTTTAGGGCGATTGTTATATGAGAAGTGTAAGCCGTCCTTGGATCAAATAATTGGATTTGGACTCTCTGGTATATTTGTTGAAGGAGACCAGAAAGAAACAGAGGAAACACAGGAAAAGAAATCAGTTATTTGACGAAGCTTTTGACGAGGCTTTTGAAAATGCTGCTGCCGAGGAGTAGAAGATTGATGAAAGTATAGATGAATCCTAGGCATTATCGAGATCTCATCGGATGACATGAATCTTGTGATCATAATATAGATTAAGAAAAAAAAAAGGTCGGAAAAATTGTAACTTATTTTGATGTGAATGGAATTTCAAATAGAATAATATCTAATGTATTTTACGTTAAAAAGTGTAAAAAAGTATATTGTAGTGAACGATTGAAATAAAGATGTTGGAATAAAAACTCGGAAAATTTAACAGCTATACATTAATTAAAATGATTTGAAATCAGGTTTTAACATATTTAGCTCTAAAAATAAGGTATTTTTATTGATTTAGGAAATTACTTTCTTCTATCACTCGATAGATAACTTGTGCTTAAACTTCAATTTCTTATATCATTCTTGTATTGTCCCTTAAGATCGTCTAGAAAAGCACTTGCAGTATGCTACTAGCCAATATCTTCAGAACAATTTCCCATATAAAATAAAATATTATGACTGTTGAATAGATTTGAAAAATATTCCTCATATGTGTATATAAGATATCCTATTTCTAGTATAATTATTTCCATGTATAACAGCCCAAATGTGGTATAACTCTGAACATATACCACATTATCTGAGAAATTTTTATATTCCAACAATTACTCTTTATCTATCTAATTTCTTTTAATTATTCATTTCATTAAAAATATTCCTTAAACATTTTTAAACCTTTACACTCGATAGTTCTTTTTATTAAAGTGAATTAACAACTCGAAACGGCTTTACAAATATTTGACAAATCTTATACAGCTTATTTAGAATAAGTTGATACTAATCTTTACATCTTAAAAAAAAAAAACAATTTATTAAATATTATTCTCTATGTTCCTTGTTTGTGCAGTATTTTCTAACATAATGATCAAGACTCAATTTGTCAGAACAGATCGTAATAAAATTTTATTTTGTTTTCCACAAGGTTTATTTCATTGAGAGCAAATCTTGAAACCTTTCTTATGTTAAACGAACAAAAAACTTTCTATTTAAACAAATTTTATCGACACAATTTTGTTGATAAAAAAAAACCTAATTTTTTACATACTACAGACATTGTACATTCGCCTGTAGTATCACTATCATAATTCATACATTTTAGTATAAACGAATACCGTCACTACTTAGTCACTACTCAAATTAATGGATCAAATCAAGTATCCCTGGAGACACTTCTCGAGTGTAAAGGGTCAAATATGCTAAAATAAAACATGTCACAATAAATGATCATCTTTGATACTTACACCTAAACCATCCACTTTCCTGAAAATACTATCTATTGTACAATCCACATAATATATGTTTCCGCACTAAAACTCACTTATCTATTACCACTAGTGGTTCTTCCTGCTTATATTATCAATCTGTATATGATTTATGACACAGAACTTATAGCATTATGTGGTGAACCCATTTGTGTTAGCACCTTATCCAACCATTGCAAAGGTCCATGTAAATGTGCTTCTATCCAACAAGGTGTAGATGTAACATCTTGTCGGTGATACTCAGCACCCCATCCTTTTACAAAAGACATTCTAAAAAATTAAGAAGGTGAAAAAAATGCCAAATTATTAGTAAAAAGGTGAAATAATGAAAATATAAGCATACCTTATTGTACACATTTTTGTTAACTCATAAACAGCTTCAAAGCCATGATTAACACTTTGTGACAACAATTGAGCAAATTCTTGATTATTAAATATTTTAAGCGAGCATCCAGGAGGAATTTTACAAACTGTACTAGGATGAAAACCATGATGATGATTACAATTTCTAGATTGAACAAATATAGCTGAATCTGAAAGACATTCTGCATAAACTTCTCCACCAACATAGTAGAGATGCACTCCTTTTCCAATGTGTCTTCTAGTATTTTCTATAGTAGAATTTCGATTTACATTGGACAACTGACCCAAACAAAAGCGATCAGAGTTATTACTTGGATTCGTAAAACCATCTACTATAACAGAATGAGACTGACAATGAAAAACTTCTCCTACTCTACAGTTTAATTCATAATATGCGATAGATGCCCAATATGGTGGTTCTTGATAACACACTGGTGCTACTTCGGCAGGACCACTTGTGTCCATTGGGACTGAATCTGGTTGAGGAGATTGACCTGGTTGAGAACCATCTTCCGGAGGAGAATATGCCGGAGGTGGTGTCTCTGGTAATCCATTTGTACCATAAGGACTTTGTGGATTCGGCGAAGTAGTACTTCCTGGACTAGGTACAGAACTGACAGAAGACATAGGAGATGTTGGATTTACACCACCGGTAGAACTTGCGTTAAAGCCACTGGATGAATAAGATACATTGTGCGGCATGGTTGGCTCTGCTAATTGTTGAAATGGTAGAAGAGAATGTCCAGGAGCATATTCTGAATGTCTTGGAACAAGTACTGGTGGAAGTACAGGACTTTCCACTCTTTTGTAATGATAAGGATTAATGCAAACTTCTTTTTGCTTAGCAGAAAATGGATATTGACACACTTCAAGCGGTTTCAATTCATGATGAGATTGTAAATCTGGCCATCTCCATACCCGACAATAAATTACATGCGGTAATCCTTTGCGATGGGATACTTGTAATCTACCATCTAAGCTTCTTGGTATCGTTACACATTTACTAGGTGTGCCAGGGCAACTTAAGGCCCTTTCCAATTCCTCTATAGCACCTTTCCTTTTTTTCAATTTTTTTACCAAAGAATCGACTGCCTTCTCAGCCCATTTTTCTTCTTCATCTCCTTGTTTCCAGCCAAGCAATTTTTTTACAGCTGGACTAGTGAAAGAAAACAAACTATTTAATGAAGACATAGGTCCGGAACTTGATGAACCTTCTTCATCATCCATGTTGAAAGTATTTAGATATTAATTAGGCTAATGGTTTTTTATTTAATTCTTTCTCCTAACTACGATCTGTAACAGAATACAATTGAAATATAAATACCACATATAATATTTACAATTTGGTATTTATTAAAATGAAAAAAGTTTATTTTTAAATTCAAAATATTTAATAAATATAAAATATAAATCAGCTAGATACAATGATATAGATGCTGTTAACTGAAGTCAATAATAGTATCAAAGAGGTTAAAAAACTTTATAAATATTATAAATATTGAACTTTTTTTAGGTTAATCGTGCCTGTCTTTTTGCTTATATTCTATTCTTAAGAAAAAAGCTGTTACTAAAGCTTCTCATGACAAATCGAAACGTATGCTTTTACAAATAAAAAATACATAGAGCTAATTGTAAATTCCAAAAGTTTCTTATTCGTGAAAATTTAACATAACCTAAAATGAAGTTTCTCTTAATAATTGTGAATATGATATAAAACTATCAATAATAGATATAAAAAAAAAGTTAGGTTAGAATTCCGAAATGTTTTCAAGATTACGTTGCCGAAAGAAAAAAAAAATGTACAAGAATTGAACGCGCGCGCTCACGAAAATGCATTAAAAATTTACATTTACGAAACTCAAATTTTGTACAATAATAGAATAAGTATAGTATGAATATTTACTTACGTATCTAACGCTACCGATTCAGCATCATTGTTTTTACTAAATCTCTCTCCTACTAGGAGTAAATTGACGCCACGCTTTCGCCATCGTGAAATAAGTAAAAGGCGGCTGGAATCGTGTATCGATTCTTTACGCGTTCGAGTTTAGAGCTGATTTAATGGCGCAATGACGATTCTTACGAACTTGATAATCACCTAAGTAAATTTCACATCGATACAATATTATCCGCTTCACAGCATTCTCACTTTTTTTTTCCTCCCGCCCTTCCAATCATTCTTACTCACTCTCTCCCTCACTACCTCTCTTTCTTTCTCTATATTTCTTTCTTTATATCTTTTCTTTCTTTCTCTTTCTCTCTCTCTCTCTCTCTCTCCCTCTTTCTCCGTTTTTTTCTTTTCCCTTTCTTTTCCTATCTCTCTTTTTGTCTATAGCTCCCTCCCGCTTGTTTGCACAGCAAAAGAGACAAGGGTATTTCTAAGGAAATTAAAAACAGAGTACTTTCACTCGTCAGTGAGAAGAGAAAGAGTATTATTGTCGATAAATTTTTTTGCCTTTACTTACCACAATCGATTATCGAGATGATTATTGTCGACTTATCTATTCTTTTTCCAAAAATTGTAAAGTTAACAATTCTTATCCCTTAGGCATCTCGTTAGTGCGGATTAAGAGCAAGTAAGAGCGAATGTTTACTCTACAGAGAATGGGACGTCGCATAGCAGCATTATGGCGTTGCTGAACCATCATGGCGACGTGTTTATGAGACTCGCGTTCGCCGTAACTGTTATACCAACAGTCGCATATGTCCATCACATTTCTCTTCCATATCGAAGACTTTTGATATGTCTTCTTGTCTGCATCATTGGAATGCTTATATCATACGAAGAAACTTCTAACCTGCTTGCTTTAGCATTAATCACTACTCTCTGACGCACGTTTACATACTCTCATAGTTACACACAATACATACACCGCGATTCGATATGATAAGAATTAGTCAGTGTACAAAAAAAAAGCAGAAAAGAACGCAATACTCTTGACTCTAGTTTTTCATCGATAATTTCGATTATTTTTTATGACCTAAATATGTTTTTTTAATCTCTGCAATATATAATTACCAAGCTCTCTATGTATTTGTTTTATGATATCTTTTAAATTCTTTGTATATATTTATATAGTCAGCGTATCGTTCGAGAATCATATATAAAGCGCTGATTGGCGAAGCTGTGAATGAGAGAAGGGTGGGAAATTCGAATAATTGCATTACCGAGAAAAAGATTAGTATTATAAAATTTACTCAATTATGATAGTGTAATGATGACATGGCTAAATTACCTATTCTTCTCTCGTGCTATCATGTTAACAATGTGCAGTTACGTCCTTCTTTCTGAGTAATCTAAAAAATACATATACGCAAATAGTTATGTATCCGTATATCGTATACAAAGGTAAAATTGTAAAACAATTTACCTTAATGCCCGATTAGTCACGATATTAATCATCTATTAGAAATATTACAAAATTATAAATTTTATTTTTCTATTGTAAGAACAGTATACAATTTTATATTTATTTCTTTTTTTTTATTAATACACATATTGTTTCGTTAATGCTCTTAAAAATTTTGCTTTCCGTATATTTGCTGCTTCTCTCTGGATTTCTTCATTATTATTAGAGTTTAATTCTAACAAACCTATTGTTTTAATCTGAAAATAATTTATTACAATATTAAAATCGAGAAATAAAATTAACTTATTTGTATATATGTTAGCGTTACTTTGTAAAATCCGTTAATACGTGAAATGACTAGTTAAACCCTGAAATAACTATATTGATCTATTTAAATATGAAAGAAGGCAGAACTACATACTTTAACTAGGTAATATATGAATTTACATGAGTCGAATAGTTAAAGTATAAAATTAAAATTTAATCCGTACATTAGATTTAATAAAACAGCACAACTAACAGAGAACATTGGTTTTTAAAGTACAAAAACGATAAGAACGGATAGCATTGTTGTAGAAAGAAAAGAAGACTTTAAAGACAAATCAAATTCAATTTCATACTTTGATTACTCGCATCTTGTGAACTCATATATAAAATAATGATATTATTTTAATATTGCATACACATTAATATTATTTAATATTTAATAAAATAATGATATTTTCCCAAATTATTAATATTAGTATATAATAAAATTCTTTTTATATGCTTTCTCAAAAATGCCTAATTATTTTGGGTAAAACCTAGGGTTTCCACGATTTAACTGAATTATACAATTTAACATTGACATATATTTATCGACTAATACTTACAGCAAGTTGCTTTCTATGATATTCACCCCGTTTAGTATGTAACTGAATAAGATATTCTAATATTGTTGTGTCCCAAATGCAATGATAATACGCATCCATAGCATCTGCTGTTGTACAACTTTTTTGATCACTTCCTGCCATTTTAAATGCTAGAGCATAGTCTACTTCTTCCAAAAATTGACATAATATGGCTGCTTGCGTATAGCATTGCAAATGAGCACAACATTTAATCATTCTTCTATAAACAAGATCATCTATTTGTG
The DNA here is from genome assembly GCF_049000335.1 of Polistes dominula. NCBI lineage: Eukaryota > Metazoa > Arthropoda > Insecta > Hymenoptera > Vespidae > Polistes > Polistes dominula. Next base: position 4,283,162 of record NW_028301152.1, on the reverse strand, counting down.
TACGTGGTATAGGTTGACTAAAGAAATCACTAGCAACCATTATCGCTTCTAGGTAGTATTTCATTGCACTCTCATAATAGCCTAGAACTATTGAAATATTTTATTATAATAAGTATCATATTATAAAAAAAATATTCTTTTTGTATTATCTATTTATTATATACTTACCAAAGTTAAGATCACCTGTTAATCGCAACCAAAGAATATTAGTGGGGTGATATTTTAACGCTTGCATTAATAATTGAAATAATAATTCTCCAATGTATCTAATATTATAAAAATTGGTACTGCAAATAACATAAACATTGTTAATGTACATCCATAATATATGTAGAATAGAATTATAAAACATATTATTTACTTTAGTACTCCTGCTGGCCAAAGAGTAAGATACTGTGTATGCAATTCTAGACTAGATTCATCGCGTAATACATTGCGTAAACGTGCTAATAGAGAAATAACAACAGTAAGAGCCATTGGTTCACGTAGTCTGTTTAAGGTCCCTAATATACTAGCACTGGCATCTCTTGATGCACTTCCAACAGCAGTACCGCTATTACCACTACTACTTCGTTTTTGTGGTTGATCTCTAGATGCTCCAAAAGCTGTTAAAACTATTTATAAAAATAATTTATAATATTGTTCTAATAAATAAGTAGAATATAATAATTAATTAATTATAGAATGCTTACTCATATCCCATGCTTCTCTAGGAAATTTTCTTGTCCCTTTATACTTAACAATATCTTGACAAACGCTACTAATAGCAGCTGCAAATTCTGTATAACTCCATCGTTTTTCTAAGCTTGTCAGATAATCCCATTCGGACATATTTAATAGAAAAACAGTGCAATATTCAATGATTTCTTGTCTTGGAATAACTTGGTCAGTTGCTTGCAATGAACCAAGACACTGTTTACTTCTTGTAACTAAATTTGGTATATTACCTAAAATAAAATAATATTATGTTATTACAGTCAATTTCATTCATAATTTAAATCACTTTTTTATTTATACTTGCATATGTTTGTTGCTGGCCAAGCATGGAGACACCTCCATATATCAACAAGTAATGATTCCCAATTAATTAATTTAGATAATTTAAAAACTAATGTATTTCCAGTCTGTGAATGCTGTTGCACTTCCTTTTCTAAAACAAGTAATAATTCAATAGCTCCTTCAAAGTCTTTAGATATTACTAATTCTCTGCTTTTAGCCAAAAGAACGTATGAGTAATCTTGAAGAAATCCTCGAGGAAGAGACATTACAACACTTTGTAACGGTATAGGTAATTCCCAATAATTGTTTATGTGCCATGATGGCTTCATACGACGTTTGCTATCCAAGAGTAATAAAGTCTCACGAATTTCTTGACAATCATAAGACTGTATGAGTTTCTGTTCTAATTCAAAAATTTCTATTCTCGTATTATCTATAAATCAAATTTATATTAATTTTTTTAATAAGTATTTATATACGTATAACATTTGCTTGTACTTTTAGATGTTAAATATTTACATGCAGATCTCATAGGTGGAATGCCCCAGTCATCATTCAATAATAAATTTGGTAATTCAATTTCTTCAAATGATGCCTTTTTTCTTATTTCATGTAATTCCCTTTCATTGAAAAGAGTTACGTAATTAGGATTATTAAGTAATCTAGATGCCAATCCCTCTAAATCACTTGTATTTATAATGTAAAGAATATAACGAGAGATACATTTTTTATCTACAGGCGTTGCTTTCTCCATAACACTATCAAGAGCCTATACAATAAATTTATTAAACACATAAATAATAGCTTTGTTTTAAATATTGTAATTAACTGTTTTAACAAATTTTACTTACCCAAAATAGCACATCGAGACCTTTAGCACCGGCTGCTTGTATTTCAGAGACATAATCTCCAAAAATAACACTTTCATTGAGTATATTGCGAACTAAATTCAAACATTGTATTTGCAATAATAAATCACGAGCTACAACAAGTTTTCTATTTACAGATCCTCCTTGAATATCCAATTCTAAATTATCCCTAAAGACTTTTGGTATCTCTCTTGACATATTATCAGTTTGTAAAATTTGTAATATATTCTAAAATATTATTTTCGTATTATACATATTTTACACAAATATTAAATAATTTTAATCATTAATAATGTATATATACCAAATATTGATCTTTGATCGATGATTGTAATTGCTGAGTTAGAGTGGATTTTACACCATCTACAGGAACTTCACAAGCTAAACAACATCCATCTAAAAATTCTTTTTGTATCTTGCAGTATGTCAAAGGTTCTGAGCTATCAAATCTGTAAAATATTTCTTTTGCTTGACAAATGTGGCTCTTTGCTTCTTGATATTCTTCCCGTAATAAATGAAATACAGCCAAATCATAATGTATCTGAAAAAATAATTTAAAAATAATATATCATAAACTCTAGTTTGTTAACATACAAATTATTTTTATATTTATCTGAATATATAATACCTGACATTTAACTTCTTCGATATTGATAGGATACATATTTTCCCACTTTTGTTTTATTTCTGTACTATCTTCAGTAAGCATTTGAAAAGTATCAAAAGACAGTGATTTCAAGTTTAAATCCGTTGATTGTAAGACTGCATTTAAAGTATTAACACTATTGGGTATATTTATCTCTAATTTTCTAATAATTTCATCCACTAAGCCTGGTGGTACATAAGTAGATTCCTGAATACCTGGTCTAAAAATATAACATTTACATGAATACATAGAAATATACAGATAGTATTTGAAAATGTTAAAATCTCACATATGAAGAAACTGCTGTTTTGATTGCTTATTATTTAAAGCTCTGTAAATAATTGCTCTTATGTGCCATCTGTGATATAAGATAATTGTAAACAGCGTTTGGTCAGAAACATTATGTATAGAGAAATCAGGAATAGCAGGTATTTCAACGATAGTGTCCGTTGTTATATAAAACAGATCTTGTAATAAAGTTACTTGTATTGGTAAAGGTAATTTCTTTTCCAATATATCTAAATTCCAATTTAAATGCGCTGCTACTTTCAAGGCAAGAATTTTCAATGCAAGATTTTTATGCGACCACTTAGTCGTACTAGATTTTGTTTCATTTACTTCTACATCTGTAGATTTTGTATCACTTTCCTTCTGATCCGAATTAATTGTTATAAATTTAATTATTAAATCAGTAGATGATGGGTCTACGAGAAAAAAGAATTCAATCAATGAACATTCATAAAATATTGTAATTTTTATATTCCATATTTGATTAATTACCTGGATTAGGCTTTGATAAATGTTTCTGTAGTAAAGAAGGATTTAATAAAAATTCAAACCAAAGAATTGTATCTGGTGAAATAGGAACTGTTCCTGGTCTTAACAAATCTACATCCATGATTTTTGTATTAATGTAAGTAAAAACAGATGTGTTTTGATACGAGTTACATTTACTGTAAAAACAAATACGCAGGTTAGATGCGTAATTCAAACCACTTAGTATGTAGTATGCACATACGTTCTATCCATTTTTCGTCGTAAATTAAAAAACTATATTCTTTTTTATTAACAATTTTATATATAAAATTTTTTATATTATATATATATATTTTTTAATAAGATATAATATACACGTAAAAATATTGCAAAAGATAAACAAGTCACATTGTTCTTCACTGATCCTTTCGAAGTAAATAATGTCTTCTTTGACTTTTTCTAACCTAAAATAGTATATTTAAATATATAAATATCACTTTATGTAGCAATACGATGCAGTAATACTTATTATTATAATATAAATATAATAATATAAATTTTAATGATTATAATATCGATATATGTGCATAAAATTAGTGAAATATGGGGAATGATATTAATTTATTAATAAAACATGATTATGATAATAGTTTTGAACTTCACAAAACTCATGATTGGTCCATTATATCACATGACTTTTGGCGGTCAACGTAACGCTCGTTTGATCGATGGTTATGCTTCATTGTGATGCATTCATCGTGATATTTTAAATCGTTTTCAATTTTTCCAATAGTTTGAGAAAAATAAATAGATAATTATGGTAAAATTAACATCAAAATTTATCGAAAAGAAGTACGTTCAAGTTCAACCAAAATCCCTTAGTAAGGCAAATAAAAAACAAGAATTATGGAAGTTAACTCATTTGTACATGAATGGAATGTTTATCAATGAAATTGTAAGTTTATTTTTATAAAAATTATGAGACCATTTAATTATTTATATTTAAATATATAAACTTATCGCAGGGTAATTTTGCTGTGTGCAAAAATTTAAAAGTAATTTATCTTCAAGATAATAATATATCACGTATAGAAAATTTACACTTTGCAACACATTTAACACATTTATATATGCAACATAATAAAATAAGTAAGTTAGAAAATTTAGATTGCCTACAGAATTTGCGCAAACTTTATGTAGGATATAATTGCATTAGCGTAATTGAGGGATTAGAAAATCTAGAAAATTTAATAGAACTACATGCAGAAAATCAATCCTTAACTCTAGGCGAAACATTGTGCTTTGAGCCGCGCAGTGCTATAACATTATCTGTAAGTTACAACAAAATAATATGTTGCATGTTATATTATGGTCGTTAATTCATTATAATTATGTAAAAATATTTTGCAGAAATGTTTAAAAAAACTTAATATATCAAATAATAAAATGACTACTTTAACTGATATAGCAAATTTTAGTGAATTGGAAATATTGGAAGCGAAAAATAATTTACTTGAAGATATTGAGGATTTAACTCAAATAATAAGTACATTAATTTCACTTAAAGAATTATACATGAATGGTAATCCAGTTGCTCACAAACATAGATATAAGGAAAGCCTTATTGCTAATAGTAATACATTAGGTTGTTTTATTTTGTTTTTTGCATTTCTTAATAAATATAGCTGCAAATATTAATTTTTATTTCTTGTATACAGCAAATTTAGATGGGAAGAATATTTCTGATACTTGTCGCAGGTTTTTACAGGTTTTCAAAGAGAAACGTTTTAAGGAATCAATTAAAAAAATAACAGTACCGATAACAGATGACATTGCAAGTACGTTTGTTTATTTCTTAAATATTTTTATCACATATATATAGCAAATGTGTTAAATTATTATATATAATTTGATTATATACATATTTTCATAATCATAGATTCCTTGAATTTGCCTCCTGCATTTAAAAAATCTGTGTATAGAGCGATATTTCAACAACCTGGACCTAAATTATCTATAAAAGTTACATCTGCTATGGGAGAATTACAGCCTCACAGTTTTCCATTATGGAAAACAGGTAAAAATAATTAAGATAAATTGTTATTGCATTAATAATAAAATTCTTTTACTAGCTGCTGGTATAAACAGTCTAAAGAATAACCACGTAACTCCAAGACCATTTTGGAGAAATAAAACAAATGAAAAGGAAATATGTAAATTAAATGCTATAAATAACAAATCAATCATGTTTCCACCAATCTGATAAATGTTGGTAAAATCAATGATTAATATCGAATATATTTTGTTATACCTATTGACCTATATATTGGAATGTCTTAACAGCTTTAACATACATTTGTATAAAAATAAAAAAAGAATATGTGTAAATCAAAAAGAATATGATCATTTAAAAAAAGTGAATAATTTGTTATCAATTACAATAATACTTTTATATATTTTAGCACTAATACTACATTTGACCCATCAATAATCATCTATATATAACTTGAGAATTTAACTTACAATTAAATTTACTTGTGAACTAAAGTATAATATGGATAAGGTATAAAAAAAAGGAAATTGATAACTATAAGTATGTAGACATTGGTTCATTTCAAGGAAGGTATAATAACACTTTCATATGTATTCAATCTGTAATAATATAAATACATTTGAAATAAATGAACAACAGAAATATCAGAATGTAAACTTATATACTACATTTGTACGCTGCTTGAAGATCCATACGTAATCTTTTCAATTCGATTTATGTTAATTTAAATGCAACTAAACAATACAAAAACCAATGGTGCTTCAAACATTACACAAGTATAATAATCTAGAGTTTTTGCACTATTTTATTTAATATCATAAAAATAATTAATGCTAGACTGTAACATTGACACAAAAGCACATACTATTTCTAAGCTGAAATAATATATATAAACATAATTTTTTATAAGAAATTAAAAATAAATAATATTCAAATGATATATTTTTATATATATAATACACGATATTAGTTACTATAAGCATGGAATGTTAGACATAGTACGAAGTGACATTTTTTATGAAATAAGAACATAAAACAATGCAAATCGTTTAAAATTCGTTATATTTAAATAAATATATTAAACCTCTCAAAAAGAACTTTTTTTATTATTTCCAAATAATTTTAAGAAATATTACACAATTTATCTATTATTTTAAAATTTTACGTCATGAAGTATTCATAAAATATTTAAACTAATTATGATTATGTTATGTGCTTCTGATAAATGCAATGTTAGTGCAGTAAAAATACATAATACAATACATTTATAGATACAAAGCATATTTTGTCTCGTAATTAATATTAAAGCAAATAACTTTTAGGATTTTTCTTAAAAAATAATAGCAGATAGCACATTCTTATAATTAAAGCATTTTAATTAGATTATAAATGAAACAAAAATAAATATCTTTATAGATAATTGAAACTGATACATTTATGTCAAAAATAAATATTTTCTTTTTAGATATATAGTTTGACAAAAATATTTTCAAAGACAACGTAGCATAAGATTTGTTGTTCGTCAATCATATTTTGAAGAATGAATATGCACATCTATAATAAAAGTATAAAATAAAAGTAACTTTTAAATATAACATAAAGCGGTTTTAAAAATATTTTCTTGCGTGGTATTTACATAAAAGCTAGAATATATAATATTTTTTTATAAGCCTGTAAAAGTATAAAAATAAAAAATTGAAAAATCTTTATAATTAATAATTATATAATGCTTGTAACACTGTATCATTTGTGCAAGATACATATTAACTAATAGCAAATTATAAATGATGTATTTTATATAAAAAATTTATACCATATATATTATTCCTTTATCAGTGTTAAATCAATAATTCTCTGATATACCGAAGGTCTGTAGCATTGAAAAAAAAATCATATGTGAAAAAAATCAGCTATCCATTGATATGCATATCCTTATATACCAGATGTCACAGATCTTATATGCAAGTCTGATATAAATGTCAGTATATGCGAAATTGTGATAAATCCAGAAAAATAATATAAATTAAAAATTACATATAAACAGAAAAGTGAAACATTTTCTTTAATTTTGGTACTTAGTTGTATAACAAAATCGCAATTATTAAAATTCTAGAAGATGAAATTTGAAAATGAATATATTGTAAAATGTAGTTCTAAAACTACATAAGCTATAGCTAAATTTAGACATATACGCTGACCAATGCATCATTGCTGTTGGTGTTTCTTTATATAATGATCTATTAATCTCTATTAATATTTTAGTAATTATATCTTGTAAAGTAGAATGTGGAAATCTGCACAGTTTCCAAAACTGTGGTGTCTTTAATACACCAACGATATTAATAAATGAAAATTAATTAGCACTTTTAATAATATACTTTCTTCCTTTGTATATCACTTAACACTAACACTGTAGGATTGGAAACTTTGAAGATTTCAATTGTCCTTGTAGTACAGCACAATAATACATAGATATATATGTATAGATAGCTGAACGACCAGGATATATTATTATACTTACTGTTATTATTTCGACCAAACGAGTTTTACTCGATATCATTTGGGAACTAACAATATTTTCATTCTATTATACTGTAGTTTTCCCATCTTCATTTTCTACAGCAACCTTTCTTGCTTCAGTTGTAACACACACACGAACATACGTATATAGCAATTAAGCTAATTTCATTTGCATTTAAGCTGTTGAATGGATATTACACGTGTATTTATTACTTATCACTTACAAATTTTACAGAATATTAGTGAGAAACCTTGTATGCATGGAGTAATCAAAAACTGTATATCTTGTAAGTAATTATGCAATACTATCATAAGATTTTTCAAATTTTTGAATGAATCTGTACTATATAGACCATGCTCAAGGGTTAATCAAACGATATAGAAGTCAAAAGTATGACAATGCATTAATAGCAGAATTAGTGACTTTATACACTTTGAAATTAGTAATATCATTTTGCAAAAGCTATCTTGTTTTCATATATGAAAATTATGAATAGATGACATAGATTTTTTTCTTTTTTAATTCAATACTTAAAATTATCAAAATTTTTATCTGAAGGGCACTCTGTCCTCTTTTCGTAAATATTAATGGCTTACTCATTTGTTTATATACATACATATCTATGTATATGTAATATGTATAATAAATATCAAGGTATGTGCATACATATACACTCTTAATTATCTGAACATGAACACGATTGTTTATGGTATAAGGTACTACGTTTCATACAAAACTTTATTAATGACTTTTCTTCTTTTACTAATGAACTTGATTTACAATCAAGTTTCAACTCATATAATTGGGTAAGCTTTAAAAAGCAATTTCCCAAATCTTTTAAGAAAGGCATCATAATTAAATGAATAATGTACGCAAGGGCTTATTGACGATAATTCAGTCTGACGATTATGCATCTGAAAGATGCATAACAGTATGCAACATGTAGTAAATGCAAACTCGTATCTTCATATTTTTTTTGCTCTGAAGATACCATAGCTTTTCAGACAGAGTGCCATATAATTATAGATTCTATTTTAGAAGAGGTTACTGTGCCATCTGTTGTTGAATTTCTATTTTTTCAACAGTCATATCAGGATTTGTTGCAGCAGCCTCTTGAATAGCTTCTTGTAGAGCCTTATCATGATCAATCGGATCACCATCCGATTGTATTGTTATTTTTTGTTCTACTCGTGTTTCTACCACACCATCTCGTTCAGTTTTATACTATAAAAAGAGAATTAAATAAATACACAAAGATCTATTTATCACAATGTAATAATAAACAATTATTATGCTTACAGTTATTGTTTCAACAGTACGAGTTTTACTTGATATCGTTTGGGAACTAACAATTTCACCCGTTGCACTGTAATTCCCATCTTCACTTTCTAAAGCAACTTTTCTTGTTTCAGTTGCAACTAATGGAACTGTTGTAGTAGTTGTAACATTACTATCAGGCTCTCCGGTATAGACATGTGTTTCAGTTGCTACTATATTTGCAGGATCACCCTGTATGAAATTAATGTTAATCGTTAAATGTGAATGTTAAAAAATTAATTAGCGCTAAATTATTATACATATACATATATTAGACATAGTATATTAGTAACACATATTTTTATATTATACCTACATACAGAGAAATTATCAACAAATGATTCCATACAAATAATTTATTTATGAATTTGTTCTCTTTAAATTGACAATAACACATGCACATTTCTTTATAAATAATATTAAAAAGATTATTTTATTTTAGGGATCATCCTATACAAAAAATATGATTATCAATTTTTTACTCTTTGTATAACAATAGAAATCTAACAGTTATCAAACCTGAACACAAACAGCAGTCAAGATAATAATTGTCAAATTATTTTTTTTTTTATAAATACAATAAAGTAACTTATATAAATTGTTCATTTGATAAATAGAAACGTTATAACTAAACGTTGTAAATTACCTGATAATATTGATTGTAGAATGCTTGTTGGTCATCATCAAGATCAATTGGTGTACCTGAATCTCCGCTGCTTGAACTAGATGTACTGAGCCTTCGTGAGAACAGCTATTTCATGCAACGTGTTAGCCAAGCCGCCAAAATTAATTATGATGTAACAAAAAAAAAAAAAAGGAGAAAAAAATTGAATCAAATGAAAAATGGCATGATTTAAATTATTGTTAAAATAGCTCAACATTTTGCATAAAATAAAGGATAATTCTTTCCCATGTAAATTATAATTTTATCATATGCATACATATATACGTATGTATTCGTAGAGGATTTTATACACATACTATTCTAACTAATTGTAAGTTAATATATACCTTCTAATTGTTTTTGAACACAATCGTTAATTCCTTTAACTTGATGAACAGAAATTAGTATAAACAAAATTCGTATGGAAAATATTCACATTTAAAGAAATACTAAAATTAATGGCTAAAAATAATAAATAATGTTTAGTACCTCTCTCAATGTAATTAATTAAATTTTTTTTAACTACATTTATATTATTATAATATGGTTGTGCATAAATGTATATACAATAAAAAAAAACTGATATTTGCATTAAACGACGTTAGTTAAAATTCTAAATTGTGCACATAATTGTCTACATGCTTTGAATGAAGTTTTTAAGCTTACACAGATGAATAATTAAATATTAAACTTTATTTTACCTGTTCACCCGAAAGTACATGACTTGTAGTCCGAACTTCTTGTGTTACTACTCTTTGCTCTTGTCTTGTTGTACTGGTTGCAGTCGAGTATGCTACAGTCTTTTCTTCTACCTAATGTAAAAAAGCAAATTATAATATAACATAAAGTAAAGCATTGATAAAAAATGTGAAATGTATGATTGCAAATTATTTTAATACTTAATATACTGATAATTTCTAATTAGCAAAAAAGAATAATTTATATCTCGTATTATAAAAAATTATAATATAATCAGTGATTTACAAACCTGACTCGTTTTCTGATTTTTTTCAAGATCTTCATGCATTGTTGCAGTACGTGTAGTAACAGCTGTTGCTGTCATGTATGGGGCTCTACCATCATCTGGTGCTTCTGCCTACATATAACTACAATTTACTAATAGCTCTAAATACATTTCATGAATAATTAGGGCATAAAGATTATGATTAATAAGATCTGTCATTAAATATAATAAAAACAAACCTGATTTGTTTTTTGATTTTTATCATGATCTTCATGCATTGTTACAGTACGTGCAGTAACAGCTGTTATATATGGGGTTCTACTATCATCTGGTACTTCTGCCTATATACAACCGTAGTTTTACAGATGATTTCACATACATTTAACAAATTATAAAAGCATGAATATTACAATACAATAACTAAAGCATAACGATCACAAACCTGGCTTGCTTTACGATTTTTTTCAGAATCTTCAAACATTGCTGTAGTGCGTGCAGTAACAGCTGTGATGTAAGGGATTTTACTATCATCTAGCATTTTTTCCTACATACAATTATAGATTTACAAAAGATTTTATATGCATTTAATATATAATAATAAGATGGAAATTATAATGCAACAATGAAAGCGAGACAATTACAAACCTGATTTTCTATTTGACTTTTTTCAGAGTCTTCATGCATTGTTGCAGTACGTGTAATACCAGCTGTGGTTGCAATGTATGGAACTTTACCTTCACCTGCTGCCTCTTCCTACATAAAACTACAATTTCATTGTGGATTCTAGATACATTTAACGAACAATATATAAGCACAGAGTTATAATAAAAACATTAAAGCATGACAATTACAAACCTGGCTTTCTTTCAGGCTTTTTTCCAAATCTTCATGCAATGCTGCAGAACGTGTAATAACAGATGCTGATGTGTAAGATGTTTTACCATCTTTTGTTACCTCTGCCTACATAAAACTATAATTTTACTATGGATTCTAGATATATTTAACAAACAATATAAGCACAGAAATTATAATAAAAACATTAAATTATAATGATCACACACCTGACTTGCTTTTGGACTTTCTCCACGATTATCATGCAATGCTGCAGAACGTGCAGTAATATATGATGACGTGTGAGGGGTTTTACCGTCATTTGGTACCTGTGCCTACATAGAACTACAAGTTTACTGCGGATTCCACATACAATTAACGAACAATATAAGCATGAAAATAATAATAATAATATTTAAATAAATATAATCACAAACCTGATTTATTTTTGGGCTTTTTTCAAAACCTTCATGCAATGCATCAGTGTGTGCAGTAACAGACGTTGATGTATATGGAGTTTTTTTATCATAGTTTGATGCCTCTGTCTATATAAAACTAACATTTTACTCTGGATTCTAACATATTTACTTAATAACAAAAGCATAAAAACTATAATAAACAAAAACTAAAGCAGTAAGAATCACAAACCTCACTTATTTTGGGACTTTTTTCAAAGTCTTCATGCATTTGGGTTGTGCGTGTAGTAACAGTCCTTGTTGCCATATGCGAAGCTTTACCGTCATCTGAAGTTTCTCCCTACATATAACTACAATTTTACTAAAACTACTAAATGCATGTAATGCAAAAATATGAAGATTGGAATATAAAAATTAAGTTTTAGTAATGGTTATGATATTAATTGAAATTACTATTAGTTTTAGTATTTTAAATTACACGTTATTTAAATTATCAATTTTGAATAATTATACAATGAGACAGTGACTATTACCATTTGAAATAATTCCAATATTTTTGAAGTTACTTTATCCTGTATATGTATGTTACTTATTGATAGTTGGAATTATGTTGAACAATTACTATCGTATTCTTTAAGCTTATATATACAATTAAAAATACTATGCATAATATATGCATAAAAGATAAAAGTCACATGACAAAATATCACATTTTTGTTATTCTTATGATTCTTTGTTTTATAATTCTGATAGATTACCATATTATACTTTGTGATAAAATAATATTTTTACTTTATTAAAATTATTTGTACGCGAAATGTTTTTATTAAGAAATATTATGAGATATTATGACATGAAATGGATATCTCTTTATGAATGAATAGTAAATAATACATTTTGTGCATGATGCATTGTTGTAAGTAGAATGAAAACGGGAATTATTTGTTAGTTATTCAATAATAACAACGGATTATCTTTTGTTTAGCATAAGAAATAGAATATAAGAATTTGAGCTGCAATGCAGCGTGCATGATTTCATACCTGAGAAGAATCTTTTTGACTAGGTAGTCTATAAGTTGCAGCTTTTTGTTGTTCTTTAAGACCAGCTGACTCGACGTAATTGAGTCCAGGGGTTTTTATTCCAGCTTGTTGTAGTTTATCCATGTCTTTCGTTTTCCTTTTTTCCACCGATTCTACTACTTTTTTCTCTTCACCTGGAGCATAATTAAATGCTAAGCCCGTTGCTTTGCGACTAGCTGCAGTAGGAGATTGTTGATCTCGTACACCTGGAGATGCTGGTCTGTCTTCATAAGAGAATCCATGAGGCGTAAATGGTTTTCTTGTAGATGAGGTTTCTGTTTCTTCATAGTCATACGGTTTTGTATAACCTGGACGATCAGAGTTCATAGCAGAATCTCTTGATTTATTATCCGTGCTTAGTTTTTCCCGTAATTCTTCCGCTATGTCTTTTCCCAATGTTGAAACATCTGATTCTATTTCATGTTTTTCTATCGAGTCATCTAAATCTTTCTTTTTTTGCTTCTTTTTAGATTTTTCTTTTTCCTTTTCTTTTTGTTTCTCTTTCTCTTTTTGTTTCTCCTCCTTTTCTTTTTGTTTTTCTTTTTCTTTTTCCTTCTGTTTTTGTTTTTCTTTCTCTTTCTCCTTTTCCTTCTCTTTTTTCTTATCCTTTTCTTTGTCTTTGTCTTTATCTTTATCTTTATCTTTGTCTTTTTCCTTCTCTTTCTCCTTTTTTTTCTCTTTTTCTTTGTCCTTCTCCTTATCTTTATCTTTGTCCTTCCCTTTGTCCTTTTCTTTTTCTTTTTCCTTTTTTCCAAAGAGGAAACCAGCAACAGGACTCTTTTATAATAAACAAAAACATGCAATACAAAATAGCTTACATGCTGCATCTATCAAAATAATCTATACATAAATATATATATTTATGAAATACTAATCGTTCCAATTTCTACATATCACAACTATATCTTTACAAAAAATTCTTATTGACAAACATGCATGTATGAATTATAAATAAAATAAATATTTTAATAATTTCATATAATAGCAATATTGCGTGATAACTGTTATTCATATTCTATCATTTTTTATACTTTAATAATAGATCAGAGTTTCAAATATAAGATTAAGAAATCTTTTATAGCATTTATTATGAAATAAATATAAACAATAAAATTCAATATTTAGAATGTATTCAATTGCATATCAACATTAATAATGAAATTATATTGAAATTTATTTTAGTATAAAAATATATAATCATTATAGTATTTTCCTTTTTTTAAATTTACGATATTGACATTGATCAAATAAAATATAATAAGTTAAAAATGAAGTATCATCGGCAAGCAGTAAACTTACCTTAATTTTTTCTTTCTTTTCTTTGTCCTTCTTTTCTGGTGTTTCCTTGTCCTTTTTCTTTACATCTTTTTTATTGGGTGATTTCTCATCGTTGTTATCAAGAAGAGCATTATCATTAATTAAATTAGAATTGTTCAGATCATTATGGTTTTCCTTCTCGTTTTCATTTTGTTTATCCTTCTTCTTCTTAGAAAGACCACCGGGCGGTAGGACTGCAATTCCTCCGACCGGTTTCTACAAGTAAAGTGATACAATCACACGTCTTTTCATGCAACAAGCATAAAGCAACTATAAATAATGAAGCTAAAAATAAAGCATATATCACACTACAATTTTTTCAGCACAAATTGCATGCTTCACAAATAATTACGGTCTGCGCTCTCAAGAATTTTTAGTTTGCTGTTCTGGTTACAACTGTTTCACATATTGTATTGTTGTGGCTAATTCTATAATCAATAAATGTTAAATAATGGATTATTTCGATGTTATAAATATGTTAATGAAATCTCTTCTAATTAATCATGCTTTGTAAAGTACTGAGATACCTATATAACTATGAATTTTGTTAATATTGAGGCGTTGGCCGTATTATCTTCAGCAAAGCTGTGAATGAGAGTCAGCGGCATGCATAAAAGAAATGAAAACATTAGAAAATCATCACACTGTAGTGTAATTACAATTGTAATAAAACAGTGCAATTGAAGAACAACATAAATGAAACTTTATACCTTTTTGGTACGATCCGCATCATACTCTCCTTCCAGGCTACTGGTACTGCTAGCAGATGTTGTTCCAGCACTTGTTTTTCGTGTGAGCTATTGATGTTAGTTATTGTGTGAATTAGTTATTATAGGTGAAGCATTATATTCTGTATATCAGACGCAATTAACTCTTTTGAAATAAATTATTATATATACGTTTATTACACGTATATATTTTATAATACTATATATAATTACTTCGTAAAGGAATATTGTATAATACTACAAAGAATATAAATGTTTCAAAAAACCAGTAATGATAAAATAATATTTCTAATATTTCTAAAAGAACAATGCTAATGTTTTTAGATCATTGAATTTGAATGTTGTATTTAAACTTGGGCAAATTTTAATATGCAAAAACTGAACGCTTTGATACATCCATCCATGTCTAATACATGGTATACAGTGCTAACATGCTGTTGCTTAATGTAATGACCGATTATTAATATGGATGTAGAGGTGCATGGTGATCAATTAAAACATTACAACTATACATTCTCTTCAGCTATTAAAACACGTTATGTTATACATTATCTTACTTCTATGAAACAATTGTGTTCTACAGCACTTCTCCTAGCAATATATATTTAAAAATAAATACATTGCTTGTGTTACTTGATAATAAACTTCATAGATTATTTGTATTAATCTGGTTATTTGAAAGCGTAGACCGCAAATCGAAGTAAAAAAAAATATTTGTTTTTATTGTATAAATTAAAATCCACGTAAATTAAAATCATTGAAACTTTGCATGATTAACTCATGCAAAATCTACAATCTATATATACCTAAGGATAGACTAAATTCATTTAATAGATGTAATAATAATAAACGAAATAAATGTTACCTTCTCCTTTTGTTTTTTAATAGGACTAGGCCGTTGATCAATGTGTTCCATATCAGGAATCATTTCGGGCTCGTAACTCATAGTATGGCGTTTACTTGGTTCCGAGCCGTAAGTTTCGACTGGTTTAGGACCACCTAAGGCTGCATTAAATTACTTTATTTTAACATCTATTTCATTTGATTTTTAATGATATTTGGTACTTCGATAAAATATTAATTAAGAATATATATATATAAGAAATTTATTGTACCATCCATGCTACGTGACGTTAGACGTCGGCCACTTAGAGACCTCTCAAATTGAGGAGGTTGCCTGTCTATAGGAGTCTTTTTCGTTTCATAATGTGTTCTCCCAGAATATCGGAAACGAGACCCTAAATGTGGTAATAATCCTACTTTCTTTACAGGCTCTGGACTCATGAGTCTGTAAAAATAAACAAATATATATTTTTAATCTGTTAGTCAAGTGTACAAAGCGTAATAAAAGATAAATGAATTAAATGTATAGGCCATAAAAGTATCGAATGTTTTACCTGAAGAAAGTATGATGTTCTACACAGACCTTCCACAATTTTTTAGCTGCTCTATGATTCGCAAGTTTAAAACCAATCGTGGATTCAAATTGCTCGAATTCACCAGGCCGTATTTTTATAAAAAAGTTATGCCTCTTGTAGGAGATCTTCAAAATTTTCGGCCATGCAAACCTGTTTATTCTTAATCGATCACGATAAACAAGAAGACCCGATGAACAGACACCTAACATTATATCAACGCCTTCTGAATCTTTCGCAGGATGTAAATCAACTCCATACATAGCTAATTTTTTTGCATTTTCTAAATAGTGGAGTTCTGCTTCGGCAGGAGATTGCCCTCTGTAAAGATATTAAACGTTCATTTAATAAAGTTTCATTTTTATCTTTTGTAAAATACAAATATTTTTAGGAGAATTAAATGAGATAAATTTGTTTAAAAAAATATAAGCAGCAGATACGGACTTATGCGTTTTATGAAGATCCATAACTTTCTCTACTAATTCTGGCGTCTGATTGGGGGCAAATTTAAAATCCTTCAAATATGTTCTACCATGTTCTTCTGGGTCATAATCTCCAATTTCTGACTGAACTAGGTAAGATCCCAGAAGTGCGTGGGTCACGAAAGAACATGGTAAACGCTCTTTTATAATATCGTTTCTAATTTGTAAACATAATTGATATCGCGTAATATCTTCTTGTAATTGAGCTGGATCCGGAGGATAGAACTTCACCTCGAAACTAAATTTCCAGGGTTCGTCTGTGAAAGATAACAAAAATTGCAATTAAATGTCATAATTGTTTAATTTTGAATTTTTTAAATTACGAATTATTACTCACTTTTGACAAATTTGACAATTCTTTTATCTAGATCCAACCAGTTTCTTGAATCATCTTTGTCCTCATAGACAAGACCAAAATAATCTTTCTCGAGTAGATTCATACTTTGACATATCAAATCAAGGAGCTCTTGCCCTTTGGCTTTTCTCTGTAAAATGATTCAAATAGATGTTAGATATTTTAATTGATTTTATTCATTTATATTGTTACTTACATCGATATAAAAATCTTTTACGGTGCCATCCAGTAAAGTGATTTTCGCCAAAGCCATTTTTCCTTTACTAACTGGACTTTTAGTTGGCGAATTAGTTCCGGTGCCATTTTCCGCCGTAACTTCGGGAGGTACCGCGGCAGATTTTTGTTCTTCCGGCATGTTTCAGCTTTATTCTGAAAAATTCATTAAACAAAAATTCTAATTCAGAGACAATCTTTATTACTGTAAATAATATTTATTCATTTTATATGTATCTATTTAATATTGAGCGAAATACATTTTCGTGCAATATCTTTTTATATAATTAACTCTTTTCAATATTATTTAATTAGAATGGTAAACAATTATATTTTTCAATGATCTTATCGACAATGAGTCGATGTCAAATAAGAATACAAAAAACATTTGGTATTTGTTAGAGATATTTAAGTATAGATCCCGTCTAGACTAGAGGGTGCTTTGTAGAGAGAAATAATCAATATTTGTGAGAGTTCTCTTGAATTGAATGTATGGTTCAGGCACCTTAGGGGATAAATATTGCACCGTTGTGACTTCGACGACGAGAAGAAAAAAAGAAATTATTCGCTTGGGAAAAGTTTCTTTACACAAAATCACCGAGCTTGTATTTGTGTAATAATTAATGAGAGACCAAGAGAGACGAGAATATTCATTCAAGAAATCTTATCGATTTCTCTTTTGTAATTCGATGAAATGTGAAATAACTATAAAATTGTAAGAGACGTATATACGTTATAATACATTTTTATAGATTATTAAACTATTATTAAAGTTTCCTTATCTCTCTCTCCTCCCTCTCTTTATTTCCTTCTGTCTTTCTTTCTTGAATCTGCTCGCAATACTATACAATCGTTTCTTTACTACGGGTCATTGGCCTTTTTTCAAGATGCCAGGTATACGTTCAGTGTATATATATGTTATGTACAATACATACGCGAGTATACTTAACGTTTTAATGAAAATATAATATAAATTTAATGAGACAAATTTCATAATACTATTCCTCTAATGTGATAACTACGTTCTCGTTTGCGATTTAGAAAACTCTTAAATGATTGAAAAGAAACGACAAAATAGAATAATCAACAACGTGACCGGATATCACATTTTAACTTCAATCATCGTTGATCGATATCCTGTCGTTACGTGTGTACACGTACGTAACTTAACAAGTAATGAATTAACTGCAAATACAATTATATTGTAATCATCTGTTTTTTGTTAATATCTTCAACGAGAGCATATTTTTTTTTTGAATAAAAGTTATTTGGTTGAGACGAAACCTAAATGTTACTAACGATACCATACAATTGTAAATGATTTATAAAATTTATAAATAAATATAACAAAAAGTAAATATTAAAAACTATATCGTTATAATAATTCTATATGAATAATCATATCATTGCATTGAGATTTGATATGATTACTATTCGAATAGAAAAACAAGAATAAATAGACGAGGAAAATAAAAATGCCCTTACGAGTTCTAACGCGGAAGAACAAATCTAGCGGTATATCAGTGTCTTGTGTGCGGCCAACACCGTGTTCGATAATGTTATATACGTATTACATTACCGCGGTGTAAATCCCTAAAAATAAGCAATCGCACGAATTCATAGCAAACCACGAAAGGGAGAAAGAGATCCTATCTATCAGAATTTTCGATATCGTTTTTTTTTTATCGTCATATCCGACTTTCTCTAAATAGATCTTTTTCTAAAATAGATTTAAAATTAATTGAAAATGTATATAATGTATAATTTTTTTATATATTGATATTCTGTTTAAGAAAATATATAATATATATTATGTGTATTTTATAACATGAAAATTTGAAATATTGAAATTAATTAGTGAAATAATACTAACTTAAAATTATTTGAAAAATAATTGTGTATGCATTATTGGATAAGATCAAAAAGATAGAAATAGTTAGACTAACGACTTATTAAATAAATATTGTGAAATATTTAATAAATGGCGCAATTAATTACAAATAATACCGTGAAATTATGAAATCACCGTCACTAATTTGTTATTCGGTATTAGCAAACAATTCGTTGATTTTAACATTGTTGTTATTTATAAAATTGTCACAACCCGTTCTTCCTTTAAACAGATATGCAATAATTTGTTCTGAAACAAAAATTTAATTCAATACCGGTTTATTTTTATATATATATATATATAATACGGATCTTTTTTTAAGAGGATTTACAATAAACTGTTAGGAGAACGGAGAAACTTAAAATGTCGTCATCACTGGAAACGGGCGTCCTTTGCGTTATTCTCTTTGGCAGCAAAGACGATGAGGCAATACGCCGTGTGTGGATCAACGACGACGATGACGTGATAAGTCTCATAGATTGAATGTATCGTATAAGCGATGACCTTGTTGAAACTTATCGATGAGTTAAAATATTTAACAAATAAAATATATATATAAAATTTGTACAAATCTAATCTATCCATTGATGGTTCTCTTCCTGTCTGTTTTTCTGTTTTTCTTTTACTTGAAAAAGTTTAATGATATGGAAATAGAGTCGATCGTATCTTATCATATCGATTTGTACTTAAACGTACTATAAATGCGTTAAAATTATTAAGCTCACGCGAATCTTCTAGCTACGATAAGATTAAACTATTTTAGTCCTAAGGTAATAGTCAATCCTTGAAGCTTTTCTTCCTCGAATTTCTCGTAAATCCAATGTGTTAGTATATATATATCGTATATCATTAGTTGCTTTCTCTTTGTTATAGCCTACTAGTCATGTTCCGCCACTTTTATCGAACGAAAGTTAACTGACATGTAAGAGAAAAAGTGGAAGAACTATAGTCAAGAATATGACAAAAACAAACATACATACATACATAAGAATATTTATACCTTTTTACAAAGAGACATTTCTTTTTTAGACGTTCAATATGTTTGATGAAGGTGATAAAACGATGATGAAGTTAAAAAAAAAGAAAGTTACTTTTTTGTTACCTACTCAAGAAGTAGCTAAAGGCATTTTTTTTTTGTTAACACGTTCGTCCCAGATCTAAGAAGAAAATAAAACCAACTCAACGGTCGATAGTAGTTTCGCTGACGGGTCGATTTAAAATTTAAAGGGCCTCATGAAAAGGGACACTTAGGGCTTGGGCAGCGTTGAAAGAATCTTCTTCTCTCGTTGCAAGCTTCTTTCAGAGGCGCGTGGGTTCCATTTGGTCGTGTGTCAAAAGGGCTGATTGTAAACGAGGGTCGCGTGATCCCTGGCACACGCCTACACACGCACACTCACATTATTAACGTCGGTGTCTTCCATACTTCTTTCTCTCTCTCTCTCTCTCTCTCTCTTGTTCAATCGTCGTCTTTTTCTTAGTGCACCAGCACTAATGAAAGAATTTATGTCTTATGAGACACCACGTTGCCGGTGGTATTATCTTCGATGATCGTATATAAATTATTCAAACGTTAAGTGTCTCGATTGAGTTACGACTTTATACTATTCGATACCATTTAAATTTTTAATATAATGTCAATAACTTTGGTAGTTAGAAAATTACAATATATAACACATATAATTAACCTTTTAATTGTGTCGTTAGAACAAATACAGAATAAAATATGCAACTTCTGTAACATTGAATTGAATTGTAAAGTAATAAAATTTGATTTTTTGGTAAATTATTATCAACTGATAATCTAGAGACATAATAGACAGAAAATAATTAATCCTTAAAGAAAAAGTAATTTTAAGCATGTCTCCGACATTAAAAAACATTTTTATTTTTCTATTTCTTTAGAAAAAATTGTATTCTTTCAAGAATTTATTTTTTTTAAATTAATCATTTGAAACAATAGATAGAAAATTAAAAAATAAATGAAAAAAATGTATTCGTAAATTTGTAAATATTTTATATAAGTCACACACCACCGTATGGAATTTTTTGCAAATGATTTTTTTAATTAATTATTTTTCTTTTATTTCGTCATTATCTCAAAAAATTTCAAAGCATGTAAAATTTAAAAATACCATTTGATTATCATAAAAAAATTGAATTTAAATAACATATAGTAATTATTATTCTGATATGACAAATATACTTTTCATTCACAGTTAAAAGGTTAATGATTAATATAATTTTTTGTAAACATTTTAATGTTTAATGCCGTAACATACGTTCAACTCTTTGGTACATAATCAAATAAAAAATACAAATAAATTATTTGAATCAAAATTATAATAATACAATTTTTATCAATATCCTTCCACATTAATATTACCTTTTCATTCAATTTTTATTTATAATCGTATATTATAAAGTAATAAAAACGTCAGAATAATGTGATGCCGTACAAATCTCATGGAAGTATTATACTATTTATTAACAGCAATGTTGATAGACTAAAATGAAAGGCTAATGAGACTTCCGATAGACAGATATATTCGCCCGAGATTATTTTAATTATCTCATTATATATTCTCGTTCATATTAATCGAATGAAATGTGATAAAATGTGATATGCATCGATCAAATAATTGAATATTTCATTTTGTCTTCATACCCATTTACGAATTATTATAATTACATAAAAAAGTTAAAGAATTTATTAAATTTGTAACATATAGTTACATTGTATAATGCAGACGAGATAAACCAACTGAGAAAAAATCAGTTCAATGCAATGAATTGCAGTCACATGCGTATTATACATCCATATTCACATCTACATATATGTATATACTTTTTTACATACATACAAACATATAGACATATATGGACATATCAGTATATACATACATATATACTTATATACATGCATAAACATACGTTAGTATGTATACATTTATATACATATTATACATATATATATATATAAGTATATATAGTATGTATTTACATACATAATAGATACGCAGACAGAATTTAAATGCAACGACGTCGTCGTCAAACTACAATCCAAATTACGATGCGAATAAGAGCATAGTCGACACTCTTCGAATAAAGGAAAATCCGCATCACCCAGTAATTAGTTCTTCGAGCTTAAATGCAATGCCTCATCATTCCCTGATTTAATTGTGTCGATGATGAAATGCGCTTCGAAGACAATAGATGCGGTTAAATTCAAATGCAACGTCGCGAAATATCGAAAGAGACACCGAGAAAGTTTTAAGATTAAACGAGTTTCATGTTTCATCAAAATAATATCGAATAAGTTGCTTTAAAATATATCTTTTTTGCTTTTTAGAAATTTTTTAAGTGAAAACTTCTTTAGAATGGAGGTGATTTGAAAAAAACGAATCCATGGTAAAGGAAATGAAACGATGAATGTGATCTTATTAAACTGTTCATTAAAATATTATAATTATTATATATTTTTAAATTATATAAAGAGTATACATAAATATATTTAATAAATACAACTATATAAATATTTTATAAAAGTTAATACACGAATACTATACGACCTTACCAATCAGTATTTAAAAATAAATACGAATCACATATGACAACTAATTGTAAGTCTCCGTAGAGACTAATCTTCGTAGAAAAAAGGATATACCACATTACTCAAAGATGTTGGAAGAAGCCATAAGGGCGAGTATGATGATTCACGATGACGAAAAGGAAGTGTGCTCGTTAAAATATAGTACTTCAAAGTCGCGACATTTGGCACTACTGAGAACGAAAAAAAATAGTCCACAAAACTTGTGTAAATGAAAGAGAATGTGAGAGTTTTACAAGGGCGAGAGATGTGACACCAAATTCATCGACGAAGCATTTATAACATCAACGAAATTGTAAAGAGCATAATGATTTATATCAAAAACTGATTTTATAGGAAATCAAAGGGTGCTCATCATTTAAAATATGTCAAAAGATGTTTTACATGTCGAAAAAACAAATAATCGTGCAAATTTACTTTCTCGTTCTTGAACGCATTGTTTATTTATGAATTTTCGAAACAATACAGTTTACATTATTATTATAATTAATTAAAAAAGAAAATGTACAAATGGAACATCTAATTAATTATTATCGTACATGTAAATATATCGCATATTTGCAATATTTATTATTAGTTATAAATTTTATTGAACTTTTCGTACAATGAATTATTGATCATTGTTTGAAACCATTAATATTTGTTTTTCGTTCTGTGTAGATCTATTTATTATATTATACTATATATATACTATATATTATAGATCTATTTAATATATATTAAATAATACCTATATATACGAACTCTGTTAACAGCTTTGGAAATTTCACAAAATAATTATTTTATCGGACACTTTAGTTTTGTTATCTTTTGACCTATTTTATATGAAATTGTAGTTAAAGAATTACTTCTTGTCGAACTGTTTATCAACAATTTCTATTATTAGCGTTGAAAACAATATTAGGAAATCAAGAGCGCTTTTCGAATCATCAATGTTAGTAAATGTATATTGCGTTATTTATATTTTCTCACAAATTGTTATTTATTTTCTACCTTCTTTTGATAGCTAAAACAAACAAAAACTATATTAAGAGAAAAGAGAGACAGATCTCTCAGTTTATAAATTAATGTACAGTAAAAAAAATAGAAATATTGTATATTTATAAAAACCTGCAAAGAATGACACAAATACATTTTTCAGTTACTGCGAATAATTTTAACACAAAATAAATGGACTATTTTTTCAAGAGAAATACTTTATTTGATACACATGTAAATATTTTTATATAAATAAAATTATAGAATGTATATATAAAATGAAAAACACTGAGAGAAATTTCAAAGATAAATATTTGATTGTATTTTATGTCTTGTTGAAAAAGTACAGAGAAACAGTAATAATAAATTAACAGAGTTGGCAAATAAATAATAAAAGTAAAAATAAAATAGAATGAGAAGAAGAAACGATTTATGTTTAAACGACATTCGTCATAAAAAATATTATAGAGATGCAAAAAATGAGAACGTGGTTCGTGTTTCGATTGCATGAGATCGTTGTAGTGACTCCCAACGATCGGAATTCCGAATGCACCCTGTCAGTCATTTTAATTATTATACTTTGAAAATCATTTGATCGATCGACCTTTTCCTGTTTCGCGGAGAAACGCGCGAGCTGACAATTTTCCACTTGGCGAGTTCTAGCGTATAAGTTCTATATACGTACTTGCACGTTTTTAGTAATATATATGCAGATGTTATGTGAAACTATAAACAAACGTGTAAGAATGCGAGAATTAACAAAAAAAAAAAAAAATAGTTATACATGTACATATCATATGTAGCACGTTTGTTTCTTTAGACTATATAAAAGTTAAAAAAAAAAAGAAAAAAAAAACAAGTGATAATAATAAAAAAGAAATACAAAAAACTATATCTCAGAGCTTCTCTTGCAGCTGGTGGTAGCCATATTTTTTCCTGTTCTCCGATAACGAACAACAGTCATGCACGGCTGCTCGCGTGCTTGAAAGCTCGACGATTCGAAACACGAGACACTTTTTCTTTCTTCCTCTAACTCTTTTTCTCTTTCTCATATTCTACAACGTGTTTATGAATTTTTAAAACAATTTTAAAAATAAGTTAATAAGTATCGTCAATGTTATATGTGTACATGCATACAACACGTTTGCTCGAAGATTCGTGAAAAAAGATAACAAGTTTTCTTGATTACATTGGAATTTTATCGTTCTAGTAGTATCGATCATTTGAATAACTAGTTTGTTGTAATTCAATCTCTTTTAAACAAAAACAAAAAAAAAAACAAAGAATGAAATAGATGAAAAAAAAATTGTTGAAAATGCAACTGCACTGAACAAGATAACAAATAGAGATTCTTCGCATTCACGTTTATGTAGTTATAATTTTCTGCCTAGGCATGATTATTTTAACGCTTCGTAAAAAAAGAAAAGAAAACAAAAATAATGAATTTTTCTCTCGCATCCTGTGCGACTTCTTTTTTTACAAAAAGGATAAATTCTGCGTGAACTTCTCTCCGAGAACTTTTCAAGCTCGAACATCGTATTAATTATTTAAGCTAAATTAAAAAATAAAAAGTAAAATAAGATAAAAATTATCATATGCAAAAAAATATATTTATTATTAATCCTATATACAAAAATATATATATCCATATATGTATATGTATATTTATGTATTCTATATTCTAGATATAGATATAGATTACAAATATAGATTATAGATATAGATAGATATTCTATATATATATATATATAGAAAGAGAGAAAAAAATATAAAACATCTTTACAGATGAATAATATATAAATATGCATATATCTACATGTTTCTCCCTAGTATATATTAAAGTATTATATATAAATAAAATATTAGATATAACAGAACGCAGAGAAAATAAAAAATATATTTTTCATCGTCTATTCAATTTCCTAGATGAAAAATCACAACGAAATAATCGACATATTTTTTTCTCCATATCTCAATTTCATATTTCAAAGTGATGAACGAAACTCGTAAAGATTTGGTCGTCGATCTTTCTAGGGCTGTCTTTCGCGTACTTTTTTCCTTTCCTTTCTTTCTTTCTTTTTGTCCAGGAACCCTTCTTTTCATTCGCACGCCCACGAACGCTTGCCGACGACTCCTTCGTCTGGGCGCCAAATTCAAAGCGTGCTCTTTCCGCGAGAGAGGGTTGAAAAGTATCCTAGCGATGGTGATGGTAGTGATGATGGTAGCGAGGGAAAGGGTAAAGGGAAGAGCTTTGTAGACGAAAAGGGGAGGGCAAATACGATGCCACGGGTAAAGGAAGGGACGGGAGAAGGAAGGGTAGGCGACGACGACTCTTTGAAGCGTGAGATTAAAGAGTCCAATTCTTTAAAAATACTATCGTCGTTGCGTTTTAACGACGATTCGCGAGTGCACGATCTCTATTTTTCTCTCTCTTTCTTTTTATTTTTATTTCTTTGTGTTTTTAACTTACGATCCGGGCGATTTCTCTCTCTCTTCCTAAGTTCCTCTTTTTCGATTTCATCCAACATTACCCTGCGGTCAGAGAATGCTCGATAAAAAATACACAAAGAGAGAGAGAGAGAGGGAAAGAGGGGATGAAAGAGGATTCGAAGATGTTCGTTAAAGTGGGACTATAATATTTATACCATACACAAACACAACGATCAACCGACCCCTCTTGCTTTCTATGAACTAACTCAAACGATTCGAATAATTTCCTATAGGGATCCTTCTTTATCTCGTTTACGTTCTAATCAATCTTTTTTGTTAGTTCAGAAATCCTAACCGTCAAATAGAATAATAGAAATAACTACTTTCAGTGACGGTATCTTCGTTATTTGATGGATCGTTGCAATCGTTTCAATCATTCATTTCTAACACAATCGATGCTCATTCGACAGGATATAGATTACTTCGATATCCCTCGGGAATAACTGTCTCCTTTCGTTTATTTCGTATTACATCTTTTTTTTCTCCCTTTCCTTTTTGTCTTTTTCTTTCATACTACAAACTTTTACTGAAAAAATGCAATCTCCAAATGGCAGATTTGGCCATGTTTTTTTTCCTACGTTCAGCCATTTATTTTCATTCTCGAATCGTTAATGATGAGAGGAGGAATAAATGGGAGAGGAAAAAAAAACAAATGGAATTTGAAATATGTCGTCTTTCTGCTTTTTCATATTACGTGATCCACATAGTATATATATATATATATAGTATACGAAGGTTCTATATGTATACGTTGTCTCGTTACTCTGCATTGTTACATGATACTGTACGGTACTGTGGTTCTCTCGACCTTCCGAGATTCCTCTTAACAATTCCAGTGTTTAAAATCGTTTTCGATAATTACTAACGTCGGATTCGTGCCAAGTGCAATAAGAACTGTCATTTTATACGTCTGTATTTATGATAGCAAGTTATAATACACGTTTTATGTGACAAATATCAAATACTATACGCGATAACAATTGATATATTTTTTATTAAAATTTATCTAACATAAATAAAAATATGATTTAAGAAAAATTTGAGGAATAATTAAAAATTTATTAGAATTACATTTGAGATAAATTAGGATAGAATTTAATTTGAAATCACTGATGCGGTAGTTCAATTTTCAATAGCAAGAGAAAAGGAGATGTGGAAAAAAAAAAAAGAAAAAAAAGAATGAGAAAGATCGAAACAACTCGTCACTCACAGAGTTTCATTCGTATGATTTTAATTAAAGACCGTCCTTATAAGTCGGCCGTGTATTTTTATACGAGTTTTCGCGCACAAGTGGTGTGCCCGCCTACGGGCCGTTACGTGAGGATTAAAGACTGAAGTGAGGCTCGAAGCAAGGGAAAAAGAAAAAGAAGCGAGGGGGTGGAAAAAAGCGTGTGGTGCATGCGTTCGATAGCGTCACGCATGGCTCTTCTCGCGGTGAGTCATTATATCTGAAATATATATATATATACATATATATGTATGTTCCTATATATGTATTATACATACATATATA
This sequence comes from Polistes dominula, assembly GCF_049000335.1. NCBI lineage: Eukaryota > Metazoa > Arthropoda > Insecta > Hymenoptera > Vespidae > Polistes > Polistes dominula. The sequence continues at coordinate 4,255,057 of NW_028301152.1, read as the reverse complement.
CACAATCGTTTCTACGTATAGGTGCATACATATACGTGTATGTATCAGACGTATGTTTCGAGTAAATGCACATTGCTCATGCAAGAAGTCTAATTTCTAATAATTTGGAAGGCGTCGCATAGAAAACTAAATGAACTACCATTGTTCAAAATTTTAATGTAATGCGTTCGCATGCATTGCTGATCATTTCCTCTTGCTACAGGTGTTCTTCCTACTGCAATCGAGTAAATAAAATTTTATTTTACTGATGTAAGCACAAAATTGGATATCTTAAAAAGATAAATTTGCCTAGAAGCGAAGATTTGAAATGAATTTAAAATTGAATTTTAAATCAGTCTTTCTCGAATTTCTCGTTGATGACCTCCTATTTTTGGATAATTTAACTGACAGATTCGACGTTGAACAAGACTCGAAAGGCCTTCCGAACAAGAGAATACTTGACTCGTTGTGGCTGACTCGCAATAGAGAGAAAGAGAGTGTATAGATCGGACTTAATGGGTCAAAGAACACCAGCAGAAGAGTCTACTTGAAATTGCTACTAACATAAGTACCTGTGTCCTGCTTTAACACAACGACTGTGTTCCCCCAACTCATTCATCTCCCTTACTCTGCTTCCACTTCTACTCTACATTTTTCAAACCGTATATTTTCTCTTTTTTTTTCTTTTCTTATGTTAGACGTTAATAACTCGTTTTTACGGTTTAGAACCGATGGACATCGCGTTTGCGGAAGCGGTAAAGAGATATCTCGCGTCCCTGATTTTGCACGGATTCTCTCGCTTTCGATGGAAAAAGGGAAATGAAAGTATCACTTGCCGCATTCGAAAAAAAACGAGATCGCAATGTTGACTTCCTTCGATAAGTTCCATTAAAAGTAATTTTGATAGGAATATATGTAAACAGTAATTTAAATAAAAAAAAAGAAAAGAGCAGATTAATTTTTATTATAAAAAAAGAATGCACTTATCAGCATTAAAATCTTTTTTGTGGAATATACATATATATCAATATTTAATATATATTCTATTATAATTCAAAAAATATTCAACTTATTGATGAAAAGTATTTTAAATAGGCTTTGTAATTTTTATCTACTTTACCGTTGCACAAATCTGTACATAAGTATAAAAGATATCATTTTTACACATTATAATATTGTAATATATATACATTGGTGGATCGAAAAGTTGTGAGCCTAATATAGAATCATTTTTTTTCAATAAATCTTACTTTTATAAAAAAAAAATTGTTGAGGCTCAAAACTTTTCAACCTACTCTCATATATGATTATATTGAAAATGTAATTATATAATATATCTACAATATATTTTATATAAACAAGGATAGTAGTTTGTCACGAATAGACTAGTGTATATTTAGACACAAAGTTTTGATATAAGGCAAATAAAAAATAAGAGATAAAGCATAGAAAGAGAGAAAGAGAAAGAGAAGTGGGTGGGGAGTTGGTAAGAGTTGGATAAGAGAAAGGCAAAGAGCGGAACAACGGTAAGACAAAGGAAGTGAAGCACTGACTAAGGATCAAGCCCGTTAAAGCGCGTCGAATCCCAAGTTCATTGTGAATATCCCGACTTTGGTCACGGTACGGTGCCACGTAGTGGTAGTCGTGAACGTGACCACGCCTTGTTCACGTTTACCTTCTAACTTTTGAAGTGAGTTGTACATATTGTCACATCGTGGCTACTTCCGTCGATAATGTATACACACAGATACATACATGCACGTATGCACGAATATGTATGCACATGCACAGAATATTTTATTATATTACATGATCTATTAATAATTAATTATTGTTATTTTAAATAAGATCTGTACACTTTTGTTAATTATTCACTTTAAAAAGATAAAATGGCAAAAGTTTAATCAAATAATTTTTCCTAATCATTGCGATGTTATTTATAATCATTCTAAAGATTCATATTTTCTAAAATTTATTTTAATATGATATAATTAAAAAAGAAAAACGTATAAATCGAATTTCTTTGATTTCTTGATTTTTGGAATAAAATTCTAAAATAAAATGAATTAAACTGCGATAACAATTTGCTAATGTAATTTTTTAATGATAGTTTTTAAATCGTTAATAAAAATGTTCTGAAATATTTCGTACGAATAAATGATTGATACGCGCATACATTCTATTAATAAAATAAATAAATAAAGACAGAGTAATTATTGACTTACTCTATATACATGTATTACACATTGTTCGTATATACAAATCGCCGCTACCTCGGATAACAGGAGGATTAAATGTAACTGAAAACTCCGGCCTCGCCTTCGGCTCACCTTCGACGTTCGATAGTCATTTGATCAGTACCGATAAGCATATATGTACAGGCTTTAAACGAGTTGGTTAAACGAATGATCTCCGTTTCCGTTCTAGTTCGTGGCTTATTAGAAAATTGCCGCGAGTTTGTTCTTATCTCATATGTTCAACCGTGTTAACAGAACGGTGCGAAAAATCGGTTTGGGTAGGCTTAAGTTTAATTAGAAAAATTAAAATGCATCGAAACAGTGAATGAAGGTGTGTCAAATTTTAAATATGATACGTCAATTTGACATTATAAATAGTTTAGGTAGGTTTAAGTATGATTACAAAAATTAGAATGCATCGAAACAGTAAATAAAGGTGTGTCAAATTTTAAATTCACTACTTTATCTCTGATATGTCTGATAAGACGAAAAGAAGGGGTGAGAGAGAGAGAGAGGAAAATAAAATTATGTCATCGAGCCATAGAAATTTTATTTCATCGACGATGGTGGTTGATAACGAATTTATGAAATAATTTGATGATATCCATCGACGAAGCACAATGACCGTTATTGCATTAAATATTGATGCAGCGCATCAACGCGCGCGCGCGCGAGAGAAAGAGAGAGAGAAAGAGAGAATCACCCTTACTCACCGAAAGAACAAAGTCCCAGCAAGGATGTACGAACTCCGGTGACTCATTTCCCGGATTGTTCTCTCACTCTCACACAGATTTATTCTCTCACCAAGAGAAAAAAAAGAGAAAGAGAGGAAGAGCAACGGTGAGAGAGATGACACTATTAATAACTATGATAACTCTGATAATCTCTGAGGGAAATAGCAATTTAGATAGAGATTAGACGGGGGAGTTTTAACATCACACAACCTTTAGTCCCTCAATGCTAATTTGCTCATGTTTAGCTTTCATATCTTTTTTAATAAGATTTGTTAAATCGATGAACAAAATAACTTTTTGTAATATCTCAAAATCGAAATATCTTCTTTCTGCATATGTTGTCATTAGAGATTCAAAGACTCACCTTGCAGAAAAATTCGATTTCTTTTTATTCAGATCACGTAGAAGTACTTGTCATACTACATGTGTAAGTATGTATATATGATTTGCTGCATAAGACGAAACAGCAGTATTCTGATAATACTGCAATATTCACAATAAACACATTACGGTTCAAGTATATTTTCATAATGGAAACTGCAAGATACGTGTAAACGGGCTATGAACGGTACATATGTAATATATATGTATGCAATGTTCATAATACAAACATAACATTATGTAGATAAAACTAGAAACTATACAATTTAAATAATTTTCAGCAATTAAAAGTTTTCTTTACAAATTTTCTTATCTTTTTCAAAAAGTTTATTAATAAGTTTACATGGATCTATTTGAAATTTCTAATTATTTTGACGGGATTTTTTTCATTTTCAAACATCTATATTGTTTCTTTTTAAATATAATATTTTCACAAATTATTTTCAATTTGAATAAATGCACAAATTAATGATTGTATGACGAAGGAAAATTATTGACTCATGAGTTCATATTATACAGGAAAAAAGAAAAAAGAAAAATGAATGAACTCCATTCCCTAGGGCGCATTTTAAAAGTACAAAAGGAAGTGTAGAACCGGCCAGCCGTGTCATGCATGCTGTTTCGTACCGACAGGTGAAGCCTTGTTTCCCAAGTTCATTGTAACTATAGTTACTACATGAACTGGCCCCAAAGACTTGCTCTTTTCATTATTCGCGAAAATGTTTCCTTATTTCGATAAACTTTATATTTCTGTTCATTTCCAAATTTATTTCGTGACAAATAACGGTAATATACCATTCGGATAATTTTTAAGACAGATAAATGTATAAAATGTATTTTTTTTCAATGCAAATGTTATATATATATATATATAAAATTGTTATATATATGTAACAATTTCATCAAATTTTAGAGTTCGCTTAAAATAAATGTTAAAACTTGATACAACTTCGAATGTTTGCTCGATCGATATTTTATTTGATTTAGAAATACGAATGAAAAATATCTGGAAAACGTAACGTCGCAGTTACTCAACGCTCGAGGAAACGTATATTTTACATTTGATTCACTATCTCGCGTGTTATGAGTTACGCTAATTTTGCCATCTTTATCTCTATCGATTTCATCTCGAAGAATAAACGTAATATGAGTCAGAGAATTCTGTTTTTAACGTCAAGAAAAAGATTACTATTCACTACTACTAATGAAAGAAACGAACCATTATCTACAAAGGTTTATATCTGTATTTTTATTGGTTCGACCTTGAGAGAGAAAAAATAAAAAAGAACATGAAAAATTGTAGAAAAACAAAAAATCTCTCGCAAATTCGTCGAAGTAGGTTAATGGGGTGATCGTTGTGAGTGACGAATAAAACAAAGAAACTCCAAAAATAAAATATGTCAGTCGAGAAATTTAAGGAAAAAATAGAGAAAAGAGAGATACGAGCTGAACATCGATCAAAACTCTACCATATATCCGGGTTAATGCGTCTTGGAAAACGCTGGCGTTGCTTCTGCACCAAAGCGTACAAATGACCTAATTGAAAGCTATTGGCTATAGTAAAAGCGTTGAACGAGAATGACAGCAGGAGACACGTTCGTTTTTACAAACAAACTTGAATACTTGTCCAATTATATTATACGATATGAAATTAATCAATAAAATGAAATATCACACGAATCATTATTTTGAATGTTTACACAAAATTAAATCCGATGCTTCGAAAGTAATACTTTTTTTCTGAATATTTAAAACCGTTATTTTTATCTTCTTGTGAATGTGAACTCCGAAAAAGTACCGCAAAATAAATTCTTCTTTTTTTCTTTCTCTTTCTTGAAGAAGAAGAAGAAGAAAGAATGTTATTTATAAAACTACTTGTTCACGAATCGTATACATTAAATCCAAGCACGTTTCATTGAGAACCCCTGTTGAGTACGAGTTAACTCTAATCATCCACGCGCGTAATCGTAGTCAAAGGTAATAAAAAACGATTCATAGGATCGTGAACGTTTTTGGCAAGTAATATGCTAAAAATTTTCTCTCTCTCTCTCTATCTACCCCCTTTTTTTCTTTCTCTATTTTTTATATAGGCTGTATGTTGCAATATACTTGTTAGATCATGCGTGAAACAGGTCAATAACGAGAGATAATATCTTGATATACATGAGACACTAAAGAGGTTTCTCTTATAGTAAATTTCATATACCAACACAATTAACTCTACCAATAAATTTGTATTATTGAGATAGCTCAATCAATCGATTAATTTCAACTAGAGTAAAAATTATAATATGGTCGAAATGCGATTGGACTTTTTCTATTTATTCTCATCATCGCAGAGATTGTTCATGAAAGTTAGACATCTTATGAAATGAGCACCTTCGATCGCATCTTTCGCGATAATTCGATGCCAACGACGAGAAAATAAAAAGAAAGAAAGAGAAAGAGAGAAGGTATTACGCGTTTTATGGTGCGTACACGAGAAGCAAGTGGCACACTTTGAAGAAGAAGAGTTTCTGCCCTCAGGGTCATACAATTCTGACGTGAAACGAAACTCACATGTATATGTATCTTTGGTTCGGTTGGAGAACACTTTGAAGAATCGTGAAAATTAAAAGGATCGTTACTGTTGCAGGTTCGTTAACCGTTTTTCCTCTCCTCAATGAGAGATGTTTATCCGGATGGAATTATGATAAACGAGCTTTCTCAGACGACTTTATTGCTATGCATATATTCTATAGCTAATATGTATATATAAGTGTACTTATGTATAATAAGTATATTTCTTCGTGTGTAAAAAACAAAAAGATTCAAAGAATCCACAATCGTGATCTTTATGCAATGCTAAAAAAGAAAGAAAAATTCTAAATTATAAATCATAATTTCTCTTCTTTTCTTCAGGTGCATCGATGCGTTTAAAGTCGGTAAAGTTTTCTTCCTTCATTATCTCTTTTTTTTTTTTTTTTTTTAAATTAAACATTAAGATAACGATACTTTGCATAGCAAGAGTTTAATTTAATATACCTATGGAAACTTAAAAGAATTAAACAAGAAAATAAAAAAGATACAAATATATAGGCCATTTCACGCCAAATTGGCTATTTTTTTAGATTACCCCTTTCAATTTAGATGAAAATTATATATGTTATTAATATGTATCCGATAAATTATAAATAAAGAAGCAAATATGAAAAAATATTGCACTAATATGATTACGATAACGATATTATCAGCAGACGTAAAAATCTTGCAATTAGATAAAGATATAAATTATATTCATTATATCTGCAATAATATTAGAAAAATAAATAGCACAAGGTTAATGAGGCCTAATAAGCTTAATAAGACTAACTTGTCATTAATTTTTAATTTCAAAGAAAAAAGAAACTAAAATTAATAAAAATTAACATGATAAAAATAGATATAGTATTCATTTTAGCTATATATACATTAGAAAACCAATAAAATAAAAAACAATTACCACACAATAATACGATTTGGTTAATATAAAAATAACAAATCCTGAGTTCACAAGGAAAAAATCTAATTTATAGCTGTTGAAAAGGTACAAAGTTTCAATCGATTCTTCGTTATTGAAGAAATACTAACTAGTTAAAAATAAATTATACAAATGAGGGAATGTAATTTAGCAAGGACGATTCTGTTAAAGTTGGTATTCACGATGTAGCACGATGACGTTATTTCACGCGACATTTAATAAACAGCACCATAGCTCGCATCTTTGTGTCCATTAAACTTGGCCTTTTCGGCTTTTATGTATAATTTCGCGAAAAGGTCTGTCAATCAGGCCCGATGATCACAAACCGCAACAAATTAAGTATGCAATCGGTTAATAAATTAGTCGAACTAACGAGCGTTGTTGTTGTTGCTGGCGCTGTTGTTATTCATCTCAGCATACGTTACAACGTCTCACTCATCTCAAAGAGGGTCTACTCTAACAATAATTAATAATGCAAAGTTAGGTTGGTATATGAAGTATCAAGGTAGTCTCACGAGTATCTCACATATATTGTTTACGTTATCATGTCTCTGTAGTTTCTCGACAATTTCTCACGACATACTACGATATCCGTGAATTCTCGTTTAGTTAAAAAAAAAAAACTTGTATATTGCGACAATGACGACAATTTCGAAATAAACAATAACGAGTTACACGTTGTTATTCGAGAGTAAGAATAAATTGTTCTCGTGCTTTCTGTAAAAAGAACTAATTCCTTTTTTGTAAATTATTATTATATAAGAATAATGAAAATACATGTAATTGAGATTTGCAATGTTCCGCTAGATTTGTTCGAAAGCACGTTATTCATGAACGAACACACTAACTTGTATGTTTATTTCATAAAAAGTCACATTGACTGAGAAAGAAAGAGAAATAGGCTTAATAAATAGGTCAAATAAATAATAAAATGATACGAAAGAAAATATTTATAAAGAATTTCAATATAGAATGTATACGATACTACTGTAGTAATAATCAGTCATATTTATCTCAATGATGTCATTCTCATACTATCATGATTAGAATTATTATTAAGATCATTATCATTGAAAACAACTTACAAGACTCTTATACACATGCATTATTATTTTTCGTTCGTTGATTCACAATAAATAGCAATGTATATGCAAAAAAATGTTTTGACATTTCATTAGAAATAATCACGCCATTCACTAGAAAGGATAATTTTGGGTAGAACCCTAAGAAACACGCGCGATCGTGTATTTATACATGTATACTTAGATTAGATTGTTCGGAAAGTTTGGATGGATCTATAGATATATTTTCAACTCGATAAGTTCTTGTAACTACAGAAGTGGAATCTTCTAACTCAGAATAATTTAATTATAAATTTATATGTGAAGTAAATATATAGGCAGGAATTTATTAATTAAATATTGATTCTTGATTACATTTCATAATACTATAATAAAATTATTATACATAATGTTAAATATATTATATTTATATTCAATATCAATATAATATTCAATATTTCAAATTTATTAATATGAAGGATGTTTGAAATGTTTTTAACCGACGTATATATTTATAAGTATTTAATATTCTTTTTTTTAAATCAGTACGAACTTTTCAAGCAACCCAATACATTGACAAGAGAAGCCACGAATAGTATTTTACGCTAGAGTAAATCTCGTAGTGGTATCAGATAAATCATTAGAACTTAACGGTATCGAACGAGCACAAATACGATTTGTTGTTATTATGAACGGGTCTACTTGCGGTCAAGAAAAGAAAATAAAAAAAGAAAGAAAGAGAAAATAAAGGGAACAAACTTACACAACACACATGGAAGGGTAACGAACGCGAACGAATGAACAAAGTGGGTTGCCATGAAACAACTAATGCGATTTCCTTAATGGAGATGGACGGGAAAAAGTTGATAACAATCGGGTAAATCGCGTTGGACTGTAACAACACGAAACTTTATGAAATTATAAAGAAAAGAAATATACAATAAGATTATTATTGAATCGTTTGCGATCAAAGTTTTCATCGAAATAAAAACGTCAGTTTATTTGACTTTAAATTACAATTTCTCATCTCGATTCAGAAGATCAATTATAACTTTGCATTATTTATTTATATGGTAATAAAATAACGAACCACTCATGGCTATTATATATTTACATATGCATTCGACAGTGAGCTTTAATGATAGTAACCTATATATGATGATTATAAATATATGGATAAGAATTATCTAATTATTGATTCTTAAATTATATCTAAAATTAATTACCTTTTTTTCTCTCCCTTTTACAGATTCGAGTCACTTCTCTATTAACCCTTCTCACACCTATTCAATATTAACAAAGAGGTCATGTGTTTTTACTGCCTTTTTAAAATTAACAACACACGGTGTTTATTTTATTGTTTTAACCCATCCATTTTACTAACAGTGTCTACGTTACTTAGATTAGAGATCTGACGTAACTCAACGTAGTTAGCCCGTTGACTATTTCTTAATTAAATTGAAATTTTATAATAATTAAAAAAGTCCTTATAAAAAATGTTATGTAACTATAAGTAATATATGATAAAAACTAAATACACATGGAAATAAACCTGTTTATTACCGATTATCTAAATTTTGTTTGTGCTAATTTTTATTTTTATAATACTAATAACAAAATGTGCTTAACACATTACAAACAGGAACCGAGAGGTCTTGTTTTCAGGTACGTGTGAAATTTACTTGAGAATTGCAAGATAACGGTTACTCTTATAACAGTAGAAAGAAGTTCATTTCAACAATTTAGAAGAAAATGTTAAATAAGCATGTAATATTTAAGTTTATAATATTAAATCATTGAATAATGATTGTTAACAGAATTCATTTTTCATAAAATGTAATCCGTTTGTGATATGTTAAAATGATTGCAATATAATTCTTCAACAAATCTACTTTGAAACAATTATAAAAATTGATAAAAACATAACACGGATAGTACTCGAGTCTTCAAAATATTTATACCACGCATGAAATAAGATATTATCTGTACGTTTTATCTATACATTCTATTCATTCTTTATTCGATATATCTATATATATACTCTATTACATGTCATTTGTACTTAAAATAAAACGAATTGATAAAACATTCTACCATACATATCACGCATATGTATATACAGGTCGTCTTGTGACTGATGATACAAATAAGTAGAAGGTGATTCTAGATGACAAACTAAAAATGTAAAAAAATAGTTAGAATCACTATGGAAATTAAAAGAAACAGAATATTTATTATAGAAGAAATTAATGAATATCTTACGCACATAATTTGAAACAACTTTTATATCGATATTTTCGTAAGAAAATCGAATTGCAGAAAAAAATGGTAAATCGATATAACGTTGATCGTGATAATAAATTATCGATGAATAACGAAGATGATTAGACAAATGGTTAATTTAGAATTGTGAAATCTTTTAAGCGTCGAGAAATTCCAAGCAGATATTCTTTTCTCTTACTTAGGTGTGCGTGTATCAATCGAATTTTGTTCCGCAGTGTGTCGTTCTCATAGAAGGGAAGAACATACACAACTTACGTATAGCTTTATATGTATATAGAAAGAGAGAGAAAGAAAGAGAAACATACACATGGGACAGTGACATGGGAACCAAGTATGGGATAGGCTCGTGCGAGCCCATCGTTAAACACCTATCCGAAACATACAGAGAACGTGTTACGACGACCCACATTTAGCAGGTAGATAGTAAAAGTCAGAGTTCCTCTTATGTTAGTGAAACCTACAATGAGTAGCAACGTGAAGTAAATGCGCGAGCGCGCGCACAAAAATTTTTCTTTTTTAGAAGTTTTTTTACTATCATTATACTATTAACGATGAAAACAATCGAAGATAAGAACGCTATGCGTTTAATGACTGAAATTCTTAGCCTGTCGTAATCAACTTTCTAATCGAACTTGAGAATTAAATTCGAATTAGAAAAGTAATATGTTCGACCGATGTGTATTTATTCGTTACAAATGAAAAATGACAAACGAAGCAATAAAATATGCGAAAGGATCGATGAATTTTAGATGTTAATTCAATAAAGAGAAAGGATATTTAAAAAAAAAAAAGAGGCGCGTCCCCAATAGAATATGATTTTGACGTTATGTGTACATACATGCACGGTATTACACCAAACACGTTAGTCATGATCGTTCAATCTTTTATACCATTCGAAATATTTCTAAACATAAAATTATGGTTTAACAATCCTATGCGTCACGATATAAAACGTACCTTTCGTTTTTCTGCACGCAACATTGACTTCCCTTTTAACGTGACGATGTTCGATCGTTTTTATCGTAACGACGAACCGTTACATGGTTAACAAGAAGAAACAAAAAAGCAAGTATCAAGAGAATTTCTTAAAGAATTCGTAGTGACGTTTCTTCGATCTAGAAAAAAGAAATAAAGAATAAATAATTAAATTGAGGCTTACCTCTCTAAACAGCAGGAACAAAGTTAGGCGTGTATATTCGTTCGTCCAATAACAACGACGCAAGAGATGGGAAAAGTCAACCGGCCAAAGAAATCTTTCGTTTTCTACGTCGACAACGAGATGAAGGAAAGACGAACGATTGTCCTAGGCAGAAAAAATGGATATCGTCTGTCCTCTTCTCCCGGTCGGCGTATAGCCAGGTGTCGAAAAAACCTTACCTACGAGAGCATACACACAGTAAACAAGTCAGCGCGTTCCAATTTCACCGACTGACGAACGCGATACGTCTCCGTCGAGACCGCGAGACGACGCCGTTAGGCGGCCACTACCCATGCACGCGCGATTTTCAAATAGTCCCACACTACTCTATTCTACTCTTCACTGTTCTCAATATTAGAGAGAGTCACTGATTACTTCTCTTCCCTCTCTCTTTTGCTCTTTCACTCTTTCTTTCTCTTTCTCTTGTTCTCTTACTATCACATTTATTCCATTATTTTCTTATATTAACTATATTTTTTCATTCCACCTATTCCTCTACTTTGACACTTCTTAAATTCGTCGTTTGACGATAATTCTTCTTATTATTGCAAACATCAACCAACTAATCGTCTTTATTAACGACAAATTAACCTGACGGTACACCTATATACGTTTGGACTTTTAAATGCCGTAAACACGCTGGAACTGCTTTCGATGTGTTCTTACGCGCGAGTCAACATGGCCGAATAGGAAAACTCGAGGTTTCTCTTATGACGCAATCGAACGAACTCGTCTCCCCACTACTATATTCTACCTTGAAGCGTGCCGCGTACTTTCGTGCGCATTTTCTTCGCTAGGCGGCATCACAGGAGGGGATATCGTTTCGATAGGTATAATAGAGAGGGAAATAAAAAGGAGAGAAAAAAAAAGATTATAATGTAACTATGTACACTTTTATGTCCATAAATGTAACATCACATCGCCATCTTGATTTTTAGTTTGTTTCCCGCCAATTCGTATACGCACGCGCATATGCAAATATTGAATAAAAATAAATTACCTTTATCATATAGTTTACACTTATGTAATTGTTTATCCTTTGATTGATGATTAATTTTTATTTTTATCCATTACAGTACGAAAGGTTATCGTATGTAAGATTTGTTTGTAAAAAATTGTATTAACAATAATTCGCAATTCTTTTTTTATTGATTATAACATCAAGAATTTTCACTATTCCTCCAATTTTGGGATTGCGTAGTAAAGAAGAGCTTGTTTTTATCATTTTCTGTAAACTACGTCGATTTTAGATTATTTTCTTATCCAAAAGTATCCGTTTCTGTTACCATTTTAAAACTGGACGAAAATATAGGTTGTATTTATTTTAACAAGCATACCAATATAATGATATTAATAGGAACTACAAACTTGAAGAGAATTTAGATCGAATTTATATTTAAAAAATATGACAAACTTACATATCGAATCATTTTCAATTCTAATTAAAAATATTAAAATTATAAAATATCATGTTGTAATCTAATAAAATAATGATAAGTCTTTAACTGTATCTTTTTCCACCAATCATTGCCAGAATAAAAATAACTAGAATAATATTTAATATATTGAAATAGCTGCTATTTCTCATCCGAGTTCGATGTAATGTCAAACATTTAATCATAGGCTGGGAAGTAGGAGGGACATTCGATTGTTTACAAATCTACGTGGCGATGATACTTCGTTAAATGATAATAATAATAATAATAATACATTGATTGTATTATTAAATTTTTTTTATATAACATATGTTTATTGATATGTGTAATCTACAATCTACACATCATGTTAACCAAAAATAGAATAATGAAATACATCTTTCAAATTCTTTGTCAAACTATTAAAAAATTCAAATATTGATGATAATAACATAGCCTTATCTCTACTCTCCTCGAATTCAATGTGATGTGTCAATGTTATATAACTCTGTCACGAAAAGTGGCACCTTCAGTATTTTTAAATCGCGATACACTCAGTTTATCGCCAACCTCAACGAAAGTCAGATTAATTCATTGAAGATTAAAGAAAGGGTAAAGTAATCTTTTTCTCTTAACAAATATCATTCTTTCTTCAATCTTATCCTGCTATTTTATTTAAGCAACAACAGACAAAACACTGCTATAAGCTAACGATTCTTATAATCTCTATTTCCTCTATTCGCAGCTCAAATGAAATTCAAATTGTCATAGTATTAGATATTTTTATAATCTAATACGTAAGAATTATTTTATTAACAATGAATATTATTAATCTTTTATAAATTACTAGAGAGTGCCACTAATAATTATATTTAAGAAAAACAATATATATTGCTATACTTATTCTGAAGTAATATTATTCCTATAGCATCGTTAATAATTTTATATTATCTTTAAAGTTATATCATTTTATAAATTCTTATTTGTATATATCAAAATTGTCGATTATAATTGTAGATGATATTTTACATTTTCATATATATTTATGATATAGTGATTGGTTATTGGACTGGTCTTTTATTGTTTTATAAATTATAAAGTAGAGTAAAGAATTGATAAATAATATGCAGCATACCACAAAATCAAAATGGCAAATGAGTCTTGGAATGTACTGGTGACGGGTGGTGCTGGTTATATTGGTTCTCATACTGTTTTGGAACTACTACAGGCCAACTTTCAGGTGGTGGTAATAGACAACCTTAGTAATGCCTATAAAGGTGAGGTATAACTGAGTGTATCGGTTCACCATGCATATGTATGTATATATAATTTATATTTAACCCTTCGCACTATTAACATGTAAAATACAATACTTACTGGCTCAAACATGAGAAATAAAAGTCCTACTCATGGAAAATCTTTTGGGTCAGATATAAAAAGCATGAATTGTAGCATTGAATGTTGCATGCAGCTCAATATGTTAAATTATAGTGCAAAGGGTTAATAAGAAAGTGCATGCTACAACATTAACTTCACTATTCTTCCTTTATAAATGCTTTTATTTATTTTCATATTATCTAAAATGTAATATGTCATAATATTAGTACGTTCAAGAATATGCGTTATGTACCTAATGTTCTCATGTATTTACAGGAGACATTGATGATAAACCTGAATGTCTTATAAGAGTTGAAAAACTAACAAATAAAAAGGTTACATTTATAAATTGTGATATAACTAATATAGATGAATTGAAGAATTTATTTGCAAAGGTAAGATCTCTATTTAAAGTTATTGGAGAATTAATAGTGATCATGAAACATAAATTTCATTATAGCATACTTTTCAATGCGTCATACACTTTGCTGCACTGAAAGCAGTTGGTGAGTCTTGCTTAAAACCTCTAGAATATTATGAAGTCAATGTTGGAGGTACTTTAAATCTGTTGAACGTAATGAGAGAAAATAAGGTCAAACAGTTTATATACTCCAGTAGTGCTACTGTATATGGTATTCCGGAAAAACTTCCATTAGTAGAGACTATGAAAACTGGAAATTGCACAAACCCATATGGAAAAACAAAGTATATGGTTGAAGAAATTTTGAAAGACCTTTGCTTATCTGACAAGGTATAAAATTAGATTTTATGTAGACTATTTATAGAATTATACAAAGTTTCAAACAAATTTGTACACTTTTAGGAATGGTCAGTTATATCTCTTAGATACTTTAATCCAGTTGGTGCACATCCTTCGGGACAAATTGGAGAAGATCCTAATGGTATTCCAAATAATTTAATGCCTATAATAGCTCAAGTTTCGGTTGGAAAAAGAAAGTCAGTTGATGTTTATGGTAATGATTATGATACTCCTGATGGAACGGGTAAGTAAAATATATGTTTATTGATAATAGAAGAATTACAATAAGATAATATTTTATGATCTTTATGGACTAAAATATAATAATTATTTATCTAATTCCCTAATCTTTTTCATTGAAGGTGTTCGAGATTATATTCATATTATGGATTTAGCTGATGGCCATGTTAAAGCATTGATTTATCAAAAAGATCAAAGTCCAACTGGATTTAATCCTATAAATTTAGGTACTGGTAAAGGATATTCTGTTCTAGAAATTCTTCAAGCATTTGAAAAAGCATCAGGAGTAAAAATACCATACAAGATAGTGGACCGTAGACCTGGTGATATATCAACTAGTTACGCTGACGCAAATTTAGCATTTAAACTGCTGAATTGGCGTGCTGTAAAAAATATAGATGATATGTGTAAGCATAATTTTCTTATTCTTTTTACAAACTGACACAAATGAATTATATCAAGTTTCATAATTTATAGGTGCAGATACGTGGAAATGGCAACAAAGTAATCCAAATGGCTATAAGCCTACTTATCATGTGCTTAAACATGCCATTGTTTAAATAATAAGAAATATGTACATTTTGTTTTTATATGCATATAAGAGGTATGCTCTAGCAGCACGAAATGTCGGTGGTGTATAGTTACCAAAGTTTAGACCAAAGCCTAAGGTGAAAACATATCTGTAATATATCTTGTTATACAAATTTTGATAAATATGAAAAATTAATTGATCAATTGATAAATCACGTTAATTTGATTTTATATTTTCACATAGTTTTATGTTAAGTGCAATGCCAGTGTCATTCCTAATGTTTAGTAATAATAGATACGTTTTGTTCCTTTTCTTTATTATCTAATATTTAGTGATACTTATATTTGTTGTACAAATATAAAAAAATATTGTATATTTAGATTTCTAAATTGTGTGCCATGTGTTAAAATTAGTTTAAAAAAGACCAACTTTTTTCATAAGTACAAAGATTATAAATATATTATTCACAAATGTGTTAACTATGTATTGTTATCAACGTTCAATAAAATTTGACCGTTAAAAAAATATTATTTATTAAATATTTCATCTCATAATAGAGGATATGTCAATTTTTATAAATATGATATTATTGATCATTAAAATTTTCGTAGCTATTAATGTTTTTTTTTTTTTTTTTTTTTTTTTTTAATTTAAACCTTATAATCATGACAATTGTAAATTTAAAAACAATTATAAATATTGCTTTATTATTGTATGAGTAGCTTAGAAGCCAATGCGATTAAGTCCAGATAATAAAAATCGAAAAAATTAATGTTTTTACATTTTTTTTTTAAATGTCTAATTTTTTAATTTAATCAGAAAAAGTATATAAAGTCTTTTTTTTCAAAAGGTAGATTTTGTAACAAAACAAGGTATGCAGAGAATGTATAAACAAAAACCCAAGTATTTATTGGGATTATGACAGCAACTTAAAAACTGTAGGTCTTTCACTTTTTAGCAGCCGAAAAAGATAAAAGAAACGAAACAACGAGTAAATCTTTTAATAACTGAAAATAATTTTATTTATTCCATTTAAATTTATAAAAACTAGAATATATAAAAATATTGACTTAACCGCAATGAATCCTGAGCGACTCATATAAAAATTGTCATATTAATTATTTAAGCCAGTACCAGATTAAATGTTTTCTGTTTTTAATAGTAAAAAATATAATTTTTATTAAAAACAGGTTATAAGTGGGTATAAATAAACTGTCGATAGAGATTTAATGTTAATCAAGTCGAGTAATTTACATATAATTAAAGTATTATGAGGAATCATTCATCGACGTTAATCTTTAAATAAATAATTATCGTACGTCATATGATTAATTACAATTATTGGTTATTAACGTCATTGATTGTCGAGATAGAGATAATAATGAAGATTTGTAGAATTCTAAAAGTCGATCTTTAAATGAGATTTGATAAACGAAAGATTTATTGAAATTCGGTTAAGTCGAGTATATAGAAGGAAAGACCACCATAAATTGGCACAAGTGAAAAATGGATATCTCCTGTTCTTTTCCTGGACTGGTAAAGGAGGCTGCATTAACGGTGCATGGACAAGGTGTCCTCGCCGTTACCGGCGTTGTCGGATATCCAATGCGACCGAGTTCTGTGTAAAGAGTAAGAGAGACAAGGCGTAAAAGTAAATATACTTCGTCTTCCTCTTGCTATGGGCGACTAGAGCCAATGTTCCGGACTATTGAAAAATATTTTTTAACACTAGCACTACCAATGATTTACGTATACCTACTTCTACTGTAAAGGTCAGAATGACTTGTTCTTGATAAAAAAAGAATTACTTAACAAAAAAACATGGAATTTTATGCTTTTTTTATATATTTCCTTTTGTATTGAAAGAAAATTAAACATTTTAAATAATAATTTGATAATAATTTTTAAAACATGACGACCTCTTTGTTTAATCCGACACTTAATTATCTTTAAAGAAAAGTTTTAAGTTCGGAAATAAATTTGACAAATTACGCTTGTGGATCGATTATGTAATGCCGTGTAATTTTTAACTAACATTCTTTATATTTATATTTAAAATATTCTATTTCATCTTTTTCTTTATACAATTAATTGTTAAAAACTAGTATAAGTTATATTATACGTTTTACAGTATATCATTTTAATTTGGATACGAAATAAATAGGATATGAAGTGTTAAAGGTAAGTAAACACTCATACTATATTATCATCTTAACAGTATAACTCAAAAAAGAAATATAGTATAGTTATGATAGTACAAATTATACTATAAACTTTATGTTATATCATTTTTTTGTTCATACAAAAATGTAAATTAAGTTACAAATTGTTAAAAAGCAGTTAGTTACTTCATTTGATTATTACCTAGATCATGATTAGGTATTTCAGAATGAGTTAGAATCAATAAAATGTTTCAAAAATACAGTAAAAGAAACCTAACATACCGTTTGTAGTGCATTAATCTTCAAAGCACGTTGATGACGAGTATTACTACAGCTTGACCATTTCTGGAAATGTTATTTTTTCAATAGTCGAACTGTTAGTCAAGATCGTGTTACCGTCTAAGTTAACAGGGTCATTGGCTAGCTAGTGAGCCCGATAAGAGCTGAGTTTCACGCAATGCTTAAAACGAATGCCAGGAAGTGCAACGGTAAGAGTTTACGTACATGTAACATTATAAGTTTTTATCATCGATCCACGAGCTTGGTACATAAGTCACGAAAAGATTTTTCCAAGTTCAATCATTCTGAAGATAATTTATACGAGAAAGCTGTGCTACGTACGAACGAACGAAATTAAAAATGTAAGCTGACTCTACAGTAAGCAATAAGAAGGATTATTACGGTTAATAATGACACATGATTGTTCTTATTTACATATATCATTACGTTTAATTTTTTTTATTGAAATAGCTTAGAGGTTTGCAACTGCAAAATGCTAAGGTATTTTGAAATAGAACGAATTAATCCGGAAGGTGTTTCTGTTGAGTTTGCAAGCGTAGACACGCAATGAGTCTTTGGAGTGTTCGCGTGCCCCGTGAAAGATCGAACTTTCTGGTTCCTTCGACATGGATTTCGTTCTCGTGGTATAAATAAATCAAGGAATCGATGATAATCGTGTCAACGAAAAACTCAAGAAAATAAGAAACTAAAGTTGTAGGTGCAGACATGACACATTCTGTGGCTGTTAACAAGAAGGAGACGATGTAATCCGGTTTTATCGTCAAGGTGTCAATCGAATTACTCGCAAACTACTGCTTTCACGGAAGGAGTTAGCAAGATCCTGCTTTTCTTCTCTTTTTTTTTTTCTTTTATTTTCGAACATTTTATCTTCGATTGGAAAATGATAAATAAAGTAATTCGTAGACAATTATATAGCTATGTTTGTCAAGTATTTCATGCTATAAGTTAGCGAGTGAATTAATAATAATGTAAGGTAGAAAATAATTGACGAATGAAAAACGAAAGGATCTATTTCAAATATGATTCTATATCGATCACTTACGTTTAATCTATTATAATTTAATCACATTCGTGGTGTTCACAAAAATAACTATGTAATGTGAAATTTATTTAAATTGCGTAAACTGTATAGTTATATTATTATGGTAATAGTAATACTATACTAGCCATAAGTGTAGCTTATACTTACAATTAGCTAACATCAACCTTCGGATTCTTACGCTTTTTCTCTTTCTTTTTTTTGAAACAATATTAATTTTAAATATTATTACTAAAACATATTTTTAATCTACAGTATTTCAAAGGAATTCTTTAAAGTACGGGTAGAGTAAATTAGTGACATTTGAAATATGTTCGTTCGAAATTTGTTTGAAATTTTATGAAATTACTTCTCCTACAAGCGTTTAATTTAAAAACGTACGTGTCCCATCTACCTGTTTGCTTGTGACAGGAAAAAAATTGGGATCAAGCTCGTGATTGTTCAACGAGGAGATAAAAGGTCAGAAAAAGAATTTAGTTAGAGTGCCGTCGTCGATATCCTGACACTTTTCTACATTTGCGTTTATCCGGTTAGCGTATTTTACGAGTTGTCCTGTATAGTCCTGAATACGGGATACCATACACGATGCCATCGTTCTTTCACATAGACGAAATGTTTATTTTATGCATGGAAATCTGGTGAATCCTTTCTCGCACAATTTAAGCTGGTTTAAAGTACCCTTGTCTTCTGAGAACTCGTATCGTTTCGTTTCTTTCTTTAGAAATGATGGAAGGTATATCGAATTTTTTTACTCCTTTTGCCATAAAATAGTATTGGAAATGAGAGATACATAATGTCTTAAATGTGATTTTTAATACTAGGACTTTCAAATCTGTTAAAATGACGGATATCAGATTTTTTTATTTATTTAAATTATTATTATAATTACAATTTATGGGTACTGAAGAGAGTTTTTCTATAGAGGCACCAGATAAATGAACAAAAAAGATTTTGCAAAAATATTTGGAATTTAATAAAAACCTTAGACGCAACCCTTAAGGGGACCTTCTACTCTGAGCACCTAAAAAAAAGGCTATTTTCGCGAATTTTTTCCAAGAAAACTATAAAAGATATCGATCTAAAAGTTGTTGGGTTTGTTAAATTGAGTCTTAAACTATATGAATGAATTTTTATTTTTTCATTTTAATTAATTTTTTATTGCAAAAACAGTAGTATAAAAAAACACCTTAAAACTTTAGTGCTTTGGTAGCTCCATCAGAACTTGAGAATGGCTTACCTGAAACATAAAAGTAAAATGGTTTTATATTCTGTGACATTCTATGACTTCAGCTACAAAGTGACAGTTTTATATAAAAATTTTATCAATAAATAAAAAAATGGTGGACAAATTACAAAAAAAACGTAAATTTGACCTTTTTTTTTATTGTTTTTGACTAAAAATAAATAGTAAAAATTAAAATATAAGAAAAAACTCTCCGTCACTTTGTTACAGCTCATGTGTAGAATATGTGGATTAGATTTTATAAGAATCGGTTTACTGGTTCGTGAGATACGATGGAGCTAGTATTTCAAAACATAGTTTCGAGATAAACGCGTTTAAAGTTTTTTTTCTACTCAAAATCGTTAAAAATTCTTACCTAAACTTAATCTGCGATGCCTGGACCGTACAATTGACCTTCTTCTTGTTCATATTCTTCAATTTCTTCCAGTCTTGCCTTCTTCCACTTTGATCTGGCATCTTTTGAGCACTCAGAGCTTCGACGGTTCGCAGATTCGATACGTCGGTCGTCGCGTCTTTTAGCAAAGTCGATCGCTCCTGGCCCAAGTTTCATGCCCATCGTTTCCATTATCTTCATCACTGTTTGAAATCCTTCGTTAAAGATACATGCTGAAACTTTGCACGCAATTTCAACAACTTTTTTGCCGTTAAACAGGTGTTTAGGTGCCATGTTCCTTACGCAGTTATTAAAGCTTTATATCGCAGTTAATTATCGGCCCATTACCGGCATTTATTATCGGCCCATTACCGGCAATAATTATCGGCCCATTACCGGCATTTATTATCGGCCCATTACCGGCATTTATTATCGGTCCATTACCGGCATTTATTATCGGCCCATTACCGGCATTTATTATCGGCCCATTACCGGCATTTATTATCGGCCCATTACCGGCATTTATTATCGGCCCATTACCGGCATTTATTATCGGCCCATTACCGGCATTTATTATCGGCCCATTACCGGCATTTATTATCGGCCCATTACCGGCATTTATTATCGGCCCATTACCGGCATTTATTATCGGCCCATTACCGGCATTTATTATCGGCCCATTACCGGCATTTATTATCGGCCCATTACCGGCATTTATTATCGGCCCATTACCGGCATTTATTATCGGCCCATTACCGGCATTTATTATCGGCCCATTACCGGCATTTATTATCGGCCCATTACCGGCATTTATTATCGGCCCATTACCGGCATTTATTATCGGCCCATTACCGGCATTTATTATCGGCCCATTACCGGCATTTATTATCGGCCCATTACCGGCATTTATTATCGGCCCATTACCGGCATTTATTATCGGCCCATTACCGGCATTTATTATCGGCCCATTACCGGCATTTATTATCGGCCCATTACCGGCATTTATTATCGGCCCATTACCGGCAATTATTATCGGCCCATTACCGGCATTTATTATCGGCCCATTACCGGCATTTATTATCGGCCCATTACCGGCATTTATTATCGGCCCATTAATGGTAGTTGATCATTGGCCGATTAATGGGCCCAGCAATGGGCCACGTATTATTCAAATTATTAGCCCATTAACATCATCATAATTTAATAATCTATATATCATCATCTTTAGACAGTTATATATTTCTCTATGTCTGATCCCCCGAAAAATATACCTGACAATACGAAGGATTATACAGATTACAATAAAAAAAACTGCTTGAATAAACAATGAAAGAGAAAGGGATTGAACAAGATAAGAGTCGTCCGTGCGCGCCGAACGCTCAGGAAAGCGGTCCGAGGTAGTTACGTTCTGGCAGCAAAAAAATGTAGTTAGAGACATCGGATCTTTTTGAAATTTTAATACAATATTTCTACGTATATATACATTCGGAAAATGTAAAAAAAAAAAAAAATTTTTTTAAAATCGCAGAGTAGAAGGTCCCCTTAAGTGGACTATAATAATCTCCGGTATTTTATGTAAAACGTAAGTATTATATTATCTTGTTAATCATTGCATATTTTAATGTATTTCTTGAATTTTGGGTTGTAATATAAGTTTAAACAACTCTCTTATATATATGAATTAAAAATAATTTATTATTTAAGTAATCTGTTGTCAATAAAAAATAGTTTTATCGTATCTATTTTAGCATGGATCATCATATTACTGTGAAATCATATACACAAGGATTGACATAAATATGATAGATTGAAAAGTGTGAGTTCAGCCTACTAACATTAATATTCTAACCACTCTAACTCGATTGTGCAGATGGTGTACACACACAAGTTTGTACATTGATAGGATAGGCTCATAGTAGAGACCCTGCTTCTTTATTGCACTTTTATTTTATACCTGTTACTGATACACACATGCTTCAGGTGAAAGGTAGTGAACAGCCTTAATCGACAACGCGGAAACGAGATGACTTAATGGCGATGCACGAGCTGTAACCATTCGCTCACGTGCTTCTGTCAGGAGTTTCTCTCTCTCTTTCTCTCTTTACGCATCATAAAATTATTATGGTGATAAGCGTACGCGAACATCCTAAAAACTGTGAGTTTCTTACTGGTAACTATGAAATCGGAAGTATCGGGAATTGAAGCACGGATCTCATTCGTTAGTTCGTCTTTTTTGTCGGACGAAGTTCATCATTTCGAAAGAAATCGGACGTAAATTCGACACAGTAGGAATACAATTTTCACGTTTTCAGTGACTCGAAGAGTATTCCCACGCGATTAATTTTGCAACGTCCTTTGGTTTACATATTTTTGTATGTTTCTTGAATTTATTTTCTCTCTTACATTTAAATCACAGAACTTCAAGTAAAATTTGTCGAATGAAGATTTATTTTAATAGAACGTTACTTATACCACAATGTTATATAATTTTAAGATTTCAAATTTTTTGTTATTAACTGTTTATTTCAAAATTATAATACTTATGAATATATCAAATTCCACACTTTGGAAACTACTGGCATAAATAATACAATAGAATTGTATACTGTATAAATTATATTATACTTACTTTAACAGTAAGCAAAATAATAAAAAAAAAAAAAATAACTTTGAACTTTTATTAATATAAATTATACTTAATTTAATGTTTATCTAATTAATAATTATAATTACGTCTTACAATTTAAAATTATATTGTTTAAGTAGATATAACTTATAAATATAACGTAAATCATATATTGCACATTATATTTATATTATTTTTTGAGACATAAACTCAATAGGATTATAGGATCTGGAATTTCTTTCAAAAGGAGAAAAAAAGAACGATATTCTTCTAGTTCTAGTAGAAAGTCGTGGGGTTAAGCCTGGTATTATCTTTGATTGTACGTGGCATTCAAGTTGGCGGACATTGTATATTCCAAGTCCGTGTCTACATTGTGCACAGTACGTCTTATGGATTAAGGCCGACATAAGCACCAAGATAGAATGAATAGTTGTTGGTAACATTGAGAAACGATGCGACGAGTCGCGAAGCTACATTAGCGGTGCGTTATTAATATGCCAACATTTACATTGACTTACGATAGGACATGCTCGATGAGTAGTATTCTTTGAATAACTTCCTGTAAAACTTTCTAATCGTTATTGCATCAACAATATTTCCTTTTACATCGAATCAGATTCGAAATCTACTTTTGATCGATATATGATTATGAATTATTCTTATTCTGAACAGTAAAGAATCATGGCACACATATATCTGTGCTAATAATGAACGATATATTATAATATCGAGATAAATTAATAAGGAATTATCAAATTAAGTAAAATAACAATAATAATTTATAATTGATTCAAGCGAAATTTTAATCAAAATAATTAATTAATTAAAATAATATTATCATCAAATATAATAATAATTTAATAAAATTAAATGGTCTTTGGATTCTATTTGATTACAGATTAATTTTAATTTTAAATTAAATCAATATAAAATTGAATAAATAAATAAATGAGACTTAATTATCACTTGAAGGAAATATTATAAAGAATGTGGATAACAAAGAGTTAACCTTGAGGAAGTTTCGTTGGAGAGCATTAGCCCGGTTCACTATCTTCCTTTATACTCACGAAGATAGCAGTAAGTTGAGAAAAACGATTTGCTGAAACGAATTAGCGTGTCGATCGGATCTCACCGATCAAAGTCTTTCTCGTTCGGCTTCGATAAACACCTTCTTAAAAGGCTTCCTCTTTCTTAAAATGTAAAGCAAATTCCCACGGTCGCGTCAGTCTGCTTTCGATGTCGACCTTTTATATTTCGATACATTTTATTTTTTATCATTGTTAGATAGAATTTGTCAGGACACTTTCGTTGTTATGATCAAATTATTCGCATAATTTAAATCATAGCGGTTAAACATTTTCTCTTTCTTCATTTTTTTAAAAGATTTATGGACTTTTATATTAATAATTTTTCTTTTTATGTTGATCAATTAATTATTTTAATCTTAATTATAATTTTATTTCATTTTTAGTAATAATTTAAGCTTTTAATATAATTATTGTTATAGTTATATAATACAGTTATGTATTATATATAAAATTCTTATAACATAATAATTATAAATTAGTTACTAATTATTTGATGTTAGTATAATTATAGTAATTTCCATTCTTAATTATTCGAGTCAATTATTTTGGTATGCATATTTGTTGTTTTCTTTCTCATTATAAGTAATAGCATTCTTCTCCTCTTTCTCTTATGTCGATGTAATTAAAATACATTTTTTTAGCACGTTCTCGGTGTAAGATATAGAAAGTAATTAGCGATCATGTGTAATAGAGGCGAGTTTTACGAAGTATCAGCCACGATTACGGGATTCCTAAGGTACTTTTCTTAGTTCTGCTTCGAGAAAAGCATCGAGATAAAGTTCACCATTCTATGTATCGTCGATGTACGATGAAGCGAAACGTGTTGAGCTATTAATAGAGCGATATCAATCGACTATATACATCGTCTTATTCGAATAACATCGCTCATGATAAAGTAACAATAATTCATGGTTATCATATTTGCCAGGGTAACTATTTATGTATTACTTACATACTTCGGACAACCGCATAAAGTGGATCACCTTCATTATATTCTAGCGATGCATCTTGATCGTTTGAGTTTGTGAAGTGTTGTTTCACGAGTTTGACCGGTTTCAGTGGTAATTCCCTAGTAGAGGAGATTTGTTTAAAAAAATAAAAGGAATAAGTTTTAAATAGTGATTAAAAAAGGTTTCGATCCTGAATGTTTGAATTTCTTTTTCTTGTATAATTGTCATCTATAAATAGTTACTAAAATTTGGAAGGATGTTTATATATATATTATATATATATATATATATAATATAATGTTAGATCAAATATATATATTATACGAATTATAATGATTAAAGTATTATTATTTTAGCATGTGTATGAAATTGATTTCTATTAAAATAAAAACGAAAATGTGCTAAAAACGAAGACAGGAAACTTTGGATAAATTCATGAATTAGAAAGTATAATGCTTTTTACTAAACATGAAATATAAATAATTTAATATTTCCTTTATCTTGAAAAAAAAGACATCATGACCAATTAATTTTCTATAATGCCATTTAACTTTAAAGTAACACACACGTACACTTATATAATATTATCTATATTATGTATATCTTTAAATGTTATTATATTTTTTAGTTATCAAGGCTTAACAACCCTTAATTTAAGTCTTGTTTATAATTCATAACTTCTTAAATGTAAATAATATTATAATAGTTTCTTACATACTTCATATAATATATAAATTTTACTTAAAACTTATATTACAGAATTATTATTATTAAATACAAAAAGAAAATTGTGTATTTATCTGAGCTTTCCGTTTAACATATTAATGGAAACGAATTATTATCAAAAAGCTGATAATCAAGCTAGAGGACGAGTTTTTATGAAAATGAAAAAAATAGAAAAGAATCTGGATTGATGAGAATACTATTGTTGCATTCGGTATTGTGTAGGCGGCCTGTTTTATAGGCTACTGTGCAAAGTGGCGCTGATTTATCGAAGAATTCGAGCGGTACATTCCATTCGTGCTATAAATTTGTATAACGAGTCTTGTTTCGAACTCGTCCGTTCTTTCAAGCTTCGATTATTCAAGCGTAGATTATTAATCGAGATGTCGATGCGATAGATCGATAACACGAGAATCGATTAATCCAAAACGTCCCGTTCGCTCGAGAATTGGTAGAATTTTTATTCTTATCGAACGATATATTCGTTACATTTCATTCTTTTTTTATTATTTTTCTTTTTATGATGTATATTGTAGAAACCATTAGAGAATATTTAGATGAACGTTTATCGTTCAATGATAGTTGCTGGTGTATATGACTTTTATGTTTCTGTTTTTTATATTTTGTTCCTTTTATATCGTTTATCATAACAGTAACACAGTTAGTTTATATGAGAAAAAAATATTGTTAAAGATCGAAGCTTAACGATAAGCGTTATCTGTGATTTTATTTCTTTTTAATATCTTTTATATGTACCTAGTAACAATTCAATTCATTTATTTTATTTTAAATTTAAACAGGACACGCGAACAAGTGATAATATATTGATTCAAAATTTAATATAACACATTATAAATTATATTTCATATTTCTTAATTATTATTTTCTTTATACATGTATAAATAAATATATAAAGTCATGCACTGAAATTACACAATTGATGAGACTGACTAAAATCTTGTGAGTCGAGATAAAATTACAATTAATTACATTAATGAATTGAACTGTTAATTAAATAAATTTAATCTATGAAACAAGAAGACCTATCCTGAACTAATAAAATATACAACAAAATATACAATTTCCATGAGTTATTCTTAAAAGAGAATTACTCATGTGCACGTCAATAATTTTTTGAAATAATTACATTCAGTAGTTCGTGCTGATTAGGACCTTTCATTTTTGACATGATAGAGCACAGGAGGGACTTTAAATTTTTTGACTGACTCGTTATCAACTGGTAAACCTTAGAATGATAATGAGTAGACGATAACGAAAATAAAAAACTACAATAAAGTTACTTATAACTAATGCGAACGTGATCAAGATGTTTCTATCAGCCGCACTGCACATCAAAAACGACTGACAGAATGTTTATGATTAAAGTTTCTAGAAAGTAAATCGAGTATTATGATGTAAAATATAACATGAAAGGAGTATTCAAAGGAAAGTAATTAAAAGAATTTAAAAATGTAATTAATTAAAAAAATGAAAAAATAATTTCTTAACATTATAATATGGACCTTTTATTTTGAAAGTGGTTTAAATCCATTTAAAAAAAAAAAAAAAAAGAGATATCACGTAATTTATGCTAAATTTAATGTAAATTTTTTATGTATAACTAGTTAATATTTAACTTCTTAAAAAAAGCCCATGTTTTGTACAATTTAAAATTGGTCGGTAAAAGAAATTGAGTAATCATTGATATGCTAATCTTTAATTTTTTCCAAACAAGAGAACGTGGACTTACACCACTTTCAAAATAAACGATCCATAATTATAGTAAGCGGTCTTTAGCTGGATTTTACTTGCCATGGAATGTAAAACATATAAAAATATGTTAAACATTACATGGGAAAGTAAAATACCATTGCCCGGGTCTAACCACGAGGAGGTAACCGCTTCTGAAGACCCAGGAGGGATGTGCATCCTAAAGATGCTCACATCCGAATATAATTCAAAGGAATGAATCTAACTCTTAGGCCCCTCCATAGGAGTACCACCATAAAAAATCTTTAGAATTATTTTTATTATTTTTTAAATATCAAAAAATACAAAATGATAAACAAGGAGTGTAACCTAAAAAGAAATTTAATAAAATCATCAATGTTACCTAAAAGTAACACACTCTAGAATAATTTCAATATAAGCACATAAGAAAACTACAAGTTACGAATATTTTATATTGATTAATTTTTAATCTATAAAAAATACAATATAATAAAAATAAATATATATAATATTAGATGGTACCTGTAGAAAAGAAAAAGATATTAGATAATACCTGTAGAAAATAAAAGAAGATACATTAAAAATAACTATCATACATATACGATGATACTAGAAAGAATAAAATAAAAAGAATTAAAATACTTTAATTATTTTTGCAAGTAATTATTTTATTTCACCCTTTACTATAATTGTAATCCTCTTATTATCTGCTTCCTATTATTCTTGGATGTAATATTGCATCGTCTTTATAATTCATCCTGTGAATAAAAAAAGTAATAAATAAATTAAAATACAACCTGGTTACCATAACTCAGTCCTCTTCTGGTCTATATTCCTCTCCTCTTGAATACTCTATTATTGTAAGAAACCTAGAACAAGAAGAAACCTAGAACAAAAAGAAAAATAAAGAAGTAGGGAAGGAGTGATGGTTGGTGGGGGGTGAAATTCGAGGTAAGGACATGATTTTCTCCCAATTATTGGAGGTAGGAGAAAATCATGGCTCGCGTAGGGCAGGATCGCATCCCTGAAGTAGACCTTTCTTTGCGAAGAAACCAAAGAAAAAATCTACCCGCTACCCATTGTAAAAAGAAACTCAAAACGAAGCTGAAAAAGAAAAAGAAAAGATTATTTTGGAGGTCTGAAAAGATGCAATGAATGCATCGAAGGGCCAGTTCCCGATGAAAAACACGTTGCACTTACAAGTGCATTAGAATTATTATATATTCTGAAACAAAATAAAATGAAAATTAAGTTTCTAATACCTAGAAAAAATGATATATTGAAAAATACTATAAAATAATTAGTTTCTATGAATAAAATGAAGAATGAAGAAAGGTGTGTGGTAATTGAAAATGAAAAAATGATAGGATATTAAAGTGAGGGGGGATTCTAAATGGGATTGTACTCTATAAAATTAAATTTATCAAATACTCGATTTATTTTTGGCAATTAAAATCTCTGGTAGAGTTGGTGGTGGTAATTCCAACGATGTTCACCTATGACAGAAAGAAAACTATATTAATTACTTCCATTCTTAAAAAACCACTATAAATTATTGACGAGCAAAATAATAAAACAATCAAAATATCAAATGACCAACGAGCTATTCGCAAAAATTCAACCATGCTGTTGAATTTGCAAATAACTCATTGAGTCCATAGTTGCCCTCTTGAGCCACAATTAAGTGGGGGCCTCTTCGGCATTTTGCCTCTTCTTTCTTGATGCCTACTGTCGGACATTCCCTACGTGCGAGCATGAAAAGAATTATTGATCAAAAACGTCAATCATTCCCAAAAAGTATTCTCATAATTTAGCATGTTACAACGATCAATGATATAGAATCAGAATCGTCCCTGATTCTAAATTATGAAATGAATAAAAAACCCGACCTAACCAACCCTAACACAACCCTGAAAATAAAAATGTGATTAGTAAAACATCCTGAGCTTTTTTTACATTGAAAATAATGATTACCTTTTGATCGAGAGATATCTCTTCGACGAAAGGAATATTATTAACTATGTAAAATATCAATTCTATTCTAATACCATATCGTTGTAACATGCCAAATTATGGTCCTACAATTTAGAAACGACTTCAAGACATTTTCACCCAATTACTCTCAACTGCTTATAACATTAATATAAATGAAATACATTTCATATTACAATACCTATGAAATAATTTCATTTATTTTTCTATCATACATACCATTTTGCAAAATAATTCCGCTCGATGTTCGTTATAACTCTGTTAAATAATTATTACAAAATAAATTCGCGTTTACCGTTAGCTATCCTAGCTCGTGGACAATCAATGAACTTAGAGTTCATAGACTGTGCACATGTTACACGAGCACATTTAATCGAATGTCCGAGCAGTTAATTAAGCTAATCGATGAACCTAATAACACTTCGTACTTTTACTATCGAACAATAAAAACGAATTGAAAAAAAAATAATACTAAAAATGCAATGCATTTTTTTGCAATATATTTTTATTTAATTTATATTGAATTATATCAAACATTTCAAAGACTAAATCGCGATAGTGCGAAGTGTTAAACCTGTTATACTTAAAACTAAGTATCAAATTCATCAAAGATTTTGCGAATTTAATTTCGATTATATCTCGTTCGAGATAGAATCGAAGTAAAAATAAATCTTTTAAATGGTTGCAAATACCTTTGAATCATGATACATATTAAAAATGATAGAATTGTCACAAAATAAATTTACGAGTTAAGCATGATAGAATAAAAAGATAAAATTTTGTGACAATTCTATATAAAAAACCCGGAGATGGGACTTGCACTTTCAAAGTGCAAGTGTACCATGTGCTTTTCCGGGGTCCTAACTACTTAATATTAAAGTTTAACATTCACTCAGAGAATACACGCATACCCACCCACTCACTCCACGGTTCTCACACATACCACCAGGGTGCAAAAGCCTACACTAGAGAGCATGCCCCGGGGCACCTCCGTCACCCTAGTTCAACCGCGTATTTCTAAACTTACATGCTAATAGGTTACGTACCAGTTGCTGTAATCGTCTGTCAAGGCTAGTGATTATTGCAAATAAAACTACTGCAAAAATACAAGTATACACTAGTATATGTGCATACTAGTTATATACGTGTATGTTTCCACAAATAAATGTGGGTGGCTCTACTATGCAAAACGATTATTAAAAAAAAAAAAAAAAAAAAAAATTCGTACGCACGCGTGACTTTACAAGTTATTTTTATTTTAATAACTTTTTCAAAAATACGCGGAATTACACGTATCCCGAACGATGTACAATGCACCACCTACTACGCACACACAGGTGCACTGTACACCGTGCAATCACTAGCACAATGACAGCCGCCAAAGGAAAACTTAAAAACTAATAACCCATGCAATCTTTTTCTCACCCATACGTGTAACACCTGGGTAACACGCATAAATGAGAACGAAGAATGCATAGGGGGGAGAAAAGGGGGTATTAGTATATTAGTTGCTGAAAATCCTAATCTAAAAAATTGATTAATACATTTAAATATTCTCAAATAAATCTAAGCGGACTATGACTCTACAAGTCTTTAAGACTTTCAAAAAAAAAAAGAAAGATATTAAAAATTGAAAATAATTAAAAAACCTCGGACGACTCCTTTGATTCAGTTGGCTGTTCTAATTAAAGAACTGGGCTTTTTATAGCCGCCACTTAATTGCCAGAGTCTATCCGTTCGCGAAAGGGGTTTGTCTTCTTGCTCATTTATTTATAATATCGAAATTAATCGCGATTAAATATACTAATTACGAAGCAATGCATGTAAGACATTTATTACATGCTTTATTGGTACGAAATCGAGTAAATTAATACTCGATTTCACCGCTACTAAAACCCGAATCAAACACGTAATAAAAAATAAAAGTGCATTTAAGTAATTTGCACTGTAAATTAAAATGAATTTAACCGATAAGACAAGAAGACCTATCCTAAACTAATGAAACATACATACAATGAAATATACAGTTTCATGAGCCATTTCAAAAAAGGAATAATCCTTTTTTGGAATAAACTCATGTGCTCGTCAATAATTTTTCTTGTAAAAATTACAACCAGTAGCTCGTGCCGATTCGGACCTTTCATCCTCGGCATGATTGAGCACCGGAGGGACTTTAAATAAAAACTCGCGGTTTAAGAAGTTCTGCGATGGCTCCAAAACACTCCTACTTCGTAGAAAATGGTCCCAGCTGCATCCCTCGTCTATCAGGTCCATCGGAGAATTTCTTGATGCACTTTCCTTGCACTTACACACTCACTCGCGTGACTCTAATAACGCGTTAAACGAATATAAGAAACTATAGATGAGTTTCTTATCGCGAAACCGAAATTTCTCTTATACGGCGAACAACACTGACTCTACATACGCGTATTATTTGAATTTAATTTACGCCCGCCCGGTCACTGACTCTACTTCGCGATCAAAATTGTACTTTTTAATTAATCGAACAAACACTGACTCTACTTTGAAAAAAACTGCATTGCACGCAGTCAAATGCAAACACACGAAAATTTCACTCCCGGTCTTCACTTCACTGACTCTACTTTCGCGAACAGTCTGTACGACTGTTATAAATAAAAAAAACAACTTTAAACGAACAAATACATTATTGTAATTAACTGCATTGCTCGCAGTTATAGATGATTCTAAATCCGTGATATAAAAATAATATAATATAAAAGAACAGACAATGACTCTAT
The DNA here is from genome assembly GCF_049000335.1 of Polistes dominula. Lineage (NCBI taxonomy): Eukaryota > Metazoa > Arthropoda > Insecta > Hymenoptera > Vespidae > Polistes > Polistes dominula. The sequence goes on along the minus strand of NW_028301152.1, from coordinate 4,222,375 downwards.
TTCGCGATAAAAATTTGATTTTAATTATTCGAACAAACACTGACTCTACTTTTACAACCGTATACCGGACAGTTGAAATATCAAAACCCGATACACGTCTTACCTGTGAACAAAAAAAAGAAAAATGAAACGATTAGAATCATTGTTATCATTTAAAAATCATATAAAATTATTGTAGAAATGTTTAATAGAAAAGTTAACTTACCTTTTCATCTTTTTAGATGATGCCCGACAGGTATCCCCACCTTTAAAGATGACGATGCTGTAGACGGTTCAAACGACGGAGAAACTTTACGTGTTTCTTATCACGAACACGGCACTGACTCTACTTCGCGATTTAATTTGACTTTAATTATTCGAACAAACACTGACTCTAATTATTATTAACTGCATTGCACGCAGTCAAAAAATTCAAACACTCACACTGCTTACCCTTCTGAAATAAGAAAAAAGTACAAAACGATTAGAATCATTGTTATCATTTCAAAATTATAAGTAATTATTCAATTAAATGTTTAATATCAAAATTAATTTACCTTATATCTTCAGTGATGAATGCCCGATGGGTCTCCTACCCTTAGGATGACGATGCGCGCGCGTTTAAATCGAATAAAAGAAACTTTCGGAGTTTCTTTACCCGAACAAAACCGACATTTTTATATACGGCGAACAAACACTGACTCTAATTCGCGATTTTGTTGAACGATGCAAGCAAACGATCACTTCATTGCTAACACGCACGATTGCAATGGTACTCTGAAACAGAAAAATGAAAAAGAACTATTAATATCATCGTCATAATATAAAATCACTTTGAAATTACCATCAAAATGTTTGATAGAAAAATTATACTTATTTGTAGTCTTCTGTGATGAATGCCCGATGGGTCTCCTACCCTTAAAGATGACGATGACCAGTAGACGGTAACGAAAATAAAAAACTATAATAAAGTTTTTTATTACAAACGCGAACTCGAACACGATCGCGACCGAGACGTGTTTAAACCGACCGCACTACACGTCAAAAAATCGACTGAAAGAATGTACATGATTAAAGTTACTACAAAATAAATCGAGTATTATTATGTAAAATATAATATGAAAGGAATATTTAAGGGAAAGTAATGAGAGGAATGTGAATATGGTATTAATTAGGAAAATGAAAGAAACCAATTATTATTATAATATTAATGATAAGCAGTCTTTAGCTAGATTTCACTTGCCATGGAATGTATATCATATTAAAATATGACAAACATTACATGGAAAGTAATATCCATTGCCCAGGTCTAACCACGAGGAGGTAACCGCTTCTGAAGACCCACGAGGGATGTGCATCCTGAAGATGCTTGCATCCGAATATAATTCAAAAGAATGAACCTAACTCTTAGGCCCCACCATAAGAGTACCATCCGAAAAGTCGTTAAAATTATTATCGAAAATACCAGAGAAAAATTTCAATACTAAAAAATACAAAATGAGATAAACAAGGAGTGTAATCTGAAAAGAAATTCAATAAAATCATCGATAAAACTTAAAACTAACACACCCTAGAATAACTTCAACTTATAGAAATACAATCTATATACATTTATATACATAATTTCAATCTCCATAAAATAAAGTATAATAATTAAAAAGAGTATACAATTATAAGTTGTACCATGGAATCTATAAATAAAGAAAAAACATTAAAAATAATTATCAAACACGTTCGATGCTAAAAAGAGAATTATATAAAGATGCAAATTTTCATTTTATTTATACAAATAATTATTTTATACTATCCTACATTACCAAGTCCATTTCTTGTTCCTTTATGGTCCTCCTCCTTTGGTCCACCTGTGGCCGTTTCTTTACCATAGTCCAATCTGCAACAGAAAACAAATGGATAAAAAAGAGTTTTAAAATAAAAAGGGATAGGAGAAAAGGGGGATGGGTATAACTTTTAAAGCGGAACTTTTCACGATTTTTTTTTTAAGTGGTTTCCCCCCGATTGGACTAGTCCACTGACTCTAAATTTAGGAGAAACCTACACTAAATGTTCAGTCCAACACCGTATACTATTGCGAACTTACAGAAATGAATCCTTGGGTCCGTCTAACAATTAGCGGAAGATGTTTTCCCTTACAATGAAGCTTCAGTTTCTCATGCTAAATGCATATCTATCTATGCATATCAAAAAGCCGAAAAAGAAAAAAAAGGAAAAAAGACGGTAGCTCCAGCTTAAAAGTCAAATGAACATGATTCTATCCTTGGGAGTAAGAAGATAGAATCATGGCTCGCGTGGGCAGGGTCGCATCCCTGAAGTAAATTCTTTATTTGTAAATGGTACCACCCTTTACGAACAAAAAATTTACCCGCTACCCATTAAACCACTTCTGAAACAGAAATTTTTAATGAATATTAATACAATTTTATTTGCAATGTAAGTAATTGGAGTATATTATATTACCTTCCGATCTAGGAACGCAATCAAGTTGGAGACAGTTATCTGATAAATTGAAAAAATAAATTCATATTAAAATAATTTTCTATTCAAAGTATGTTAATAGGTATGTAACGTTTAAATTAATGTATATGAGTTGAAACAATCTGAAAAATAATTAAAGTGTATTAGAATAATAAAATAATAGTTAAATATTCGATAGAAATATCGATTATTGTTTAAAAGTACGGAATATTTTTTCAGAGTACCTTCCTTTTCGAAATGTACTAATAGACTAAGCCATTGTTCTTTAAAACAAAACATTGATTAGAAAGTTGTTTATATGACTGTTTCTTTATTGTTGAACATGTGTGCAACGGAAATAATAATTCTAATAAAGAAAATTCAATATTATAACGTACAGATTTTATTATTTTATTTATTTTAAAGTAAGTATTTTATTGTTCATGAGCAGTGATGACTTCAAGTGTTAAATTATTCTGTAATATAAGAAGGATGTATTAGAATATTAAAATAATTGTTAATTAATCGATAGAAGTATCACTTATTGTTTAAAAGTACGGAATATATTTTCGGAGTACCTTCCTCTTCGAAATGCACTAATAGACTGAGCTGTTGTTCTCTAAAACAAAACATTGATTAGAAAGTTGTTTATATGACTTGTTTTTATGTTAAGTATGTGTCCAACGTTAATTATAATTCTAATAAAGAAAATTTAAAATTATAACGTTTGAATTTGAACATTCTTTTCATTATAACGTAATTATTTTATTGTTCATGCGCAGTGAAGACTCTGGGGTTAAAAATTTCCTGTAATATAAGTAGAGTGTATTAGAATATTAAAATAATTGTTAATTAATCGATAGAAGTATCGATTATTATTTAAAAGTACGGAATATATTTTCGGAGTACCTTCCTCTTCGAAATGCACTAATAGACTGAGCTGTTGTTCTCTAAAACAAAACATTGATTAGAAAGTTGTTTATATGACTTCATATATGTTGATCATGTGTGCAACGGTAATTATAATTCTAATAAAGAAAATTCAATATTATAACGTACAGATTTTATTATTTTATTTATTCTAAAGTAATTATTTTATTGTTCATGCGCAATGATGACTACGAGTGTAAATTATGCTGTAATATAAGTAGAGTGTATTAGAATATTAAAATAATTGTTAATTAATCGATAGAAGTATCGATTATTGTTTAAAAGTACGGAATATATTTTCGGAGTACCTTCCTCTTCGAAGTACACTTATAGACTGAGCTGTTGTTCACTAAAACAAAACATTGATTAGAAAATTGTTTATATGACTTCATATATGTTGATCATGTGTGCAACGGTAATTATAATTCTAATAAAGAAAATTTAAAATTATAATGTTTGAATTTGAACATTCTTTTCATTATAACGTAATTATTTTATTGTTCATGCGCAGTGAAGACTCTGAGGTTAAAAATTTCCTGTAATATAAGTAGAGTGTATTAGAATATTAAAATAATTGTTAATTAATCGATAGAAGTATCGATTATTATTTAAAAGTACGAAATATACTTTCGGAGTACCTTCCTCTTCGGAATTCACTTATGGACTGAGCCGTTTTTCTCTAGAACAAAACATTAATTAGAAAGTTGTTTATATGACTTGTTTTTATGTTAAGTATGTGTCCAACGTTAATTATAATTCTAAAAAAGAAAATTTAAAATTATAACGTTTGAATTTGAACATCCTTTTCATTCTAACGTAATTATTTTATTGTTCATGCGCAGTAATGAGATTCCAAGTGTCAAATTATTAGTAATGTAAGTAGAGTGTATAAGAATATTAAAATAATTGTTAATTAATCGATAGAAGTATCAATTATTGTTTAAAAGAGCGAAATATATTCTGGAAGTACCTTCGTCTTCGAAATACACTTAAAGACTGAGCCGTTGTTCTCTGCAAAAAAATTATCTTTAGAAAGGTATGATATTTCCTTTCAATTGCAGACTTTTTTGAAATCGACATATTGTGAGATAGTAGAAACCTGCATTAAAAAATAAAATATGCATTATAACAAAAATAATTTTATCCAGAAATTAAATAAAATAAATATTACAATAAAAGATTTCTTGTTTTATCGGAGTAATGCCTTTAACATTATAAAAGTTATTAAAAACATTATAAGGTAATTAGTTTCTGGAGATGAAATGGATAGAAGGAGCCAAGGAAAGGAATAAAAATATGTTCATTGAAAAATTACAGAAACTAATTACAATTATAATGTTTATGGTAAGCGGTCTTTAGCTAGATTTCACTTGCCATGGAATGTAGAGCATATAAAAATATGATAAACATTACACGGAAAGTAATATCCATTGCCCGGGTCTAACCACGAGGAGGTAACCGCTTCTGAAGACCCAAGAGGGATGTGCATCCTAAAGATGCTCACATCCGAATATAATTCAAAGGAATGAATCTAACTCTTAGGCCCCACCATAAGAGTACCATCCGAAAAATCGTTAAAATTATTATCGAAAATACCAGAGAAAAATTTCAATACTAAAAAATACAGAATGAGATAAACAAGGAGTGTAATCTGAAAAGAAATTCAATAAAATCTTTGATGGTACTTAAAGCTAACACACCCTAGAATAACTTCAACTTATAGAAATACAATCTATATACATTTATATACATAATTTTAAATCTCCATAAAATAAAGTATAATAATTAAAAAGAGTATACAAATTATGAGTTGTTCCATGGAACCTATAAATAAAGAAAATACATGAAAAATAATGATGTTCGCACATGTGCGATGCTACAAAGAGAATTATATAAAGATACAAATTTTCATTTTATTTATACAAATAATTATTTTATACTATCCTACATTACCAAGTCCATTTCTTGTTCCTTTATGGTCCTCCTCCTTTGGTCCACCAGTGGCCGTTTCCTTACCATAGTCCAATCTGCAACAGAAAACAAATGGATAAAAAAGAGTTTAAAAATAAAAAGGGATAGGAGAAAAGGGGGATGGGTATAACTTTTAAAGCGGAACTTTTCACGATTTTTTTTTTAAGTGGTTTCCCCCCGATTGGACTAGTCCACTGACTCTAAATTTAGGAGAAACCTACACTAAATGTTCAGTCCAACACCGTATACTATTGCGAACTTACGGAAAAGAATCCTTGGGTCCGTCTAACAATTAGCGGAAGATGTTTTCCCTTACAATGAAGCTTCAGTTTCTCATGCTAAATGCATATCTATCTATGCATACCAAAAAGCCGAAAAAGAAAAAAAAGGAAAAAAGACGGTAGCTCCAGCTTAAAAGTCAAATGAACATGATTCTATCCTTGGGAGTAAGAAGATAGAATCATGGCTCGCGTGGGCAGGGTCGCATCCCTGAAGTAAATTCTTTATTTGTAAATGGTACCACCCTTTACGAACAAAAAATTTACCCGCTACCCATTGAACCGCTTCTGAAACAGAAATTTTTAATGAATATTAATACAATTTTATTTGCAATGTAAGTAATTGGAGTATATTATATTACCTTCCGATCTAGGAACGCAATCAAGTTGAAGACAGTTATCTGATAAATTGAAAAAATAAATTCATATTAAAATTATTTTCTATTCAAAGTATGTTAATAGGTATGTAACGTTTAAATTAATGTATATGCGTTGAAACAATCTGAAAAATAATTAAAGTATATTAAAATAATGAAATAATTGTTAAACAATGGATAGAAGTATCGATTATTATTTAAAAGTACGGAATATATTTTCGGAGTACCTTCCTCTTCGAAATGCACTAATGGACTGAGCCGTTGTTCTTTAAAACTAAACATTAATTAGAAAGTTGTTTATATTTCTTTTTTTTATTTCGAGCATGTGTGCAACGGTAATTATAATTCTAATAAAGAAAATACAAGATAATAACGTACAGATTTTATTATTTTATTTATTCTAATGTAATTATTTTATTGTTCATGAGCAGTGATGACTTCGAGTGTTTAATTATGCTGTAATATAAGTAGACTGTATTAGAGTATTAATATAATTGTTAATTAATCGATAGAAGTATTAATTATTGTTTAAAAGTACGAGATATATTATTGGAGTACCTTCCTCTTCGAAATTCACTTGCAGACTGACCCATTGTTCTCTAAAACAAAACTTTGATTAGAAAGTTGTTTATGATTTTTCTTATGTTGATTATTTCTGCAACGGTAATAATAATTCTAATAATGAAAATTCAAGATTATAACGTTCGGATTTAAACATTATTTTTATTCTAATGTGATTAATTTATTGTTCATGCGCAGTGATGACTTCAAGTGTTAAATTATTCTGTAATATAAGAAGGGTGTATTAGAATATTAAAATAATTGTTAATTAATCGATAGAAGTATTGATTATTATTTAAAAGAACGGAATATATTTTCGGAGTACCTTCCTCTTCGAAATTTACTTATGGACTGACCCATTGTTTTCTAAAACAAAACATTGATTAGAAAGTTGTTTATATCACTTGATATATGTTGATCATGTGTGCAACGGTAATTATAATTCTAATAAAGAAAATTCAATATTATAACGTACAGATGTTATTATTTTATTTATTCTAAAGTAAGTATTTTATTGTTCATGAGCAGTGATGATTTCAAGTGTTAAATTATTCTGTAATATAAGAAGGGTGTATTAGAATATTAAAATAATTGTTAATTAATCGATAGAAGTATCGATTATTATTTAAAAGTACGGAATATATTTTCGGAGTACCTTCCTCTTCGAAATGCACTAATAGACTGAGCTGTTGTTCTCTAAAACAAAACATTGATTAGAAAGTTGTTTATGATTTTTCTTTTGCTGATTATTTCTCAACGGTATTAAAATTCTAATAAAGAAAATTCAAGATTATAACGTTTGAATTTTAACATCCTTTATTCTAACGTAATTATTTTATTGTTCATGCGCAGTGATGACTTCAAGTGTTAAATTATTCTGTAATATAAGAAGGGTGTATTAGAATATTAAAATAATTGTTAATTAATCGATAGAAGTATTGATTATTATTTAAAAGAACGGAATATGTTTTCGGAGTACCTTCCTCTTCGAAATTTACTTATGGACTGACCCATTGTTTTCTAAAACAAAACATTGATTAGAAAGTTGTTTATATCACTTGATATATGTTGATCATGTGTGCAACGGTAATTATAATTCTAATAAAGAAAATTCAATATTATAACGTACAGATGTTATTATTTTATTTATTCTAAAGTAAGTATTTTATTGTTCATGAGCAGTGATGATTTCAAGTGTTAAATTATTCTGTAATATAAGAAAGGTGTATTAGAATATTAAAATAATTGTTAATTAATCGATAGAAGTATCGATTATTATTTAAAAGTACGGAATATATTTTCGGAGTACCTTCCTCTTCGAAATGCACTAATAGACTGAGCTGTTGTTCTCTAAAACAAAACATTGATTAGAAAGTTGTTTATATGACTTCATATATGTTGATCATGTGTGCAACGGTAATTATAATTCTAATAAAGAAAATTCAAGATTATAACGTACAGATTTTATTATTTTATTTATTCTAAAGTAAGTATTTTATTGTTCATGAGCAGTGATGACTTGAAGTGTTAAATTATTCTGTAATATAAGAAGGGTGTATTAGAATATTAAAATAATTGTTAATTAATTGATAGAAGTATCGATTATTATTTAAAAGTACGGAATATATTTTCGGAGTACCTACCTCTTCGAAATGCACTAATAGACTGAGCTGTTGTTCTCTAAAACAAAACATTGATTAGAAAGTTGTTTATATGACTTCATATATGTTGATCATGTGTGCAACGGTAATTATAATTCTAATAAAGAAAATTTAAAATTATAATGTTTGAATTTGAACATTCTTTTCATTATAACGTAATTATTTTATTGTTCATGCGCAGTGAAGACTCTGAGGTTAAAAATTTCCTGTAATATAAGTAGAGTGTATTAGAATATTAAAATAATTGTTAATTAATCGATAGAAGTATCGATTATTATTTAAAAGTACGAAATATACTTTCGGAGTACCTTCCTCTTCGAAATGCACTAATAGACTGAGCTGTTGTTCTCTAAAACAAAACATTGATTAGAAAGTTGTTTATATTTCTTTTTTTTTATTTCGAGCATGTGTGCAACGGTAATTATAATTCTAATAAAGAAAATTCAATATTATAACGTACAGATTTTATTATTTTATTTATTCTAACGTAATTAATTTATTGTTTATGTGCAGTGATGACTTCAAGTGTTAAAGTATGCTGTAACATAAGCGATATGTATTAGAATATTATAATAATTGTTAATTAATCGATAGAAGTATCGATTATTGTTTAAAAGTACGAGATATATTATTGGAGTACCTTCCTCTTCGAAATTCCCCTTTAGACTGGACTGTTGTTCTCTATAAGAAAACTTTGATTAGAAAGGTGTTTATGATTTTTCTTATGTTGATTATTTTTGCAACGGTAATTAAAATTCTAATAAAGAAAATTCAATATTATAACGTTCAAATTTTATTATTTTATTCATTCTTACGTAATTAATTTATTGTTCATGTGCAGTGATGACTTCAAGTGTTAAAGTATGCTGTAACATAAGCGATATGTATTAGAATATTATAATAATTGTTAATTAATCGATAGAAGTATCGATTATTGTTTAAAAGTACGAGATATATAATTGGAGTACCTTCCTCTTCGAAATTCCCCTTCAGACTAAACTGTTATTCTCTATAAGAAAACTTTGATTAGAAAGGTGTTTATGATTTTTCTTATGTTGATTATTTCTGCAACGGCAATGAAAATTCTTATAAAGAAAATTTAATATTATAACGTTCAAATTTTATTATTTTATTCATTCTAACGTAATTAATTTATTGTTCATCTGCAGTGATGACTTCAAGTGTTAAAGTATGCTGTAACATAAGCGATATGTATTAGAATATTATAATAATTGTTAATTAATCGATAGAAGTATCGATTATTGTTTAAAAGTACGAGATATATTATTGGAGTACCTTCCTCTTCGAAATTCCCCTTCAGACTGGACTGTTGTTCTCTATAAGAAAACTTTGATTAGAAAGGTGTTTATGATTTTTCTTATGTTGATTATTTTTGCATCGGTAATTAAAATTCTAATAATAAAATTCAAGATTATAACGTTCTGATTTTAACATTCTTTTCATTCTAATGTAATTAATTTATTGTTTATGTGCAGGGATGACTTCGAGTGTTAAATTATGCTGTAATATAAGTGGAGTATACTAGATTATTAAAATAATTGTTAATTAGTGGATAGAAGTATCGATTATTGTTTAAAAGTACGGAATATATTTTCGGAGTACCTTATATGACTTTTTCAAATATTGAACATGCGTGCAACGGTAATAATGTTTCTAATAAAAATAATTGAAGATTATAACGTTCAGAGTTAAGCACTTTTTCTATTCTAAAGTAATTATTTTCTCGTTTCTGCGCATTAATGATTCGTGGACAAAAATTTTCTGTACTTTAGTAAAGTGTATTAGAAAATATTGAATTTAGCGTGTCAGTAATTAATCGATAATGTAGATCATTTTCGCGAAATTTTTATTAATCGATATTATTTATGGTGGCATGCTGAGAGAAAGATATCAATTGTTTTATGCATATCTATATAGACGGACGATTCTCTTTTGTACGGTTGTGTTCTTCTGTTCGATTCGATAAAGTTTTCACAGTGTCTACATTATTTTTATTTTTTATTCATTATTGTTAGAATATTTTTTATAAATAAATTATATTATATGGAGTTTAACGTGGTTGGTAGGAGAAAAACGAGTTACATACGTGTGGTGGTTAAGCTTGTTTGCGTGATGAATCTTATGATTGGTCATTTCAAGTCCGAATTAACAAATCAGCTAATAAGCCAATGAAACGACAGCAATCTTTCAGCAACGTACCGCGAAGGGGAAGTGACCACCATTTTGAATTTTTCATCTATAGTAGTTGCAGCAGATTTGGGCGTCCGTTGATATCAGGTAATTAAAAGATTTTTTCTAACGTTTAAACCTTCAAATTATATATGAAACGATAACTAAAAGCAAGATTTTTATACATGAGTGTTTTAAAAACTAAAAAATACAAATTTCAAAAGATATCCGTGAAAATATAATCGTCGTACATTTCTGAGCTTCCTGCCATATCTCACCAAGGCCAACTTATAATATTTCTTCTAATTTTTACCTTTTTCTCATGGTATCAATACTTTGTATCATCTCTAATGATACTCCAATTAATTATTTTTCATAATTATGTCTTCAAAAATCGTATATCGTATTAAATTTGATTTCTATCACATACACATACATATAGGCATATATACATAAGTATAGGTAATTCGTATACGTACACTTATATATTCGATTTTCTTTATATTGTACTAATATAATTTTATTTCTTACTTATTTTAATTTTCCGAGCGTTGGGAGAATCCAATACGAATACATATACTCAATCTAAGAATCGTGCTCGAGATGAAAATAAAAAAGAAACAGTTGAAAACAAAAGAAAACAACAGAGTACCGAGCACTGAGCATCGAATACCCGAGTACTCCCGAGCACCCGAGTACCCCCGAGCACCGGGTACCCGAGTACCGAGCATCGAGAGTTCGGCACTACCAAGGTTAAACGTAGTAATGTATCTCTTTCCCCTTTCGTCTTTCGACACGTTAAGATCGTCAAAAGTAACTACACACACATACACAGTAAATTATTGAATAATTTTATTTCTAACCTTATCGTGTAAATTTTAATACTTTAAAAAGATTTTCATTAGATTGAATGGTATAAAAAACGATTTACTTTTTAGGTTACACTTTATTGAATTATATTTAACATTGATTCTTTATGATATAGTATCTTATAACCTGTGTGTTCTGCCTTCAGAAATGATTTACAGGAAATATTGTAATATAATCTTTAGTATGTTTCAGCTTTTAAGACTTTTTATTTCATTTTATTTTATACGTCGTCATCCTAAGGGTAGGATACTCATCCTGCAGTCATCAACGAAGTTTAAAAGTAAGTATGTTTAACTATCAAACATTTCTATGATAATTTCAATAGGTTTTTATTACGACGATGACATTAATTGTTCTTTTTCTTTTTCCGTTTCAGAACATTGCAATCGTGCGCGAAGCAATATGTATATTACTATAAACACTGCATTACTAAGGGTTGGTGTCTTAAATCGAATGGTCCATGTGAAGTGATCGGGAGTGAAATTTATTGCATTTGACTGCGTGCAATGCAGTCTTTGAATTAGTTGTAGAATCAGTGATCGGGCGAATAATAAATTAAAATCAAACGCGAATTAGAGTCAGTGTTGTTCGTCGTATAATAAAATTTCGGTTTCGCGATAAGAAACTCATCTATAGTTTCTTATTTTCGTTTATTCCGCGTTATTAGATTCACGCGAGGTGCATCGCCATGGTGCAATAGAGTTGCATCCCTTTGGAATGCATTGTAAGTATTCATTTTTATTTATCTTTTATTCGATTTTATTGTATATGATTTTGGATAATATTCCAGATAACTTATCGTTTTGTTCTATTTTATTTTACAGATATAACTATGGATTCTCTTCTTTTAAAAAATGTTGGATGAATTCTTCGATGGAACTTCGATGGATCTTTTTCAATGGCAAATCGAGTATCGCCTTCCATTGCCAGACTACAATACTTACTGCGAAGTAGGAGTGTTTTGGAGCCATCGCAGAACTTCTTAAACCGTGAGTTTTTATTTAAAGTCCCTCCAGTGCTCAATCATGCCGAGGATGAAAGGTCCTAATCGGCACGAGTTACTGGTTGTAAATATTTCAATAAATTATTGACGAGCACATGAGTAATTCCTTTTTAGGAGTTACTCATGAAAATTGTATATTTTATTGTATGTTTTATTATTAGTTCAGGATAGGTTTTCTTGTCTCATCAGTTAAATTCATTTAATTAATAATGCAATTAATAAATGCACTGTCTTTTTTATTATGTGTTTTGTTCGTGGTCAGTAGTGATGAAATCGAGCATTAATTTACTCGTTTTCTTCCAGAAAAGCATGTAATAAATGTCTTACATGCATTGCTTCCTGCATAGTTTATCTAATCAAGATTAATTTTGATATGTCGATACTTCGATATTTTAAATAAATGAGCAAGAAGACAAACTCATTCGCGACGGATAAACTTTGGCAGTTAAGTGGCTGCTCAAAGCCCAGTTCTTTAATTAGAACAGCCATTTAATGAAAAAGTCATCCGAGGTTTGCAAAAAATATCCATCATCATTGTAGAGTCTTTTAATACATATTTACCTCGAAACTATAATTGTTTTATACGGGTTAACTTTTTTTTTCATTCGCTTGTTTAAGTCATTATTCATCAAATGACTTGTAGAGTCCTTAGTCGCTTAGATGAATTTTTATACAAATGTATTTGTGTGTTTATGTCTTAATCATATTTTTTAGATTAGGATTTTCAGCTTCTAATATACTAATCTCCCGTTTCCCCCCCCCCCGTACTTTCTGCGTTCTCATCTATGCATGTGCCCAGGTGTTACACGTATGGGTGAGAAACAGTTAGCGTGGGTTTAGTTTTAGTTTTTTCCCCTATTGGCGGCTGTTATTGTGCTAGTGATTGCACGATGTACTTTACACCTGTGTGTGCGTATTAGGTAGTGTGTATTGTACACCGTTTCGCGATATTTTTTATTCATTTAATACATCATTAAATACTTAAAGCATTACTTCTACATATCTATATTCATTCTTATATTTATATTAAATATTTCTAATTTTTTTGATAATCGTTTGCATAGTAGAGTTACTGCATTTATTTGTGGAAACTTTGATATACTTGTATATTACTAGTATGCATATAAATATACTAGTGTATACTTGTATTTTTGCTTTAGTTTTTTATGCAATAATCATTAGCCTTGGCAGTCGATTACAGCAAAACGTACGTATACCCATTAGCATATAAGTTTATAAAACGTGGTTGAACTAGGGTGTCGGAGGTGCCCCGGGGCATGCTCTCTAGTTTAGGCTTTTGCACCCTGGTGGTATGTGTGAGAACCGTGGAGTGAGTGGGTGGGTATGTATGGTTTTTCTTCAAATGGGTAAAAATATGGATAATAGGCAGGCAGGTAGCATACTTCTTTGAATGAATGTGAAAACTTTAATTTTAAGTAGGTAGGAGCCAGAAAAGGCATTAGACTTCTTGCTTCCACTTCGGAGTGGAAATTCCGCTTCCTGGTTTATACAGAATTTTTATAAAATTTGATCATTTCATTCTATTATGCTTGATTTGTTAATTTATTTTGTAACTATTCTGTGATCTTTATTATGTATCATGATTCAAAGGTATTTGCAATCATTTGAAAGATTCATTTCTACTTAGATTTTATCTCGAACGAGATAGAGTCGAATCAAATTCGCAAATTCTTTGATGCATTTGATACTTAGTTTTAAGTATTTTAGGATTAGCATTACGCACTATCGCAATTTCGTCTTACAGCTGGAAATATTTGATATAATTAAATATAACGAATTAACGAAATGAAAGTATTGCAAGAAAATGCATTACATTTATTGCACTATTTATTTCAATTCGGTTTTATTACTCGACGTTAAAAGTGCGAAGTGTTATTAGGTCATCGAGGGAAATTATTATCTGCTTGGACATTCAATTAAATGTTCTCGTGTATGGTCAATGAGCTCTAAGCTCATTGATGATCTACGAGCTAAAAAAGTGTTTGCAAAATGTAAATTAATTTTGTAATAATTAAGAATTAGAATCATAAGAAAATACGAGCTTATTTTCAAAATTAGTATATAAGATCTTATCTTGCTCATACGTAGGAAATGTCCAAATGCAGTTTTCTTAGGCATCGAAATATATGGAGATTCTGAAAAATCGTCAGGTATAATATATTCTGAATGAAACTGTTCTAATTTTGGAACTTTAGTTTCTTTTTCATTTGCACGTGTACATGCAACTTGATCTCTTAAATTTACATTATCCGTCGAGTGTTCAGCGCTGGTCCGCTGCCTCTGTCGTTCTTGTCCTCGTGCTGTAGCTATGTTTTGTTCACGTGCTGCTCTTGTTCTCGTGATAGTTTGTCGCAGACGTTCGTCACGCTGTTCTTGGGATTCGTGTGCGCGATCCTCTGCTGCTTGTCTTTGTTCCAATTGTCTTTGCTGACATCGTTCAGCACGTGCTTTTTGTGATTGTGATTTCCGCAATTGCGCCATTCTCACATGCTTATCTAAATTGTCTTGCTGGATTTGTTCGTCTGTTCTACGGGCTCTTATAGCCCGTAGCTATACACTAAATGGCGTCGCTATATAACAAACGGCTCACGCGCAGGGCATCGCTAATCGCGCATGTGCGGTAGCATGAGATCACCACTTGCTTTACTTCTACTAATTTTACCTTCCAAAGAAAAAATAATTAAGGTGGACCACCCTTATCACTCATGAGTATAAAAAATATAAGAAATTCTATTCTTATACCTACCAAATATACACAAAAAATTTCATAAAAATCGGTCAAGTCGTTTCGAAGAAGTTTAATCACCCACCCTGTGACAGAGGAATTTTATATATATAAAAGAAAGACTATTAGGTAGAAGGTGGAGATAACTTTCGCAGTCCCAGTGAAGAAGAGTCCGCTTCAAGGATACGACCCTGCTCCAGACGAGTCATGATTCTCTCTCACCTCCTTGAACCGGGAAGAATCATGTCCTATATCTACTTCCTAGTCATAACTCTCATACCGTTACCTTTTTATTATCCTTGATATGTGTTCGTGTTTGAATCTGGAGCCGGAAGATTTTCTTTAATGGATACAGTTCGGGGTCCCTCCCTCACTAGAGGTATGGAGAAAAGATGTAGGGTATTTTTTAGTTGCGAGTATCATCCTAGCAAATTCAACACCCCCTTCGATATCAGCCTAAGGGGGTCTTACGAAGATTTTCTACCATGCGGAAGAAAAGAGTTGCGAATATATATATTATATATGTATATAATCTTAAAATACAGTTCGTAACAACATATTAGAAATTATTTGCACATAAATATTTATATTTATTTTTGTTAGATTATGTTTGTCTTTTCTGTATTTTGGGTATTTTTTTTTTTTTGCAAAGCTGATACTGTACGACGTCTATATGTACCGATAAACTTTATCTGTCAGTTGTCTTCGTACTTTCCTTAAATCAAATATACTTTTATTTTGTTTTAAATTTTAAATCAGTTACTAAAATAGGATTGGTGTCGGTATGTTAGTATTTAAAACGATCATGCATAATAACTTTTATTATTATTAATTTTGTTTTCCAAATAAAATATACGTTAATCTTTGTCATACTTTTAAAATTATACTGCAGTTTCACTAGAAAATCTTTTATATATATATATATATATATATATATATATATATATATATATATATACTTTTAATCTTTCAATATTATAAAAGAATATGAACAAATTTGTAATAAGGTTCGGTAACATATTAGTACTATTTATCGAAGATTTTTATTACATTTAATATGTTCGAAACTAACAATAAGATATATAAACATATTAGGTTAATTTTGTGATTAAGAATGTGTGTTGAGAATTACTGCGGAAGAGGACCGATCATGGTTGACTGCAAAATTGGGTTGCGAACAAAAGATTTATACTTATTATAACTTGGTCGGCTCATGCAATGCGTAAGAAAGGCCAACGCAAGAAAAGCTAGAAACGTAAGAGAGAGACATTTATTAAGGGAGATAATGAAACCATTCAAATTCAATCCGGTTGAAAGATACTTTTATATATGGGTTATAGGCGGTATTAGGCAGTATAAACCGCCTAACGTGACAGTCACCAGGATACATCGCGTTATAATGTTCATTGACTTTCTTCGTGCTATTTATTCAATCTCGCACAAAACAAAATTATTAATTAATTATACGTTTATAGGTATTAATCTGATATTATCAGATTTTTTATGTGATAAACAAAAAAAATTTTCACCGAAAACGCAAATCCTCGAGAAACAAAAATTTGTTGTTTATTATAAAAATTTGTTTGATCAAACAAATAGATAGTAGTTAAAAACATATATATTTATTGTAATATAATTTAATATGGTAATATATTTATATAAAATAATATTTAATAATATTGTATAATAATTTGTGTAAATATTTACACAGTATTTCTAAATTATATGATTCAAGAAAAAAACAAAAAGATATTTTAATAACAATATTTTATTATCATGAATTGCAGTATTGTTGAAATTGATGTCTTCTTTTTCACATGTATAGTTCTTGTTTTATTACTGATCCATATATTCTTGATAAGATGTTTTTGCTTTACAATTTCTTAAATAAAGTGATCTAATTGTAAGTTTTGTTGTGACAAAAGATAATAGAATATATACGTATAACATTTGTTCGATTTAATAAGTACTTTTTAATGATATTAATAAATACCATTATTGACATATGTTTCACGAATAAGAAATAAAATAAAACAAAATAAGATTTTGTTATTTATAGATCATTAAGAGAAATTATATGAAAATCTTAGTTCCACAAAGATCAATAATAGGATTTACAAGGAGCTTACAATTCGAACGACATTACACGGTAATTGATTTGAGTACCTTTTCTTTCGATTGCTGATCCAGTCTCAACTTATCATTATCATAATCATCGGTAAGTAGGGTACTTTCCTCCTGGAGGCGATGATACATCGGCTGTCGAAAGGAATAAGCTTTCCTACCGTTGCATATTCGTAAGAGACCCGATGATCTTCTTTCGACGCATACATAGGTTGTATATATATATACAATGTACATAAATTTCAATCAAACCCACTTTTTGCGAACACGACTAGGTTTAAATTAACTTTCCTACTCAATCTTTTCAACGAGTTTTTGATTTCTAATAAACGATACTAAATTTTTGTCATTCGATTCATCAATCATTACTGATGATTATTTTTTATTCATGATAGTGTATTATAGTTTGAAATATTGACAAATCAATTTTTTAAAAATACATAAAACTTTAATATTTTATAAAATTAAATTAATACTAATTGTAAGATTCAAATTAAAGAGAAGATTAAAAAGTTGATCAACGAAGTAGAACAAAATAAATTAAAAAATAAATATACAGGGTGAGTCACAGAATGTAACGTTTCAAAATAACTCGTAAAATATACCTACATAGTAGAAAAAAATTTTTCCTGCATAGTTAAACTAAATTAAGGAGCAAATGTAATGGTAAACCCAACTTTTTTTAAGGTCATTTTTTTATGAGATGTCAAAGTCATCGTTATTTATTAAAAGAAATGCTTAACTTTTTTTTATTGATTTTGATAAAAAGTATCAAATTGTACATAAAAGACTATGATACTATATAGATCCTAAAATGAATAATTGCTGAGATATTCACAAATAAATTTTTATTATTATAAGTGTTCGAAGTGTTCTCCATTACAATCAATAATGCACTTTCATAATCTTCTTATCAAAGAACGTTAAAGTAAGAACAATTAAATAATAATAATTAATAAAATTATTCTTTGCAATGTTTAAATATTTATAAATACATTTAACTAAGTATCAATAAACAATTCCGTAAGATATTTTTTCTTTACAAATTTCAATAATTAAAAATAATTATTTAGAATACTTATCGTTGATTAACCAAATGAATGGGTCATCATGCGTGCTAAAGCACTAAAGGCCACAAGTGGGTTAATGGCGATTGAGCAGAGAGAATAAAAAAGAAGGGGAAAGAAAAAGACAAATATATACGAACAAATCGGGTGTACATATTTTGCGGTTGGTCAGATACGCCTCTACGATTACATTTGAAGTATTAGGTATGGCATGGTTGACGTTGATGAACAATTCCCTCCTGAGTCCTCGAAGAAGCAACGATCGTTGTTGTATGAAGTACGTAGCTGATCTGAGCTTCTGAATGTTGCTGCACTTGTTTTTTCTCTTCTTTTTTTTTTCTTTTTTTGGCAACAACCTGATCAACTGGACTGTTTTCATATTTTTTTTTCTTTTTTTTCTCTTTCTCCTTACGTGTAATAACTGTTTGCTCCCTTTCGAAAATGAGCGGAAAACGGGAGCACCAAGAACGATTTCGTTGAATCTAAGAAAGTTTTCTGTTAATGGGGATCGCCTACCTTTAAGATAATACTAATGTTTTACGAGAAAGTCGACGGTAGTAAAAGGCTTCGAGCGTGGTGATAAATATATTGGTGTGATTGCGATTAGTACGTTCTACGAGCTAACCCGTGCAAATATTTATATAAGTATCTCTTTTATGTATCTCGTATTTTCTTAATTCCAAAAAAAAGAATATCCAATCATTTGATCTGACTAGAATCATCTTAATTAAATGTTTTCTATAATGATAACAATTATATATATATACATAAATAGAGATACAAGAAAATTCACTTTTACATATTTTTATTTTTAATTACTGTAACTGTCTTATTAATTACATTACAATAATATTAAATATCTAAAGGCGTAACACACACATGGGTGGTTGATGTAAAAGCTCTTAAATGAAAAGTACTTGCAATAGATCTTTCTACGAAAGCAACAAACGTGATGCTATAATCGATAACTATGACACATGAATTTTTCATAAATTTTCATCGATTCCAATACGCTGAATAAAGAAAAAAAATAAATAAATATGATTGCTAGGAGTGTAAAAGTAGGAAAGGAGACTAATATCGCCGTCGTTAAGAAACGAATTCCTCGTTTCTCTCGATCTCATACGCTTAGAAAGTACATCTCGACTAATTGTAGGCGATCGTACGTAGAAGATACCACATAGATACTTATATACCAACATAAATGTGTAATACGCGTGATCTTTCGATGATTAGATGGTTATATGTTTGCATGTAAGTATTCAAACCGGTAAAATCATTTATTATCTTTGATTGTTTAACGATTATGTTGCTTAACCCTCGCAAGACGTGCCTTTAATCGTAGATTTTTTATTTCCCTAAAGATTTTTCGAAGGAAAACGCGTTTCTATCCGACCCGTAAGGCATACCGTTAGCTAAGACGTATGGGTCTATCTAGAAATACTCTAAAATCATTCCGTCGATCCTTCATGTTATTCACTTTGAATACCAAAATATCGAGCAACGATCGTTTGCGTAGTACGATCGAACATGGAAAGTATTTTCTTCCTGTAAAGGTTTAATTTGAATTCCTTTTTCTTGTCATTAATCTACAGCACTATAAATAGAATGAATAGAGACATAGTTAATTTTCTACTGAAATGTATGTGTTTGATAACGATTGTATCATTTATCAATTCAATTTTATAAATTATTCACTTAACTAAGTATAATATTTGGCTATCAAAGTTTATACAAAATAAATAAATTATCTTAACGCCATAAAACTTCAAGATCGATAATTTATCTTATTTTTTAAAACACGTATTATAAAATTTATATTTACCGTGAGTAAACGACATATTAGATTCCATTTTTAATCATTAGAGATGCAATTGAATAAATTAAATAGTGATTATAAATAATAAAAATTAAGTAAAACGTCATGATTACGATAATGGTGATTATATTTTAGTATTATCTTTTAAGAAAAATTCAAATATTGACAAAACAACGATATTAATTTGAAATATTAAAAAAACAATCTTTGAAGTATATTGATGAATGATGTTCTAGAAGTGGCCTACCTATTAGAAGAGAAACCAAATGAGAAAATGAGAGAGAAGTACGGATGCTTTATCGAGGTCGAAAGGTTTGACAAATATCGGCAGTTTTAAAGGAAAGCATAGACCGAAACGAGCGATGTACCGT
This sequence comes from Polistes dominula, assembly GCF_049000335.1. Classification (NCBI taxonomy): domain Eukaryota; kingdom Metazoa; phylum Arthropoda; class Insecta; order Hymenoptera; family Vespidae; genus Polistes; species Polistes dominula. The sequence continues at coordinate 4,201,956 of NW_028301152.1, read as the reverse complement.
TCAGCAATAATCCTTTATAAACGTACATACTTGAATGAAAACGGAGCGAGTAATCGTTGATTTTTCACATCTACTAACATACGTACCATACTTACCAAAAGGAGATCAGTTCATAGATCAGTCGATCGTCCGATAATTCTGAAATAAGGAAAATGTTGGAAGAAATGTAAAAGGAAGCAGAGTCATCTTCGGAAAAGGAAGCATAAGTCCTCGTTATCGGTCACGATCGGTGTCAGGACATCGTTCTTTGACCTCCTCCCGAAAGATAGGAATATACATTGCTCCATCGAGAAATGAAAACGTGACCCTTTAAAGAAGAAGGATAAAGAGGGAGATGGTGAGATGTTGGCCATTTTTGGTCTCGAAAAAATAAGAATAAGAAAAAGAAGAAGAAGAGAGGATAACGAAAAAAAAAACAAATGTCTTCTTCGATGGTGAAGAAGTGAAAGAAAGATAGAAAGAAAGAAAGAGAAAGAGAGAATGGCCTAGAAACGTGCCAAAGCGTTCTCCGATGCGTTCACGAAGGATCTCCAGAGAGGTTACCACCTCCTTTCCATCTTGGACACAACAGTAGCTCTCTCTCTCTCTCTCTCTCTCTCTCTCCCTTCTCTCTTTCTCTCTTTCTCTTATTTTCTTTCTTCGTTTGGGGCATCGTCGACAACGATGGTAAATGGCCCATGGAGAGGCTCCGCGCCTCCAGTTGGAAACGGGAGCACGCCACGTGAAAGTAGGAAGGGGAGGCTATAGCCGGACCGACGTCGCTTCGTGCGCTTCAGTCGTTCGTGGACCTCGAAGGACGATAGAGGTCGAAGAGGACATTTCCTCCTTTTCCTTCCTGACTGGTGCTTCTTCTCTCTTTTTATTATCTATTTTTTTTTATCTCTTTTTTATCCTTATACAATTTTCTGTCATTGACTCTTTAACTGTCTGTTTGTCTGTCTCTCTTTCTCTCTTTGTCTCTCTCTTTCTTGGTCGTTTTCTTTGACACTATCGAAGGTGATAAGACGACAACGACAAAAACGCAACAACGATTTCCTTTATCAATTCGGTTCACTAGGATTCATAGTCCTTCTTCTACAAGAGAAGAGGACGAAGAGGAAGAAGAGGAAGAAGAACAAGGAAGGATCTTCTTCTATCTATCCTTCTCATCTTCTTATTCAAGTTGCAATTCTCCTAGGACGTCTCTCTTCAAATTTCATCGATTTCCTCGGGGTCATCGTTAATTTTTGTTTTTTTTTCTTAAAACGTCAGAAAGACTAAAAGGGAAGGAAGGATGCGTCGACAGGTCTACCTCGTCGTTGGAGTCATCTTCTTGGGCTATCTTCAAGGTTGGTACTCATTTTCGTTTTTTTTTATTTGTGGCTTTTTATATGAAACATTTTTTATACAACATTGCAAGCATTCAGCGATGATTTCTAATTGTTTTATTTTTCGAAAAAATTCATTTTTGTTCGTACATTTAATTCTGAACATTTTTTTTCCAAACTTGCGTATAAAATATTTGTTTTCTTTGGAAAGAAAAAAACAAGTTGATTGGAAATATTAACGAAATGTATTTATCGATGAAAGAAATTAAACTTTCAATAGAAAAAGTAATCGACAAACAGTGCGATTTAGATAGAAAATGATTTGGCTATTAATTGATGCAAATCCTTTTAAAACGCTATATTTTTTTAGTTTTTCTTAATTTGGTTCATCTCGATTGTTATCCAACTATCTTTGACCTTAGTGAAAAGGATTCTTTTCATCCAGGAAGGACTTGTCTTCTTTCATTTTCATTTTTTACTTTCCCTTTTTTCTTGATTTTCTTGCTCTCTTCGTCACGGTATATCAAGGTCGGTAATCAGATCTCTTGGTGAACTCTTCGGTGGTGATCATCTAGCAGTAATTCGAGAAGTAAATGAAACCGTGACCTTGACAAAAAAAAACCAACAAAAAATTATCATTATTCGGCGT